>NC_134357.1:470149068-470827568 GCF_048569485.1 Anomaloglossus baeobatrachus | reverse complement strand
CGTTGCATCTTCCGGACCGTCCAGACCTGCTCTCGCAAGATCTGTTTTTCCGCCCGAATTCTGCGGCACTCAAATTGACGGCGTGGCTCTTGAGTCCTGGATTTTGACGGCTTCTGGTATTCCTCCTGAAGTCATCTCCACTATGACTCGGGCCCGTAAGTCTTCCTCCGTCAAGATCTATCACAGGACTTGGAAAATTTTCCTGTCCTGGTGTCGCTCTTCCGGCCATTCTCCTTGGGCATTCTCGTTGCCGACCCTTCTGTCTTTTTTACAGTCCGGTCTGCAGCTAGGACTGTCCCTCAACTCTCTCAAGGGACAAGTCTCAGCTCTATCAGTGCTGTTCCAGCGGCGTCTCGCCCGGCTGGCTCAGGTCCGCACCTTCATGCAAGGTGCGTCTCACATCATTCCGCCTTATCGGCGGCCCTTGGATCCCTGGGACCTTAACTTGGTCCTCACGGTATTGCAGAAACCCCCTTTCGAGCCCCTTAGGGAGGTTTCTTTGTATCGTCTTTCTCAAAAGGTGGCCTTTCTAGTTGCCATAACTTCTCTCAGGAGAGTCTCTGATTTGGCTGCGCTCTCCTCGGAGTCACCTTTTTTGGTTTGTCACCAAGACAAGGTAGTTCTCCGTCTGACCCCGGACTTTCTTCCTAAGGTGGTCTCTCCCTTCCACCTTAACCAGGATATTTCCTTGCCTTCCTTCTGTCCGGCCCCTGTTCATCGCTTTGAGAAAGCGCTGCATACTCTAGATCTGGTGCGTGCTCTCCGGATCTATGTGTCTCGCACCGCTGCGCTTAGGCGGTGCACCTCTCTTTTTGTGCTAACCACAGGGCGGCGCAAGGGTCTCTCTGCTTCTAAGCCGACCTTGGCCCGTTGGATTAGATCGACCATTTCGGACGCCTACCAGAGTACTCAGGTGCCTCCCCTGCCGGGGATCAAAGCACACTCGACCAGAGCTGTCGATGCCTCTTGGGCTTTTAGGCACCAGGCTACGGCTCAACAAGTCTGTCAGGCTGCCACTTGGACTAGCCTGCATACCTTTTCGAAGCACTACCAAGTGCATGCTCATGCTTCGGCAGATGCGAGCTTGGGCAGACGCATCTTTCAGGCGGCTGTCGCCCACTTGTGAAGTTAGGCTCCGCCTACTTCTTAGTTTTTTCTGTTTATTCCCACCCAGAGACAGCTTTGGAACGTCCCATGGTCTGGGTCTCCCAAAGGAACGATAAAGAAAGAAGGGAATTTTGTTTACTTACCGTAAATTCCTTTTCTTCTAGCTCCTATTGGGAGACCCAGACAATTGGGTGTATAGCTTCTGCCTCCGGAGGCCACACAAAGTATTACACTTTTAAGAAAGTGTAACCCCTCCCCTCTGCCTATACACCCTCCCGTGGATCACGGGCTCCTCAGTTTTGGTGCAAAAGCAGGAAGGAGAAGACTTATGAATTGGTCTAGGGTAAATTCAATCCGAAGGATGTTCGGAGAACTGAACCATGAACCAAAAGAACAATTCAACATGAACAACATGTGTACACAAAAGAACAACCAGCCCGAAGGGAACAGGGGCGGGTGCTGGGTCTCCCAATAGGAGCTAGAAGAAAAGGAATTTACGGTAAGTAAACAAAATTCCCTTCTTCTTTGTCGCTCCATTGGGAGACCCAGACAATTGGGACGTCCAAAAGCAGTCCCTGGGTGGGTAAAAGAATACCTCGATAAAAAGAGCCGAACGGCCCTCCTCTTACAGGTGGGCAACCGCCGCCTGAAGGACTCGCCTACCTAGACTGGCGTCTGACGAAGCATAGGTATGCACTTGATAGTGTTTCGTGAAAGTGTGCAGACTAGACCACGTCGCTGCCTGACACACCTGCTGAGCCGTAACCCTGTGCCGCAATGCCCAGGACGCACCCACGGCTATGGTAGAATGGGCTTTCAGCCCTGAAGGAAGCGGAAGCCCAGAAGAACGGTAGGCTTCAAGAATCGGTTCCTTGATCCACCGAGCCAAGGTTGACTTGGAAGCCTGCGAACCCTTACGCTGGCCAGCGACAAGGACAAAGAGCGCATCTGAACGACGCAGGGGGGGCCGTGCGAGACACGTAGAGCCAGAGTGCTCTCACCAGATCCAAAGAGTGCAAATCCTTTTCACATTGGTGAATTGGATTAGGGCAAAATGAAGGTAAGGAGATATCCTGATTGAGATGAAAAGTAGATACCACCTTAGGGAGAAATTCCGGAACCGGACGCAGAACCACCTTATCCTGGTGAAACACCAGGAAGGGGGCTTTGCATGATAGCGCTGCAAGCTCAGACACTCTCCGGAGTGATGTAATTGCCACTAGAAAGGCCACCTTTTGCGAAAGACGTGATAAAGAGACATCCCGCAGCGGCTCGAAAGGTGGTTTCTGAAGAGCCGTTAGCACCCTGTTAAGATCCCAGGGTTCCAGCGGACGCTTGTAAGGTGGGACTATGTGGCAAATTCCCTGCAGGAACGTGCGGACCTGCGGAAGCCTGGCTAGACGCTTTTGAAAAAATACGGAGAGCGCCGATACTTGGCCCTTGAGAGAGCCGAGTGACAAACCCTTGTCCATTCCGGATTGGAGGAATGAAAGAAAAGTGGGTAAGGCAAACGGCCATGGAGAGAAACCGTTATCAGAGCACTAGGATAAGAAGATTTGCCAAGACCTGTAATAGATCTTGGCGGACGTTGGCTTCCTGGCTTGTCTCATGGTGGCAATGACATCCTGAGATAACCCTGAAGACGCTAGGAGCCAGGACTCAATGGCCACACAGTCAGGTTGAGGGCCACAGAATGCAGATGGAAAAATGACCCTTGTGACAGCAAGTCTGGGCGGTCTGGAAGCGCCCACGGCTGACCCACCGTGAGATGCCACAGATCCGGGTACCACGACCGCCTCGGCCAGTCTGGAGCGACGAGAATGGCGCGACGGCAGTCGGACCTGATCTTGCGTAACACTCTGGGCAGCATCGCCAGAGGAGGAAACACACAAGGCAGTCGGAACTGCGACCAGTCCTGAACTAACGCGTCCGCCGCCAGAGCTCTGTGATCCTGAGACCGTGCCATGAATGCCGGGACTTTGTTGTTGTGTCGTGACGCCATGAGATCGACGTCCGGCGTTCCCCAGCGGCGACAGATCTCTCGAAACACTTCTGGGTGCAGAGACCATTCCCCCGCATCCATGCCCTGACGACTGAGAAAATCTGCTTCCCAGTTTTCTATGCCCGGGATGTGAACTGCGGAGATGGTGGAGGCTGTGGCTTCCACCCACTGCAGAATCCGCCGGACTTCCTGGAAGGCTTGACGACTGCGAGTGCCGCCTTGGTGGTTGATGTATGCAACGGCAGTGGCGTTGTCCGACTGGATACGGATCTGCCTGCCCTCCAGCCACCGCTAAAAAGCCAATAGGGCTAGATACACTGCCCTTATTTCCAGAACATTGATCTGAAGGGAAGACTCTATCGGAGTCCAGGTTCCCTGAGCTCTGTGGTGGAGAAAAACCGCTCCCCACCCTGACAGGCTCGCGTCCGTGGTGGCCACAGCCCAGGTTGGGGGTAGGAAGGATTTTCCCTGCGAGAGAGAGTTGGGAAGGAGCCACCACTGAAGTGACGTCTTGGTTGCAAGGGAAAGAGAGACGTTCCTGTCGAGGGAAGCCGACCTCCTGTCCCATTTGCGGAGAATGTCCCATTGGAGCTGACATAGATAGAATTGCGCGAACGGCACTGCCTCCATCGCTGCCACCATCTTCCCCAGGAAGTGCATGAGGCGCCTTAAGGGGTGTGACTGACTCCGAAGAAGTGATTGCACCCCTGCCTGCAGAGAAAGCTGTTTGTCTCTGTCACGAACCACCGGGGGGGTCACTCAGAAATCCCCCGCGCTGGCTACCAGTACGTCACACTCGGGGGGTAACAAGTGGGGGTCACCCCTCCTTTATACCTCCCGACCGACAGACAGAGCACGTGACGCGCTCTCTAGCGCCCCTCTTATAGTCAGGCCAATTATGGAATTGCCCGACAATAAGCAAGGAGGCCGCTATACTACTTATGCCGATTATTGAAGGGTCCCCGGTGAGAGTAGGGTATATATTCCCCCGACCTCCGCGGGCGGAATATATAAAACCTCCCCGAATCTCACTGGCCTCCCCACAATAATCCTTGGCACAACTCGCTGCCACCAACCGCTTCACGGTAACTATTAGCCGAACACACGGACGTGGGATTCAAGATCGAGATAACAGAACAGCCCAAGATTAATTATATAATTTAATCGGCCTAAAGCCACACTAGAAACTACAATATATACAATAGGGAATCTACAGAATATACATATGTCAGAGTACAGTTACAATCAAAGCATGGGTTACAAACAGGCATACACAGTTCCAGCAGTTACCTTGTGCGTCTGGCCACAGGGGGACGCTGTAGACCAGGTTTCCAGGAACTCCCTCACAGGTCTTTCCCAACCAGGCCCCCGAGCAGAAGAACACTGGAAAATGGCCGAAGTAGGGTTATCAACCTGGGCAAATCCAGGTCCCCTCCTACCTTAGTGACCTCAGAGGGAGCACTGCTCCACCCCTGGCTGGAGTTATGGACAAAATCCACAACATGGAATATGGCCATAACTTGGCCTGGGAGCGTCGTAGGCGGACGCCGACGCTCTCATTGTGACAGCTATGAATTTAGCTACAGAACGAGAGGACTCATGACTTGTCTACTAGTTCCCCATTGGCTGATATCACGCCTGGGGTATTTCCCCAGGTCCTGCTCCCATAAAAAGGGTGTGCCAGCATCGTCCGCATGCGGAGACACCATTTTTATGGTTGCCATATTTATCGGAAATATGGCTTGCGAGATATGAACCATTTTTTACTGGAGTCGTCCTGTCTGGATACTTCCAAGCTTGCTAACTAGATAGCAGCCCCTACTACAGGGTCACGGCAGGGAGTCATCCTGTGTCCATTGTTCCCACATCACCTAATCTCCATATCACAGGAGATGGCCATGGGATGTGACACCTTCACAGATGCTGGACATCTGAGAACAAGAAGGGAGGGGGCACTGCCATGGAGTGATGAGAGCGATTATGACTGGAAGTCATAATTCATCTTCATATCCCAGGGTTTGCCTCACACCTCCCCCCTTTTGAGGGCGCTAGGGGGCAGCACACTCCGGTGTTCCCCCGTGCGCCCGTCCGCGACCTCTCCTTGTCGGGACAGCCCGTCTGCGTTACCGTGGTCCCGGCCCCTTTTGTGGCGAATGGTGAAGTTGTATTGCTGGAGCGCAAGGCTCCATCGCAACAATCGCCCATTCGTCCCAGAGACAGTGTGTAACCAGCTGAGGGGATTGTGGTCCGTCTCCACGATGAAGTGGCGCCCGTATAGATAGGGTTGCAGACGCTGCAGGGCCCACACTATGGCCAGGCACTCCTTTTCCATCGTGGAATAGGCCACTTCCCGTGGTAACAGCTTCCTGCTCAGGTACAAGACTGGGTGCTCTTGGCTCGCAGAGTCCACCTGGCTGAGTACCGCACCGAGGCCGAAGTCACTGGCGTCGGTCTGTACTACAAACGGCCGCGTGAAGTCGGCTGCCTGTAGCACGGGCGGGCTGGACAGGGCGTCCTTTAGGGCCCGGAAGGCTGTCTCGCAGTCCACTGTCCAATCGACTGCAGAGGGCAGCTTCTTCTTGGTGAGGTCCGTCAAGGGCTTTGCCAGGCTACTATAGCATGGAACAAACCTCCTATAGTACCCAGCGGTCCCCAAGAAGGACATCACCTGCTTCTTGGTCCTGGGGGTGGGCCAGGATGCGATGGCTTCCACCTTCTCAGGCTCGGGCTTCAGTGTTCTCCCGCCTACCCGGTGACCGAGGTACTGGACCTCGCTCATGGCCAGCTGACACTTTCCCGGCTTGATGGTCAAACCTGCCTGGTGGATCCGCCTGAGCACCTGTGCTAGATGCTCTAGGTGGTCCTCCCAGGTGGGACTGAAGACGGCAATGTCATCCAGGTACGCGGCCGCGTACCCTTCAAGTCCCTTGAGCAGGGTGTTGACCATCCGCTGGAAAGTGGCAGGGGCATTCCTCATCCCGAATGGCATCACCGTGGACTCGTACAGTCCAAATGGGGTAATAAAGGCAGAGCGTTCCCTGGCCTTGCGAGTCAGGGGGATCTGCCAATATCCCCGGCTCAGATCCATGATGGTCAGGTACTGAGCCCCGGCCAACTGATCGAGCAGGTCATCGATGCGTGGCATTGGGTACGCATCGGCGACCGTGACAGCATTGAGCCCCCTGTAGTCCACGCAGAACCGAGTGGTTCGGTCCTTCTTAGGGACGAGGACTACAGGCGAGGCCCAAGCGCTGTTGGATGCCTGGATCACCCCCAGCTTCAGCATCTCGTCAATCTCCTGGCGCATGTGTTGCTGCACCTCCAGGGAGACCCGATATGCTGAACGCCGGATCGGGGGATGATCCCCAGTGTCCACGTGATGGACAGCCAAGTTAGTCCTTCCGGGCTGGTTGGTAAACAACCCCCGGAAGGGGTGTAGGGTGGCCCACAGCTGGGACCGTTGGTCCTCCAAGAGCTGGTGGCCAACCTCCACATCCTCAATGGATCCGCCTGCCCTAACCTGGGCTAGCATATCCAAGAGGGTTTCCGCTTCTCCCTCCTCGGGCAGGTTGCACACGGGGAGCGCACATGCCTCCCGCTCATGATGTGCCTTCATCATGTTCACATGGAAGGGCTACCGCCTTCCACGGGCAGGGTCCAGGGTGACCAGGTACGTCACAGGGTTGAGCTGCTGGTACACGAGGTATGGGCCTTCCCAGGCTGCCTGAAGCTTGTCCTGTGGTACGGGGACCAGTACCCACACCTTTTGACCCACTTGGTAGGTCCTCTCACAAGCGTTCCGGTCGTACCAACGCTTCTGATCGGCCTGGGCTTGAGCCATATTGTCGTGTACCAGTTGCGTCAAGGCCTGCATTTTGTCCCGGAAGCGCATGACATACTCGATAACCGACACTCCAGGGGTGGCCAAATCCCCTTCCCAAGCCTCTTTCACCAGAGCCAGGGGGCCCCGCACACGTCGCCCGTACAGGAGCTCAAACGGTGAGAATCCTGTTGAGGCCTGTGGAACCTCCCGGTAAGCAAATAACAGGTGTGGGAGATACCGCTCCCAGTCACGCCCATGGGAGTCGACCAACATCTTAAGCATCTGCTTTAAGGTGCCATTAAACCGCTCGCACAGGCCATTAGTCTGTGGATGGTACGGGCTGGCCACCAGATGTCGCACCTGGACTTGCTTACAGAGGGCCTCCATCAGCTGGGACATGAATTGGGTCCCCCGGTCAGTGAGCATTTCCTGGGGAAAACCCACTCGGGAGAAAATCTCCAGCAATGCGGTGGCCACCTTGTCAGCCCGAATGGACGACAAGGCCACTGCTTCTGGGTACCGGGTGGCATAGTCCACTACCGTCAGTATGAAGCGTTTCCCGGAGCTGCTGGGGATGGCCAGCGGGCCGACCAGATCCACAGCCACCCTCCTGAAAGGCTCATCGATGATTGGCAGAGATACTAGTGGGGCTTTGGGGTGTGGCCCCGCCTTCCCCACTCTCTGACAGGTTTCACACGAACGGCAGTAGGCAGCCACATCGGCCCCCATTTTTGGCCAGTAGAAATGCTGGTTTAACCTGGCCTTGGTCTTAGCGATCCCTAGGTGTCCGGCCATCGGAATCTCATGTGCAATCCGCAACAACTCCGTCCGGAACGGATAGGGTACCACCAACTGTCGGTCCCTGGGCCACGCCTCCGGTGAACCCTGCTGGACCGTGGCCCGGTACAGCCGTCCTTGGTCCCAGACCACTCGCTCCGGGTCCGAGTCCGAGGGAGGCTGTGCCGCCTGCTCCTTAAGAGCTTTCAGGCTGTCGTCAGCTTCTAACGCTGCCTGAAACCCCTGACTAGATGTGGCCAGAATCGACGAGACTGTCACATCTTCAGTCAGTACCCCGGGACCTGTGTCCTGGCCTCCACCTGACTCGGCTGCCACTTGGTCAGAAGGGGAAGAGCTATCGGACCTCCGGGAGGCCCCTTGGCTTCCAGCACTCCCACTGCGGGTGACAGCGGCCACAGCCGCTGCGACCGTGGGTCGTGCCTGCTCCTCCTCCGTTCCTGACCAAGTCGCCGGTTCAGGCAGACCTACCTGGCTTCCTGACACCCCGGTTGTGGGGGAACCATGCACCGAGATCTTACCTGGGAGCACTTCCGCTCCTGGACCGGCCCCAATCTCACCTGCCTGTTCCCCTCCTGCAGCAACAGAACCCCGCTGTGAAATCTCTGGGGACCCCACATTTGCTGTGGTAGCCCCCACCCCACACACTGGTCCTCCCCCTGCAGCACCCTGCTCTCTGCTTATCCCTGCAGAGGGCAACAGATCCCAGCTCACTGGCTGGTTACTTGTAGAGGCATTGTCACACCTTTCTCTGACCCCCTCCCCTGTCACAGCTGCAGCTGAGTGTGTGTCTATGCAAGCAGAAAAATCAGAGTTCACTCCCTCCTCCCTTACATCATTCATAGATAACACATTAACATTGTTAGGAGTCATGTCAGTACGGGCTGAAGGTTCAGCCCTTGGGGGGGGCCCAAACTGGGAGGTTATCTGCCCCAAATCTGTCCCAAGTAGCACGTTTGCAGGGATCCGATCAGTTACCCCCACCTCCCTCACCCCTCGCCCTGCGCCCCAGTCCACATAAATGTCAGCAACAGGCAGCGCCGGGTCAATGCCTCCAATCCCGGAGACAGCGAGGGTTTTTCCCGGGATCAAGTCTTGGGGGGACACCATGTCAGGCCGCACCAGAGTCACCTCCGAGGCGCTGTCTCGCAGTCCTATGGTCACAGACCGGCCGACGGTGACAGGTTGGAAGCTGTCCAGGGACCTACCACCACCCCCACCCACACAATACACCTTGGGCGGCCCTTGGGACGGGGACGGAGCCGGGGCCTTGGGACGCTGAGGGCACATGGCCTTGAAGTGTCCAGGTAAGTTGCACTGGTGGCACCGTCTTGGTTCTGCCACGGGCCTGGAGAGGGGAGTTGAGGGGGACACCCCCTGCAGTCTAGGGGCAGGTGGGGCAGTCGCAGAGTTCATCTTACCCCCTCTCCAGGTGCTGCTGGTGGCTGCTCTCCTGGCCTCAGGAGCCCGATTGTTGGTGTAGTCATCGGCCAGGGCAGCTGTAGCCGTGGACCCCTTTGGCTTCTGGTCTCGGATGAACTGGCGGAGATCCTCAGGGCAGTTCCACAAGAGTTGCTCCGTGATGAACAAGTCCAGGATCTCCGGTCCGGTGGAAAGCTGCAGGCCTTGGGTCCAGTGGTCGGCAGCTCGGGCAAGTGCCCGCCGGTGGTCAGCCCAGGAGTCCTTTGGTCCCTTTTGCAGGGTCCGGAACTTCTTGCGGTAGGACTCTGGAGTGAGGTTGTACTGTTGGATCAGGGCCCGCTTGATGGTGTCGTAGCCCTGATCTGCCTCAGCAGGCAAGTCCCCAAGGATATCCAGGGCCTTACCCCTTAGACGGGGGGTCAGGTATTTGGCCCACTGATCCTTGTCCAGATGGTGCTGCAAGCAAGTCCGTTCAAAAGCAGTCAGGAAAGAGTCCAAGTCTCCATCCTTCTCCAGCACTGGGAAGTCCTCAACACGGACCTTTGGAAGTTTGGTGTCTTGAAGGTCACGTGTGGCTGATGAGGGCCGGAGCTGAGCTAGCTGCAGCTGGTGGTCACGGTCTGCCTGTTGCCGTCGCTCTTCACGTGCTGCTTGCCGCTCCGCAGCCTCACGCGCTGCTTGCCGCTCCGCAGCCTCAGCGTCACGCGCCGCCTGCCGCTCTGCCCTGCGCTCTGCCAGGAGTTCCTTGTAGCCCTCCTGGTCTCCAGCCTGGAGAAGGGCCATAGCCATTTGAAGAAGGCTATCCGAGCCTCCCAGGCTCGGTGGAATGGCACGTGGTGATCTGCGGCCCGCTGCGGAGCCTGGTGATTCACTGTCCATTGCAGAGCGGAGGGCTGGCATCTGGCTCGTTGAGGACCCTTGGGCGAGCTCCTCCTCATTTTGTCCAGCAGTGCCAGGTTGTGCGATGTCCTCTGCAGAGCTGTTCTCTGGCGTCGGGCTCTTGGAGGGCTCGTGGACAACCTCCTCATCGTCTCTGGCCTGAGCATCGGCCATTCCTTTGGCTTTGCTCCTGGTGCTCTCAGCCATTCTTGCAGACTTTGGTCACTGACACAGAACTGACACCTGATGCCTCCACACACCTTACAGTATCTGCACTCTGACACTCTAGTGTTGAGCTAGTCTGAAGACCCCAGCAGCCACAGCTGCTGCAGGCAGTCTTTAGTGTCTGGGAGTATGGGTCTCACACTCACACACACTATTATCTCGATCCCACCGCTATGCCACCAATATGTCACGAACCACCGGGGGGGTCACTCAGAAATCCCCCGCGCTGGCTACCAGTACGTCACACTCGGGGGGTAACAAGTGGGGGTCACCCCTCCTTTATACCTCCCGACCGACAGACAGAGCACGTGACGCGCTCTCTAGCGCCCCTCTTATAGTCAGGCCAATTATGGAATTGCCCGACAATAAGCAAGGAGGCCGCTATACTACTTATGCCGATTATTGAAGGGTCCCCGGTGAGAGTAGGGTATATATTCCCCCGACCTCCGCGGGCGGAATATATAAAACCTCCCCGAATCTCACTGGCCTCCCCACAATAATCCTTGGCACAACTCGCTGCCACCAACCGCTTCACGGTAACTATTAGCCGAACACACGGACGTGGGATTCAAGATCGAGATAACAGAACAGCCCAAGATTAATTATATAATTTAATCGGCCTAAAGCCACACTAGAAACTACAATATATACAATAGGGAATCTACAGAATATACATATGTCAGAGTACAGTTACAATCAAAGCATGGGTTACAAACAGGCATACACAGTTCCAGCAGTTACCTTGTGCGTCTGGCCACAGGGGGGCGCTGTAGACCAGGTTTCCAGGAACTCCCTCACAGGTCTTTCCCAACCAGGCCCCCGAGCAGAAGAACACTGGAAAATGGCCGAAGTAGGGTTATCAACCTGGGCAAATCCAGGTCCCCTCCTACCTTAGTGACCTCAGAGGGAGCACTGCTCCACCCCTGGCTGGAGTTATGGACAAAATCCACAACATGGAATATGGCCATAACTTGGCCTGGGAGCGTCGTAGGCGGACGCCGACGCTCTCATTGTGACAGCTATGAATTTAGCTACAGAACGAGAGGACTCATGACTTGTCTACTAGTTCCCCATTGGCTGATATCACGCCAGGGGTATTTCCCCAGGTCCTGCTCCCATAAAAAGGGTGTGCCAGCATCGTCCGCATGCGGAGACACCATTTTTATGGTTGCCATATTTATCGGAAATATGGCTTGCGAGATATGAACCATTTTTTACTGGAGTCGTCCTGTCTGGATACTTCCAAGCTTGCTAACTAGATAGCAGCCCCTACTACAGGGTCACGGCAGGGAGTCATCCTGTGTCCATTGTTCCCACATCACCTAATCTCCATATCACAGGAGATGGCCATGGGATGTGACACCTTCACAGATGCTGGACATCTGAGAACAAGAAGGGAGGGGGCACTGCCATGGAGTGATGAGAGCGATTATGACTGGAAGTCATAATTCATCTTCATATCCCAGGGTTTGCCTCAGTCTCGCGGTAGCTTGACTACCGCTGACTGTGTATGAAACTCCATCCCGAGGTAAGTCAGTGATAGGGTCGGTGTCAACTTGGATTTTGGGAAGTTGATGATCCACCCGAACTGCTGGAGAGTCGTCAAGCGACTGTAAGGCTGTGTTGACACGCCACCCGAGAAGGGGCCCTAACTAGGAGATCGTCTAGGTAGGGAATCACCGAGTGGCCCTGAGAGTGTAGGACCGCCACGACGGATGCCATGACTTTGGTGAAAACCCGTGGGGCTGTCGCCAGGCCGAAAGGCAATGCCACGAACTGAAGGTGTTCGTCCCTGATGGCGAAACGCAAGAAGCGTTGATGTTCGGGTGCGATCGGCACGTGGAGATAAGCATCTTTGATGTCGATCGATGCTAGGAAGTCTCCTTGTGACATCGAGGCAATGACCGAGCGGAGAGATTCCATCCGAAACCGTCTGGTTCTCACGTGTCTGTTGAGCAGTTTGAGGTCCAGAACGGGACGGAATGATCCGTCCTTTTTTGGCACCACGAACAAGTTGGAGTAAAAGCCGCGACCACGTTCCTGAAGGGGAACGGGGGTCACAACTCCTTCTGTCTTCAGAGCGTCCACCGCCTGAAAAAGTGGGTCGGCCTGAGCGGGGGGCGGAGAGGTTCTGAAGAAACGAGCCGCAGGACGGGAGCTGAACTCTATCCTGTAACCGTGAGACAGAATGTCTCTCACCCATCGGTCTTGAACATGTGGCCACCAGGCGTCGCCAAAGCGGGAGAGCCTGCCACCGACCGAGGATGCGGTTAGGGGATGCCGAGAGTCATGAGGAGGCCGCCTTGGAGGCAGTGCCTCCTGCGGCCTTTTGGGGGCGTGACTTGGACCGCCACGCATAGGAGTTCCTCTGGCCTTTCTCCTGCCTGCTGGACGAAGAGGATTGGGGCTTGGCGGAGGGACGAAAGGACCGAAACCTCGATTGTATTTTCCGTTGTTGAGGTCTCTTAGGTCTGGACTGGGGTAAGGAGGAGTCCTTTCCCTTGGATTCCTTAATAATCTCATCCAAATCGTTCGCCAAACAAGCGTTCGCCAGAAAACGGCAAACCGGTTAAGAACCTCTTGGAGGCCGAGTCTGGCCCTGCGGACTGCCACAGAGTTAGCGGATGCCACAGCTGTACGGCTAGCCGAGTCTAGGACTGCGTTCATGGTGTAGGAAGAAAAAGCTGACGCTTGAGAAGTCAAAGACGCAACTTGCGGAGCAGAATTACGTGTGACAGCATTAATCTCAGTCAGACAAGCCGAGATAGCTTGGAGTGCCCACACGGCTGCAAAGGCCGGGGCAAAAGACGCGCCCGTGGCCTCAAAGATGGACTTCACCAGGAGCTCTATCTGCCTGTCAGTGGCATCCTTTAGCGATGAGCCATCTGCCACCGATACCACAGATCTAGCCGCCAATCTAGAGACTGGAGGATCCACCTTGGGACATTGAGCCCACCCCTTAACGACTTTAGCGGGGAAGGGGTAACGCGTGTCAGTGAGGCGCTTAGTAAAGCGCTTGTCCGGAACCGCTCTGGGCTTCTGGACAGCGTCTCTGAAGTTAGAGTGATCGAAGAACGCACTACGTGTACGTTTGGGGAACCGAAACTGGTGTTTCTCCTGCTGAGACGCCGACTCCTCCACAGTAGGAGGCGGGGGAGAGAGATCCAACACCTGGTTGATGGACGAGATAAGATCATTCACTAATGCGTCCCCCTCAGGTGTATCAAGGTTAAGGGCGACGTCAGGGTCAGAACCTAGAGCTGCGACGTCCGCCTCGTCCTCCAGAGAGTCCTCAAGCTGGGAACCCGAGCAGCGTGAAGAAGTCGGGGAAGATTCCCAGCGAGCCCGCTTAGCCTGTCTAGGACTGTGGTCCTGGCAGGAGTCCTCCGCGTGGGACCTAGGGCCCAACCTAGGAGCGCGCTGCGGCTCAGACCGAGAGGGGCCTGGAGGTGACGATCCAACAGGGGCCGGGGCCTGTGTAAGGACCGGTCTGGACTGCAAAGCTTCTAGCAGCTTGGCAGACCATTTGTCCATAGACTGAGCCATGGATTGTGAAAGTGACTCAGAGAGTTTCTCAGCAAAAGAGGAGAACTCTGTCCCTGGCGCCTGGACAGGAGCAGCAGGGGGGTCTACATGAGCCGAGGGGTCCACTAGTGACCGAGGCTCCGGCTGAGCAAGTGAAACAGGGGTCGAGCATTGCTCACAGTGAGGGTAGGTGGAACCCGCAGGTAACATAGCCCCACAAGAGGTACAGGCCGCAAAAAACCCCTGTGCCTTAACAGCTTTGCTCCTTGTGGACGACATGCTGTTGTCTCCTAGGAGAATGATCACTGAGGGTATATGGGCAAAAACAGGGTATACAGCCCGACCGAACAGAAATATATATATAAATACGTATCTATTCCGGCACCCTAGGGGGGACCGGCACCGGGTGACCGGTGTGGCTTACCGACCGCTAACAAGCGGAGTGTGTGCCTCCAGATTCCCAGCTTTAGGTCCCCTGGAGCTGCAGAGCTGTTCCTGAGAATCCTCCACCGGCAGAATGCCCAAAAAATGGCTGCCGGAGATCTCAGGGGAGGAGTGGAGCCGTGGGCGGCGCCAGGAAAGTGCGGAATCTGGGGTCCCCACAGTGATCAGTGAGGGGGGAGGAAACATGCAGGATGCTCCAGCCCTCACATCAGACGTCAGGTCGGCAGTCCCGCCCTTACCCCTGACAGGCAGGCCCGGGGGTGGGATTTTTGCGACTAGGCCGCGATGAAGCCGGGGACTAAATTTGAGACCGCGCCCGACAAGCAGGCACGGTCGGCGCGGAAGTCCGCCGGTCTTCTCAATTCAGCAGCTACCGCAGCGTCCGGGAAGAAAGTGCGCTCCTGCATATTCCCCAATGGGGACACAGAGTACCTTAGAGTTGCAGGGCCCGGTCCCTGAGGTTGAATAGACTCCGGTCCGGCAGATTCCCACAGGGGCTGCAGAGGAAGCACGGTCCCAGCAAATGGCTGACCGTTCAGGATCCCACTTCTCCCAGAGCCGCTAAGGGATGGTGAAGGAGATGGCATGAGGCTCCGGCCTTTGTACCCGCAATGGGTACCTCAACCTTAACAACACCGCCGACGTAGTGGGGTGAGAAGGGAACATGCCGGGGGCCCCGTGGGGGCCCTCTTTTCTTCCAACCGACATAACTAATATGAGAATGCATGAGTGGATGTGTGCCTCCTTCCACACAAAGCATAAAACTAACTGAGGAGCCCGTGATCCACGGGAGGGTGTATAGGCAGAGGGGAGGGGTTACACTTTTTAAAGTGTAATACTTTGTGTGGCCTCCGGAGGCAGAAGCTATACACCCAATTGTCTGGGTCTCCCAATGGAGCGACAAAGAAAAGAGAATTTTGTTACTTACCGTAAATTCTTTTTCTTATAGTTCCGTATTGAGAGACCCAGCTCCCTCCCTGTTGCCTGTTAGCAATTTTCTTGTTCCGTGTGTTATCACCGGCTGTTGTCGTGGACAGAGTCTACAGAGTCTCCGGTTGTTCCGGTTCTTACTCGGTTCTACTTGTGGGTGGCTATTCTCCTTCAGCTTTTGCACTAAACTGGCTAGGACTGGCTACCAGGGGGTGTATAAGCTCAGAGGGAGGAGCTACACTTTTTAGTGTAGTACTTTGTGTGTCCTCCGGAGGCAGAAGCTAAACACCCATGGTCTGGGTCTCCCAATACGGAACTATAAGAAAAAGAATTTACGGTAAGTAACAAAATTCTCTTTATTTGTGTGATTTCTTCCTTTGAACACATCTTACTTATAAATTTTCTCCATTTATCAAAAAATGTTGCTGTCATCCTTTCTTTGCTCTTCTCAAACACCGTTTTTTCCAACAATAACGATTTTTTAAATTGTTTAATCACCTCCTCCCTTGAAGGGGCTTCCTTTTGTAACCATTTTTGGACGATTACTTTTTTGCTAGTCATTGCTATCTCATGTAAAAAAGAGATGGTAATTTGTCCTCCTCTCCTCCCTCTTCACTCTGTTGCAAATAGTGAAATATCCATATCATCGGATCCAACTCTATATTCCTACTCCATATTTTCCTCACCACCCCCTGTATTTGCTGCCAGAACCCTATGATCCTCTCACACTCCCAGATTCCGTGATATAAGGCTATGTGCGCACGTGTGCGTAATTCATGCAGTTACGCTGCGCTTTGTAGCGCAGCGTAACTGCATGCGTCCTGCGTCCCCTGCATAATCTATGGAGATTGTGCAGGGGCCGTGCGCACGTGGCGTTTTAGAGCGCAGCGCTTCGGCTACTGCCGAAGCGCTGCGTTCTAAGAAGTGACATGTCACTTCTTCCGTGCGCTTTGCCGGCAGCTCCTGCTCTGTCTATGGCAGGAGCTGCAGGAAGAGCGCATGGAATCGGCTTTTTTATTTTTTCACTACGGACATTTCAGCAGCGATTTAAAGCGCACATGTGCTCTTCAGATCGCTGCAGAAATTTCTGCAGTGACTGTACGCAACGTGCGCATATAGCCTTAATCCGACTTTTCTGCGTCACACTTTGGGCAGTTCATTAAATTTTTCCGGACGCCTTGCATTTACAAAGTTGAAACCATAGATCGCCCTATGCATAAGTCTAAATTGTGTGTCTCTCAAATTCTCATTCACCACCTTCTTTCTCATCACCATCCAACCTTTTAAGATGTTATCCTCCAACTGCTTTGTCCACCCTTTCAAGATTTTTCCTGGTATAAATCGGTACTAAAACCTCTCTCAAGTTCCCATATAAATTTGAGATATTTATGTTGTTAATATCACTCAGTATGACCGCGTCCATCTGATTTCTCACATACTCCTTCCTTACGTTCAGCAATTTCCTCATTATTCCTTGTTTCATCTGCTCATACTGTATGGTCTGAAAAGAGCGTACACCATCTTTCTCTCAATTCTTCACATCTCATCCATCTAGGTTCAGTATCATACATCATGTTTTTTATGGAACAAATTCCTTTCTCCCTCCACTCTTTAAATAGTTTATTTTCCCTCCCCTGTGGAAAGTCTGGGAAGGCCCAAATATCCAGATACTTCGAGACATTCCAAGCCAGTCCAAACTTTTTCCTTACCGCTTTCCACGCCATCACCGTATCTCTACAAATCAGTGACTGCCTGATGTGTAGCGGTAAATTTGGTATGGAAGTGTGTAAAATTGAACTCAAAGCCCATGGCTTGCAAAATTCGGCCTCTAAGGTCCAATCAGAATATCTACCAGATTTTCTAATCCAGTCGATCACATGCCTCATGAGACATGCCAAATTATATCCTCTAATGTTTGGAAGTCTTATCCCCCCCGCGCTCCACTGCCAGCATTAATTTTTTGGCGCTAATCCTTGGTCTGTGTTCTCTCTACAGAAATTTAGAGAATGCCTTAGTCAATCTGTTCACATCTGTGTGTTTGAGAAGTAGTGGGATTGTCTGCATAGGATAGAGGAGTTTGGAGAAACTCATCATTTTTATTAGATGATTTCTTCCCAGAAGATTCAACGGTAGGTCAGCCCAGCCCTTCAGTTCTTGTTCAATTTTCTCAAATCAGAGGAGAGTAGTTCAACGAATACACCGACTTTGGATCCCTCCCCACCTGTACTCCCAGGTATCTTATTGTATGTTTAGCTATAAGCATGATACATAAAACTCTATTTCTTTGTCGCTCCATTGGGAGACCCAGACAATTGGTGTATAGCTATTGCCTCCGGAGGCCACACAAAGTATTACACTCAAAAGTGTAAGGCCCCTCCCCTTCTGGCTATACACCCCCAGTGGGATCACTGGCTCATCAGTTTTCATGCTTTGTGCAAGGAGGTCAGACATCCACACATAGCTCCACTGTTTAGTCAGCAGCAGCTGCTGACTATGTCGGATGGAAGAAAAGAGGGCCCATACAGGGCTCCCAGCATGCTCCCTTCTCACCCCACTTTATGTCGGAGGTGTTTGTTAAGGTTGAGGTACCCATTGCGGGTACGGAGGCTGGAGCCCACATGCTGATTCCTTCCCCATCCCTGTTACAGGGCTCTGGGCGAAGTGGGATTTTAACGGTCTCCAGGCACTGAGACCGTGCTCCATCTGCAGCCCCTGGAGAAGACGCTGGATATGGAGCGGAGTACATCAGGGACATGGCCCTGCTTCCTCAAGGTACTCTGTGTCCCCGTGCATTTCGCACGCACACCGCAGCATTGCTGGGTGTGTTAGTGCGCCGGGGACATCAGCGCTGCTGCGCTTGTGCCATTGTCTCACTTCAGCTTAGCTGAGTGGGCAGACTTATGTAGAACGGTCGCGCTGGCCGCTGGGACTGCGACGCGGCTGGGACTTGTGGTGCGCCGGGGACTTCCGCGCTGGCCGCGCTTTTACGGCGGCCGCGCTTATAAATCGAGTCCCCGGCTTTTGCGGCCTAGTTCGTTCGTTAACGCCCACAGGCCTGCCAGTCAGGGTAGGGGCGTGACGCTGCACATCACGGCAGCCCGGAGAGCTGGAGTATGTTTTGCATACTCCACCCCTCTCACTGTGTGCACTGTGAAACCGGATTCCCGCACTTTCTCAAGCACGCCCACGGCTTCCTTCTCTAACACAGGACGCCGGCAGCCATTATTGTCAGTTCTTTCTATAGCGATAAAACTGACAAGTGTGGGAACACCCTGACAGGGATTCTGAGGTTCACACAATCGCTGTGAGCAGGCGTTAATCAGCACTTGTGGTGCTAACCCCACTAGTGCCGAAGTGCATTGAGATATATGCTTTTACGCTATGCATTGCACTGTTTTGGTCGTACTTTTGTATATATCCTCCTTATTGTGCGGAGGAGATTACAGCATACTGTCTGTGGAAAACAGAGGTGCAGAAGCACATGTTTTCCATGCAGCCGGTACAGCAGGTACGGCTATATGGCCGGCAGGTTACATACACCCCCATTGTATGCAACTCAGCCGGAGTCTCTGCTAATGATCCAGAGGCTGGGGATGAAGTCTGCAGTGTTTACTGACAGATTTTCTGAGACTATGGCTGTGATACTAGAAGCCTTGCAGTCCAGACAAGTCTCTCACACCATGAGCACTGTTGAATCATTGATCCATGGTCCCCCTCAGTGTGAACAATTACAGCTCCGGGGGGGTCACGTGCATCCCAGAGTCACGGCTCTGACACGGACGACAGTCCCAGACAGCCTAAGCGGGCTCGCTGAGCGGCCCTCAGTTTCATCGCACTGGTCAGGGTCCCGCAGGTGGACTCTCTGGGTGCTGAAGCGGAGATAGCTGCTCAGGAGTCTTATCCTGAGACCGCTCTCAATCTCGGTACACCTGATGGGGACGCCATAGTGTATTATCTTATAGCGTCCATCAATAGAATGTTGGTCATTTCTCCCTCAGCTCCTCCTGTGAAGGAGCCAGCTGTACGGCAGGAGAAATTCTATTTCAGGTATCCCAAGCGTAAATTAGGTATTTTTCTGGACCACTCTGCCTTCAGAGAGATAGTCCAAAAACACCACGCTTATCCAGATAAGCGCTTCTCCAAGCGGCTTAGGATACACGTTATCCCTGCCCCTGACGTGGTCAAGGGCTGGACCCAGTGTCCCAAGGCACATCCTCCACTCTCCAGGCTTGTGGCTAGATCCATAATTGCAGTGGAAGATGGGGTTCCACTTACAGATGCCGCTGACAGACAGATGGATCTCTGGTCGAAATCCACCTATGAGGCTGTAGGCGCGCCGTTGGCTCCAGCATTCGCAGCCATAGAGGCACTCCAAGCCATTTCAGCTTGTCTTACACAGATGGACACAGTCACACGTACATCTGTACCGCAGGTGGCATCCTTAACCTCTCAAATGTTTGCATTTGCGTCTTACGCGATCACGCCTGTCCTACACTCTACGAGCCGTACGACAGAGGCGTCTGCTCACTCCGTGTTTTTACGCAGACCCTGGTCGTTAAGTGAATGGAAGGCAGATTTTGCTTCCAAAAAAGTACTTAACCAGTTTGTTTTTTTCTGCGGAACGCCTGTTTGGTGGGCGTTTGGATGAAATCATTAAACACTCCAAGGGTAAAGATTCATCCTTACCTCAGCCCAGACAAACAAACCCCAACAGAGCAGGGGTCCCCGCGTCCAAAAGGACTCAAAAAGATCAGAGGAGCTCAGATTCGTGGCGGGCTCAGTCACGCCCAAAACAGACAGTCTGAAAACCCGCTTCCAAGGCGGCTTCCTCAGGACTTGCAGCCTCCTCTCTTCGCATCCGCGCTCGGTAGCAGGCTCTCCCGCCTTGGCGATATTTAACTGCCATAGGTCAATGGCCGTTGGGGGAGAGACATTCTGTCTCACGGGTACAGGATAGAGTTTAGTTCGTCCTCCAACTCGATTCTTCAGAACTTCTCCACCTCCCGGCCGAGCCGTTGCGCTTCTGCAAACGATGGGCACTTTATAGGCAGAAGGAGTGGTGACTACGTTTCTCTTCAGGACCAAGGTCACGGTTTTTGCCCCAATTTATTTCGGGTGCCAAAAAAGGACGGGTCGTTCCGTCCCGTTCTGGATCTAAAACGGCTCACCAAGCTCGTGAGCACCAGGCGGTTCTGGATGGAATACTCCGCTCCGTCATCGCCTCAATGTCCCAAGGAGGTTTCCTAGCATCAATAGACAGGATGCTTATCTCCACGTGCAGATTGATCCAGAGCACCAGCGTTTCTGCGCTTCGTTATAGGAAACGAACACCTTCTGTTCGTAACTCTTCCTTCCTGCTGGCGACAGCCCCACGGGTCTTCGCCAAGTTCATGGCAGCAGTAGTGACAGTTCTGCACTCTCAAGGTCACTCTGTGATCCCGTATTTGGACGATTTCCTGGTCAAGGCACCCTCTTAGGGAACACTGCCCGTATGTTGCGCTGGAGACTCTCCAGAGTTTTGGGTGGATCATCAACTTTCAATGTCAGATCCGACCCTGACCCAATCGCTACCATATCTAGGCATGGAGTTTCATACTCTCTCAGCGATAGTGAAGCTTACGCTAAATCAACAGCGTTCACTACAGACAAGGCTACAATCTCTCCTTTAAGGACCAGTCGCACACATTGAGACGCCTCATGTACTTCCCAAGGTCCTTCCTACTCCCATCCTGGGTGGTAGTTACGACAGACGTGAGTCTATCAGGGTGGGGAGCAGTTTTTCTCCACCACAGGGCTCAAGGTACTTGGACTCAGAAATAATCCAACCTTCAGATCAATGTTCTGGAAAACAGAGCAGTGTATCTTGCTCGACTAGCCTTCCAGCAGTGGCTGGAAAGCAAGCAAATCCGAATTCAATCGGACAACTCCACAGCGGTGGCATACATTTACCACCAAGGAAGAACACGCAGCCGGCAAGCCTTCCAGGAAATCCGGCAGATTCTGACGTGGGTGGAAGGCACGGCATTCACCGTATCCTCAGTTCACATCCCAGGGGAAGACTGGGAAACAGACTTCCTCAGTCGCCAGGGTATGGACGCAGGCGTATGGTCTCCTCAAGATCTGTCGCCGCTGACAGATGCCGGACGTCGACCTAATGGCGTCACGGCACAACAACATCGTCCCGGCTTCATGGCACGGTCTCACAATCTTCGATCTCTGGCGGCGAACGCCTTAGTTCAGCATTGGTCGCAGTTCTAGCTACCTTATGGGTCACGCCGCTGGCATTGTTGCCCAGAGTGCTGCGCAAGTTCAGGCCCGACTGCCGCCGCGCCATCCTCTTCGCTCCATTGGCCGAGGATGACGTGGTACTCGAATCGGTGGTACCTCACGGTGGGCCAACCGGAGGCACTACCAGACCGATCAGACTTGCTGTCTCAAGGGCCATTTTTCCATTTTTCCAGTTGAATTCTGCGACCCTCAACCTGACGGTGTGGCATTGAGTCCTGGAGCCTTGCTTCTTCAGGATTATCTCAGGACGTGGTTGCCACCATGGGACAGACTAGGATACCAACGTCCGCCAAGATTGACCACAGGATGTGGAAGATATTCTTATCTGGGTACTCGGCTCAAGGGGTTTCTCCCAAGCCGGTTCCATCGTCTATGTTTCCTTCCTTCCTGCAATCTAGGTTGGAAAATGGGTTGTCGCTCAGCTCCCTCTCGGGACAAGTCTCAGCGCTATCTGTATTTTTTCAGAAACGCCTAGCACGACTTCCGCAGGTACGCACGTTCCTGCAGGGAGTTTGTCTTCTCAGCACTCCGTACAAGCGGCCGTTAGAGCCCTGGGATCTGAACAAGGTTCTAATTGCTCTTAAGAAGCCGCCTTTCGAGCCTAGGAAAGATTTTCCCTTTCCCACCTTTCACGGGAAGTGGCCTCTCTAGTACGGTCACGGCTCTTAGGAGAAGTTTTCGAGCTAGTAACGCTCTCATACAAATCTTACTTCCTGGTCCTTTACCAGGACAAGGTAGTTCTGCGCCCGATTCCGGGATTTCTCCATAAGGTGGTATCCCACTCTCATCTCAATCAAGATATCACCTCACCTTCTTTGTGTCCTCATCCAGTCCACCAACTTCAGAAAGATTTGCAGCTGTTGGATCTGGTGAGAGCACTCAGGTTCTACACGGATGCACTCTTGTCCTTGTCGCTGGTCGGCGTAAAGAGTCGCAAGCTTCCAGATCCACCCTGGCTCGGAGGATCGAGGAACCAATTCTTGAAACCTACAGTTCTACTGGGCTTCCGGTTCCTTCAGGGCTGAAGGCCCATTCTACCAGAGCCGTGGGTGCGTCCTGGGCATTACGGCACCAGGCTACGGCTCAGCAGGTGTGTCAGGCACCCACCTGGTCGAGTCTACTTACTTTTACCAGGCATTTTCAGATGCATACCTACGCTTCGGCAGACGCCAGCCTAGGTAGATAAGTCATTCAGGCGGCGGTTGGCCACCTGTAGGAGAGGGCCGTTTGACGGCCCTATCATGAGGTATTCTTTTACCCACCCAGGGATTGCTTTTGGACATCCCAATTGTCTGGGTCTCCCAATGGAGCGACAAAGAAGAAGGGAATTTTGTTTACTTACCGTAAATTCCTTTTCTTCTAGCTCCAATTGGGAGACCCAGCACCCGCCCTGTTTTCTCGGGGGTTTTTTCGGTTTTTTCGGGTACACATGTTGTTAATGTGGAATGGTTTCAGTTCTCCGATGTTCCTCGGATTGAATTGGTCCTTAAACCTGTTATTGGCTTTCCTCCTTCTTGCTTTGGCACTAAAACTGATGAGCCAGTGATCACACTGGGGGTGTATAGCCAGAAGGGGAGGGGCCTTACACTTTTGAGTGTAATACTTTGTGTGGCCTCCGGAGGCAATAGCTATACACCAATTGTCTGGGTCTCCCAATTGGAGCTAGAAGAAAAGGAATTTACGGTAAGTAAACAAAATTCCCTTCTTTCTTCTGCCTCCCTTTTTCCCTCCAAGAAGAGAATCTCACATTTGTTCTTATTAAGTCTAAACCCTGCCAATCTTCCAAACCGCTCAATTTGTTGCAAAACTCCATTCAATTTTATTTTAGGTTTGCTCACAAACAAAATTATGTCGTCGGCAAATAAAGCAGAGTATACCGATTTCCCTGCTATTTTAATTCCATCAAACCACTTTCCTTCATTCAAACGTCTAGCCAGTGGTTCAATTGCTAAGTTAAATAATAGAGATGACAACGGGCACCCTTGTCTGGTTCCCTTCATCAATGAAAATGTCTTTGAAAGAAATCCCGGGGTATTTACTCTTGCCTTGGGGTTCGTGTAGATGACCTGTACGAAATTCCTAAAAGCCCCTTGCAGTCCCATTCGATCTAGCACCAATTCCAGCTATGACCACCTCACATTGTCAAAAGCTTTCTCTGCATCTAAGGTGATCAAGGCTGGAGTCTTCCCCTTCCCCCCCTCCTTTCTTTGCTTTATAACATTTATTGCTAACATTACTTTTCTAATGTTTGTCACCACCGAGCGTCCCTTGACAAAACCTGCTTGGGGAGAATCTACAATGTCTGGTAACACCATTGCTAATCTATTCGCCATTAATTTAGCCAGAATTTTTAAATCTTGATTTATTAGTGAAATGGGCCTATAACTTGATGGGTCCTCTAAATTTTTACCTTCTTTTGGGATCAGGTTAATGTAAGCTGTATTTAAAGTATCTGAAATTCGTTCCCCTCCCAGAATTCTGTTAAATACCTCGGTTAATATAGGTGAAATTTGTTCCTTCATAATTTTATAAAAATTCCCAGTGTAACCATCTGGGCCTGGAGCTTTTGTCGTGTGTAACTCTCCTATGACTGCTAATACTTCTTCTTCCTCCGTCACTTCCCTGTTCAGGGCTTGTAAAGTTTCCTCTGTAAGCTTGGGCATTGTAGTACCCTCTAGCCACTCTCTCCCTTCTGTTCTATCACTTGTACCTTCTTCTTTATATAACCCCTCATAGAAATCTCCCAGAATATCGTTTATTTCCTTGGGGTTTGTCGTTATCTTCCCCACTGTATTCTTTAGTGCCATGATATGTGCCCTCTGTCGTCGTCCCCTTGCCAAATTAGCCAGTAGCTTCCCTGCCTTGTTCCCAAACCGATTCAGTTCTGCCTCTTGTTGGGTCCTATATATAAGCTCTTTCTTTTCTACCCAGTCCTCAAAACTTCTTTTCGCCTCCACCCATTTTATCTTAGCACCCTTAAATGGCTTCTCCAGAAAATTTGTGTATGCATCTTTCACCATCTGACTAGCTTCCTGAAATTTTACATGTGCCTGTTTCTTTGCCTTAGTCGTGTATCCTATTATTTTCCCTCTCAAAACGGCTTTTGCTGCTTCCCAATACAACATTGTCGCTTTTTCATGTTCCTTGTTTGTCATAGTGTATTCCACCCACCATTCTCACATGACTTTGTGGAAATTTTCATCTGATGCTAGGAATGTGGGGAAACGACATATAAAATCTTGTCCTCGCTGGACTTATCCACTATCGTGACCACTACTGGACTATGGTCCGAAATAACTATATTTGCTATATCTACCTCTTCCACCCTTCGCATCAAGTTCTCGCTTATTAACAGAAGGTCAATCCGTAACTACGAATCGTGTGGATGAGAATAGTGGGTAAACGCTCTTTCTTGTGGATGATGGACTCTCCAACAGTCGTGTAAGATCGTTGTGCGTAGTATTTTTCTAAGTGTCCCTTCCCCTCCCCTGTTGTCCTTTACTCCTGTGTTACGCCGGAGACACCACTGCGTTAAAGTCTCCTCCCACTATTTTATTGTGCTCCCCATACATTAAAATCTTGTTGGTAATATATTCAAAGAAAGGTCCTTGTTCAGCGTTCGGTGCATATATATTTTAAATACTAAAAATACCCTGGGTGCCCACAACTTAAAGTCATTTTAAAAAACAAGCAAGTTTGCGATTCTCAAGAACAGAGGAAATTTTACTCAGTTTACGCCTCCTTACTTGGTTATCAGCCACTGCTGCAGTCTATCAGAGGTGGCCGGATTAATAGGCAATAAGTACATACTTGTAAAGACTTCTATGAAGCAGGCCAGATCACTGCATCCAGCCACTTTCAGTTGGCAAAGCTGCCTGTTAGTAGCATGGAAGAGCGCATAGTTCAGTAGCGCAGCCATGTCACTCATCCAAATTGTCAAGCAATAAGAGCCCCCCACCCCTTGTAAGCGGAGGACCGGTCAGCTTCTGAACAGAAAACAGGAAAGAAGGGAATTTTGTTTACTTACCGTAAATTCCTTTTCTTCTAGCTCCAATTGGGAGACCCAGACAATTGGGTGTATAGGCTATGCCTCCGGAGGCATAGCCTATACACCCAATTGTCTGGGTCTCCCAATGGAGCGACAAAGAAAATCCCTTAGAAAACCATTGTGGTCGTAGGGTGGTGATCACCAGTTATCCTTTACCTGCACAAATCCTCGTCAAGGTCTGTATCACCATCCATTTGTGCTCAAAAGAACTTGATGAAGTCTCTAATATGTTCAAAAATATTTCTTTGAAAAATACCTTTAAAAAGAAAGAAAAAAATATAAATGATGGGGGGGCACATTGGAACCCTCCAAGACCGCACCGGAGGGCATGTCATGCTTCAACTTACCTCCACCTGCATTTTTAGATGCATCTTGAAATTAGACAGCAAGCTGAGGAATATGGCCAAGGAGAGTTCAAAAACATCGGGTACAGAGGACACCCCATTTTTTGATAAGGCTACACAGAGGTATTGCTTGATTGCATTGATGAACATTTCATGGGTCCTAAAGATGGGGCCGGCATTCTGCAATACTGACAGCAGGAGCTGGAGGGAGAGGATCTTAGAACGGAGCTCATGGGACCTGCAAAACAAAGAAAGTCACATGTGCGAACCTATAAAAAAAAAGATTATATAATATGTATGGTTCAAAATTATATACGACATATTTAGGGGACAAGTCAGATTCTATTGGCATTTGCACACATTTATGAAAAAGAACATTTAATGGAGGATGTCTTATGATGTGTACAGTTAGACACAGTATTGTTTGGGATTGAACACACAACCCTTCATATATTTAAAGCCTAAGTAAGAGCCCGCTATGTGACGTAGACTGCCTCCAATTTCAGGCTGATCGGGAGTTCACTTACTTAGGGTCTGGAGGTCCATCTCCCAGGGGCTTCATAGATAGTTTACAGAGTGAGCGAAATACTAAGAAAGCATCTTTTTGTAAGATGTGTGTAAATCTAGCACCAGAGTGTTGGCCGTGAAGGGAATCAGACTCCTGAAAAAAAAGAAAACAGATCAAATTACACTGGATCCGTGATCCAACGAAAACATGTTGTCTGCATATCACTCCATACACAAAAAGGGCCACCATACCAGATTATCCGTGGAAGACACAGACTGCCCGTCATCTGCTATTCCATTAGTGTGGAAATTCCCAGGTGGTGGGAGATCGGCGGTTTCAGAGTCACTAGGAACACTGTCTGTAACTTTCTCTTGAGGCTCTGAGGAAGGAAATTATAGAAGATCAGACAAGCTACAATGTCAGCAGTTTCAGTCATTTGTATAACATTCATCCACTCTAAAATGTCACCTTCACTACAGCAAATCCCCATGTTTCTGATGCTGCATAATTAATGAAAAAACATTGAAGGAAAAATTAGTAAGGATCCTCCTACCTTGAGCATCAGGTTCATTTGGCGGTTCCAGTGCTCTGTCGACCTGTACTGGCAGCTCATGGGCAGCATCCACCTGTGCTGGCACCTCCTGCGTCCCTTCCACCGATGCTGCTATCTCGTCTGCGATGTCCTTCTCCGCTGGCAGCTCCCGCACAGCTTCTACCTGAGCTGGCATCTCCTGTACAACTGCCATCTGTGATGGTACCTCCAGTGCCCCGTGTACCGGTGCTGGTGGCTCCTTAAGCACTAGATTAGAGAAAACCACATGGTAATAGCAACTCTTAATGTACTTCTTGTGCAATATATATTCCTAGTTACACTCGCGTAAAGCCAAACCTGATGGAGCACAAGAGGCGCAAAATTCATTTAGATGGCACACCACTTAATGAATTTGGTGCCTCTTCTGAGTGGTGCATGTCTCTACGTGCCAAGCTAGAAATGCAACTCAAGGAGGATTTCTGCAATGCCAAACGCCTTTAGTTTTGACGATCTGAGCAGGTAGCGCCACGCCCCGTCCTGCCTAGTTCCCAGTTCCGCCCATTCCAGCTAATTCTAATGTGGCATGAAGATACAAAAAGCCTTAAAATGTTTGTGCAATTTCACATTGCACAATTTTATTTTTTTTTACTTTTTAAATGATTTTAAGCAACTTTTTTAGCATAAAAGCTTTGATTAAATGACCCCAATGGGACCCCTTGTTTTTATTGGATTTATCCTTCCTCTACCATCTCTGACCTGTACTACTGGGTGCCTTAGTGCGCTGTCTTTGGGGTCTACCAAATTACGTCAGTATTAAAATTCTTGTTTTCTACGATGTACTGGCCT
This sequence comes from Anomaloglossus baeobatrachus, assembly GCF_048569485.1. Taxonomy (NCBI): domain Eukaryota; kingdom Metazoa; phylum Chordata; class Amphibia; order Anura; family Aromobatidae; genus Anomaloglossus; species Anomaloglossus baeobatrachus. Next base: position 470,799,850 of record NC_134357.1, on the reverse strand, counting down.
CATAATGCTTCTACGTATCATTCTGAGCGCTTGACCAGCTGCAACTAGGAGGTTCCTCCGATAAACTCTGTTCTGGCTATAATGGAACATGCTCTGCTCACCTTCGTCTTCTCTTTGATGGCTACCATTGGAGACACTGCCACTCGTAGGTGTTGGTGGTGCACTCTGAGGATAGCTACCTCTTCTGAATACAGTAGCTGGAGAGCCTATTAATTTGTGAGCTGCAGGAGAATAAAGCTTCTGTTTTGTATAGTCTTTATGTTCATGGACCTATAAGAATACAGAAAATACATCAGTAACAGAGAAGGAACAATCACCTTCATGTGAATCTACGCAACACTTGTGAGGAGCACTGGACCTACATGGGTCACTATGTAGGTCCAACGGTAAGAGGCTCTAGCTGTGGCGTTAGTATTGAGAATCAGGTAATACTACACTACGCAAACAAAGTTTTTCATTGATACTATTTTTGATAAACTCCGGAATCACGTTAAGCTCTTACTGCCTGAGTTTCCATGCGGGTGAAGATGACATTCAGCATCTGAGTTAACGTGGCCTTGGCAGTGGTCTGGTTCACCAGGTTTTTGCTGGCAAGGTATATGTTGTAACATGTTCGCACTGTCTGCAGGACGGTGGCCTCATGGATCTCAACGTACGGAGAGGTGACGACAGTTAGGAGAGCCTGGACAAAAAAAAAAAATAATAAATCAGTGATTGTTATGAAATGCAATGTTTTTAAAGGGGTTGTCCAGGCCTGTGAATCCTCGTGTTGCGTACAGTTTGCGGTGTCAGAATTCTTCGGTGTTTGGTGGTCATGTGACCACAAGTATCAGATATCCATATTCCTCCAACATTACGACTGTGAGTGAGGCGACACACGTCTAGTTGGAATGTGGCTGGAGGTATGCTTATTGCATACTTATGGTTAGATGACAAAAGAACAATCAAAGTTCAGCTCACCCCTTTAGAAGGTATACGGAGTCCTCCTGCTGCTCGGAAAGGCAGGTACCGTCACCTGTATGACCTTATGGTTACATGACCCCCAGGTCCCTTAGTCGGTAGAAGAGAATCCTGACCGTGTCAAACTAATAGACAACCCTTTTAAGATAGTCCCAACTTGTTTACAAGCACATGAGTGGACTTCACTGTGGTGCATTGTTCAGTCACAGTGGGGATGGGGGTGTAATGTAACAAAATAATTAACACAAAAAAAAAAAAAAATATAAAAAAAAAGAACAAAATCTAGTTCTGGATTTCTTTCTACGAAAAGGATTCTGAGACAAAAGAAAAAAAAAAAAAAAAAAGACAGCTGTAATATGATAGGAAGCCCCCATTTTCTTTTAGACAAGCTGTAAGTCTCACCTTAATGATCTGGAGCTGCACCCCCTCATCTGTCTGAGGGCCCTGGAAACAATTGCAGATGGTGTCCACTATGCGATCAATGAGGCGTTTCCCAGCAATGCCTTTATCTGGAGCGTTGCCAGTTATATGACCATAAGCAATTAGTTTCTACAAGATAGGAAAATAGCATAATCGGCAAACAACAACGTGGAGCGCTATGAACGTACAGTAGAAAAATGCTCAGAGACAGATATACACACAACGAAAAAGCATCTATTCCATAGCTAGTCTAATATTGAGGTGTTAAAGAGAAGGTGCCGTGTTTTTTTAAATTTTTGTATTAATAGTGATTATGGAATCAATTATTTTTAATACAAAATTAAATTGTTTATTTAATTCTATTTTTACTTAAACACTGGGGGCTGCCATATTGGATTTGCTGTGTGTAACGACAGTTACTCACCTCAAATACAACAGTCCCTATTTATAAGGGATAGTAGTCGGGGTCCAACACCATCTCTTACACTGTAGCTGCTCCCTGCTGTGACCTGGACACGCCCCCTGGGATGTCCAGATCACAGCTCTGGGAGGAGACTGGCGCCATCTCTCTGGAGGACACAGCGCCTACGGTGTGGCTGTGTGCTCTGTCCCCCTGAGCACAGTGGCGGTGATCTGCGGCTCATCCTAGGGTTGTGCTGTGGAAGTCGCCCTGCGATCACCGCAGCCCCCCCCTTGAGTGATCGCCTCGGGCCTCCGACCCCCCCCCTTGAGTGATCGCCTCGGGCCTCCGACCCCCCCCTTGAGTGATCGCCTCGGGCCTCCGACCCCCCCCTTGAGTGATCGCCTCGGGCCTCCGACCCCCCCCTTGAGTGATCGCCTCGGGCCTCCGACCCCCCCTTGAGTGATCGCCTCGGGCCTCCGACCCCCCCCTTGAGTGATCGCCTCGGGCCTCCGACCCCCCCCTTGAGTGATCGCCTCGGGCCTCCGATCACTACTTGAGTGATCGCCTCGGGCCTCCGATCATTACTTGAGTGATCGCCTCACTGCTCTGATCGCTATCAGGAGGAACAGCCGAGACACCAGGCTGACTGGAGAGGCTGCCAGGTACGAGGTCTGAGGTGAGTGCATGCGTCTGGGAGCGGTGATCGTGCCGTGACTTCTGTAGTGCAGTGCCAGGCTCATGCTCAGGCTGCAGATCACTCCTCCTCGCCGCATGTTACTTCGGACCTCTGCTCTCAGCAGCTTCTCTTGTCAGCCTAGTGTCTAGGTAGTTCCTCCTCGCAGCGCTCAGAGCACAGTATAAAGGGGCACAAGAATATGGGGGCAGAGTATATAGGGCATAGTATACAATGGGGCACAGTAAATAGTGGAGCACTATGCCAGCTGTCCTTGGTGACACTTTTGACATACAGTGGGGGAAAAAAAAGTATTTAGTCAGCCACCAATTGTGCAAGTTCTCCCACTTAAAAAGATGAGAAAGGCCTGTAATTCACATCATAGGTAGACAACAACAATGAGAGACAAAATGAGAAAACAAATTCAGAAAATCACCTTGTCCGATTTGGCAAGATTTTTTTGCAAAATATGGTGGTAAATAAGTATTTAGTCATCTAAAAACATGCAAGATTTCTGGCTCTCATAGACCTGTAACTTCTTCTTTAAGAGGCTCCTCTGTCCTCCACTCATTACCTGTAGTAATGGCACCTGTTTGAAGTTGTTATCAGTATAAAAGACACCTGTCCACAACCTCAAACAGTCACACTTCAAACTCCCCTATGGTGAAGACCAAAGAACTGTGGAAGGACACCAGAAACAAAATTGTATCCCTGCATCAGGCTGGGGAAGACTGAATCTGCAATAGGCAAGCAGGTTGGTGTGATGAAATCAACTGTGGGAGTAATAGTAAGAAAATGGAAGACATACAAGACCACTGAATCTCCCTCGATCTGGGGCTCCACGCAAGATTCCACCCCATGGGGGTCAAAATGATCACAAGGATGAGCAAAATTCCCAGAACCACAAGGGGGACCTAGTGAATGACCTGCATAGAGCTGGGACCACCTTAACAAGAGCTAAAATTAGTAACACACTACGCCGCCAGGGACTCAGATCCTACAATGCCAAATGTGTTCCCCTGCTTAAGCCAGTACATGTCCGGGCCCGTCTGAAGTTTGCTAGAGAGCATTTGAATTATCCAGAAGAGTAGTTTGAGAATGTCATATGGTCTGATGAAACCAAAGTAGAACTGTTGGTAGAAACACAACTCGAGATGTTTCGAGGAGACAGAATGCGGAGTAGCATCCAAAAAAACACCATACCTACTGTGAAGCATGGGGGTGGCAACATCATGCTTCAGGGCTCTTTCTCTGCAAAGGGACTAGGACGACTGATTCATGTACATGAAAGAATGAATGGGGCCATGTATCGTAAGATTTTGAGTGCAAACCTCCTTCCATCAGCAAGGGCATTGAAGATGAAACGTGGCTGGGTCTTTCAACATGATAATGATCCTAAGCACACCACCAGGGCAACGAAGGAGTGGCTTTGTAAGAAGCATATGAAGGTCCTGGAGTGGCCTAGCCAGTCTCCAGATCTTAACCCCATAGAAAACCTTTCATGGGAGTTGAAAGTCCGTATTGCCCAGCGACAGGCCCAAAACATCACTGCTCTAGAGAAGATCTGCATGGAGGAATGGGCCAACATACCAACAACAGTGTGTGCCAACCTTGTGAAGACTTACAGAAAACATTTGACCTCTGTCATTGTCAACAAAGGATATATAACAAAATAATGAGATGAACTTTTGTTATTGACGAAATACTTATTTTCCACCATAATTTGCAAAAAAATTCTTCCCAAATCAGAGAAGGTGATTTTCTGGATTTCTTTTCTCATTTTATCTCTCATAGTTGTGGTCTACCTGTGATGTCAATTACAGGCCTCATCTTTTTAAGTGGGAGAATTTGCACAATTGGTGGCTGACTAAATACTTTTTTTCCCCATTGCATTAGATTCACTTTGCGGTCAACAACAAAATGGCTCTGCACTGGGATCCTAAATGTCATCTTCCCTTATCTATTTGAAAACACCCAGAAGGGGAGGGGAGGTGTGACATCACACACATGAGAGCAGATTCTGCCCACTTTAACTGCAGTTGTAATCCAGGCTAGTTGTACACTACATTTCAGCAGCTGCTCCCCCTAGTGTTTAAGAGTGGAAAATATCAAACTTTCAAAATTATTTTTAGTATTTTTGCTCAATTAAAAAGAAATTTAAAGAAAATTTTCTAACATTAATACTTCCCATTTATTCAGTTATTGAAAAAATGTTTGTTTTTTTTTTACACCTTCCCTTTAACTATGCTTCTAACCAGCTAAACTACTGGCACAAGTTGTGCCATATCAGCTTCACAATGCCTGCCCACCCACATGTGCCAAGTACCTGCAAGCAGTCCAGGGCCGTGCTGACCACTCGAGGAGACTTTAACTGACATGCCAACTCAAACGGGAGGAAATATCTATCAGCTTCTATGAATTTAGGTTTAAGGGGTGGAGCGGATTCATCCCTAAAACAAGTGGAAAGGAAATTAGGAAAAAAAAAATACTGCTGCATGGGAGGAAAAGGAACACACTGCACAGGTCACACTTACTTTTGAGGTTCTAATTCAGCTTTAAGTTCATCTGTAAAATAGATAAAATAAAAGATAGTTAAAAGGAAGTGTGGCACCCCTGAGGCTTCAGTCGCCACAGGTTACTGCATCTCCCTTAAGATGTAGTACTCATCCCGGGTAAGGAGAGGTTAATCGCTGGCGATTCTCACATTCACAACCACACACAGTCAGGTGCCTTCCCACGGGAGGGATGGTCTGGGGTAGATAGGGGGGTGGCCATCATGAAGCATGGGACTTTCCTGGTTACTGGGACAGCCACCTGGGGGGCGGGCACCACTTGGGGAAAAGGGAAGGAGCATCTTCACAGTTAGCCCTGGGCACAGCTTTGGGTGAGACGCACACCTGGGACCTCAGTTCAATCTTCTTCTACTCAAACGTCTGGGAGGGCCGTAGGACCTGTGGCTTGGAGTATCCAGCTCAGTCCAGGGTCTCTACAGCTACACGGGGTTCCAGGGTCTGCGGTGAGTGCAGGAAACACCAGCAACCCGTTCCATATTCCACATACACTGGGATTGGAGGGACTCCGACCAGAAAAGACTCACAGTGGGAACACCGACGGTGACCTCGAATTGCTCGGCTGGAGCCCATCACAGCGGTGGCCAGTGCTTCGGAAGTAGCAACTGGGTTACTTAAAGAACTGTGAGAAAACAACACCTGGAACCCGCAGAAACTGTGTCCACCTGTCATTCCCGGCGCCGCCAGCTCGCGCTTCGCTCGCCCGCCATTACTCCCCTCATCATCCTCCCTGGGGCCCGCACCACCTGTGGGGAGCAGAAACACCTTATCTGCTACTACCATCCGATCCGGAGGACAGCGACAGCAGCGGTGGCTATTCCCTGGCCGCACACTGCATGTGGCGTCACGAAATTAACCTCCACCATCATCCATCACCACCTCCTCCTTTATTGTACACCTCGGGGCCAAGAAACCGGGCGAAAGAGCCACCCCCAGACCCAACATCACCAGGCCCGGTGATTAGTCATTTAACCCCTTGCCCTATGGGTGCTACACATCAGCAACGTGGATGTAGATCTGACAACATATTGTAAAAGGTAGAAAACATGTCACATTACTGTCCTCATCTGACCTCCTTACCAAGATGCGATCAATGAATAGTGCAGAGACAAATTATGTCCTTAGCCTGAAGACAACCGCAAAGGATAAACACATACAGAGCAATGATTGTGCTCATTACCAGGTAGCTTCAGTCACGTAGCTTCACAGCAACACAAAGTCCTCAGTCAGGCCTGTATCACCCACAGGACTGCCCACTATGGACACTTTCTGCAATGAAGGGAGTCAGAGGCAAGGAAGACTCCTCCATCTACATCTGATAACAAAAATGTAGAGTACTATAGAGGTGTTCACCGTCTACATGTGATAAGTGATGTTAGATGAGAAGTGAGATCATCTCCAACTTTACATTAATGTAGAGGAGCAGGCTTGCCACCACTATCAACAAGAAGAAATGTGTGGAAGTCCTACGTTGAGTGTGGATTTATAAAGCAAACTTAAGAATTGTGCTACACAGCCGACACATGGTGTGTGAGGCGAAGAGTCATATCGACCTCGAGCAGTGCAGTGGATTATAGCAGACGCAAGAATAATGCAGAAAAAATTGACATGCTGCAGATTTTTTTCTGCAAGGAAAAAAGAAGCAACATGTGCACAGTAAGTCAGGATTCTCATAGACTTTGATGGCATACAGTGCTGGCCATAAGTATTGGCACCCCTGCAATTCTGTCAGATAATACTCAGTTTCTTCTTGAAAATGATTGCAATCACAAGTTCTTTGGTATTATTATCTTCATTTCATTTGTCTTCAATGAAAAAAAAAAAAATGATCATAAAGCCAAATTGGATATAATTCCACACCAAACATAAAAAAGGGGGTGGACAAAAGTATTGGCACTGTTTGAAAAATCATGTGATGCTTCTCTAATTTGTGTAATTAACGTCACCTGTAACTTACCTGTGGCACCTAACAGGTGTTGGCAATAACTAAATTACACTTGCAGCCAGTTGACATGGATTAACCCCATAGCGACGGCCTAACGTCTCAAGACGTCGGAAAAACAGGGTACTTATTCTGTTCCGACGTCTTGAGACGTCAGGCCGGAAAAAGCTTGTAGCGCCCCCCAGTGACGAAAAATCTCGGGGGTTTCAGCTACCGGAGGTAGCTGAGACCCCCAAGATTATGAATCGGGGTGTTTTTTTTGGACCCCGTTAATGCGATCGCCGGTATACACCGTATACCGGCGACAACATTAAAAAAAAAAAAAATGGCCGGTAAAATTGATTTATTTCTCATCTGACGTGATCAAACATGTCAGATGAGAAATAAATATAATCCTCTAGTGCCCCCAAAGCCCCCGGTACCGGAGAGTCCCCCCACCACCCCTACCCCCCCTCCGGAGAATCCAAGATGGCGCCGACGCGCGCTGAAAACTCCCGCCGCCGCCGGCTCTGTATTCATTTCCCTCCGATCTGAAATGATCAAACATTTCAGATCGGAGGGAAATGTCCTCCCCCTGACCCCTCCTCCGGTACACCGGAGATCTCTGGTCCCCGGAGCCCCCTCCGGTTCTCCAGAGCCGCCTCCCCCCTCCCCCCTCCGGAGCGTGGAAAATGGCGGCCGCATTCATCCTACTCTTTCTGCCGCATGTGACACGTCACATGCGGCAGAAAGTTGTCCCCAGGTCCCCCCGTCACCCTCCGTCACCCCCCCAGCCCCCGGTCATACGTTACCTGTCTGCTGGTGCTCCGGCCCCGCGATCACGCCGCCTCCTTCTCTTGAATGCTGGCGGCGCATGCGCAGACAGCGGCTGTCAGCTGGATCCCTGCAAGCAGGGATCCTGCTGACGTCGCTGATGCACAGGCTCCACTGTGGACCGGGGGAGGGTGAGTGCAGTGATCTGCAGCCACACTCCTCACATGGAGAGGCTGCTGTTCCAGAAAATGGGGGGTACGTTCTATGAGCGTGCCCCTCATATTCTGGAATGAGGTTACTGCAGGTCACTCTGCCCTAGGTTGGACCGGGGCAGTGTGAGTGCAGTATTCTCAGATTACTGCACCCACACTGCTCATGGAGAGCTTGCTCTTCCAGAAAATGGGGGATACGTTCCCTGAACGTGCCCCCCATATTCTAGAAGATCCAGAGACGGCGTGGGACCTCAAAAATGGATTACAGCGACCGAAATTTATTTATTTACAATAAATTGGTAAAAGAGGAATGTTTCGGGGAGTTTTTTTTCAAATAAATTTTTTTTTTGTCTTTATTTTTTTCTATTTCTTGACTGGGTTAGTGATGTCGGGTATCTGTTCAGATGCCGTGACATCACTAACCCCAGGGCTTGATGCCAGGTGACATTACAGCTGGTATCAACCCCATATATTACCCCGTCTGCCACCGCACCAGGGCGCGGGATGAGCTGGAGCGAAGCGCCAGGATTGGCGCATCTAATGGATGCGCCACTTCTGGGGCGGCTGCGGCCTGCTATTTTTAGGCTGGGAAGAGTCCAATAACCATGGCTCTTCCCACCCTGAGAATACCAGACCCCAGCTGTCTGCTTCACCTTGGCTGGTGATCTAATTTGGGGGGACCCCACGTTTTTTTTTTTTTTTTTAAAAAACGTCTGGGGAGCCCTCCAAATTGATCACCAGCCAAGGTGAAGCTGTCAGCTGTGGTTTGCAGGCTACAGCTGTCTGCTTTACCCTAGCTGGCTATCAAAAATAGGGGGGACCCCACGTCGTTTATTTTAATTAATTTTTTGGGGGGCTAAATACAAGGCTAGGCACCCTTTAGTGCCACATGAAAGGCACTAAAGGGCGCCAGCTTAGAATATGCAGGGGGTGGGACGTTATATTTGTTTGACATCTATCCATTCATCCATTGTAGCATTTTAGGCTGTGCGCCCACAATCGGGATTTGCAGCGTTTTGGGCGCAGAGTGTTTTCCCTGCGTCCATAACGCTGCATTGTGCAGTAGAAGCACAGTGGAAGGATTTTTAGAAATCCCATGCCCAATGTGCTTGCCCAATGTACTTCTCTTCTCCGCAGCATAAACCGACCTGTGGCGCAGCTTCCCGAGCCTCAGCATGTCAATTTATGCTGCGGAGATGAGTGTTCTCTGCAGGTAGCATAGAGCTCCACAGCGGCCTGAACCCAAATCGTGGGCATGGGCAGCTGCGTTCTCCCGTGGACAACACTCACATCTCTGCAGGAGGCTGACACTGTGTACTAGACGCCGTGTCGCTGGATCATGGCCACATAGCCTAAAAGTGAGACATTTGTTGCTACAGCAACATTTTTGTGAAGTACCTGTGGATTCAAAATGCTACTATACTCCTGAATAAAATCCAGTTTCCAAAATGGAGTCACTTGTGGGGGGTTTCGAATGTATAGGTACCCAAGGGGCCTGCTAATGTGACATGGTGCCCGCAATTTATTTCAACTTTTCCAGAATTCAAATGGTGCTCCTTCCATTCCAAGCCCTCCCATTTATCCAAACAGAGGTTTTTGGCCACATGTGGGGTATCCCTGTGCTCATAAGACATTGGATAACAACCTGTTGGGTCCACGGTTTGTTGTTGTCTCTTGAAAAAGTGAGAAATTTGATGCTGAAGCAACATTTTTGTGAAAAAAATGAAAATTTTCAATATGGCAACCTAAGCTTATCAAAATCTGTCAAGTATTCGTGGATTCAAACTGCTCACTATACACCTAGATAAAAGCCTTGAGGTGTCTTGTTTCCAGAATGGGGTCAGTTGTGGGGGACCGCCACTGTTTAGGCACCTCAGGGGCTCTCCAAATGCAACCTGGCGTCCGCTATTGATTCCAGCCAATTTTGCAGTCAAATGGCACTCCTTCCCTTCCGAGCCCTGCTGTGCACCCAAACAGTTGATTTCCACCACATATAAGGTATCGCCAAACTCAGGAGAAATTGCACAATAAATGTTATGCTGAATATTTTCCTTTTACTCTTGTAAAAAAAAAAGCTACCTGGTTGAAATAACAATTTTGTGGTAAAATTTTATTTTTTTTTTTTCATGGCTCAACGTTATAAAATTCTGTGAAGCACCTGGGGGTTCAGGGTACTCACCAAACATCTAGATAAATTCCTTGAGGGGCCTAGTTTCCAAAATGGGGTCACTTGTGCGGGGTTTCTGCTGTTTAGGTACCTTAGGGGTCCTCCAAATGTGACATGGTGCCCGCAATCTTTTTCAGCCAAATTTCCTTTCCAAAATTCAAATATTGCCCCTTTCGTTCCAAGCCCTCCCATTTGTCCAAACAAAGGTTTCAGACCACATGTGAGGTATCACCGCGCTCATAAAAAAGTGGTTAACAAACCTTGAGGTCAAATTTTTGGAATTACCTCTTGAAAAAGTGAGAAAATTGATGCTAAAGCAACATTTTTGAGAAAATTATTAAAATTTTCAATATGACAACGTAACGTTAACAAAATCTGTGAAGTACCTGTGGATCTAAAATGCTCACTATACCCCTAGATAGAATCCTTGAGGGGTCTAGTTTCCAAAATGGTGTCACTTGTGAGGGATTTCTTCTGTTTAGGTACCTTAGCGGACCTGTAAATGCAACATGGTGCCCGCAATCTATTTCAGCCAAATTTGCTTTCCAAAATTCAAATATTGCTCCTTCTGTTCCGAGCCCTCCCATTTGTCCAAACAGAGGTTTCTGATCACATGTTGGGTATTGGCGCGTTCATAAGAAAGTGGGGAACAAGTTTTGGGGTCCATTTTGTTGTGTTATTTCTTCTAAAAGTGAATAAGAAGGGAATTTTGTTACTTACCGTAAATTCCTTTTCTTCTAGCTCTTATTGGGAGACCCAGACGATTGGGGTATAGCTACTGCCCTCTGGAGGCCACACAAAGCACTACATTAAAAGTGCAAGGCCCCTCCCCCTCTGGCTATACCCCCCCGTGGTATCACGGGTTCTCCAGTTTTAGTGCCAAAGCAAGAAGGAGGAAGCCAATAACTGGTTTAAACAAATTAACTCCGAATAACATCGGAGAACTGAAAAACCGTTCAACATGAACAACATGTGTACCCGCAAACAACAAAAAAACATCCCGAAGGACAACAGGGCGGGTGCTGGGTCTCCCAATAAGAGCTAGAAGAAAAGGAATTTACGGTAAGTAACAAAATTCCCTTCTTCTTCAGCGCTCTATTGGGAGACCCAGACGATTGGGACGTCCAAAAGCTGTCCCTGGGTGGGTAAATAAATACCTCATGTTAGAGCTGCAAAACAGCCCTCCCCTATGGGGGTGTCACTGCCGCCTGCAGGACTCTTCTACCTAAGCTGGCATCCGCCGAAGCATAGGTATGCACCTGATAATGCTTGGTGAAAGTGTGCAGACTGGACCAGGTAGCTGCCTGGCACACCTGTTGAGCCGAAGCCTGGTGACGTAATGCCCAGGACGCACCCACGGCTCTGGTTGAGTGGGCTTTTAGCCCTGAAGGAACCGGAAGCCCCGCAGAACGGTAGGCTTCAAGAATTGGTTCTTTGATCCATCGAGCCAGGGTGGCTTTAGAAGCCTGCAACCCCTTGCGCGGACCAGCGTCAAGGACAAAAAGTGCATCGGAACGGCGTATGGGCGCCGTGCGGGAAATGTAGATTCTGAGTGCTCTCACCAGATCTAGCAAACGTAAGTCCTTTTCATACCGGTGAACCGGATGAGGGCAAAAAGAAGGCAAGGAAATATCCTGATTAAGATGAAAAGAGGATACGACCTTCGGAAGAAACTCCGGAATGGGGCGCAGCACAACCTTGTCCTGGTGGAACACCAGGAAGGGAGCCTTGGATGACAGAGCTGCCAGCTCAGACACTCGCCGAAGCGATGTGATGGCAACAAGAAACGCCACTTTCTGCGACAGCCGAGAAAAGGAAACTTCCTTCAGAGGCTCGAAGGGCGGCTTCTGGAGAGCAACTAGTACCCTGTTCAGATCCCATGGATCTAACGGTCGCTTGTACGGGGGCACAATATGACATACCCCCTGCAGGAACGTGCGCACCTTAGGAAGACGTGCTAGACGCTTCTGAAAAAACACGGATAGTGCCGAAACTTGCCCTTTAAGGGAGCTGAGCGACAAGCCCTTTTCTAACCCCGATTGCAGGAAAGAAAGAAACTTGGGTAATGCAAATGGCCAGGGAGACACTCCCTGGGCCGAGCACCAGGATAAGAAAATCTTCCACGTTCTGTGGTAGATCTTAGCAGAATTCGACTTTCTAGCTTGTCTCATTGTGGCAATCACTCCTTGAGATAATCCTGCAGATGCTAGGATCCAGGACTCAATGGCCACACAGTCAGGTTCAGGGCCGCAGAATTCTGATGGAAAAACGGCCCTTGTGACAGTAAGTCTGGTCGGTCTGGCAGTGACCACGGTCGACCGATCGTGAGATGCCACAGATCCGGATACCACGACCTCCTCGGCCAGTTTGGAGCGACGAGTATGATGCGGCTGCACTCGGATCTGATCTTGCGTAGCACTCTGGGCAAGAGCGCCAGAGGCGGAAACACGTAAGGGAGCTGAAACTGCGACCAATCTTGAACCAAGGCGTCTGCCGCCAGAGCTCTTTGATCGCGCGACCTCGCCATGAATGCCGGGACCTTGTTGTTGTGCCGGGATGCCATTAGGTCGACGTCCGGCACTCCCCAGCGGCGACAGATTTCCTGAAACACGTCCGGGTGAAGGGACCATTCCCCTGCGTCCATGCCCTGGCGACTGAGGAAGTCTGCTTCCCAGTTTTCTACGCCTGGGATGTGAACCGCGGATATGGTGGATGCTCTGTCCTCCACCCACATTAGAATGCGCCGGACTTCTTGGAAGGCTTGCCGACTGCGCGTCCCTCCTTGGTGGTTGATGTATGCCACCGCTGTGGAGTTGTCCGATTGGATTCGGATCTGCTTTCCTTCCAGCCACTGCTGGAAGGCCAGTAGGGCAAGATACACTGCTCTGATTTCCAGAACATTGATCTGAAGGGTGGACTCCTGCGGAGTCCACGTCCCCTGAGCCCTGTGGTGGAGAAACACTGCTCCCCACCCCGACAGACTCGCATCTGTCGTAACTACTGCCCAGGATGGGGGCAGGAAGGATCTTCCCTGAGATAATGAGGTGGGAAGGAGCCACCATTGTAGAGAGTCCTTGGCCGTCTGGGAAAGCGAGACTTTCCTGTCCAGGGACGTTGACTTCCCGTCCCATTGGCGGAGAATGTCCCATTGAAGTGGGCGCAGATGAAACTGCGCAAAGGGAACTGCTTCCATGGCTGCCACCATCTTCCCTAGGAAATGCATGAGGCGCCGCAAGGGATGCAACTGGCCCTGCAGAAGAGATTGCACCCCTGTCTGTAGTGACCGCTGCTTGTCCAGCGGAAGCTTCACTATCGCTGCTAGAGTATGAAACTCCATGCCAAGATACGTTAGTGACTGAGTCGGTGATAGGATCGACTTTGGAAAGTTGATGATCCATCCGAAAGACTGTAGAGTCTCCAGCGTAGCATTCAGGCTGTGCTGACATGCCTCCTGAGAGGGAGCTTTGACCAATAAGTCGTCTAGGTAAGGGATCACCGAGTGTCCCTGAGAGTGCAAGACTGCTACCACCGCCGCCATGACCTTGGTGAAGACCCGTGGGGCTGTCGCCAGACCAAATGGAAGAGCTACGAACTGAAAATGGTCGTCTCCTATCACAAAACGTAGAAAACGTTGATGTTCTGTAGCAATTGGCACGTGGAGATAAGCATCTTTGATGTCTATTGAGGCAAGGAAGTCTCCTCTGGACATTGAGGCAATGACAGAGCGGAGGGTTTCCATCCGGAACCTCCTGGCGTGCACATGTTTGTTGAGCCGTTTTAGGTCCAGAACAGGACGGAACGAGCCGTCCTTTTTTGGAACCACAAAGAGATTGGAGTAAAACCCTTGCCCTTGTTCCTGAGGAGGGACTGGGATAACCACTCCTTCCGCTTTTAGGGAATCCACCGCCTGCAGCAGAGCATCTGCTCGGTCTGGATGTGGGGAGGTTCTGAAGAACCGAGCTGGAGGACGAGAATTGAACTCGATTCTGTACCCGCGAGACAAAATGTCCGTCACCCACCGGTCTTTGACCTGTGACATCCAAATGCCGGAAAAGCGGGAGAGCCTGCCCCCGACCGGCGATGCGGAGGGGGGGGGCTGGAAGTCATGAGGTAGCCGCTTTGGAAGCGGTACCTCCATTTGCTTTCTTGGGGCGTGTGTGAGTCCGCCACGAATCTGAGTTTCTTTGCGTCCTCTGAGTCCCTTTGGACGAGGTAAATGGTGTCTTGCCCGAACCTCGAAAGGACTGAAACCTCTGCTGCCACTTTTTCTGCTGAGGTTTGGATGTTCTGGGTTGTGGTAAAGAGGAGTCTTTACCCTTGGACTGCTTAATGATGTCAGCCAATGGCTCGCCAAACAGTCTCTCTCTAGACAAAGGCAAACTGGTTAAACATTTTTTGGAACCAGCATCTGCTTTCCAGTCCTTTAACCACAAGGCTCTGCGCAAAACTACCGAATTGGCAGACGCCATTGAGGTGCGACTGGTAGATTCTAGGACCGCATTGATAGCGTAAGACGCAAACGCCGACATCTGCGTGGTAAGGTGCGCCACTTGCGGCACTGTTGGATGCATGATAGCATCCACTTTTGCTAAGCCAGCTGAAATAGCCTGGAGTGCCCATACGGCTGCGAATGCCGGAGCAAACGACGCGCCTATAGCTTCATAGACAGATTTTAACCAAAGGTCCATCTGTCTGTCATTGGCATCTTTAAGTGAAGCGCCATCCTCCACTGCAACTATGGATCTAGCTGCAAGTTTGGAAATCGGGGGGTCTACCTTTGGACACTGTGTCCAGCGCTTGACCACCTCAGGGGGGAAAGGGAAACGCGTATCTTTAGATCGTTTAGAGAAACGCCTTTCTGGGTGAGCGTCGTGCTTCTGGATTGATTCTCTGAAGTCAGAGTGATCTAACAAAGCACTCAATTTACGCTTGGGATAAAGGAAACGAAACTTTTCCTGCTCCGCAGCCGCCTCTTCTGCTGAAGGGGCTGGGGGAGAAATATCCAACAGCCTATTGATGGCTGAGATAAGGTCGTTTACCATGGCATCCCCATCCGGGGTATCCAGGTTGAGAGGGGTTCCAGGAGTGGATTCCTGATCACTCTCATCAGACACATCACAGGGAGACTGATTGCGCTGAGACCCTGAGCAGTGTGAAGACGTCGAGGGTCTTTCCCAGCGAGCTCGCTTAGGGTGGCTGGGGCCATCATCTGAGTCATAATCCTCGGCCTGTGAAGCCGGGGACCCCCCTGTGGGCTGGATACATTCCAAGTAAGGGGGACCTGAGGACAGAGGCCTCGCCGTGCCCAGAGACTGAGCCCCATGCATAGATTGCAAGGTCTCAAGGATTTTTGCCATAGATACAGACATATTATCTGCAAAAACTGCAAAGTCTGTCCCTGTCACCGGGGCAGAACTTACAAGCGTCTCAGCCTGGGTCGCTACCTCTCCTGACTCCGGCTGGCGAAGCAGCACCGGGTCGGAGCATTGCACACAATGGGGGTCATCGGAGCCTGCTGGTAGATTAGCCCCACATGCAGCACACGCAGTATACACAGCCCTTTTTGCCTTGGCCGCCTTGCGTTTTGAGGATGACATGTTGCTGCTTCCACAGAGCGATCTGGGATATGCAGCCAGAAGCGCACCTCACAGTGCAAGTAATACAATAACTATATATCTGTACCCAGTACACTGATACACAGTGAGGCACTAGAGGGACCAGCACAGAAAAATCGCTTACCGCCCGCTTAAAAAGCGGGTGTGTGGTCGCCAGATAGCCCCTAGTCCAGGTCTCCCAGAGCCTTGCGTCCTTCCTCCAGCCAGGCATGCATGTAATGGCTGCCGGCGTCTCGAGAGAGGAAGGGGGGCGGGCCCTGGGCGTTCCTGGCCAAGAGCGGGAAGCCTGCTTCCCTCTGTGCCAAGTGAGAGGGCTGGAGCATGTAAATCAGGCTCCAGCCCTCGTCGCTGCTAGCGAACAGCGTCTCTCCCCTACCCTGAATGACAGGGTGGGGGCGGGAACGAAACGGAGCTGCCGGCGTCCTAGGCCCAAAAAGCCGGGGACTAAATTTATAACCGCCGCCGCCGTAAAAGCGCGGACGGCGGATCCCCGGCGCACCACAAGTCACAGCAGCGCCGCCCGGTCCAGAGGGGGTCGGCGCTGCGTTCCCAAACACAAACAATCCCCCAGTAATCTGTAGGGACACCAACTCCACGTTGCGGTCCCCGGCGCACTACAACACCCAGCCAGCCCGGAGTGTGTCTGTGCCTGCCGGGGACACAGAGTACCTGTATGATGCAGGGCCTGTCCCTGATCGTACTCCTGCTCCGTCTCCATCAGGTTCTAATGGGTCTGTGGATGGAGCCCGGCATCAGAGCTGAGAGGCCGGCAGGATCCCACTTCCACAGAGCCCTACCAGGGGATGTGGAAGGAAAACAGCATGTCAGGCTCCAGCCCTGTACCAGCAATAGGTACCTCAACCTTACAACACCATCCAGGGGTGAGAAGGGAGCATGCTGGGGACACTATATGTGTCCTCTTTTCTTCCATCCGAAACAGTCAGCAGCTACTGCTGACTAAAATCTGTGGAGCTATGCATGGAATGTCTGACCTCCTTCGCACACAAAGCTAAAACTGGAGAACCCGTGATACCACGGGGGGGTATAGCCAGAGGGGGAGGGGCCTTGCACTTTTAATGTAGTGCTTTGTGTGGCCTCCAGAGGGCAGTAGCTATACCCCAATCGTCTGGGTCTCCCAATAGAGCGCTGAAGAAATTTGGGTTAGAGCAACATTTTTAGGTAAAATTTAATTTTTGCTTTTTTTTCATTCCACATTGCTTTTGTTCATGTGAAGCACCTGAAGGGTTAATAAACTTCTTGAACGTGGTTTTGAGTACTTTGGGGGGGTGCAGTTTTTAGAATGGTGTCACTTTTGGGTATTTTCTATCATCTAGGCCTCTCAAAGTCACTTCAAATGTGATGTGGTCCCTAAAAAAATGGTTTTGTAAATTTTGATGTAAAAATGAGAAATCGCTGATAAACTTTGAACCCCTCTAACTTCCTAACAAAAAAAAATTTTGTTTCCAAAATTGGTCTGATGTAAAGTAGATAAGTGGGAAATGTTATTTATTAACTATTTTGTGTCACAGAAATCTCTGGTTTAACGGTATAAAAATTCAAAAGTTGAAAATTGCAAAATTTTCAAAATTTTTGCCAATATTCAATTTTTTTCATAAATAAACGCAAAAAATATTGTCCTAAATTTGGTACTAACACGAAGTCCAATATGTGACGAAAAAACAATCTCAGAATCACCGGGATCCGTTGAAGCGTTCTAGAGTTATAACCTCATAAAGTGACACTGGTCAGAATTGCAAAATTTGGTCTGGTCATTAAGGTGAAAATTAGCTCCGTCACTAAGGGGTTAAAGTTGACTCAACCTCTGTCCTGTGTCCTTGTGTGCACCACATTGAGCATGGAGAAAAGAAAGAAGACCAAAGAACTGTCTGAGGACTTGAGAATCCAAATTGTGAGGCAGCATGAGCAATCTCAAGGCTACAAGTCCATCTCCAAAGACCTGAAAGTTCCTCTGTGTCTACGGTGCGTAGTGTCATCAAGAAGTTTAAACCCCATGGCACTGTGGCTAACCTCCCTAGATGTGGAAGGAAAAGAAAAAATGACGAGAGATTTCAACGCAAGAATGCGGATGGTGGATAAAGAACCTCGACTAACATCCAAACAAGTTCAAGCTGCCCTGCAGTCCGAGGGTACAACAGTGTCAACCCGTACTATCAGTCGGCGTCTGAATGAAAAGGGACTGTATGGTAGGATATCCAGGAAGACCCCACTTCTTACCCAGAGACATAAAAAAGCCAGGCTGGAGTTTGCCAAAACTTACCTGAGAAAGCCTAAAACGTTTTGGAAGAATGTTCTCTGGTCAGATGAGACAAAAGTAGAGCTTTTTGGGAAAAGCCATCAACATAGAGTTTACAGGAAAAAAAAAAAAAAAGATGAGGCATTCAAAGAAAAGAACACGGTTCCTACAGTCAAACATGGCGGAGGTTCCCTGATGTTTTGGGGTTGCTTTGCTGCCTCTGGCACTGTATTGCTTGACCGTGTGCATGGCATTATGAAGTCTGAAGACTACCAACAAATTTTGCAGCATAATGTAGGGCCCAGTGAGAGAAAGCTGGGTCTCCCTCAGAGGTCATGGGTCTTCCAGCAGGACAATGACCCAAAACACACTTCAAAAAGCACTAGAAAATGGTTTGATAGAAAGCACTGGAGACTACTAAAGTGGCCAGCAATGAGTCCAGACCTGAACCCCATAGAACACCTGTGGAGAGATCTCAAAATGGCAGTTTGGAGAAGGCACCCTTCAAATCTCAGGGACTTGGAGCAGTTTGCCAAAGAAGAATGGTCTAAAATTCCAGGAGAGCATTGTAAGAAACTCATTGATGGTTACCGGAAGCGGTTGTTCGCCGTTATTTTGGCTAAAGGTTGTGCAACCAAGTATTAGGCTAAGGGTGCCAATACTTTTGTCTGGCCCATTTTGGAGTTTTATGTGAAATGATCAATGATTTGATTTTTGTTTCATTCTCTTTTGTGATTTTTCATTGCAAGCAAAATAAATGAAGATAATAATAACAAAGAATTTGTGATTGCAATAATTTTCAAGAAGAAACTGAGTATTATCTGACAGAATTGCAGGGGTGCCAATACTTTTGGCCAGCACTATGTTTTTCCCTGCAGATTGACTTAAATCTACAAGGAAAACCACATTACAAAAGCAAAAAAGCAACGTGTTAACATAACCTTAAAAGTTAAAGTTATTTTTTTTTTTACAAGAAAGTTTGAATCACCCCCACCACATATTTCCAATTTAAAAATAGCGAGACAAGGAAAACTACATTTGATATCTCAGGGCCCATAAATGTCCCATCTTTTGAAACATAAAAATACATCAAATTCTACAGTAGATGGCATAAAGAGGGGAAGATAAAAGTAATATCACATCATCAAAAAATAGAAAAGGATAAACACAAAGGACTCGATTCATCAAAGCTTTCACCCCAGAATTGTGACACAAAAGTTGTAAAATTAGAAGCAACTCAAAGTTGCACTAAAATTCTGTGACTTTTGGTGTTTTTAGCAGCTCAGACAAAGTGAGTGGAGCGCCGTGGACTCTGCTGCGCCGCGGGCGGTGAGGCAGGGGTCACCAACCTGAATGTTGTAGGTGGTGCGTGCGCACTCGCAGATGAGATCTAGGCTTGTGATTGAGCCGATAGCTCAATCTGCGCACGCACCGACTACGGGCGCCATTTCTTTGAAGCCGGCACCGCTGATATTCAGGATGGCGGCCCCTGCTTCACCACCCGCAGCACAGCAGAGCACGCAGTACCGCTGTCTGCAGGGAGTAGTAGGGACACCCGCTGCACCGATGGCAGCATCGCCCTACTCATCCCCGCCCCTGCCTCCTCTGACCCTGCTTCACCACCGCTGCCACCCCCACCGGATGATCAGACAGACCCCATTTTTTTTCCTCTAAATTTGGGGTGCATCTTATAAAACGAAATATAAGGTAGATTTTAGCGACACCTATTAGATGTAGCAGATAGAGCCTTGCCATATGACCTAGGGTAAAAAGCCAAACCAGAATAACCATTTGCAGACATGTATTTCAAGGGTTGTTTGCCCCTATTCAATGCAAAGCAGGAACTCCGATTTGGCTAGGTGCAAGGCTTCTGAATGGACGGTCTATATAGGTGGCGCTAGAGTCCAAGAGGCTATTTGTATATTCAAATTTCCAGTGGAGCATTGCATGGTGTATAAGTCTCCTTATCGGAGATTGCCACACTTAACAAGGAGAAATGTGCCCCCTTAGACCCGCAGAGACAGAAACCAATTTTTTTTTTTTTTAATAGCTCAGTTTTGTTTTTTTTGTTTTTTTAAACCACTGAAGTCTCAGGCCATGTGCGCACTAGAAAAAAGAGAATTTTGTTACTTACCGTAAATTCTTTTTCTTATAGTTCCGACATGGGAGACCCAGACCATGGGTGTATAGCTTCTGCCTCCGGAGGACACACAAAGTACTACACTCAAACGTGTAGCTCCTCCCTCCTAGCATATACACCCCCTGGTAGCCAGTCCTAGCCAGTTTAGTGCAAAAGCTGAAGGAGGACATCCACCCACAAGTAGAGATAGAGCAAAACCCGGAACAACCGGAACCTCTGTCTACAACAACAACAGCCGGTGAAAACACACGTAACAAGAAACCTGCCAACAGGCAACAGGGAGGGTGCTGGGTCTCCCATGTCGGAACTATAAGAAAAAGAATTTACGGTAAGTAACAAAATTCTCTTTTTCTTCATCGTTCCTTATGGGAGACCCAGACCATGGTACGTTCCAAAGCAGTCCATGGGTGGGAATAAACAGAAAAACTGAGAAGTAGGCGAAACCTAACTTCACAAATGGGCGACAGCCGCCTGAAGGATGCGTCTGCCCAAGCTCGCATCTGCCGAAGCATGAGCATGCACTTGGCAGTGCTTCGAAAAGGTATGCAGACTAATCCAAGTGGCAGTCTGACAGACCTGCTGAGCCGTAGCCTGGGCCTGAAAGCCTAAGAGGCACCGACAGCTCTGGTCAAGTGTGCCTTGATCCCAGGCGGGAGAGGCACTTGAGTACACTGGTAGGTATCGGAAATGGCCGACCTAATCCAACGAGCCAGGGTCGGCTTAGATGCCGAGAGACCCTTACGCTGACCAGTCAGCACAAAAGAGAGGTGCACCGCCTAAGAACAGCGGTGCGAGACACATAGATCCGGAGCGCCCGCACCAAATCCAGAGAATGCAACGCCTTTTCAAAGCGATGAACAGGAGCCGGACAAAAGGAAGGCAGGGAAATGTCCCGGTTAAGGTGGAAGCAGCAACCACCTTAGGGAGAAAGTCCGGAGTCGGACGGAGAACCACCTTGTCTTGATGGAAAACCAAAAAAGGGGTGAGTCCGAAGAGAGTGCAGCCAAAACAGAGACTCTCTTAAGGGAAGTTATGGCCACTAGAAAGACCACTTTCTGTGAAAGACGAAACAAAGAAACCTCCCTAAGAGGCTCAAAAGGGGGTTTCCGGAAGCCGTGAGGACCGGATTAAGGTCCCAGGGCTCCAAAGGCCGCCGGTAAGGCGGAATGATGTGAGATGCGCCCTGCATGAAGGAGCGCACCTGAGCCAGCCGGGCGATACGCCGCTGGCACAACACTGACAGAGCCGAGACCTGTCCCTTGAGGGATAGCCCTAGCTGCAGACCGGACTGTAGAAGGGACAGGAGGGTCGGCAGGGCAAAAAGGCCAAAGGATACTTCCGAGCCCGAGTCATAGTGGAGATGACTTCAGGAGGGATACCAGAAGTCGTCAAGATCCAGGACTCAAAGCCACGCCGTCAACCTGAGAGCCGCAGGATTCTGGCGGAAAGACGGACCTCGTGAGAGAAGGTCTGGACAGTCCGGGAGATGCCATGGCACCTCTACGGACAGATGGAGCAGGTCAGGGAACCAAGCTCGCCTGGGTCAGTCTGGAGCAATGAGAATGACCCGACGGCCCTCCATTCTGATCTTGCGCAGAACTCTGGGCAAGAGCTAGAGGGTAAAACACGTAAGACAGACGAAGCTGGGACCAATCTTGAACCAGTGCGTCTGCTGCAAAAGCCTGAGGATCGTGGAGCGAAGATCCACGTCCGGAGAGCCCTACTTGCGGCAGATTGACCGAAACACTGCCGGATGCAGAGCCCACTCGCCGCTGTCCACGGTTTGACGGCTGAGATAATCTGCCTCCCAGTTTACCACGTCTGGGATGTGGACTGCGGATATGGTGGACTAGGAGTCCTCCGTCCACTGAAGAATGCGTTGAACCCTCAACATTGCCAGGCGGCTGAGTGTCCCGCCCTGGAGGTTGATGTAGGCAAACGCTGTCGCGTTGTCTGACTGGACTCGAATGTGCCTGGCCGCCAACAGATGGTGAAAGGCTAGGAGAGCTAGAAACACAGCTCTGATTTCCAGCACATTGATCCAGAGGGCTGATTCGGACGGAGTCCAAGTGCCCTGCACTCCATGGTGGAGATATACTGCTCCCCAGCCGGATAGACTAGCATCCTGGTGAGGATCACCCGGGACGGGGCCAGGAAGGAGCGTCCCTGAGACAGAGGGGCCGAAGCCACCACTGAAACGAGCCCCTGGTCTGTGGCGAAGCCACCACCCCGTGGAAGGAGGAAGTCCGCTTGTTCCAACAGCGGAAAATGTCCAGCTGCAGAGGACGCAGATGGAACTGGGCAAGGGAATCGCTTCCATTGACGCCACCATCTGATCCAGCACCTGTATCAGGTGCCTGATGGAACGACGTCGGCCGCCAGAGGAGGGACTGCTGTTTGACTAAGGGCAGCTTCACAAGTGCCGACAGAGTCTCGAATTGCGTCCCTGGGTACGTGAACTTCTGGGTCGAAGTCAGAGTGGACTTGGACAGAATGACAAGCCACCCGAATTGGCTAGAGTGGCGAGAGTGAGCGAGGCACTCCGCTAACAGTCTGCACTGGATGAAGCCCTGACTAGAAGGCTGTCCAGGACAAAAGGATCACTGCCAACCCCTAGAGGTGCAGGACCGCAATCACAGCTGCCTAGACGTTGAGAATACTCGAGGGGCCGTGGCTAACCCCAAGGGAAGAGCCACGAATTGGACCACTCCGATTGCAAAACGTAGCCAACGCTGGTGTGAAACTGCGATTGGCACATGCAGATAGGCATCTCTGATGTCGATGGATGCTAGGGAATCTCCTTGGGTCATTGATTGATCGCAGAGACTCCATGCGAAAATGCCGCACCTGAACATGCTTGATGAGAAGCTTGAGATCCAGGTCGGAAGGCACCGCCCCTTTTCGGGGACTAGGAATAGATTTAAGTAGAAATCTCAGAACCGTTCCCAGTCGGGAACCGGTACAATTACTCCATTGGCCTGCAAGAATGCCACGGCCTGTGAGAAGGCGGCGGCCTTGGAGCAGGGGGCAGTTGACAGAAAAAAATCTGTTTGGCGGGCTGGATAGAATTCTATCCTGTAGTCGTGGGAGATGGTATCCTGCACCCACTGATAGGAGACGTGTTGAAACCACACGTCGCCAAGGTGGGAGAGCCTGCCACCGACCAAGGACGTTGCTGGCGTGGCCAGATAGCCAGGAGGAGGCTGACTTAGTGGCAGCAGCTCCTGCGGTCTTCTGAGGCTTCGTGCGCCAGTTGGGTTTACGATCCTTGGCTGAGCTAGTGGACGAGGCCGAGGGCTTAGAGAACGATCAGATGGAGGAACGAAAGGAACGAAACCTCGACTGATCCCTGCCCTGGAGAGGTTTCCTGGTTTAGGTTTGTGGCATGGAAGAACTCTTCCCGCCAAGAGCTTCCTTAATAATTTCATCCAGTTGTTCCCGAATAGTCTGGTCCCAGCAAAAGGGAGCCCAGCAAGGAAGCTTCCACTCTCGAAGCCACAGGAGCCTGCGGATAACGAGGGAATTAGCCGAGGCCACCGCAGTGCGGTGAGAGTCTCCAGCATGGCAGACATGGCATAGGATGAAAAGACTGAAGTCTGGAAGTTAAGGCAACCATTTCGGGCATAGAGTCCCTATGAGGGAATGCATCTCCTCTAGAGAAGCAGAGATGGCTTTGAAAGCCCGCACTGCTGCAAAAGATGGGGAGAACGAGGCCCCTGCCGCCTCCATACAGATTTGGCCAGAAGAACAACCTGGCGGACAGCAAAACCTTAAGTGAGGTGCCATCAGCCACTGATACAACAGTCCAGGCTGAGAGTCTAAACACCGGAGGGTCCACCTTTGGTGAATGAGCCCACTCCTTGACCATCTCTGGTGGAAAGGGAAAATGGTTATCAGAACCACGCTTTGGGAAGCGTTTGTCAGAGCAGACCCTGGGCTTGGTCACAGTGGCCTGAAAACTGGAGTGGTTAAGGAACACACTCCTTGTTCTCTTAGGCAAGGTAAACTGGTGCCTTTTTGCCAGAGAGGGTTGCTCCTCTGATACTGGCGGATTGAGGTCCAGTACAGAATTAATGTACGCAAACGAAACACTAATATCTGCGTCACCCTCGGACCGATCAATGGGGGACATGGAAAGCGTCCGAGCCCCCAGTAACGGGATCCTCTTCGTCCTGCGAGTCAGCTCGTTGACTCAGAGCCGCGGGATGAGGAAGGAGAGGGGACCCTGCTTCTCCTGTGAGGAGGACGGGGTCTGAGACCAGAAGAAGAATCCTCTGTGGGCCTCGCTGAGCGAGCCGTAGCAGCAGAGGCGCCCTGAGAAGGGGGCTAATGCATGCTCAGCAGAGTCCGGGACAGCTGTCCCATGGAGAGAGGGATTCTACCCAAGCCGGGGGTTCAGCCACCAGAGCCGGAGCAGCCGGAGGGACCACTGGGGATGAGACTCCAGGCTGAGGCACCACCATGTTAGAGCAGGAATCACAATGTGGTTATGTGCTCGGTACCGGCAGTACGAGCCTACATGCAGTGCATATTGAGTGCAGCCTTGCAGCCTTACTTCTCGTGTGAGACATGCTGCTGAGGTGGGGGCTCTGAGCCAGAATGACCCCCAGCAGAGTATTGCAGTATATAAGCAGTATATAAGCAGTATATAAGCAGTATATAAGCTATAAGCAGGCCCACAACCGGAGGTTGTGGCCTGCCAGACTGTTTTGACATTGTCTCTGTGCCCTCCAGATCCCACAGCCCGGAGCCCCAGAGAGATGCTGCAGTCAGCGCCGATCGCTGTGCAGACATGGCATAAGGACGCTGAAAAAATGGCGCCGGAGCGAGGAGAGGGGGCGGGGCCTACTCTAAGAGCGGGATCCGGAGGGCCAAGGAGATATACAGGGGAGGGAATCTTTCCTCAGAGAGGAGTGTCTCTCCCCTGTGCCGAACAGCCGCTGGGCGGAGCCGCACTGTCCCTCTGCATGACTGACATGCAGGGGCAGTGAAATCGAAACTAGGCCTCAGGCGAAGCCGGGGCCTAGATTTAACAATGCGGCCGGCAAACAGGCACCATCGGCGCGGTTCTCGGGTAAAAACCAGAGAACCGGCCGGAAATCACAACAAAGTGAAATAACACAACTCCCCACAATAAATGTACAAGGGACCCCTGAATAACGTCTCAATACTTAGCTTATGAGACGCAGGGCCAGGTCCCTGAGGAGTGATCGCTCCGTCCGGCAGGGTCCTGAAAGGGCTGCGGATGGAGACCGGTCTCCTGCAAAGCAGTGAGAACCGTGATGGCTCCCACTTCAAGCCAGAGCCTCAGAGGATGGTGAAGGAGCGCGGCATGTGAAGGCTCCAGCCTTGTAAAATCAACCTTAACAGCACCGCCGACACAGTGGGGTGAGAAGGGACATGCCGGGAGTCCAGATTGGACCCGCTTTTCTTCCAAATCTTTGAAATAAAAAATCAGAGAATGCATGTGTGTGACCTCCTGAACACAAAGCATTGAAACGCACCAATAACGCACCGAAAAATGCATGCGTTTTTACCGCCTTTTTTTCCGCAGGTTGGTCCCTGCGGATTTTTACCATTATCGATGGCAAAAAAATGCAGGTACCTGCAGAAAAGAAGTGTCATGCTCATTCTTTTTCTCAAGAAATTCTGCAGAATGTTCTTGAGAAAAAACGCAGTGTGCGGACAGCTATTTTTTTTCCATAGGTTTTGCTGGGGAATGTCTGCAGAAAGGTTACAACCATTTTCTCAAGAAATTTCTGCAGCAAAAACGCAAAAAAAATGCTGGTAAAAACGGAGTGTGTGTACAGGGCCTTAAGTTTTCTTTTTAATGTTTCCAGGTCATTTTATCACAACAAAAGTTGTAAAAAAAAAAAAAAAAAAAAAAAGAAAATAACTACGGAATTATTTTTTTTTTTTCAACATTTCAGGGTCACTAGAATTTTTTTATATTTTTCAGTACATTATATTGTTAAATAACTGTTGTACAGTGGAACCTTGGATTACAAGTAAACCGGTTTGCGAGCATTCTGCTAGACGAGCAAAGCTTTTCACAAATTTATATATTGGTTTACGAGCTGGAACTCGCAATAGGAGCAATACACCGCGCACACTTCCAGTTCCATCCTGTCAATGCGCTCTGATCCGCCCCCACTCTGTAAATCTGGAGGTAACTTTCTGTCTACTAAATACAGAACAGTACAGTATTCTTGTCATGATCTCTGCCTGGCTCAGCCATTGCGGTATTCCCACTCAGGGTTCCAGGTAGTGAGGGGTTAATCCTTGCTGCCCTGCTCTGATGGACAAGCCGCTATATCCTGGCGCTGCACCTCCGGTATTCGCCAGTGATATTTCCGACTCAGCTGCGTTAAGTTCCTGCGAGTGACCTGTGTCCCGCCCTGACCTGATTTGACCTATTTCCCGTCTTGTCCTTGTCTCCTCCTCTGTTCCCCTCTGGTCCAGAGTCCTATGTTCATTCGTCTGTTTGCCCATTTCCCTCTGACCTGGGTCCCCGTTCTAGTCCTCATGCCCTCTAGTGGGCTTGCCTGCTTACTGCTCTCTTAGGTGAGCTTCAGTGCTTCCCTTCAGGGCAGCTTTACATTAGAGCAGGCTTGTTTTACTACCCTATCTGTACTGTATAATGTTTTGTATTTGTGTACTGTAAGGCTATGTGCCCACAGGAGAAAATACCTACGGATTTTGCCGTGGAAAACCTGTGGATTTTCAGGATTTTCCAGACAAATCCACAGGTTTATGCAAGTAGAGACACTCCCCATGTTATCCTATGGGATTTGGGGAGTGCTGTATCAATGCTGCGCTTTTTGCAGCTGCGGATTTCCCGCAGCCGCATGTAACTGCATGTCAATTATTCAAGCGGCTTGTTCCGCGCGATCTCTATACTTACCTGCCCTGATTGAAGACACCGGAGACTCTTCCTTCGGTGTAGAAGAGCTGGGACGGAGCCAGGATCAGGCTGCAAGAGGTGAGAGGGGCCTGCACGAGCTGCGGTCATGTGACAGCCGAAGCTTGTCCAGGCCCCGCCCATCTTCTCCAGGAGCCGGCCGGAAACCAAGTTGCTGTGCAATACAGGCAAGTATGAACTCACCGATCACTCCAGCACTTGTTCTGCATTGAGGATACAGTGCCTAAGCCATGTACTGTATCCTCAATGCAGAACGCCCGCAGCATATCCGCAGGATATTCCGCTGGACTCACACCAAAACCGCAGCACAACTCAGACAAAGTTGTGCTGCGGATTTCTGGGAGCTCCTGCGGAATGTCCTGCCAATATATCCGCAGGACACTTTCCCCATGGGCACACGGCCTAATGATTTTATGTGAATACAGTACATTATTTTGTATTACTGTAATAAATTTGTATAAATACAGTAAATGTTTTTGGGTTGTGGAACGAATTGACTGTGTTTAAATTATTTCCTATGGGAAAATTTGCTTTGCTATAACAGTAACTTGGTTTAAAGAGCACACTCCCGGAACCAATTATGCTCGAAATCCAAAGTTCCACTGTAATTCAAAACCAGATCATCCTGCAAAAGAAACCAAAATACAGCCTCAAAACGGTGAAATTGGTTATGTCGACAGAAAAATAAAAAAGGCAATTCTCTTTGAAAAAAGGGAAAAAAACAAAACTAAAGTGTGAAACTAAAAATGTGACCAATTGAGAACGGGGTTAGGCGAGCAGGGAATCTGCACAGGTCACGTTATTAACAGAGAGGAGCAAAAAGCCATTTTTGTCCAAATGTGATATGGTATTACTATAATATTGCAGGAGCAGTATCCGCACGCTGCGGACACACAATTTCCTTGTTCAGCACTATGTCAATAACCAAGCTGCTGATGGAAATCCAGCTGGGAAACATCTAATAAAAGAGCAGCCTCAATAACAATCCACAGCACAGAGACATTTTAATGCCACCATGATGCCTGCATTTAAAAAGTGACAAAAAGCAAAGATTTTTTAAAAAAAAAAAATACTAGGACACTCACTGAATGTATCTATGCTACACGGATTCATGCCACAGAGTTAGTAACGCTGAGGCTAATGCAGGCGTCACACGGTGCGATCTATCGAGCGATCGTACCCGTCCCCTTCGTTTGTGCGTCACGGGCAAATCGTTGCCCGTGGTGCACAAAGTCGGTAACCACCTGTCACACGTACTTACCTGCTCAGCGACCTCGCTGTGGGCGGCGAACATCCTCTTCCTAAAGGGGGAGGGACGTTCGGCGTCACAGCGACGTCACACAGCCGCCGGCCAATAGAAGCGGAGGGGCGGAGATGAGCGGGACGTAAACATCCCGCCCACCTCCTTCCTTCCGCATAGCCGGCGGGTGCCGCGGGTCGCAGGTAAGCTGTGTTCATCGCTCCCGGGGTGTCACACAGAGCGATGTGTGCTGCCCCGGGTATGATGAACAACCGGCACCATGAAAAATAAACGATTTTTTAAAAATAAGCGACGTGTACACGACTCACAATTTGTGACCGATTCAGCGTTGCTCGGAGGTGTCACACGAAACGACGTCACAAGCGATGGCGGATGTGCGTCACGAAAACCGTGACCCTGACGATGCATCGCACGATAGCTCGTCTCGTGTGATGCCCGCATAAGTCTCCGGAAATAGAGATGAGCAAATCACTTTCCACAACCTCGCGGCCGGTGCTCTTTGGCTGTGGACAAGAGCAGTACAAATTTCCTGTGCTTCCGGGATCGAGCTTCCGAGACCCCAGGCTTGACTTGTTGTTAGCCGGGCTGGCAAATCGCGATTTACGCACAGATGTCATGTCAAGCCGGTGAATTAAAAGCTAAGGGAATTCGCACAGCTCCTGTTCACTGCCAGAGAGCACCAACCTAAATTCGCTCATCTGTGTCCCTAAGGCCTCCATCAGACGCCAATGTTTTCACATACGCAAGAAAAGGCAGGTGCGTCATCAGTGTTTTGGATCCATGTGTTATGGATAAATTGGCCTCTAAGCTAAGTGGTTCGTCAGTTGGGGGAGGGGCGGGGCCGCTGCCAGCAATGGCACAGGCCCCTTACACTCCTGGTATCGTACTTTCAACTGTATCAGCATCGCAAATGAAAGTACAGTGGTGATGAAAGAGGGAGCGCTCCACTCCCTATTCCATCTTCCTCCCGCTCCGTCTGAACTCTGATGTCTCAGGGCAGAGGGTGTGATGACATAAGTGCGCGCCTTCTGTGCCAAGATGTGAAAATCTGCAGAACACTCGCCATAGAGATCAGAGGAGCGGGAGCCGCAGAGAGGTGTATTTTTTAAAATCAATAATAACATTGTGGGGCCCATTATACTGTACGGAGGACCATGCGGGGCCCATTATACTGTACGGAGGACCATGCGGGGCCCATTATACTGTACGGAGGACCATGCGGGGCCCATTATACTGTACGGAGGACCATGCGGGGCCCATTATACTGTACGGAGGACCATGCGGGGCCCATTATACTGTACGGAGGACCATGCGGGGCCCATTATACTGTACGGAGGACCATGCGGGGCCCATTATACTGTACGGAGGACCATGCGGGGCCCATTATACTGTACGGAGGACCATGCGGGGCCCATTATACTGTACGGAGGACCATGCGGGGCCCATTATACTGTACGGAGGACCATGCGGGGCCCATTATACTGTACGGAGGACCATGCGGGGCCCATTATACTGTACGGAGGACTATGCAGGGCCCATTATACTGTATGGAGGACTATGCAGGGCCCATTATACTGTATGGAGGACTATGCAGGGCCCATTATACTGTATGGAGGACTATGCAGGGCCCATTATACTGTATGGAGGACTATGCAGGGCCCATTATACTGTATGGAGGACTATGCAGGGCCCATTATACTGTATGGAGGACTATGCAGGGCCCATTATACTGTATGGAGGGCTATGCAGGGCCCAATATACTGTATGGAGGGCTATGCAGGGCCCATTATACTGTATGGAGGGCTACGCAGGGCCCATTATACTGTATGAATGGTTACGCAGGGCCCATTATACTGTATGGAGGGCTACGCAGGCCCCATTATACTGTATGGAGGGCTACGCAGGGCCCATTATACTGTATGGAGGGCTACGCAGGGCCCATTATACTGCATGGAGGACTATGCAGGGCCAATTATACTGTATCGAGGACTATGCAGGGCCAATTATACTGTATCGAGGACTATGCAGGGCCAATTATACTGTATCGAGGACTATGCAGGGCCAATTATACTGTATCGAGGACTATGTGGGGCTCATTATACTGTAAGGACTATGGGGGCCCAATTATATTATATGGAGGGTTATGTGGGGCCCAATATACCACATGGTGGGCTTTTTGGGGCTAATTATACTATATAGATGTTAAATGGGGCCATTATACTGTTTGGAGAGCTATGTGGGGGCCATTATAGTGAAGAGGGTTGTGTTGAGGCCATCATACTGTCTGGAGGGGTGTGGGAGCCATCATACTGCATGGATGCCCATAATGTATGTACTGCTGTATGAATCAAAGTTTGGCATCACACTGTGTTTGAGTCATCATAAATTGCATGGGGGCTTACAGTAAGGTCATCACACTGTGTGTGGAGGAATTCACTGTGGGGTATCATACTGTGTTTGTGGGGGCTCTTTTGTTGGCATCATACCTTATGGGTGCAATGCTCCTATCAGTTTCACTGTTTGAGGGGTTGTCCACACTATTTGACTGCAGATTTGTAAATCCTCACAGCACATAGACTGCATGCTGTCAGGATTCTGTGGTGTCAGAGACCCATACACATATATAGGCATTTTCCATTTCTGTTGCTGGTAAAAAAAAAAAATGCAAGTCTCCACTAGTCTTGCACAGATACAGTCTGTCAAAAAACATGGACATGTGAATACCACCATAAACTATAATGTGTACATTCTGTATCAGTGAAAAACACTGTTACAGCATGCAAGTGAAACATGGACGTCTGAATAAGGTCTAAGGTTGGGTGGGGGGGGGTTCTCCCACTTGATAATTCCTGATAAAATCGTGTAACAGGCCGCTGTAGCTGAACTTCCTGTATCGATACGAGAGGCTCCATCAACGAATATAGCCAAACACAAAGCGAAGCAGCGAATCCTTCACACGCACACAACGTGCATATGAGGGGCAGTGTCAATGCTCAGACGTCTGTCACACGTTTACTCTCCTCACTTAAGACTGATACGCTGTGTGCAATGGGGAATTCTGGGTTTTGTAAACATTATCAGCAAAAATATTATTCGTCCTCCTCCGCTCCTACGTCTGTCAGGCTTCCCCTCCTCTGTCCGTCAGGTTTCCTCTTCCTCCCCCCTCCTTCGTCCATCAGGCGTCCCCTCCACCCCCTACAACATCCATCAGGCATTCACTCTCCCCGCTCCAACGTCTGTCAGATGTCCCCTACTCCTCCCCCTACTTCCGTAAGGCGTCCACTCCTCCTCTCGCCTCCTACATCTGTCAAGCGTTCCCTCCTCCTTCCCCTCCCACATCATCAAGCAGCCCCTCCTCCTACGTCTGTACGTTCGTTCTTCCTTCCCCCTCCCTCTCCCGCATCCGTCCCCTCTTCCTACGTCCGTACACACAGCGTCCTCTCCTCCGTCCCTCACGCGTCCTATCCTCCGTCCCTTACCCGTCCCCTCCTCCCTTCCTACATCCGTCACACGTCCCCACATAACTCTGTCACATGTCCCCTTTTCCACTTTGGTCCATCTGCACACATCCCCTCATACACGTCACACGCCCCCTCCTTCTCCGATCTGTCACAAGTCCCCACAAACAGCTGTCACGCTTGCCCATGTACATGTTTGACGTGTCCCTCACATATGTATCTTGTGTCCCCCTCCCCTCATACAATTGTCACGCGTCCCCCTCCTTGAAATGCCCCTCTGACATCTGTCACGCGTCCCCCTCCTTGAAATGCCCCTCTGACATCTGTCACGCGTCCCCCTCCTTGAAATGCCCCTCTGACATCTGTCACGCGTCCCCCTCCTTGAAATGCCCCTCTGACATCTGTCACGCGTCCCCCTCCTTGAAATGCCCCTCTGACATCTGTCACGCGTCCCCCTCCTTGAAATGCCCCTCTGACATCTGTCACGCGTCCCCTCCTGCGCCCCTCTGACATCTGTCACGCGTCCCCTTCTGCGCCCCTCTGACATCTGTCACGCGTCCCCTCCTGCGCCCCTCTTCCATCTGTCACGCGTCCCCTCCTGCGCCCCTCTTCCATCTGTCACGCGTCCCCTCCTGCGCCCCTCTTCCATCTGTCACGCGTCCCCTCCTGCGCCCCTCTGACATCTGTCACGCGTCCCCTCCTGCGCCCCTCTTCCATCTGTCACGCGTCCCCTCCTGCGCCCCTCTTCCATCTGTCACGCGTCCCCTCCTGCGCCCCTCTGACATCTGTCACGCGTCCCCTCCTGCGCCCCTCTGACATCTGTCACGCGTCCCCTCCTGCGCCCCTCTGACATCTGTCACGCGTCCCCTCCTGCGCCCCTCTTCCATCTGTCACGCGTCCCCTCCTGCGCCCCTCTTCCATCTGTCACGCGTCCCCTCCTGCGCCCCTCTTCCATCTGTCACGCGTCCCCTCCTGCGCCCCTCTTCCATCTGTCACGCGTCCCCTCCTGCGCCCCTCTTCCATCTGTCACGCGTCCCCTCCTGCGCCCCTCTTCCATCTGTCACGCGTCCCCTCCTGCGCCCCTCTTCCATCTGTCACGCGTCCCCTCCTGCGCCCCTCTTCCATCTGTCACGCGTCCCCTCCTGCGCCCCTCTTCCATCTGTCACGCGTCCCCTCCTGCACCCCTCTTCCATCTGTCACGCGTCCCCTCCTGCGCCCCTCTTCCATCTGTCACGCGTCCCCTCCTGCGCCCCTCTTCCATCTGTCACGCGTCCCCTCCTGCGCCCCTCTTCCATCTGTCACGCGTCCCCTCCTGCGCCCCTCTTCCATCTGTCACGCGTCCCCTCCTGCGCCCCTCTGACATCTGTCACACGTCCCCTCCTCCTCCCCTATTACAGCTGTCATACATCCCCTCCTCCACCCTTCTGACATCTGTCACACGTCCCCTCCTCCTCCCCTATTACAGCTGTCATACGTCCCCTCCTCCTTCCCTATTACAGCTGTCATACATCCCCTCCTCCACCCCTCTGACATGTCACACGTCCCCCCCCTCCGCCCCTATTACAGCTGTCATGTCCCCTCCTCCACCCCTCTGACATCTGTCACACGTCCCCTCCTCCTCCCCTATTACAGCTGTCATACGTCCCCTCCGCCACCCCCCTTCTTCCATCTGTCACACGTCCCCCCCTCCGCCCCTCTTACATCTGTCACACATCCCCTCCTCCTCCCCTATTACATCTGTCACACGTCCCCCCCCTCTGCCCCTCTTACATCTGTCACACGTCCCCCCCCTCCGCCTCTCTTACATCTGTCACACGTCCCCTCCTCCACCCCTGACATCTGTCACACGTCCCCTCCTCCTCCCCTATTACATCTGTCACACGTCCCCTCCTCCTCCCCTATTACATCTGTCACACGTCCCCCTCCCCCTCCGCCTCTCTTACATCTGTCACGCGTCCCCCCCTCCGCCCCTCTTACATCTGTCACGCGTCCCCTCCCCCGCCCCACGCACATCTCCTCTCACCTAGGGCCACCTGACATGCCGTGCGCAATGGAGAGTTCTGGCTTTTGCGCACATCCTTGTCGGCCAGAATCTTCTCCAGCGCCCGGGACAGGAACATGCTCTTGGTCTTATCTCCGTCCCCCGCCTCCTGCATGTCCCGGGACTGTTGTCACTCCGCCCGCACCGGGGACTCAGCACTGCGCCGCCATCTTGGAGGTCATCACATGACCCTCTCCGTCTCCACCCCTTCCATGTTGGCAACCAAAGGTCTGGGCCGGAGGCGGCGCTAAAGCACGTAGGGAGGCGGAACCTGAAATCTGACAGCTGGGCGACCAGGAGGGGCGGGGCCAACCGTCAGCTCTGGATTTCTTCCTGGATGGGCGTGGCCTTTTCTGTAACGTCATTCTCTGCCCTCTGGTGAAGAAGACATATAACTGCAGGCGGGAAATAAGCAGCGCGTGAGGGACATAGTCTCCTCAGTAAGGGTATGTGCGCACGTTGCTTTTTACCTGCTTTTTACCTGCTTTTTTGCTGCTTTTTCTTCTGCGCTGTTTAATGCCAAAATGGATGTGTTCTTCTATTCAAGCAAAGTCTATGGGAATTTGGGTTTCTTGTTCACACTATGTTGTTCAAAATGCTGCCTTTTTGTGGCAGAACTTTGGTCAAAAACTCAGCTTTTCAAAGAAGCAACATGTCAATTGTTTTTGCCATTTGGGTTTTGCACTGCAAAGCTGAGTTTTTGACCAAAGTTCTACCACAAAAAGGCAGCATTTTGAACAACATAGTGTGAACAAGAAACCCAAATTCCAATAGACTTTGCTTGAATAGAAGAACACATCCATTTTGGCATTAAACAGCGCAGAAGAAAAAGCAGCAAAAAAGCAGGTAAAAAGCAGGTAAAAAGCAACGTGCGCACATACCCTAATAGCTGCTGTATGCCACTGCTCAGTGTATGCTATCCTGAGGTAAATTATCTCGGTGTTACTGTAAATTCCGCTATGTGTGGAGGATAACGGATTACCTGATGATGTACATGTGACCTGCTATCTTTATTACTGTATATTGTATAACTGAGCTGAGGTAGCAGATAGCTAATATATAAAGAGTGCGTGTACGTGTATCTATGTGTGTGTATGTGTGTGTGTGTGTGTATGTTTGCTAAGGCTGCTTTCACACATCCGTTTTTTCCTGTGCGGCACAATCCGGCTCCTTGCAGAAAAATCGCAACTGTTTTTTTTTTGCCGCCGGTTGCGTTTTTTCCTCATAGACTTTCATTAGTGCCGGATTGTGCCGCATGGCCTTGCGTTCGGTCCAGTTTTTGCGGATGCGGCATATTTAGCCCATGCGGCGGCCGGATGGAACGTTGGCTGACACGTTTTTTTTGTCCGGCAAAAAAAAAAAAAAAACAAATTCCAATGGATGCCGGATGCGGCGCCATGCGTCAAAACCCGCATCCGGCCGCCGCATGCGGTTTTTTTTCACTGCGCATGCTCAGTAGCTTGCCGCAACCGGCAAAAACCGGACGGGCCGCATGTAAAAACTTATGCAAAGGATGCGGTTTTTTCGCCGCATCCGTTGCATAGGTTTTAGAGACGGATTTAGCCGCAGTGCTAAAACCGGATGAGTGAAAGCAGCCTTAAGGAACCCACACCATTGGATTTAGACCTTGTTCGCACTGGACGGAATTACCCGCGGATTTGCTGCATGTTTCGCTGCAGAAAATGTTCATAACATCTCTGCAGTGATTCACCAGCAAATCCTATGGGAAAAGAAATTGTTGTGCGCACTAGGCGGATTTTGACAGCTGCATGTTTTGCTGCGGGATTTCATATCACTTCTTTTCCGCAGGTAGCTGCAGGATTTCACTCCATTGATTGTAATGTAATCGTGAAATCTCGCAGGGAATAACGCGGGTAGCAAATTCTGTGCGTTTTCCTGCGTTATTACCTGCGGTATTTCGGGACATAATGTTCATCACTGCCTTCATTTTACAGGAAGAGGAAGCGAAGCAGAGCGTAAACACACACAGATTACACTCACACACAGAAATATAGAATACACATACAATCAAACGTACATATAAAAATAAAAAAAAACAAAAAAAAAAAACGTGGGCTCCGCCGTATTTTTACCGTCCAGCCGAGGTAAACACACAGCAGCGGCCCGGAATTCTCAGGCTGGGGAGGGCCAGGGTTAATATCCCCCCCCCCGCAGCCGAGAATAGCAGCCCGCAGCTGCCCCAGGACTGTCGCATCCATTATGCGACAGTCCCAGAGCGTTCCCGACTCTTCCCGATTGCCGTGATGCGGTGGCAATTCTGGGGTAGTAACGAGTTAATGGCAGCGGATCGCTGCCACTAAGTCACAGTTTAATCATGGCAGCGTCTATGAGAAAGCTTACATGATTAACCCGTAAGAAAAGTGAAAAAACACATACACCGAAAAATCCTTTATTTTAAATACAATAACAAAAAAGCCCCCTCTTTCACCACTTTTTTACACCCCCCAACACACAGCTCCGACGTAATCCACCGAGGTCCCACGATGCTTGCAGACTGCTGCAGCTGCGACTGACACACTGTACTCAATGCAGCCTCGTAACGAGACTGCAGAGAGGTAACTACAGGTCATTTCTCACGGTCGGTAATGTGAACACATTACTGCTCGGGAGAAATGCTGTGGGTCCTCACAGGGACTCTTATCGGTTGATTGATCTATCATCTATCCCTCTATCTATCCCTCTATCTATGCCTCTATCTATTCCTCTATCCATCCCTCTATCTATCCCTCTATCTATCCCTCTATCTATCCCTCTATCTATCTATCCCTCTATCTATCCCTCTATCTATCCCTCTATCTATCTCTCTATCTATCTTGATCTATCATCTATCCCTCTATCTATCTATCCATCCCTCTATCTATCCCTCTATCTATCTTGATCTATCATCTATCTATCCCTCTATCTATCTATCCATCCCTCTATCTATCTATCTATCCCTCTATCTATCTAGTCTTCTATCTATCTATTTATCTATCTATCTATCTATCCATTATCTATCTATCTCAGAAGGAAATTACCTTTTTCTTTTTTTTTCAATGTGCATTGCACTGCATTGCATTGAATGCATTAAAACATATGTACCAACCTGTGGAAAAAACGCACCAAAACTGCACCAAACCGCATGCGGATTTCGGTGTGTTTTTTTGCGTTTTTTTTCCGCGGGTGTGGAAATCTTTTAGTGCCTGCGGAATTATCTTAAGAAAATTCCATTTTCTAGTGCGCACAAGGCCTTACAATCACAAAATTTTGCACAGACACTTCATTTGACTCAGGGGGAACGTCACAGACTATGTTTTGAGGGTAAAATTGTAACCCTGCGCTTTACAATTATTTGCCTAAAATAAACATTTACTGTTTGGATGTGTGAGGTAATATATTAGCTGTTTTCATAGCCTCGATATTTATTAGGTGGCCTATAGCGACCAATCACAGCTGTGCTTCTATTTTGCTAGAGGTCATTCATAAGAGCTCTGATTGGTTGCTATAAGCAATGAAGGACATTCTTAGTAGAAGAAGCTTACGTGTGAGTAAGGTTACTGTTCCACTTGCGCATAGCTTCCGATGCGAGAACATCGGATGTGTTATGTTTTTGACCCTCTGCTGCGAGCGTCAGCCAAGGGTCATGCGACTGTGATGTGGCGATCACATCACAGGTGCGGAGAAGAAGGAGGGAACACTTTCTCCCTCTCCTCTGCTGCCTGTTTTTTCATACATTGAACTACGGTCGGATTATATGAGAGTGCAGTGCGATGTTTCACACGCTCCCAAAGGTTTGTATGAGCGTGTGTGAGCCGTGACTCGCTGCCAAAATGCAGCATGCTGCGATTCATTCCGCATACCGCTGTGGCATGAGAAATCAATCACAAATGGACACTGCCCCACAGTTTTGTACTGCTGCGAGTGCAATCCAAAGTTTATCGGATTGCACTCGCACATGAAATTTGCAAGTCGAACAGTACCCTTAGGGCTGCTTCTCACTTGCGAGTTTCTCGCAGTAGAGCAATGCGAGAAAAACTCGCATTGGAATCGGACACATGTTAGTGAATGATTCAGCTCTCATCTGCGATTTTTTTCTCAGTCCAAATCGGACCGAGAAAAAAATCGCAGCATGCTGCTTTTTTGCGAGTTTCTACTGCGAGTTTCTCCAATGCAAGTCTATGGGAGCGTGTAAAAAATCGGATGTCACGGGACGGCATTCACACCATCCTAGTGACATCCGATTTTCTAAATACATTTCTCGCATGTTTCCTAAAACACTGGAAAAGAGCGATGTCTCCCAATGTCTGTCAATCACTATTCCCTGTCAGTCGGTCTCTCCCTCTCGGTCTCTATTCTCTCTCTGTCGGTCCGTCACTATCTCTGTCCCTCTCTCACAGTCTGTCGGTCAGTTTCCCCCCCCTCTCTCATACTCACCGTTCCCCGATCCCCGGCGCTGCACGGCTTTCTCACTGCTCCGGCGGCTTTTACTATTTTGAAAAAGCCGGCCGCTTATTAAACAATCTCGTATTCCCTGCTTTCCCCGCCCACAGGCGCCTATGATTGGTTGCAGTGAGGCACGCCCCCACGCTGAGTGACAGGTGTCACTGAGGTTACCCGCTGTCACTGGATCCAGTGACAGCGGGTAACCTCAGTGACACCTCAGCTGATCGCGCTACTCACCTCAGTTGCTGCTTGGAGGTGACCGGAGCGGCGGTGTCTTCTGCAGCTCCTGTCACCTTCATGCTGGAAGCGACGCTGGAGGTCCATGGAGTACGCCGGATATGGAGGGCTTTTTGGGGCTTATTAAATTGGTAATGAGGGAATGTGTTTGTGTTTTTTATTTCTAATAAAGGATTTTTTCATGTGTGTGTGTTTATTTACTGTAACTTACAGATTAATCATGGAGGGTGTCTCATAGACGCCTGACATGATTAATCTAGGACTTATTGGCAGCTATGGGCTGCCAATAACTCCTTATTACCCCGATTTGCCAACGCACCAGGGTAAATCGGGAAGAGCCGGGTACAGTCCCAGAACTGTCGCATATAATGTATGCGGCAATTCTGGGCGGCTGTTGGCTGATATTGTTAGGGTGGGGGGCTCCCCATAACGTGGAGCTCCCCATCCTGAGAATACCAGCCTTCAGCCGTATGGCTTTATCTGGCTGGTATTAAAATTGGGGGAGACCGCACGCCATTTTTTTTAATTATTTATTTATTTATTTCAATGCACAGTATAGACACGCCCACCGGCTGCTGTGATTGGGTGCAGTGTGACACCTGTCACTCAGCGTGGGGGCGTGTCTCACTGCAACCAATCATAGGCGCCTGTGGGCGGGGAAAGCAGGGAATACGAGATTGTTTAATAAGCGGCCGGCTTTTTCAAAATAGTAAAAGCCGCCGGAACAGTGTGAATGCCGTGCAGCGCCGGGGATCGGTAAGTATGAGAGAGGGCTGCTAACTTCAGTCACTCAGGGGATTAGCGGTCACCGGTGAGTCCTTCACTGGTGACCGCTAATCAGGACGCGGCACAGACAGAGCCGCAGCATGACAATGAAATCGGGTTAAGTTCACCCGAGTTCATTATGACAGTGCGGCTCTGTCTGTGTCTGCTGTCATCTGCCATTCAGCTCTGCTACATGGCTGTCTGTGTCTGCTGTCAGCGGCCATGTAGCAGCGCTGAATGGCAGATGACATAGTAAAAAATACGCATTACACACGCATTACACACGCATTACACACGCTAGTAAAATCTCAGAAATAGCATCGCACTTGCGTTGCACTCGCACCTAACGTGAACTAAAATCAGCCGAGTTTTTTTCAGCCCAGTCGGACCGATTTTACTCGCATAGATGTGTTTCCACCCTTAATATGATTTTGGTGACGAGAGGGAGAGATAAGTGGGAGAGAGAGACTAAGGCTCTGTGCGCACTGGGAAGTGGAATTTTCTTGAGAAAATTCCGCATGCCCTCAAAGATTACCGCACCCGCGGTAAAAAACCGCGGGAAACCGCACCCGAAAACCGCATGCGGTTTGCCGCGGTTTGCTGCGGTTTTACCGTGGTATTATTCGCGGTATTGCCGCGGTTTTGCCGCGTGCGGGTTGGGATGTGCTTTATTGCATTCAATGCAATAAAGCACATTGAAAAAAAAAAAAAAAAAGTCATTTAATTCTGAGAGTAGATAGACAGAAGAATAGATAGAGGGATAGATAGATAGATAGACAGAGGAATAGAGAGATAGATAGATGACAGATCGCTGCATTTCCCACGGTCGGCAGTGAGTTCACATTACCGGCCGTGGGAAATGACCGGTAATTACCTCTGCTGTCTGCTGCATTCAGCCTGTGTCTGTGACAGTCGCGGCTGGATGTCAGCAGTGCAGGACGCCGGAGCTGTGGATTATGCCGGAGCTTTGTTTGGGGGGGGGGGGGGGGGGGGTTAATAAAATGGTGAACGAGGCTTGTTTGTTTTATTTAAAATAAAGGATTTTTCTGTGTGGGTGTTTTTTTTCACTTTACCTACGGGTTGATCATGTCAGCTGTCACATAGACGCTGCCATGATCAAGCCTGGAGTTAATGGCGGTGATCCGCCGCCATTAACCCCTTGTATTACCTTGCCACCACTGCTACACGGTGGCAAGAAGAGCCGAGGACACGCCGGCATTGCCGCATAATGCATGCGACAGTGCCGGGGCAGCTGCGGCTGATATTCTCGGCTGCGGGAGGGGGAGTGAGGCGGGGGACATTATCCCTGCCCCTCTCCCTCCCCAGCCTGAGCATACCGGGCCGCCGCTGTGTGCTTACCTCGGCTGGACGGTGAATATGCAGCGGAGCCCACGTTCTTTTTTTTCTATATTTCCGTTTTCTTTCTATGTGTGTTCTATGTGTCTGTGTCTGTGTTCTATGTGTCTGTGATGTCTGTGTGTGTGTGTGATCTGTGTGTTTACTCTCTGCTCCGCTTCCTCTTCCTGTAATGACATCACTTCCCTGCAAAACCGCAGACAAGCGATGCACATTACCGGAGGTAAACCGCGAAATACCGCAGGGAATAACGCAGGAAAACGCAGTGAACAGCACAGAATTTGCTGCCTGCGTTATTCCCTGCGAGATTTCATGATTAACATTGAGTTAATGGAGTGAAATCCCGCAGCGATGTGCGGAAAAGAAGTGACATGCACTTGTTTTTGCTGCGGGATTCCCGCAGCAAAACATGCAGCTGTCAAATTCCGCCCAGTGCGCACAGGATTTTTTTTCTCCATAGGGTTTGCTGGTGATTCACTGCAGAGATGTTATGAACATTTTCTGCAGCGAAA
Source organism: Anomaloglossus baeobatrachus (assembly GCF_048569485.1). Lineage (NCBI taxonomy): Eukaryota > Metazoa > Chordata > Amphibia > Anura > Aromobatidae > Anomaloglossus > Anomaloglossus baeobatrachus. The sequence continues at coordinate 470,758,746 of NC_134357.1, read as the reverse complement.
CATGCAGCAAATCCGCGGAAAATCCGCGGCAAAATCCGGTAAGTGCGCACATAGCCTTAAGGGTGCTTTACACGCTGCGACATCGCTAACGATATATCGTCGGGGTCATGTCGTTAGTGACGCACATCCGGCGTCGTTAGCGACATCGCACCGTGTGACACCAAGGAGCGTCGATCAACGATCGCAAAAGCGTCAAAAATCGTTGATTGTTGACACGTCGCTCCTTTTCATAATATCGTTGCTGCTGCAAGTATGATGTTGTTCGTCGTTCCTGCGGCATCACACATCGCTATGTGTGACACCGCAGGAACGACGATCATCTTCTTACCTCCGTCTACCGGCAATGACGAAGGAAGGAGGTGGGCGACATGTTCCAGCTGCTCATCTCCTCCCCTCCTCTGCTATTGGGCGGCCGCTTAGTGACGCCGTAGTGACGTCGCTGTGATGCCGAACACAGCTCCCCCTTGAAGGAGGGATTGTTTGGCGGTCACAGCGACGTCGCTGACAAGGTATGTGCGTGTGACTGTGCCGAAGCGATAATGTTCGCTACGGCAGCGATCACAAAATGTCACACGAACGACGGGGTTGGGTGCTATCGCACACGACATCGCTAGCTGTCGCTAGCGATGTTGTAGCATGTAAAGCTCCCTTTGGGGTATGTGCGCACGCTGCGTTTTTGGTTTGACAACAAAATTGCACCCTCTGGCATACTTTGACAACTGTAAACACTGCGTTTGACGAAAAAACGCATGCATTTTTGCTGTGTTTTTGTTAAGGCATTTTTTAAAGGAGAACAAAAAAATATAGGATAGGATATTTGATAGATAGCTAGTATAGATAGAAAATTAGAAAGAATAGATAGATAGATAGATAGATAGAAAGAACATATAGAATAGATAATAAGAAAGAACAGGTAGAATAGATAGATAGAAAGAACATATAGAATAGGTATAAGAAATAACAGATTAGCTTGATAGAGGGGTAGCTGGCTTGGCCAGCTGTTTATTTAATTTTTTTGTTGTAAAAAAAATGTTGTGGGGTCCCCCCCATTTTTCATATCCAGCACAGGAACAGCAGCTGCAGGCTGCAACCCTCAGCTTTCTGCTGTACCTTGGCTGGTTAAGAAAAAAATAGAGGGGATCCCACTCTTTTTATTAATTATTTGATTTTTTATTTTTTTTAAATGACGTGGGGTCCCCCCATTTTTGTAAAACCAGCCAAGGTACAGCAGACAACTGAGGGCTGATATTATAAGGGTGGAAAGGGCCATAGTTATTTGGCCCTTTCCAGCCTAACAATAGCAGCCCACAGCCGCCCCAGAAGTGGCGCATCCATAAGATGTGCCTATTCTGTCGCTGGGCCTGGCTCCTCCCGTTGCCCTGGTGCGGTGGCAAAAAAGGGGTAATAAGGAGTTAATAAAAGCCTACACCTGCTACTAAGCCCTAGCTTAGTCATGGCAGGCATCTATGAGACACCTCCATCACTAATCTGTAAGTGAAAGTAAATAAACACACCCAAAAAAATCTTTATTTGAAATAAAAGATAAAAAAGCATTTTCTTTCACCACTTTATTAACCCCCAAACACCCCTCTAGGTCTGACGTAATCCACACGAGATCCTGCGATGCATCCAGCACTGCTACATCTGATGCTCACAGCGAGCGCCATCGAACATGACTGCCAGCTGTGAGCTCCACACAGCACTGAAGTAAGTTGCGCTATCAGTGATGACGTCACTCAGGTTAGCTGCGGCAACTGCTAGAGTTTTATACCTATGACAGCAAATCACCTGAATGACTGAAGTGAGCTGCACGATCAGCAGTACTGTCTCTCAGGTGATTTCCGGTCACAGCTGGAGTCATCCACCTGTGACCGCAAATCAGGCCGTGACACCGGCCACCATCACCTTGGTTTACCAGAGACTTGTGTGTTTTACTAACAGTGAGTACACCAGCACCCTCTGCGGTCGCCATCCCCTGCACCGAGCCACCGGGTCCTGGGGCCACCATCCATGCCCACGGAGGGGTTAACAACTTGCTGCACAACATCTCCCCCGGGTGCCCCATAACAGCAGCGGTGGTGTGCCACTGCACCACACACCGTGGGTGGCGTCACAAACGTATTACGGCCTAGCCCGTACATCTACGTCCCCCCATTTATTCGGCGTGTCCGCGAGACCCCCGGGTCCAGAGACCCTCGAGCCACCTCCCCTGATAGCCCGGATCCGAGCAGCAGCGGCTGCTGGTACGGGGGCGGCACACCCCGAAACTTGGCGTCACGAACAGGATACTTACCCATCCACTTACCTTTTGGAAGTGCGCCTTGTGTTGAACAGTCAGCGGTGATCTGTTGCAAAATTTTCAGAAGTCGCCATCTTGCCGCCATTTTGGGCACGAAAACTACAGCCCAGCGTCTTCTTCCCCGAGAAAAGGGCGCGAAAGCCAAAGCCCCGCCCCCTGGGAACGCGGCCGGAAAGCGAGCCGGAAGTTGAAAAACAAAACTAACAGGCCGCAGAAAGAAGTGCCCGCAGAAGACCAAGGGGGGGCGGGTGAAGATTCTGCGACATGTGACCGAGCAGATAAAGGGCAGAGACTCCAGGACCCTGCCACCCTTCTTGTTCCTGGAGACCACCGACGGTGAAGCATGGCCGACCCGTCTGGCAAGCCCGCAGTGCAGGAGCCCGCGCCCAGAACAGCCGACTGGGTAGAAGCCCAGACGGAGCGAATGTGCCGCCGGATCGAGGCACAGGCGAGCTTTCTGCTCAATAGATGGATGGCTGAGATGGCGAAGTTGGCCGCAGCCGTTCGGGCCCGTGAAGTGGAAGCAGCCTCGGAGGAGCGGGTAACCGACCCACGCCCATATGTCTCCCAGGGACCGGCCGACCAGGCTGAGGAACCCGGTCTGCTCCTGACCACCATGCTGCCTCCCTCGCCGCCCATACCTGCTGCTGCCACCCCGCTCAGTCCGCTGCCACCGGCAGCGGTGCCCGTTCCGTCGGCTCGCGAGGACCAGCCAGAGGAAGCTGCCAGCAGCAAGCCCGGCACCGCCCCGGCACCAGTACCAGCTCCACGCCGGACCAAAGCCCGGAAGGTGCCCCGTCCAGCCTTGGACCCGACGGCAATCCTGGTCCCGGAAGGAGCCACGCCCGAGACCACAACGGCCCCAGCAGTCCGTCCGTCCACGGCGGAGACGGTCCCCGACCGGAAGTCAGTATAGCAGGCAACGCTGGCCGCTCCCAGATTCCCGGCCTCGGCTGAGGAGCAGCGGGGATGCGGCTGCAAGGCAGTAGAGCAGGCCACGTCACAGCGGGGTCCCCCATTGCCAAAGGTGCCGGTCGTAGCCGGCACGGAGGGACTCCGACTGGGCCCAGCCCTCGCGCAGGGTGAACCGGAACAGGCAGCCGATGCTCCATACTGGGAGCGGCAGCGGCGCCAGCTGGGAAAGGAAATTGCCGCCCGGGAAAAACGGAAGGTGAAGGTCCTGTCCCGGACCTACACAGAAAAGGACAATCTGAGGAATGCCACTTTCCGGGTGAGGAGCCCGACGTACGAAGGCCAGGTCTGGCATTTTAACCCCCAAAAGGGATGGGGGTTTATATACGAGCCGGGCATGGAGGCCGAGATATTCGTGTCCCGGAGGGACGTGGCCCCTCATCTGCCCGTTGGCCACTATGACTGGGACCTGGAGCTAGTGAGCTACACCCGGCACTGCGGAGAGAGGGGGTGGTTTGCCCTTGACGTCAGAAGGAGGGTGAGAATGGGTGCCCAGCTGCACGTCCACCCCTCTCTGCCACTCTCCAGTCCCGAGTATGAAGATATTTAGGTAGGGTTTCCCGGCTACCTCCCCTGCAAAGTCCCCGTTGGGACCGTCTGTTGATCCCGTTATAGTTATAACCCCCGTTTATAAAGACAATGGCTTTGAACTTGCAGGCCAGCCCATGAACTATTGGGTTTTGTAAATAGCCCCCGACCAACCTTCTCACCAAGCCGCAGTCTCTGGAAAGGCTGATTGGAGGACGGGCCTGCGGTGGAGTCGGCCGAGGCCCTGTCACTAGCAAAATCGGTGACTAACCTCCGGGTTAGGGGTCCCTTGGACGTGGGGCCCTTGAAAGGACTGTTGGGTAAGCAACTTTTTACCCAGCCCATTTGGGCAACACCCGGACCTACCCTGAACTTGGGCAAGGGGTGCCAACCTGTGTTATATTGGTGGCATCAGGGCTAGGTTGTTTTGGGTGGGTGAGGTGAGAAGGACCCGGTCCGTCCCGGTTTTATATGTGCAACGTTGAAGCAACATGCCTCCCGTAAGGGAAGAAAACTAAATATGCTTATTGTAAATATGTTATTATACTTGTAAACTGTTCATCTTTTTATCTTTTCCAGTTAAATAATTGGTGGTGGTCGGAGAGCCCGTGGACGGCTGTGTTTAACCAAGGGGTGATGTGACGCCCTGGCAAAAACAGGTAGTCACCTGCATTACACCGTTCCCTCACTAGGAAACGTACAGCCAACCAGAAACCCTAGTCACCCCCCCTTAGGGAAAGATAGACACACCAGTGGGCGTGACCAGGCGGTTGGGACACGCCCACCCAGGGGTCTAGATAGCCCAGGGCGGGAAAACAGGCAGATGAGTCTGAAGTTCAGTTTGGAGAGGAGTGTGGGCGGGAGCTAAGTGTAGCTTCAGCACAAAGTTCAAGTTGAATGGTACCAGGGTAGGAGCCCTGGTGCCACTGGCTAGGAGGCAGACGGTGGTCTCCGTCAGCAGGAGACGGGAAGACGGCTCGGCAGAACCGAGGTGGACCGGGACAGGGTTGTAGCCCGCTGGTACCAACATGGGGAACCGACCCGGAAACTGTAGCACAAAGGGGGGTACTCGGACCCTGAAGCCAGAAACCGGAATCAAGCGGACTGGTTAATTAACCGATTGAGGCCAGGACTAGAGGTCCTGTCCCACCCAAAGTACCTCATAGAAGACAACAGCCCACCGATTAGGGATAAGAGGTCACCGCCAGGGCCCATAGATCCAATGGGCCAGCGTCTGCGGGCACGGCTCCTTAGGCCACATCCAGCTGGGAGCAGACTCCTGAGTTTCACACTAGGAAAGTCCACCTTACACAAAGCAGTGCAGGAAAAAGATAGAGACCACCAGCCGGGTGGGGGACCTGAACGCAACCGGTCGCAGTACCGGCCACAATCACCTTGGTTTACTAGAGACTTGTGTGTTTTACTAACAGTGAGTACACCAGCACCCCCTGCGGTCGCCATCCCCTGCACCGAGCCACCGGGTCCCGGGGCCACCATCCCTGCCCACGGAGGGGTTAACAACTTGCTGCACAACATCTGCCCCGGGTGCCCCATAACAGCAGCGGTGGTGTCCCACCTTACCACACACCGTGGGTGGTGTCACCAACTTATTACGGCCTAGCCCGTACATCTACGTCCCCCCATTTATTAGGCGTGTCCGCGAGACCCCCGGGTCTGGAGGCCGGCTGCTGGCACGGGGGCGGCACATTAGCATAGCTGCTATTATTTACAAGGAGGAAATATGGTGATTGAAAAGGGGTTGTCCGAGAAGTGGTAAACTCCCTTAAAAATCAGATAATGGTCTGACATCATTGCAGCAGCCACAGTGTCTACATAGTCAATTATAGTGCCTAGATAGTAGATGCATTTTTTATAATGTAAGAAGGTGCCAAAGTGAAAGTTACAAAGTGTCCATTTAATGCATTGTTCTTCCATAATGCCATAAAGTGCCAAAAAAGTGACATACGGCACACAGATAATGTCATACTTTGCCTAATCATGCTATATATTTCCGTGTTGATACACTATGATTTTGTCACGCTGTACAAAAGGGCTGGTAAGATGTACAGCGTATTCCCCACTAGGTGGCAGCAGAGTAGTGAAGGAGAGTCAAAGTTATACTGTAACAGAAAGTCAGCTGAAGTACAGCAGAGTAACTTCAGCAGGCAGTTCACAGGTGAACCACCAGAGGGAGAGTAGTCAAGCAGTCAGGGTCTAGCCAGGAAAGTCAAGTCACTGCAAAGGGAGGATCAAAATCAAGTGAGAAAAAAGAGCCGAAGTCGGATGCTGGGAGATCAGGTAAGTGCAAGTGTGACTCCAGCCTAAGCCGCATCCTTTCCTAGGCTGCGCCACACATCTTCCACACACCCAGAATTTGTGTTTAGGCACACAAGTGCTGCTTTCTGGGAAGTTTCATGAGGCTCCTGCAGCATTGATTTGATCGATTAGTAAGGTTTCCCTTTTTTCCCCCTCATTTATTATGCAGTGCTTATATAGTGCCATCATATTCCGCAGCACTTTACAGATTATCAAATCTTGATGTTCCAGAGAGCAAGCAATTATGTTTAAACGTAAATCAATGAAGAAAAAATAAACCATGTGATTCATACCCTGATCAAGCTGATAAAGATAAAAACCTGCCTCCAGACCTGACATTCATAAGCATTGTTCACTATTATTATCATTTATTGCAAATTATAGAGTTTCAATAACAAGGACAGGAGAATTTATCGGGTCTTTCTGAATTAAATCAGGAGCTACACCCTCTCTCCTTTTCATACCAAGCCTAGGAAGTGTCTCATAGATGGATCACCTCCTAGATGTGGCACCTTTTACTTGTTTACAGTCCTCAGGGAGGAAAAGACTGGTGTGATTCACGCTATGTAAGCTCATTTAGTAACGGAAGAGGCAGCGCAATACAAGAACAGGTACTAAAGATCTTTTGTACCCAATGTGACTTTAGTCTGGTGTGCAAAGTACGATAGGTTGTTGCCGTCTTTCTGGAATGCAGTAATCTTCAAATATTTCAACTTATACCAGCTCCACAAACACTTAATCATATCTGAGCAAACAAGTCTTGTGAAAAATGCATATAGACTTGACCAGCTCACAGAAACCCACATTGCATATATTTATATGGACTGAACAGCTGGCAACCCCACAATGTGTGTAATCCCAAAGGATAGACAGCTGGGAAACCCACACATTTTAGGCTATGTGAGCACGTTGCGTCGGAGTACCTGCAGTTTATTCTGCACGGTTTCCTTCCCTTGGTTTTTGACCAAATGGCTTTTGACAATTTTTTAGCGCTAAAAACGCATGCGTTTTTACCGCGTTTTTAGTGCGTTTTTAGCGCTTTTTACCTGCGTTTTCACCTGCGTTTCTGCAGATGCGTTTTTGAGATCAAGACACTGAGAAATAAAGTTGAATTAGTCAAAAAGAATGAAAAAAGAGAAAAAAAGTATAAAATTAACTTTTAATAAAATTATATGGGAAATTATCAATTATAATGTAATAATAGTGGTTATGCACATTTTAACAGAAAAATAGCTAAAGTTTATTATTTTTTTACATTTAAATTTTCGGTTATTGTGTGTGTGTAAAGGAACATTAGAACCCATTAATTTATACCCAGAAAAGCATGCGTTTTTGGAGCCAAAAACGCAGTTGAAAAGCAGGTAAAAAGCATGAAAAATGCAGGAATTGTGATTTTGGTTGCTTTTTGCCATTTCTCATTGACTCCAATGTTAAGGAAACGCTGCAGAAATGGCAAAAACAACTGACATGCTGCTTCTTTTTCAGCATGGTTTTTGACCACAAATATGCAAATTAAACGCTGCAGAAAAAAAAGCAAAGTGCAGACAGGATTTCTGCTTTTCCCATAGACTTTGCTGGAAATCAAAAACGCATGCGTTTTTGCCCAAAAACGCTGCTGCCAAAAACGCTGCAGAAACGCTGCAGAAACGCGGTAAAAAACGCAACGTGCGAACATAGCCTTATAGTTGTAATAGGTAGAATGCTGGAAACACCACTGCAAAGTTCCAATGTACAAATAGAGAAACCAACACTGTCCATAGTCCTAAGGGACATACAAATTTGAAGCCCACACTAAGGTTGGCGTCACATTGGCGCATGACTCGCACGAGTGCAATGTGAAAAAATCTCGCAATGCACTAAGCCAAATGTTAATCAATCAGGCAGCTCAGATCTGCAAGTTTTTCCTCAGATTTCATCGGACTGAGGAAAAAAATTGCAGCATGCTGCAATTGTCTGCGAGTCTTGGCTCATTCGCACCAATACCAGTTTATGGGTGCGTGTGAAACATTGGACTGCACTCAGATGTCATCCAACTGCAGTGCGATATACGCACAGACTACCAAAGAAGGAGATGGAGACATCACTCTCTCTCTTCTTCGCATGACACTCGGCACACGCTTGCAGCAGAGCCTGAGCCGAGGTTCGTTAGCATATCACATCCGATGCTCTTGCATCGAATGCCATACAATGTGTTTCAAGCCTAATTGTGGAGCTATGGGCCAGTTAACTGGGAATCATAAACCGTTTATAGTCCGAAGGGACATTCAAATAGTAACGCCACACTATTCACAGTCCTGAGAGACATATACAGCTGGCAACCCCACACTGCATAGTCGTAAGGGACATAAAAGTTAAAACTCCACACTGTTCATTGTCCTAAGGCAGCTGTAGACCCATATTAAACTTACCTCTTTCCATGCTCAAGTGACGTTCACAAAAACACTAGTACCGTAGTAACTTTTTTTTTTTTCTTTTTCAAATAATATGCTTTGTGAAGTGAAAAGTGGGAAATTACAGCAGCAAGATTTTCAGCTCTTTTAGAGCTAAAATGTTAGAGCAATCTCAGTACACAGCAGTCTCACACAGGTTCTGTATAGGTTTTATACTACTGTCTTACAGTCTGTCTTCAGTGTCATACCGCCAATGGCGCTATAGTGCCCATGGTTCGAAGGTACCAGGTGCAATAGCCGCCCCCCATCCACGGATGCTGATACAGTTGAAAGCAATGATAAAAGAGGGAGTGATCCACTGATGCTCTCTCCGCCACATCTCAGCACAGCAGGCGTGATGATGTCACTACTGTGCCTGCTATGCCGAGATGTGCAGAGCAGCAGGACACACGCTGAGGAGACCGGAGTACTGGGAGAAAGGAGAGGTGAGTATTTTATTTTACATTTTTAAAATCAGAGTGTATACTAGTGGAGGATTATGGGGTGTGCATTATACCATTTAGAGGATTATGCAGGTGCATTATACAGTGAGGATTATGGGGGTGAATTATTGTATATGGAGGACTATTGGTGGTGCATTATACTATTTGGAGGACTATGTGGAATGTATTATAATACATGGAGGACTATGGGGGTGCATTATACAATTTGCAGGACTATAAGGATGCATTATTCTATATGTAGGTCTATGGGGTGTGCATTATATTATTTGGAGGACTATGGGGGTGCATTATAATAAACAATGGGGGGGAGGGGGCAATTAGATCTGTTGTTATGAGGCCCCATGATTTCTATGTGTGCCTCTGTCTGTCATATGTCTTCATCAGTGTGTACAATGCTGAAGGCTTCAAAGTTGAAATCTTCAACCACTACCAGTTCAGTGTATGCAAAGTTTAGGTAATTTGCTTTCTGAGATGTGTTTTCTTTGTATCAGAAACTATATAATGACCTAATGTAGAAACACTATCTCCCTCCTCCCCACCCACTCCTTCATTTTAGAATTTTAGGTAAGTTGCTTTGGTAATGCCTATCCACAAGTTTAATGCACTACTTCATCATTTTTTTTTAGTACTGCAGTGGCACTTTAAATGTAAGCCCCCTGCCCCTTGTCATACACATTACACTACCTTTCAACGTCTTAACTTTTTACCAATGCCGCTCTAGTCCCAAGTCGCGATTTTTTTTTTTACAGCAACTTATGACTGGCCGGAAGTCAGAAGTTATGTCACAAGCACTCAAAGCATCTCTATGAGAGGCAAAACGAGGCTGTCATAGAGATGCATTTATTTTACTCACTTCCACAGTGCTTTAGGCCTACAACACACTTCCGCAAAAAAAACGTCCGTATGACACGGTCCGTTTTTCGGGTCCGTGTTCCGTATTTTTGGGGCGTTTCTCCGGTACGTATGGTATCTGTGTGATGGCGTATGCAAGCCGTGTGTACGTGTGGAATGTCCGTATTGACATAAAATACGTACGTGTGCCGTCCGTTTTTTCAGATACGTATTTTCACACAAATAACCTTGTTAGTCCATCAAAATGTGCTCCTGGTGTGTTAAATTGGTCAATTAACTACCCAATTTGTTTAGTTTGCTTAAAAAACATGGCTTCAGAGCTCATTCTCACATTAGACACACTCCAAAATGTCTCTCTCCAATGAAGCAACCATGTATTTGCTCTGGTTGATATCTAGGAGATTTGGGGTTAGGCGACGTATGATTGAAGAAGAGCCACTACTGGAGAAAAGGATGTGGATTCACCCCCTTGTGAAGCTCAGGAAAACACATGGCCATTTTAATATTTTATATGGGGAAATGCGGAAATTTCCACCTAAATTCCAAGCCTACTGCCATCTCACCATGAATTCATTTGACAACATCCTTGACCTTGTGTACCATCGTTTGAAGCATCAGGACACCTCTATGCGCCTCAGCATCTCCCCTGAGGAACGACTGTTGGTGACTTTACGGTAGGTGTTGTCATGTATACTCATGCTTTATCTGTTATATTGAAATACATGTTAAGTCGCTAAGGCATCATTTTTTTGACATTATGTAATTTAAAATTATGGTCTTTGTAGAAAACTTATATTGATCACTTAACCACAGTGCAATTTAAAATTAAGATCAGAGAAGTCACATCTACCATTCTATCTCTACCAAAATTGAAGACACAAGAGGCTTAACTCAAACAAACTTGTTTATTAAACACAAAATTAAATATTTTTCCAATATGGAAAGTAAAGATCACATATGCTTTTCCCAACCAAAGATATTATAAAAAAAACATACACAGTATCTCGCCAGTCATTGGATGATACAAATATATATTGGTGTGAAATATAAATTACATGAATAGTCAAAGTAATGTCATGTTTTTATTCTATTTCAGCTACCTAGCAACTGGGCAATCCATCAGCAGTCTACATTTTGAATTCTTATTGGGAAGGTCAACAATTGGCAAGATTATCCTGCATACCTGCACTGTGCTTTGGGAGACCCTTAGGCATCATGTCATGCAGCTGCCTTCAACACAGGAATGGATGCACATTTCAAATGAATTTTTGGAGAAAACAGCTTTCCCAAATTGTATTGGTGCCATTGACGGAAAACACATTAGAGTGAAGAAACCACCGAACTCAGCATCAAGATATTTTAATTATCATAAGTTTTTTTATGTAGTTATTTTGGCCATGGTAGATACAAACTACTGCTTTTTATTTGCGGATATTGGGGCCTATGGCAGTGCCTCAGATGCTCGCATTTTCCGAAGCTCACGTTTAGCAAGACGATTAAATGTCTGATAGTTTAAGTTTGCCTGCACCAAGACCATTGCCTGGTACTAATGGCCCAATTGTCCCTTTTGTAATGGTTGCAGATCAGGGGTTTGCATTGTCTAGGCATTTGATGCGTCCATATCCCAGAAGGCGGCTGGACAGATCAAAAGCCCTATTTAATAGCAAAATGGCCAGAGCACGTTGCTATGTTGAACGTGCCTTTGGCATTTTGGCCTCAAGATGGCGCATTTATCAAACCACCATACAACTCCAACCAACCACCGTCAAGGCTGTCATTAAATCGACAGTAGTGTTACATAATTACTGTAGATTACATGAAAGCAATGACGAAGACATTGAGGAGTTGCCTGCTTTAAATGCACCATTTGTACAGAATGGTAGTGTCAGAACCACTGTGTCCACTTCTGGTCTACAAGTGAGGAATTAGTTTAAAGATTATTTTAGTTTAAATCGCCATAGTCATGTATAATTTTGGCATTGTTATAGTTTTTTAACACTTGTTTACATAAGCACAAACACATATGTATTACAAAAGAGAAAATGACCATACATAGGTATAATTTGAGTTTTTTTTGTTGGTTGGTTGTGTTTGTGGTCCCCATAACCTATTGTGATATGACAATATTGTTATAACATAAGGATTTTTTGTTATTCTAAAAACAGTACTACTGAATGTACATGACTAATAAAATTATGGCAAATTTGTTTTGGAAAAGTTAGTCCAGAATTATTATTTTACCTATGTATGTATATTATCTTTTGCAAAACACCCTGTATATTTTTTTTTTTTTTAATACAATTTTGTCAGGGACATTAGCTCATACAAAACACCATACTTTATTATGCAATAATGTCACGCAAACATAATTTGTTTGACACTATTGGAATACAAGTATGGGACCAGACCATATGCAGATACTGCATAGTGGCTGGATTTTTAATAATAAAGGTGTCTGCATGTTAGTGTAGTAGTTTATGTGCGTGCATCTTATCCCTAAACCTAGTTAATTCTAATGGATGGTCCAGAGCAAGGCATCATTCTAACAAGCAGGTATTGTTTTTGAAGTGATAGAGTAATTGCTATTTTTTTTTTTGGTAAATGACCCCATGCATATAGAGTAAGTAATGTGTTACATTTTGAAATGTTTTCCAACCTGCAATACCCTAGAAAACATACCAAAATGTAAAATAATACATACAATATCACACCATGATTCAACTAAATCCTCTAGGCTAGTGATGTTTTCCTGTGTAGGCTCCATTGCATTGACATCTACAGAATATGTTTGCTGCACAACAGTAGATGTTGTAGTGAGTGACTGATCAGTGTTTCCACTAGTAACAGTTGTTGTACTTGGAACAAACAATGAGGCAGTTGTTTGAGCCGATGGAAGACCAAGTGTAGGTGGTACATATTGATGTGTTGGAAGAGGCTGAGTATGTGTGTATGTGAAGTTAGTTGGGTAAGTCTGTTGTTGAAAGTACTGTTGTTGTGAATTATTAGGAACATGGTATGCTGTTGGTTGTTGAATCATTTGAGGTAGTCTATGAACATTGCTAACAATACTAGGATAGTTAAAAGAGGTTTGCATTGGTGTTTGTTGGGGTATTTGTGGGACAAATGTTGGCTGTTGAGATGGCCTTTGTGTCATTAATGTACCTGTTTGGTATGGGACAACCGTTGGCCTAATTTGTACATCAGTTACCATAGAAGAAGATGGACACTGTATATGTGTTTGTTGCACTACAGGATTAAGTTGAAAATTAGAGAAATGTTCCTCTGTTTGGGTTTCCACAGTTTGTTGAGTTGTGTTTGTGTGTGGGCCACGTGGATTGGCTCTCCATTGTTCTATCACTTCAAAACAATAAATGGGTTCTGGCTCACGTTGGGTAGCAGATATTAGTGTTATTAAGGACGCCCTCAATCTGTCCTGCCTATCAGGTGCAACCAATGCAAGAGAGGGAGAAAGGGAGCGGGAAAATCTCTCTCCATCACTCTCTGGTATCAGTGAATTCATCATGTGTATAATTCTGGTATCAATGATATCTGGCAGGGAACGTAAATCTTCATAACGCCTATGTCTGCGACCACGTATAGATTGTGCTACTGTGCGCATGGTATTAGTTGATATTCTTGGCTGTTTGCCTACATGTTGCTGTGGACTACTGTCTGCAATAACTGGTGAAGGGCCACTTTGTTGCCCTGTAGACTGGACTGCAGTTACATTAGTGGATTGACTTGTTCCCAAACCCAAATCAGAGGACATTTCTTCTGCGTCTGGCTGGTGTTGGGGATTGGTGGAGGTTGATATGAGGTAGGCTCCATCTCAGAAGCAGAGGTCGCTGTTAATACTGCTAACTGGGCTTCCTCACTATCTTCCAGGTTATCCTCTGTACTTTGATGACAAAAAAAAAAAAAAAAAATAGTGTGTGCCTTTTAAATAAAACCACCATGTGATGTAATGGTAGAAACTTACTTTGGTACTTCCATAATGGGCATAAGGAAGCTCAGTTTTTCATAATGGACATATTTTTTCTTTTTTGCAGCGGCAGCTGTGGTGGCCACTGGGTTATACTCTCTTCTGAACTGGTCACGGGCTGAGCGCCATCGCCGTTTGACAAGGTCCACTGTTAAAAAAAATAAAAATAATGTAAAATAAGATCACTAATTCTACAAATTGTAGATTCAAAAAAATTAGACATTAGTCTTGTATTGCAGCAATTGTAAAAAATAGGAACACACATCCATGTGTATGAAAACAACAACCCATAACACTCATATAGTGACATAATAACACAATAAGCATGGGAAACAAAAAAAGTTCACCAGTAAAAATCTTAAAGCACTGAATAATCATTCATCTCCTTTTAATTGTTAAAAAAAAAACCAAAACCTACAGAAAGCCATGAGAAACAAAATGACTACTAACCCATGAAGTGCCATATGTTCCACATATATTTTCCATTATACACTACACATTACTGTTACCATTCCAGACATGGTGACAACAAGGAACATGCATAACAAACCAAACATAGAAATACAACTCAAAATGTATAGAGAAATCACAGCACATTTGCAATAGAAAAAGCACAGAAATCCAAAACAAAATAAGCCCCAAACATGTTTAATAGTGGCTTAACCACCCTGAAATGCCTTTTGTACATGCATAAAATGCTTTGCAGACCACATATACACATGCTGACATTACTAGTAAACTGAAATGAATACTTCAAAAGGCCAAATAAATACACTCTCCTGTTTGTGAGTCTCCAGTGTATCTCAAAATGAGTCAGGCCCATTAATACATGCCAAACAAACTATACAAATATGTTTATACTCTGCCTACAGAATGTGCACATGTAGGTAAAGACAGAAGCAATGCAAATATCTGTACTCACCATATCTATTTTTCTTTCCAGGGGTACATTGAGACCATCCATTCCTAGGGTAGACTATCTCTGCCACAACCATCCATGCTCGTTCCACCATTAACCTGTCATGATAGCCATCAACACGTGTGTCCCACAGCTCTGGATGCCTCTCTACTTCTCCAATCAGCCTCTCTGTATCGATTCTGGGCGCCATGCTCAGTACCTGTGTTGTTCTCTGTGCTCAAAGTTCCCCTGCAGTGAGAGGACAGGTGCCCAGCTGCTGTCTGGCGTGCAAATGAGACAGGAAATGTATGTTTGGCGCCAGAATGGCCTACAATTGACCTGATTGGTAACAAGTGTTTCAAATTTTGTAATGAAAAACGGACACGGACGATACGTGCTGAACACGGACATACTCCGTGTGCGGTCCGTGCAGGCACGGACCCATAGACTAAAGCAGGTCCGTGCCTGCGTGTTGCCGGCCAAAAACGGACATGTCGTCCGTGTAGAAAAGCGCACACACGTACTTATGACATGGACACACGTTCCGTGTGATTTTTACGTTCTTCCATTGAATTGTTGAGGATAAAGAATTGAGTATCCAAAAATACTTAATTCAGCCATTTCATAGACTCAGGTATATAGTTTAGTAAGATGTAAACTAACACACATATCTATGCATGTCTTTGTTCTCTTTTATTCTTTTACTAATACGATTATATAAGTATATTGCATATTCAGTGTATTTTCCTTAGACTCAGTATATACTATATGTATAGCTTGAAAATGGCCACTATTTCCTGTTCTACACCCAAGACAGATGGACAAAGAAATTCCTGGAGCCTGGACTGACCAATCCACGGAGAATATGCAGATCTCTCTACGTCATGAAGCCCTGACCTACGATACTTGATTGGACTAAAACTTTTGTTTACACCCCTTTTACTTCGTGGTCTAATTGTCCGAGAATAAAGATTTTCAGTCTTGCCTCAGCCTTGGTCGTGAGAGGAAGAGTTTTAATTGATTTCCAATTAATTATTATTCTTTTTCGCCGTGCACAAACGACATTTTAATTTGGAACAACGATCAGATCGGAAAAAAAGGGATCACTTGTATCCCACATCTTCAACAAATTGGAGGCACTGCTGAGATACCGTAAGAAAGATTGGCCGAACTTCTATCTCGGATCCGAGGGATCGTTTCCTAGTACCCACAGGCCGCCGAAACAGGAGCTGATCACTCAAAATCGCAGGTAAGTGTCATATATAATGTATATGAGTACTGCCTGCGATTTCGGAGATTTGTGGCGAAAGGTCTGATCCCTGAACTGAGGAAGTGGTTGACGCTATTGACCCTTAGCGGGCTTGAATCTTTCGCCGGTAGTCTAAGAACAAAGAGACGGACCCAGACCCCATAGCGTCATAGGGTCCGTGGGTCATACGATCTGATCGTTTGTTTTTTTTATTGCTAATTGTGAACGGTGTTTTTAGCTTCATAGATAGCTTGTAGATTCTACGCTCTGATCTAGTTTTCAAAGAGTTAATTGCCTGTAGTTTTTTCTTCTTCGCTGTGAACAAAGGAAGAAGGGGGGTAGTCACGGACTGAGAGCGGGAGTTGTATTACGCTCTGTGTCTGCAGTCTCTTAGACAAAGAAAGCAGGGGGGTTGATAGTTAATCACCCACTGCCTGCATTTCTCCACTAAGAGGAAAGTTTGTGTGTGTTAGAAAGCAGGGGGGTTGATAGTGCCCACATAGACGCAGCCGCTGTCTTTGTTCTGTGGAGGAGAAGGGGGGTGGAAGAGGGAAGAGGCAGACACTGGGGGTTAAAACAGCGCAGCTCTTTGGAGAGAGGAGGGGTCAGTGGAGGTGGCTGCAGCCTTTGTATAGTACAGCAAGTTGTAATGATTTGAAAGAAAGACAAGTGTTATTTTGGCTTAAATTGGAACAGAACCTGACGGGTTTATGCATTTTTTGGTGTTTTCAGTTGAGTTATTTTCTTTTTGAACAGAAGTATGAGAACTAGCGATTCCCCTGTGTTGCGGATAACACAGCCACTGTTTGTTAGATATTAAATATTAAATATTGAATATTAAATATTGAGTGTTGAATATTGAATATTGGATAGATAATAGACGAGGCGGGAAGGGTTCTGTTAACTTAAAGTGGATTTAGCGTATTCCCCTGCGGTTCAGGCGCACGTCACTGTCTGCGTGGCAGACGAGGTGGGAAAGGAACTCACTTTAGTTGAGGTAAGGGTGCTGGAGTTAGCGGATTCTCCTGCGTATTAGACGCGAGTCACTGTCAGCGTGTTACAAACGCGGACGAGGCGAGAAAGGACTCCATTGGAACGGCCGATCCAATTAAGCACTATGTATACTTTGTTCAGAAGGAAAACGGTTCTTCCGGAGGATGCCGAGAGCGCTAGTATTCTAGTTGGAAAACGAGAAGGGAAAAAATATACGAAAAATTGTAAGAAATTGTGTAAAATTGTTGGATTACCACCAGGTGGCAGGCTGCAGCCCAGTGTATGGAAGTCTATATTGACTGCCAATAAGGGGATACTTGAAGATAATAATCTGTTAGATACAGCAAGGGCTTGGTTTCGGACAGCTGCGGTGTTACAGAAAGAGGGCTGGCAGGAGATTGAAGTGGACCAAGGAGATGTTAAATTGTATGGTTATGTTTTAAGTGAAAAATCAAAGGTTCAAGTGATAGATTCACAAACCTCATTGCCGCCGTCTTACAATAGCTCCGCGGCCGATTCAGGCGTTGGTCCAGGTGGATGGATATGCCCTGTTTGTGATTGCCAAAATCCTGATTATTGTGGTGTTTGTTATAATTGTGGAGGACAAAGACCTCATTCACTGCCTGCTATAGCTTACAGTCCCCCCCTTTACCCCTCTTTGCCTGTTGCTGTTTCTGACGTCACTAAATGTCTTCCTTCAACTGTGACCCATCGTTCTCCTTCTCTAGGAGCTGCTGTATCCGGTATTAACCAAACCCCTCCTTTGCATGCTGTAATGCAAACTAGTTTAGAGCCCTTAAAAGTAACGTCCCTGGCACCGCCCGTAGCTTCTGCCCCTCCCAGTACACCCATAGTGTCCCAACATGGCAATACTCCCGGAAGTCAGATGCCTGGAACTTCCTGTGGTGGCCATCTTGCTACACCTCATAAACCACAATTACTTTGTCCAGTCATCACCCCAGCCGGCACCTATTATAGCCCGGTGCCTGAACCCGGTTTGCTTTGTCCCAATCTTTCAGCATCCTCAGTGGCACCTCCAGTTTTGCAACCTCATAGGCCCCTACCACATACTACCCGTTCTGCACTGTCACATGAGCTTATTGATCTGGATCCACCCGGACAGGAGGGTGTTACTTATGCACAGGACGGTGTGGCTTATGATAATCCCCATACAGATGGAGGATCACAGGATTCATTTTCTACCATATCCGAGGAGTGGGACCCTGTCTTTCAGCGTTATTATGCCTGTGCCAATGGCACACTCCTCCTCTCAGTTGGAAAAGGAGACATCACTACCATGTCTGTAGGAGCCGTGGTTAATCCTGCCAATGACCACCTGCACCACAGTGGTGGCCTAGGTGCTCGCATAGTCAAGGCTGGAGGCGAATCTATTCAACGTGATTCAGAAGCCCTAGTACGTACACAAGGCCCTGTCCAACCAGGACGTATTGCTATTACAGGCCCAGGCAACTTGCCCTGCAATCTAGTCATTCATGCAGTTGGCCCACTTTATGATTCCAATCAACATGACACCAGTTGCCGGATCCTCCGAGAGGCAGTCGAAGCAGCCATTCTACACGCTTCCCAGGCCTCTCAGGCCCAGATGCCTTTACGGTCAATAGCCTTGCCCGCCATTTCGGCTGGAATTTTCGGATTCCCTATCCGAGCTTGTGCAAACGAGATTGTTAAAACCATAATGCCCCTAATCCATGGCCAGATGTTGAATTTGCAAGAAATTCGTCTAGTCGGAAGTTTGGAAGCGACTGTTAAGGCACTCCAGGATGCCCTCCAAGGATATGTTCGCCCATCCAAACCCACTATCATCTCCAGGAAACTACCTATTATGGTTGAAGATGCAAGTGATGATCAAGTACCAGTCCGGACACAGAAAGCCGTACTTGATAAGGACGACTCAGAACCCTTGATGTACATAAAGTTTACTCCTGGACAGGCAGCTACCTTAGTCTCCACACTGCCAGACCCAGAGGCCCAACCTATGCCATTTTACCGCCGTATCGTACAGATCCAGAAGATGTACGCAGCTACATGGCAAGATTTAATGTCATTGGCCCAAATTAAAGCAGGAGACTCTTATTGGCCAGTCATGGAAGGGGCCCTGAATGATTCTCGCCTGTCTTCTGAAGAAACCTGGCAATCCGGTGTCACTTTTTGTGAACAGTTGAAATCCTGGGCACAAGATCGTTTATCTGATCAAGCCAACAGCCTTAAGGATGTGACTCAAGATCAAGCAGAGTCAGTTGAAAAATACGCTTCCAGACTCACCCAGATGTTCGCAGACCTCGGATTCTCACAACAGATTAAACCACAGGATCAGCTTTTGTCACAAGCCTTTGTCGCTGGTCTGAGGGAGGAGCTTAGGAACAATATAATGAAGACTCGCCCGGAAATTGAAAATGCTACCATGACAGATGCTATTATTATTGCAAAAAGCTTCCAGAAGAATATGAAACCCTCCAAGAAGGCGATGGTTGTCCTGGCGGAAGAGGACTCTGAGAACCCTCAATACGTTATGTCTAATGTATCACCATTTCCTACGCAAGTGTACCCTCCCGCTATCTATCAGACTACGGCCGAACATTCAACACAATTTCAAAACTACCCTGATCGGAGAGGATTCCGAGGCCCTTGTTTCCGATGCGGAAGGGATGGACATATCCAACGTGATTGTCGGACACCGTCCAATAGGTGCTCTCCTCGGAATGTCGATAATCGGCAACCAAGAAGACAATACCCACCACTTGAACAAGGTGATCGAGCTCAGGCCCAACAACAGCCACAATGATGGTCAGGCACGCCTGAACCTACCATGGCTTCTACCACAAGTGCCTTTTCTCCTTGCTCTGCAGTCACCCTACTGGTAGATGAGAACCCAATCAAATTCATGGTGGACACAGGTGCGGCCAAAACTGTTATTAGACAACAAGACTTACCATTGTCAGTTCCTCTTACTTCAGACACTTTTACTTGTGTTGGTGTAGATGGCACACCAACTAAAAACCAACTTACAGTGCCGATCCCAATCGGTCCTTTCCCTGAAGTTTTGACCAGACTCCTGGTGTCGCCTACCTGTCCCATTAATCTTCTGGGTGCCGACCTCTTACACCGTTTCCGAGCCAACATCAATTTCGACTCCGATGGCATGACGGTAACTTTCTACAATCCCAATACACCGGAGGGAATTGAAGACGTGTGTATTGTTTCAGCATTGCCTATGATGCTCTTGTATCGAGACGATCCCTTGTATGGAATACCTGACAGTGTTATAGCTCTTATACCACAGTCTCTATGGTCAACGGGTCCCGAAGATGTTGGCCGTCTGCAAGTACCTCCCGTTATGGTGCGTCTTAAACCTGGGGCCCAGCTACCTCGAGTGCCGCAATATCCTCTGAAATCCATCCAGGAAGAATCACTCAAACTGCAAATATCAGCTCTCCTTGAAAACGGGGCCCTCATTCGCTGTGTTTCGCCATGCAATACGCCATTGTTTCCTGTCAAAAAGAAGACATCTAAAGGAGAAGCTCCTAAGTTTCGGTTAGTGCAAGATTTGAGGGCCGTCAATGCTGCTACTCTGTTGGAAACCCCAGTGGTACCTAATCCACATACTCTTCTTGGATAGATCCCACCCTCAGCGACCGTTTTCACTGTCATTGATCTCGCCAACGCTTTCTTCAGTGTACCTCTACATCCGGACTGTCAATATCTGTTCGCTTTCACCTTCCAAAGAGGCCAGTATACATGGACAGTCATACCACAAGGAGCACAAAACAGTCCCAATCAGTTCACTCAAGCAATGTCTATCATTCTCTCACCATGGCAGCAAGAACATCCAGAAGTGGCTCTTTTACAGTATGTGGATGATCTACTCCTCTGTGCTGGGAGTGAACAAGACTGCTACGACTTCTCCGTATCTTTGCTCCAGTTCCTTGCAGCCCAAAATTGTAAGGTCTCTAAGGCAAAGGTTCAGTGGTGCCAACCCAAAGTCGTATTCCTTGGTCATTGTATTTCACCAGGCTGTAAGCATCTTACGGAGGACAGGAAAGAGGCCATTGATGCTTTATCTTTTCCCAGGAATATCAAACAACTGCAAGCCTTCTTAGGCCTCATCACTTATTGCAGACAATGGATACCAGACGCTTCCAGGATCATGCAACCGTTGTACGATGCTGTCAAGACCAATCATATCACATACAACGACTCTCCTGGGGATTATGACAAACGAAATTGGGCTTTCGAGAAACTCAAAGACGCCATCTTAACAGCCCCAGCATTGGGCCTTCCGAACTATGCTTTGCCATTTACTCTTTTTCTTCATGAGATCGATGGCCATGCCTCTGGAGTGTTAACACAAGACCATGGCTCCAGAAAACGCCCAGTTGGATACTACTCTTGCAGACTTGACCCTGTGGCAAGGGCCTCGCCCACCTGTCTTCGTGCGGTCCATTCTGCACATCTTCTTCTTGACAAAACGGCCGACATTACCCTTGGCCACCCCACGGTGGTTCAAGCACCCCATGATTTGAAGGCGATTCTTGACCAGACTCAACCAAGACACCTGTCCGCCCAACGTCACCTTCGTCTTCAGTGCTCCCTACTACTTCCTGACAACGTTACTCTACAGCGATGTACCACCTTGAATCCTGCCACTCTTCTTCCGCTTTCTAGGGGGGACTACCCCATATGTCAGCATGAAGCCCATGAACGCTGCAGCTCCTGCGACATGGTTGACGTCCCTGTTTGCAGCCATGATTGCTTAAAGGAGATGGAAAAGGAAACTACTACACCTTGTCAAGTATCTGAAACACCTTTGCCGGATGCAGATCTTACTTTGTGGACAGATGGTTCTCGGTATGGGGATGGCGGCAAGTTCTACACGGGATTTGCTGTGACCACTCTGGATCAGCCAATTACATCGGGAGCCATACCATCCCACATGTCAGCACAAGAAGCGGAATTGGTAGCTCTCATCAAGGCATGTGAAGCGGCAGAAGGGAAAAGAGTCAACATCTATATTGACAGCAGGTATGCCTTTGGGGTTGTACACGATTTTGGACTGCTATGGTTGCACAGAGGACTCATTAACTCAACTGGAACTCCAGTGAAGAATGCGGTACTTGTCCAGAGACTGTTGCAGGCAGTTCAGATGCCCAGAGAAATAGCTGTCATGAAGGTCAGAGCGCATGGACGGCTGGACAGCCCAGAAGCACTTGGCAATCATTATGCTGATGAACTAGCGAAGACGGCAGCACGAGAGAAACCGGAAGAATTGGCGGATATTCTACTTATGGTAATAACCAGGACGGGGAAGACTACACAGCCAGAAGACTCAGGCAATAAAGTAGGGAGGACTCCATATGATATACTCATATCGGTGTAAGAATCAAAATGCTGTGGAGAGAAAAGCGCACATAGGGTCTTATCTGGCAAACAATGCAGGCATAGAAAATGAAAACAGGTGCTCACCTATGGAAGTTGTGACAGGCACAACTCCTATGTATGCAGTTTTTTCCTTTGTCCTGATGAAGAAGGCGGACATGCCTTTGAAACGCGTAGACTTGGCCTAAATAAAGAAAATATAGCAAAGAATTCATCACATCGTTTGCCTTCATGGTTTTAGCGCAGTGTTAAACCCGACTTTCTTATCCATTCATGAAACTCATATCGGAACAGATCCATGCTCCATATGATGAAAGACAAGAATGGAAGAAGATGGGAGCCAAAGTGGATTGGAAACTATGGAAGCTTGAGGGTCGAGTCTGTCTACCAAGAAGAATGTTCCCTGCAGTAGTAGCATGGGCCCATGGTTGTACGCACAGAGGGAAGAATCAAATGTTGGCACTCATCCAGAAGTTCTACTACGCACCAGGAATTTCCTCAGCAATATCCGCGTACACCAGAAGCTGCCAGACTTGCATAACATGTAATCCTGCACGAACAGAGAAGACACCACAAAAACATCTGGCGAAGCCTCTTTATCCATTTCAAAGGATACAAGTGGACCACATCCAACTACCCAAAGTGGGGAAGTACGAGTATGTTTTGGTAGTTGTCGACATCTTTTCCAGTTGGCCCGAGGCCTATCCGGTAGTCAACATGACTGCAAGAGTCACAGCTAAACGGCTCATCACGGAAACCGTGTGCAGGTTTGGAATGCCAGAAGTCATCGAAAGCGATCAAGGACCAGCCTTCACAGCTAACATTTACCAAGAACTGTGGAATATGCTTGGAGCAAGTCTTGGACTGCATACTCCTTATCATCCCCAGAGCAGTGGGAAAGTGGAAAGGATGAACTCAACTCTGAAAACCAAACTGCTCAAGGCCTCACAAGACAGTGCACTGCCCTGGACAGAACTTCTCCCTATAGTCCTGTACCATGTTAGAAACATCCCTGTTGCAAAACATGGCCTAACCCCCTTTGAAATACTTTTTGGTTCCGTCCCCAGATTAGGGTCCTATTTCCCTCAAAATTTGTCTGACCACCATGACTCAGTTGTGCAGTTTGTTATTGAACTAAGTCGAGAGTTAACTAAAACACATGCAGCAGTTTTCTCTTCTCTTCCAGATCCTGACACAGATCTAGCCACCCACACATTGAAACCAGGAGAGTGGGTGGTGGTTAAAAAACACGTCAGGAAGAATTGTCTGGAGCCCAGATACGAAGGCCCGTTCCAGATAATCCTGGTGACTCCTACCTCCGTGAAACTTGAAGGCAGGACAACATGGATCCACGCCTCGCATTGCAGAAGGGTCGATCCACCAGAGCTGCACTGAGTGTCCTGCTAAGGCTAAGTTCACATTTCCGTTGATTTGTATCAGTCACATGCGTCGCTTGACGCATGTGACTGATGCGCTGTTCAACGCTGTACAACGGATGACAAAGAACAGAATTCTTTGTCGGATTCCGTTGTGTGCGGGGGGCGGAGTTCTGGGGCAGAGCCGAGCGGGGGGTGGGGCCAGGCGCTGAGGATGTCAGTGGAAGTGCTGCGGTCTGCATGGCTGGGGACAGGTGAGTGTATGTGTGAGTGAGTGTGTGTATGTGCATGTATGTATGTATGTATGTATGTATGTGCACATGCAAAGTGCGGGAGGGGGCGGAGCCGAGCGGGGGGCGGGGCCAGGCGCTGAGGATGTCAGTAGAAGTGCTGCGGTCTGCATGGCTGGGGACAGGTGAGTGTATGTGTGAGTGAGTGTGTGTATGTGCATGTATGTATGTATGTATGTGTGTGTGTGCACATGCAAAGTGCGGGAGGGGGCGGAGCCGAGCAGGGGCGGGGCCAGACGAGGGTGTCAGTGCTTGTCTGCATGGCTGGGGACAGGTGTGTGTGTGTGTGTGTGTGTGTGTGTGTACATACATGTGCGGAGTGCGGGAGGGGGCGGGGCCGAGCGGGGAGGTGTCGGCCTCCCTGCACACGTAACCAACCTAAATATCGGGTAACAGCAAAGCACCCGATGTTTACCTTGGTTACCCGATATTTACCTTGGTTACGGGCCTACACCGCTTAGCGCTGGCTCCTTGCACCGTAACCAGGGTAAATATCGGGTAACCAACCAAAGCTGGTGACGTGTGCAGGGAGCCAGAGAGCATGCGCAGCGAAATCCGACGGATCTCGCTGCTCAAAAAACGTTACATGCTGCGTTCCTCCCGCCCGGCGGTCAGTCGTTCCACGACTGATCAGTCGGGCGGAGGGTGCAACGCAGCATCATCAGTCACAATCCGCTGCTCATACAAGTCTATGGGAGCAACGGAATCCGCTAAACGGATTCCGCTGTTTACAAGAGCAGCGGATTGTGACTGATAGATTTTAGCGGAAATGTGAACTTAGCCTAATACTTATCCTTTGCACAAAATCTGTGTGGTCTCAGGCCACTGTTACTAAAACAAATGATGTGGTTACGTTTTGGTACAATAGTTCGACACAAGTTGTCACTTTTACATTTGATTACTGTGATATCGTGAAATGTCAACTAGGACGGGCCCCCCAAATGGGATGTCAGGCACACTTGAGACAAGGGCAACAGTACATATGTGTTACAGGAGGTGGATATGGAGACACATGTAGCTCATGGAAGGCTGTTGGGTGGAATACTGGTGAGAATTGGGGATACAAACCAAGTGTAGCCTTAAATAAACGGGATGAGAAGGGCAGATCTTTACTTACCAGGATGACACTCTCCCGTGCACCAGCCACTAGAACATGTACTACGAATAACCAGTGTAACCCTTTAGTTCTCAACATAGAACACCCCCAATCACAGGATGAAGGTATATACCTTCTGGGTACATATATAAAGGGTGGACACAATGGTTGTATGCAGTTGGGAAAATTTAGGTTATCACAGATGACAAAAGTTCTACCAGTATTTCGAATGCTTACACATATTCAGACCTTTCACAGTATGGTAGCCATAGCTAATCCCACCATGGAAGATGTATATGCAGTTGAACAGGGTTATACAGACACCAACCTGTGGTTAGAATGGATGAAATATACAGTACACCAAGCCAACAGGTCAGACTTTTATGTATGTGCAGGAGCCAGACCTCATTTAGGAACTGTCCCACTGAATTTAGATTACGAAGCCGAATTATGTCTTGTTAGTCTGTTTACAAATATGACTGAGGGTAATGCATGTGAAGAATGGAAAAAGAGATACCCGATAGTAGCTAAGGCCTTCTCCCCTGGGAAAGGCATTACTATATACCCTGGCAACTATACCTGTTATAATGTGAGTGGTCAGGGGAGAGATATGGGTAGATTTCGAGATGGGTTCTGTGGATCCTATAGCAATCTCACCCGTGATCACTTAATTAACCAGGTACAGTCCGTGGCAGATGTGTTTTGGATTTGTGGGGATATGAAAATTCGATCACGAGTAGAAGGAAATTGGACGGGAGAATGCACTTTAGCTAAGGCACTTATGCCTATACACATAGCCCCCGCTGACCACACTGTCAAAGAAAATGACTTTATAGCACACATCAAAATCAACTTACGGACTCGACGGAGTGCAGATGATGACCGTACCAGTAGAAATACACCTAAAGGCTCTTTTGACCCACATGTTTACATTGATGCTATTGGAGTGCCTAGGGGGGGTCCCTGACGAATATAAAGCTAGAGACCAAGTCAGGGCGGGGTTCGAATCCATTATCCCCATAATTACTGTAAATAAAAATGTAGACTGGATTAACTACATCTACTATAATCAGCAACGTTTTGT
The DNA here is from genome assembly GCF_048569485.1 of Anomaloglossus baeobatrachus. Lineage (NCBI taxonomy): Eukaryota > Metazoa > Chordata > Amphibia > Anura > Aromobatidae > Anomaloglossus > Anomaloglossus baeobatrachus. Next base: position 470,732,524 of record NC_134357.1, on the reverse strand, counting down.
TAATTATACACGTGACGCCTTACAGGGACTGGCAGAACAACTAGATCCGACTTCCATCATGGCTTATCAAAACAGAATGGCTTTGGATATGATCCTCGCAGAGAAAGGTGGAGTCTGTAAAATGGTGGGGGATGTTTGTTGCACATATATACCAGATAACACTGGAGTGGATGGGAAGGTCACCTTAGCTATAAAGAAACTTACTACACTGTCTGAAGAATTAAAGAAAAATTCAGGAGTGACCGACCCTTGGGGAGATTATTTTGGATGGACGAGTTCTTTTAAAGGCTGGTTGATCCAGATAGGGACCGCCTTAAGTATAGTATTAGTTATATTATTAGCCATTCTGGTTTGTGTAATTCCGTGTTTGAAGAAAATATTTTCCAAAACAGCTGAAGTAACATTAGGAGGGACCTTTCCTTTACTCGAAACAGAAGACCTAGATATGACAGATGACATGCCCATAAAGACCAACACGACCCTCTCCCCCAGTTACAAAACGATTCTGCTAGAATAAACTGTTAGAAGAGAGGACTTAGAGAACCTTGGGACATGGGAAAGTCCAACTACAAAGGGTGAGGACTCGCCTAGGAGTCCTTGGTCTCAAACCGGTGAAAAAAACCACTTCCCCTCTCCACCCATGCCTCAATGTTCAGTTAGGCTATGTGCGCACTAGGCGTTTTTGCCGCGTTTTTAGCGGCGTTTTTTACCGCGTTTTTGTGCTGAAAACGCAGTGACATTGCTTCCCCAGCAATGTCAATGGGTTTTCAGAAGTGCTGTCCTCACACAGCGTTTTTTTTTAGCTGCGTTTTTGTGGTGACCACAAAAACGCAGCATGTCAATTATTTCTGCGTTTTCCACTGCGTTTTTCACTCATTGAATTCAATGAGATGTTAAAAACGCAATGAAAAACGCATATAGCCGCGTTTCTATGACTAAAAACGCAGCTATACACGCAAGGGGTGGGCACTACAGTGACGTGTACAGGAAGAGGATTCCTTCTGTTGGTAAACACAGAAGCATGAATCCTCCCGGTACCGTCACTGCTGCCTCCACCTCCCGTCCGGTGCCATGTCAGCTCCGTGCGGCGCCATGTCTGGGCGGGAGGTGGAGGCAGCGGCGAAAACCAAAGTGAACAGTAGAAAAAAAAAAAAAGTCATATACTCACCTGTCTGCAGGGTCCCGATGCCATGCCCGCTCCCAGCTCCTCCCGGGCCCGCCGCTCTGGCTGTGTGCAGTCTCCCCGGGGCAGGACCTTGCTTGCAGGACCTGGCGCTGATCACCTGATGCAGTCACCTGACGCATCAGCTGATCACGGTGTCGCCGGCTTTTTCGCGCCCGGCCGGCTATCAGCTGATCCTGCCGTCAGGGGACTTCATCAGCTGATTACCGGCAGCTCTTGCAGCGATCGGACGGGATCAGACTCCTGTCCAATCGATCGCTCCAGGAGCTGCCGGTAATCAGCACAGCACATAAGTGAGTATTATTTTTTTTTTTTTTTTCTACTGATGCTTCAGCTGATTGTATAATCGGCTTTTATACAATCAGCTGATGTGTCATGTGATTCAGGCACTTGATCCTGAAACATCATCTGATCGCTTTGCCTTCCAGCAAACCGATCAGATGATATTGGATCCTGATTGGACGGCGCGGGACCCTGACCCAGGATTACTGCGGAGGGGGGTTTATTTCAATAAAGATGGAGTCACTAATTGTGTTGTGTTTTATTTCTAATAAAAATATTTTTCTGTGTGTTGTGTTTTTTTTTTATCTTTACTAGAAATTCATGGTGGCCATGTCTAATATTGGCGTGACACCATGAATTTCGGGCTTAGGGCTAGCTGATAATATACAGCTAGCCCTAACCCCATTATTACCTAGCTAGCCACCCGGCATCAGGGCAGCTAGAAGAGTTGGATACAGCGCCAGAAGATGGCGCTTCTATGAAAGCGCCATTTTCTGGGGTGGTTGCGGACTGCAATTCGCAGTGGGGGTGCCCAGAAAGCATGGGCACCCTGCACTGTAGATTCCAATCCCCAGCTGCCTAGTTGTACCCGGCTGGACTCAAAAATTAGGCGAAGCCCACGTCATTTTTTTTTTTTAATTATTTCATGAAATAATTAAAAAAAAAGGGCTTCTCTATATTTTTGGTTCCCAGCCGGGTACAAATAGGCAGCTGGGGGTTGGGGGCAGCCCGTACCTGCCTGCTGTACCCGGCTAGCATACAAAAATATGGCGAAGCCCACGTCATTTTTTTTTCTTTTTGGGCAAAAAACTGCATACAGTCCTGGATGGAGGCTGCTGAGCCTTGTAGTTCTGCAGCTTCTGTCTGCTCTCCTGCATACACTAGTGAATGGAGGATGCTGAGACTTGTAGTTCTGCAGCTGCTGTCTGCTCTCCTGCATACACTAGTGAATGGAGGATGCTGAGACTTGTAGTTCTGCAGCTGCTGTCTGCTCTCCTGCATACACTAGTGAATGGAGGATGCTGAGACTTGTAGTTCTACAGCTGCTGTCTGCTCTCCTGCATACACTAGTGAATGGAGGATGCTGAGACTTGTAGTTCTGCAGCTTCTGTCTGCTCTCCTGCATACACTAGTGAATGGAGGATGCTGAGACTTGTAGTTCTGCAGCTGCTCTCTGATCTTCTGCATACACTAGTGAATGGAGGATGCTGAGACTTGTAGTTCTGCAGCTGCTGTCTGCTCTCCTGCATACACTAGTGAATGGAGGATGCTGAGACTTGTAGTTCTGCAGCTGCTGTCTGCTCTCCTGCATACACTAGTGAATGGAGGATGCTGAGACTTGTAGTTCTACAGCTGCTGTCTGCTCTCCTGCATACACTAGTGAATGGAGGATGCTGAGACTTGTAGTTCTGCAGCTGCTGTCTGCTCTCCTGCATACAATGAACATTTTGAAGAAGGAAATGACATCAGACCTTTTTTTTTTTTTTTTTTTCATCAACAATCTTTAATGGCATTGTGCACTGATTAAAAACGCAGTGAGCAAAAACGCAGCAAAAAACGCACCAAATCGCGGCAAAAACGCATGCGTTTTTGCCGCGTTTTTTTTAGCCGCGGGTGCGTTTTTTAGACATAAACGCACATAAAAACGCAGCGTGAAAAAAACGCCTAGTGCGCACATAGCCTTAGGCAGGTTTTCCGATAAGTCTTTCTACCTCTCTTCCTAAGGGAACACAGTACCCTTAGAATTCAGAAATGGCAGAAGTAAGTCTTTAGGGGGGACTGTTGAGGATAAAGAATTGAGTATCCAAAAATACTTAATTCAGCCATTTCATAGACTCAGGTATATAGTTTAGTAAGATGTAAACTAACACACATATCTATGCATGTCTTTGTTCTCTTTTATTCTTTTACTAATACGTTTATATAAGTATATTGCATATTCAGTGTATTTTCCTTAGACTCAGTATATACTATATGTATAGCTTGAAAATGGCCACCATTTCCTGTTCTACACCCAAGACAGATGGACAAAGAAATTCCTGGAGCCTGGACTGACCAATCCACGGAGAATATGCAGATCTCTCTACGTCATGAAGCCCTGACCTACGATACTTGATTGGACTAAAACTTTTGTTTACACCCCTTTTACTTCGTGGTCTAATTGTCCGAGAATAAAGATTTTCAGTCTTGCCTCAGCCTTGGTCGTGAGAGGAAGAGTTTTAATTGATTTCCAATTAATTATTATTCTTTTTCGCCGTGCACAAACGACATTTTAATTTGGAACAACGATCAGATCGAAAAAAAGGGATCACTTGTATCCCACATCTTCAACAGAATAACATGGGTCTCCGTGTGTACGTGTCTCCGGTACGTGCAAATACATACCGCACACGTACAAATTACATGGATGTGTGTTGCGGGTCTTACATACATCAGCAATACTGTCCCTATTGGGTCTCACAATCTAAATTCCCTATCAGCATGTCTTTGGAGTGTGGGAGGAAATTGGAGAACCCAATGGAAACCCACACAAACATGGGGAGAACATAAAAACTCCTTGGAGATGTTGTCCTTGGTGGCATTTGAACCCAGGGACCCATCACTGCAATGCTAATCACTATGCTAACCTCTGAGCCAACATGCATTGATTTGTGACCTCCGACACGCTTCATAAAACACAAAAGTTGAAACTGTTGGAATAAGAGTATATGACAGGGCTCAGGGGGCTTAGATTTAAAACACCACTCCAGCAGTGCAATTAACAACCAAAACGTTGGAGTGGTGCTTTAACCCCTTTTCGCCAAAGCCTGTTTTCACCTTCCTGACAAGGCCAATATTTTCAATTGTGACCAGTGTCATTTTATGAGCTAATAACTCTGGAACGCTTCAACAGATCCCAGTAATTCTGAGATTGTTTTTTTCGTGACACATTGTAATTCATGTTAGTGGTAAATTTAGGTTAGTTAGATTTTTTTTTACGCTTATTTATAATATCAGATTTTGATTGAAAATGTAGCAATTTTCAAATAGAGTTATGTCACACAAAATAGGTAATAACTAGGGATGATCGAATACCTCAAGCAATTTGAAAGGAAAAAAATTACTTTTTCCAAGAAAAATGTTGCTTTTCCCCTCAAATTTTGCAATTTCACAAGGGTAACAGGAGAAAGTTTGTGCAATTTCTCCTGCGTACAGGGATACCCCATATGTGGTGGAAAACTACTGTCTTAGCCAGGGCAGACGTCAGCACCCGGCACACCTGGGCAAGTGTCGGGGCCCTTAACCGTTGAGGGGGCACACTCGCATACGGCAGAGTGGCACACCGCCAATGGCGGCAGTCCACGCAGCCGCTTTGGAGCCCGTGAGTCAGAGAAGCCCAGTGCCAGCTCTGCACCGGCCTCCTCCTTCCTCTCCCGCAGGACACCCCACCCCCCGCTGAGGATCGCACTTTCAATTGTATCAGCATCGCAGATGCCGATACAATTGAAAGCAGTGATGATAGAGGGAGTGGCACGCTGCCTCTCTCATCATTCTCCTGCAGCATCTGTCTGCGCTCTGCCTCACTCAGTACAGCGGAGCGCGATGACATCATTATTATGCTCGCATGTGTGCTGAGCTGTCACAGCGGCAGAACAGTGGACACGCTGAGGAGACCGGAGCAGTGGGGAATGAGAAGTGAGTATGTATTAATCAGGGTGGCCAGATGACTATGGAGCTGCATTAAACAATATGGGGGCTGAATAATGCAACTACATGGAGCTGCATGCATAATACTTCTACATGGGGGCTGCATGATGCTGCTACATGGGGGCTGCATAATGCTGCTACATGGGGGCTGCATAATGCTGCTACATGGGGGCTGCATGATGCTGCTACATGGGGGCTGCATAATGCTGCTATATGGCAGCTGCATAATGTTGCTACATGGGGGCTGCATATGCTGCTACATGGGGGCTGCATAACCCTATATGGAGGAATATGAGGCTGCATTATATTATGAGGTGCAATCTGGGATGCATTATATTATATGGAGGAATATTTGGTGTATTATTCTATATGAAGTACTATGGGGCTGCATAACACCATATGGAGCACTATGCAGGTGCATTATATGGAGTAATATGAGGCTGCATTTAGTTATGAGAACCAGTATGTGTGCATTATGTTATATGGAGGAATGTAAGGGCTGCATACTTCTATAACCCCCAGAGCTGTATGTCCCTTCCACCCCAGTACTGTATACCCCGCAGAGCTCTATGTCCCTTCCACCCCAGTGCAGTATAGCCCCCTAGAGCTGTATGTTCCCCTTCACCCCAGTGCTGTATACCCCTCAGAGCTGTATCCCCCCTCTGGAGCTGTATGCCCCCCATTACGGTATGCCCCCATCCTCAGATCCTCAGCAATGTGTATGTTCCCCAGTAGTGTGTATGTTCCCAGCTGCCTCTCCTGTGATGTATATACAGTAGTGTCAGTGTCCTGTGTGTGCAGCCATGTCTCTGCGCAACACAGCCACATGCCCTGGAGGAGCTGGACGGGAGACAAACAGGGGAGGTGAGTGAGGCTGCTGCCGGATTCCCCATATTAAAAATATCTCTAATGTGTCTGTGTGTGCATGTATGATGTGTATATATGTACAGTTAGGTCCAGAAATATTTGGACAGTGACACAATTTTCGCGAGTTGGGCTCTGCATGCCACCACATTGGATTTGAAATGAAACCTCTACAACAGAATTCAAGTGCAGATTGTAACGTTTAATTTGAAGGTTTGAACAAAAATATCTGATAGAAATTGTAGGAATTGTACACATTTCTTTACAAACACTCCACATTTTAGGAGGTCAAAAGTAATTGGACAAATAAACCAAACCCAAACAAAATATTTTTTTTTTCAATATTTTGTTGCGAATCCTTTGGAGGCAATCACTGCCTTAAGTCTGGAACCCATGGACATCACCAAACGCTGGGTTTCCTCCTTCTTAATGCTTTGCCAGGCCTTTACAGCCGCAGCCTTCAGGTCTTGCTTGTTTGTGGGTCTTTCCGTCTTAAGTCTGGATTTGAGCAAGTGAAATGCATGCTCAATTGGGTTCAGATCTGGTGATTGACTTGGCCATTGCAGAATGTTCGACTTTTTTGCACTCATGAACTCCTGGGTAGCTTTGGCTGTATGCTTGGGGTCATTGTCCATCTGTACTATGAAGCGCCGTCCGATCAATTTTGCGGCATTTGGCTGAATCTGGGCTGAAAGTATATCCCGGTACACTTCAGAATTCATCCGGCTACTCTTGTCTGCTGTTATGTCATCAATAAACACAAGTGACCCAGTGCCATTGAAAGCCATGCATGCCCATGCCATCACGTTGCCTCCACCATGTTTTACAGAGGATGTGGTGTGCCTTGGATCATGTGCCGTTCCCTTTCTTCTCCAAACTTTTTTCTTCCCATCATTCTGGTACAGGTTGATCTTTGTCTCATCTGTCCATAGAATACTTTTCCAGAACTGAGCTGGCTTCATGAGGTGTTTTTCAGCAAATTTAACTCTGGCCTGTCTATTTTTGGAATTGATGAATGGTTTGCATCTAGATGTGAACCCTTTGTATTTACTTTCATGGAGTCTTCTCTTTACTGTTGACTTAGAGACAGATACACCTACTTCACTGAGAGTGTTCTGGACTTCAGTTGATGTTGTGAACGGGTTCTTCTTCACCAAAGAAAGTATGCGGCGATCATCCACCACTGTTGTCATCCGTGGACGCCCAGGCCTTTTTGAGTTCCCAAGCTCACCAGTCAATTCCTTTTTTCTCAGAATGTACCCGACTGTTGATTTTGCTACTCCAAGCATGTCTGCTATCTCTCTGATGGATTTTTTCTTTTTTTTCAGCCTCAGGATGTTCTGCTTCACCTCAATTGAGAGTTCCTTAGACCGCATGTTGTCTGGTCACAGCAACAGCTTCCAAATGCAAAACCACACACCTGTAATCAACCCCAGACCTTTTAACTACTTCATTGATTACAGGTTAACGAGGGAGACGCCTTCAGAGTTAATTGCAGCCCTTAGAGTCCCTTGTCCAATTACTTTTGGTCCCTTGAAAAAGAGGAGGCTATGCATTACAGAGCTATGATTCCTAAACCCTTTCTCCGATTTGGTTGTGAAAACTTTCATATTGCAGCTGGGAGTGTGCACTTTCAGCCCATATTATATATATAATTGTATTTCTGAACATGTTTTTGTAAACAGCTAAAATAACAAAACTTGTGTCACTGTCCAAATATTTCTGGCCCTGACTGTATGTCAGTGTATATGACTGTGTATGGATTTGTCTGTTTATATGTGTTTTTCTGAATTTCTCTTTAAATATGTATATGTACGTATTCCTGTATGTGTACGTATCTGTATGTACCTGTCTTTTTGTGCCTGGGGCCCACTGAGACTCTTTCGCCCTGGGCCTACAAAAAACTGGAGCCAGCCCTGGTTTTAGCGTATAGCAGGGCTCAGAAGGGAAGTAGCACTATATGAATTTTGGAGAGCGCAATTGCCTGGATTAGACAATGGACAGCATGTCGCGTTTGCAGAGCCCCCTAGAGTGCCTTAATAGTGGAAACCCCCCACAAGTCACCCCATTTTGAAGACTACACTCAAAACATGTATCTAAATGTGTGGTGAATATCTTGTACCCACAGGTGCTCAATGAATTTTATAACGTTGAGCCACAGAAATGAAAAAATACATTATTATCCAAAAAACTTTGCTTTAACTCCAAATCTTTCATTTTCACAAGGGTAACATTAGAAAATTCATTTACATTTTTTTTGGACAAGTTCTCCTGAGTACAGCAATACCCCATGTGTGGTGGAAAACTATTGTTTGGGCTAATGGCAGGGCCCAAAGGGGAAGGAGTGCCGTTTTGGCTGGAATAGATTGTGGATGCCATATCACATTTGAAGATTCCCTGATATGCAAAAACAGCACAAAAAAAACCACACAATTGAACGCATTCTAAAAACTACACCTCTCATGGAATTCATCTAGGGGTGTAGTGAGCAATTTTAACTGTCAGGTGATTCACGGAATTGTATAACATTATGCAGTGAACATAAAAAAATGGTTTTTTTTTCCACTAAATTGTTGCTTTGACCCCTGAGTTTTAATATAAAAAAAAGTAATAGGAGAAAATGGGCCATACAATGTGTTACACAATTTCTCCTGAGTGTGCCAATACCACATATAATATAATAATATTCCACAGCACTTTACATACATTAGCAACACTGTCCCCATTGGGGCTTCCAATCTAAATTCCCTATCAGTATGTTTTTGTAGGGTGGGAGGAAACCGGAGTACCAGAAGGAAACCCACACAAACACAGGAAAAACCATATAAACTCATTGCAGATGTTGACCATGGTGGGATTTGAACCCAGGATCCCAGCGCTGCAATACTGCAGTGCTAACCACTGAGGCACTGTGCCACCCTGATATATGTGACCGAAAACTACTTTTGAGGCACAGTGCAAAGCTCAGAAATGAAGGAGCGCCATATTAGACTTAACAATTTGCTGGAATGGTTTACGGGTGCCATGTCACATCGGCAAAGCCCCTAAAGGTGCCTGAACATCAGAAATCCCCCACAAGTGACCACATTTTACAAACTGCACCCCTCAAAAAATTCAGCCAGTGCAGTGCATATTGACACCACAGGTGTTTCATAAAATTTTATACCATTGGGTGGTAAGGAAAAAATAATAATTTTTTTACCACTAAAATGTTGTTTTAGCCCCAGATTTCCAATGTTCAGAAGAAGAATAGGTAAAAAAAAGTAGGCCCCATAATGTGCTACACATTTTCTCCTGAACGTAGCAACACCCCTCATGTGACTGTTCAGTACTGTTTGGCCACACGACAATGCTCAGAATGGAAGGAGCGCCATTTGACATTAAGAACTCAGGTTCTCTTGGAATAGTTTGTGGACTCCATTTGCAGAGCCCCTATGTTCCAAAACAGCAGAAACACCTTCAAGTTACTACATTTTATAAAATCACACCCCTCTGGGAATTCATGTATGGGAGTAATGACAATTTTGTCTCTAGAAAACACCCACGGAGTCAAACACAGTGAGTGTTGCAGAATTAACAATTGCAAATAAGCCCCAGTACATTGTAGTGCCCTTACATTGTGCTCAGATTGTGCTTGTAGAGACACAAACAACGTAAATCAAGAGGTCTTTCCTCACCACAATAATTCCAACATGTGGATGCTAACTGTGGTTTACACACATTATGGTGCTCAGGGGAATAGGCCATTTGGATTTCAGAGTGCAGATTTTGCTGGATTTCTTTTTAGGGGAGCCATAGCACATTTTCAGAGCCTTTGTGCTACCAATAACAGGGAAGCCCCCTATATTTCCGTTAACAGATGACGAACTTGAGTGGGGACTTGTTTTTTTGTTGATTGAGTTGAATGCTATTGGTGGCAATTTACGGTGCAGAACATTTTGGATCAGTTTACATTTATCCTGTACTCTATGCTGAGCACTTACATTAGAGTTTCTATCTTCATCTCCAAAATTCATGATTCAGGTAAAACCCCCAACGAATCAATTCAATAATGAGGCAGTGGAGTTACTCCGGACTCCATTTCGTCTCTTTTGAGCTGTGTCTGCCTTTTCAAAGGTGCACAAAACTGTTGTTGACTGCACTTTTGTGCATGCCTAAAAAGACATAAAAAAAAATGGACACCACCAGACCATAGTCCAGAGTTCAAAGTGACTCCCTCTGCCTCATTACAGTGAATTTGATTTTGTGAATTTTGTCACAATCATATTTTTCTGAGATTTACACGTAAACCCAAGTGTAAGTGCTCAGTGTAAAGCCCAGGGTAAATGTGAGCTGAGCCTTACTGTGATCTTTGGGAGTCAGAATGAACAAATCAACAGCAGTTGAAGATTTGTTGTTTTTTTTTTACGCCATTCAGCTTGTGGTATAAGTGATTAGGAGGCTTTATTCCTCAGGTCAGTACAATTATAGTGATACCAGATTTATATTTTTTTTAGCTTTGGCTACTATTGCACTAAAATGCTCTTTTTTTTTACAAAATATATTTTTTTTACATCATTGAATTTTAAAGGCTATAGTTTTTTTTTAGTTTTTTTTGCCAACAGAGTCATGTGAGGGCTTGTTTTTGTGGGATAAGTTGGAGGTTCTTGGTTCCATCTTGAGTCTCGTAATATTCCTTGATTGCTTTCTATTCTGCTTTTTGTGAGGCAGAGTCCAGAAGAAACAGCAATTCAGTAATTGTTTTTTTCTGGGTTTTTTTATGCCATTCACTGTGTCATAATAGTGACTAGACATCTTTATCCTTCAAGTCACTACGAGTACAGCGATATCACATTTATATTGTTTTTGGTTTTTCTTAAAATGTTTTGTAGCTTTTACACAATAAAAACAATTTTATAGAAAAAAAAGTTTTTGCATCGCTGTATTCTGAGACCTATAGCTTTTTTTATTTTTTTCACAGACAAAGCTGTATGGTGGCTTGTTTTTTTTGCTGGACACGATGACCTTTTCAGCAGTGCCATTTTTCTTTACATATAAGTTTTTGATCCCATTTTATTCCACTTTTTTGTCAGTTGTATGATGAAAGACAGTTTTTGCATCTTTTTTTATGGTGCTCACTGTGGGGGTTAACTAGTGTGACAGATTTAGGCTGTGTTCACACACTGTATCTTTTGTTGCGTTTTTGATGTCACAAAGATGCACCTAAATTCATGCATTTCCTTCTCCCAGCAAAGCCTATGAGATTTCTAGTTTGCTGTCTACACAGTGCATCTTTGTTTGGCTGCATCTTGGCTGCGTTTTTGAAGCAACAGCCAAGATGCAGCATGTCAGTTATTTTTGCATCTTGTCCCTGCGTTTCAGATGACTGGCAGATCAATCTCCCGCTGACTCAGGGTCGGTGGGAGATTGATCCCTGGTATCTGGCTAAATGCTGGTTCCCATATAAAGTTAATGGGGACCAGAATCTGGCACAAAGGGGTAGGAACAAGTGCTTCATACTTACCGAATCACCAACGCAGCTGTCACACTACTCCCGTTGTCCATCATTCACTTGCTGAGTTGCTCATTACCTTCATTGAATATGCACTGCTTACCCCGCCCACCGGTGGCTGTGATTGATTGCAGTCAGACGATCCGCCACCCGGAGTGACAGCGTGTCGGACTGCGACCAATCACTGACGCTGGTGGATGAGTCTATATTGTACTGTAAATAAATATAAATTGGCGCAGGATCCCCCATATTTTGATACCAGCACAGATAAAGCCCAACATCTGGGGTCTGGTATTCTCAGGGTGGGGATACCCATGGTTTTTGGGCACCCCCCAGCCTAAAATTATCTGCCAGCAGCTGCCCGGAGTTGCCACATCCATTAGATGCAACAGTCCGAGCACTTTACCTGGCTCTTCCCGCATTGCCCTGCTACAATGGCAATTGGGGTAATAAGGAGTTAATAACAGCCCACAGCTGCCACTAAGTCCTAGATTAGTAATGGCAGGCATCTACCCTAGACACTCCCCATCACTAATCTGTAAGGGAAATTAAATAAACACAAACACTGAGATAAGACTTTATTTGGAATAAAAGACACTGATACTGAAGTTTGATTATAAGACTTTTAAAGTTTTACATTGATTCCAATGGGGTCCACTGACAATCTAGTGTCTTATGAAAATAGATCAAGTATCCCTGTTCTCTAGGAGTGTGAAGAGAGATGAGACAGGATCAATTTTATCTGTCAAATCCGCTGTTCCTTTTGCAATAAGCCTTGCTTTGAATGTCTACCAAATGCCTCAACATAAATAACACATGAAATATGCGTATAAATCGGTCGATGGTAAAAATAGCCATCTGCTAAGTTAATATTTGTCCAATCATGTTTATGGTAAGCATTATACTTCTTACCTTCCACACAAATTATCCTCACACTATTGCCATCAGCCACAGTGACAACACATGGCAGTTATCCGCCACCCCACATTACATAGGAGGATGGCACAAATAATAACGTTTATGAATGTGACAAAAAGTAATTTGCATTGATGTTTTTAATCTTGAATAAACTGTGCCTGTCAGTTTGATGAAAAGAAATAAGACAGATACAATGCAGTAAAATCCTCTGCATACCTTCCCTCCAAATTGCTTTAATTATGTGCATGAGCCACCAGTATTGTGAACGTTCAAACCTGTGCATTGTATACAGGTGACTCACATACATTGCCTGACATCTGCAATTTTAAGTTAATAGACTCCAACTGGAACAAAGTACCATTATATAGAGCAATAATCATCAATATATTGTATCACAGGATTGCATTGCTTGAAATTTGTGGGTTAAAGCACATAATTATCATTAGAACAAAGAGACCCAGACTCTTTCAAGCATTCTGCCTCCTCAGCTTTTGGTCCCATAGGTTTTGAGCAGCATACAATCCCGGCTTATGCTGTGCACTGCGCGACCCGATGCACTGATGAGTGGTGACGTTCCAGACATCATCACTCGTCAGTGTCCCTGGTCTCGCGATGTGCAGCATGATCCTAGACTGGCTTCGCTCACAACCTATGCAGCCTCATTCAGAGGTTCCATAGCCTTTGATCTGGGTAATGGAGGAACGTCGTGGGAACCGCTGGACTACCGCGGACCTGGGAATTTTGCTGTCTAATAAATTGGTGAATGAGAAACAGTGTCTTTTTATTTCTCTCTTTTCATGTCTATCAGGTTTCAATTTGTGGACTACGTTGGAATCCTGGGCTACTGTGGACTTGCATGGATTATTATTTTTAATAAAATGGTCAACAAGGGAAACTGGTTTTTTTTTTTAACTAAAGTATTTTTGTGTTTTGTTTTTTTTTTCTTTTCATTTACTGGGTTAGTAATGGAGTTGTCTGAAAGACACCTCTCCATTACTAACACCAGGGCTTGATTCCAGCCGACACTAAATAGCTAAGGAACTCCACAGCGTGCTAGACATTCCTAACGCTCCCTTTATTTTGTGACTGTATTTGGAATTAAAAAATTGTTTAAAAGAACTGAAGTCCACAGTGGTTGATACCTTTTAATGGCTAACTGAAAAGATGGTAATAATAGCAAGCTTTCGAGACTACTCAGGTCTCTTCTCCAGGCTCAATATAACACAAAATCTGAAGAGTCACATTTTTTTTATCTCTACTGGCTAAAACGGTACAAAGATATATTTGACCTGTATTTGGAATTGAATTTTATTTGCATTCCTGTAATATTGATGCCTATAATGTATAAATGTGCTGCAATCTAGAAGTAAATTCAAGCTACCTTTGGTGATAGCGATTATTCTATTTAATAATGTGAATGTTACTATGACTTGTGTTTTATATACATGCACACTTATATAAAAGAGTGTGGCTGTTTATCCACTAACACAGTGTTTTAGAATTGCACATGGGCTTACAGCCTAAAGCCCGCTTTACACGCTACAATATATCTTGCGATGTGTCGGCGGGGTCACGTCGTAAGTGACGCACATTCGGCATCGTAAGGTACATTGTAGTGATTGATAGGTACGTGCGATTGCGATTGAACGTTAAAACGTTCATCGCATGCACGTCGTTGAATCCTGACGAATTGCACGTCAGGTTGTTCAATGTTCCCGAGCCAGCACACATCGCAGTGTGTGACACCCCGGGAACATTAAACAGATCTTACCTGCATCCCGCGGCTCCAGCCGGCAGTGCGGAAGGAAAGAGGTGGGCGGGATGTTTGCGTCCCGCTCATCTCCGCCCCTCCGCTTCTATTGGCCGGCTGCCGCGTGACGTCGCTGTGATGCCAAATGTCCCTCCCACTCCAGGAAGTGGACGTTCGCCGCCCACATCGAGGTCATATGGACGGGTAAGTACGTGTGACGGGGGTTAATCGTTTGTGCGGCACATTCAACAAATTGAACGTGCCGCACATACGATGGGGGTGGGTACGATCGCATACGATATAGTATGCGAAATCGTAACATGTAAAGCAGACTTAATTGCAGCGTATCTGGTCGGTACCAAGTACACCAATCCTTCAGGTTGGTCACTAGCATTCACTTTAGGTTAGATTTAGGTCACTTTTAGAAATTTTTACAAACAAATGTTCTCAGAGCGTGATATCTATTAATAGTGCATTACTATGTTGCTTACTTTTTTGTATACCCTATATTTTTGCTTGTTGATTTGCACACTGACCTTGTGATAAATCATACATTGAACTAAAAGCTAAGCCACAAAAAGAATAATTAAATTTTCCCCAAAAAAATTCAAGAATTATTCACAGCAACAAAAGGTCAACAGTATTTACCTGCCCTTCACATGTAGGTACCTGTAATACTGGGTACCTACATGTGATGTTCAGTTATGCACCTGTTCACACTGCATGTTTGGGAGTGCCGTCCATCTTTTTTCTAGATTATGGGGTCATGCGCACCCTTCCCCCATTAGTCACTGGTGATTTTATTCTCTATAGCAGATTCCTACTTGCCCATACACATAGAGATTTGTTATCCCCGAGAGAGGCTTGAGTTCAGTATAGGTACCCAGTATTTCAAGATATGCCTTGACGTAGCTACTGGGCAGATATAGAAATGGCCGTTTTTGTATGCTAAATAAATCATTTTTTTCTAAAATTTCCTTTAGCAGTAATGCATGTATATTTTCTTACATTTATGGTTTTCATGCGTTATCATTTCAGAGTGCAACTCTCTTTTTCTTTGTCGCTCCATTGGGAGACCCAGACAATTGGGTGTATAGCTTCTGCCTCCGGAGGCCACACAAAGTATTACACTTTAAAAAGTGTAACCCCTCCCCTCTGCCTATACACCCTCCCGTGGATCACGGGCTCCTCAGTTTTATGCTTTGTGTGGAAGGAGGCACACATCCACTCATGCATTCTCATATTAATTATGTCGTTTGGAAGAAAAGAGGGCCACCACGGGGCCCCCGGCATGTTCCCTTCTCACCCCACTACGTCGGCGGTGTTGTTAAGGTTGAGGTACCCATTGCGGGTACAAAGGCCGGAGCCTCATGCCGTCTCCTTCACCATCCCTTAGCGGCTCTGGGAGAAGTGGGATCCTGAACGGTCATCCAGTTGCTGGGACCGTGCTCCCTCCGCAGCCCCTGTGGGAATCTGCCGGACCGGAGTCTATTCAACCTCAGGGACCATGCCCTGCAACTATAAGGTACTCTGTGTCCCCATTGGGGAATGTGCAGGAGTTCACCTTCTTCCCGGACGCTGCGGCAGCTGCTGAATTGAGAAGACCGGCGGACTTCTGCGCCGACCGTGCCTGCTTGTCGGGCGCGGTCTCAAATTTAGTCCCCGGCTTCATCGCGGCCTAGTCGCAAAAATCCCGCCCCCGGGCCTGCCTGTCAGGGGTAAGGGCGGGACTGCCGACCTGACGTCGGATGTGAGGGCTGGAGCATCCTACATGTTTCCTCCCCCCTCACTGATCACTGTGGGGACCCCAGATTCCCGCACTTTCCTGGCGCCGCCCACGGCTCCACTCCTCCCCTGAGATCTCCGGCAGCCATTTTTTGAGCATTCTGCCAGTGGAGGATTCTCAGGAACAGCTCTGCAGCTCCAAGGGGACCTAAAGCTGGGAATCTGGAGGCACACACTCCGCTTGTTAGCGGTCGGTAAGCCACACCGGTCACCCGGTGCTGGTCCCCCCTAGGGTGCCGGAATAGATACGTATTTATATATATATATTTCTGTTCGGTCGGGCTGTATACCCTGTTTTTGCCCATATACCCTCAGTGATCATTCTCCTAGGAGACAACAGCATGTCGTCCACAAGGAGCAAAGCTGTTAAGGCACAGGGGTTTTTTGCGGCCTGTACCTCTTGTGGGGCTATGTTACCTGCGGGTTCCACCTACCCTCACTGTGAGCAATGCTCGACCCCTGTTTCACTTGCTCAGCCGGAGCCTCGGTCACTAGTGGACCCCTCGGCTCATGTAGACCCCCCTGCTCCCCCTGTCCAGGCGCCAGGGACAGAGTTCTCCTCTTTTGCTGAGAAACTCTCTGAGTCACTTTCACAATCCATGGCTCAGTCTATGGACAAATGGTCTGCCAAGCTACTAGAAGCTTTGCAGTCCAGACCGGTCCTTACACAGGCCCCGGCCCCTGTGGGATCGTCACCTCCAGGCCCCTCTCGGTCCGAGCCGCAACGTGCTCCCAGGTTGCGCCCTGGGTCCCACGCGGAGGACTCCTGCCAGGACCACAGTCCTAGACAGGCTAAGCGGGCTCGCTGGGAATCTTCCCCGACTTCTTCACGCTGCTCGGGTTCCCAGCTTGAGGACTCTCTGGAGGACGAGGCGGACGTTGCAGCTCAGGGTTCTGACCCTGACGTCGCCCTTAACCTTGATACACCTGAGGGGGACGCATTAGTGAATGATCTTATCTCGTCCATCAACCAGGTGTTGGATCTCTCTCCCCCGCCTCCTACTGTGGAGGAGTCAGCGTCTCAGCAGGAGAAACACCAGTTTCGGTTCCCCAAACGTACACGTAGTGCGTTCTTCGATCACTCTAACTTCAGAGACGCTGTCCAGAAGCCCAGAGCGGTTCCGGACAAGCGCTTTACTAAGCGCCTCACTGACACGCGTTACCCCTTCCCCGCTGAAGTCGTTAAGGGGTGGGCTCAATGTCCCAAGGTGGATCCTCCAGTCTCTAGATTGGCGGCTAGATCTGTGGTATCGGTGGCAGATGGCTCATTGCTAAAGGATGCCACTGACAGGCAGATAGAGCTCCTGGTGAAGTCCATCTATGAGGCCACGGGTGCGTCTTTTGCCCCGGCCTTTGCAGCCGTGTGGGCACTCCAAGCTATCTCGGCTTGTCTGACTGAGATTAATGCTGTCACACGTAATTCTGCTCCGCAAGTTGCGTCTTTGACTTCTCAAGCGTCAGCTTTTTCTTCCTACGCCATGAACGCAGTCCTAGACTCGGCTAGCCGTACAGCTGTGGCATCCGCTAACTCTGTGGCAGTCCGCAGGGCCATGTGGCTGCGCGAATGGAAGGCAGACTCGGCCTCCAAGAGGTTCTTAACCGGTTTGCCGTTTGCTGGCGAACGCTTGTTTGGCGAACGATTGGATGAGATTATTAAGGAATCCAAGGGAAAGGACTCCTCCTTACCCCAGTCCAGACCTAAGAGACCTCAACAACGGAAAATACAATCGAGGTTTCGGTCCTTTCGTCCCTCCGCCAAGCCCCAATCCTCTTCGTCCAGCAGGCAGGAGAAAGGCCAGAGGAACTCCTATGCGTGGCGGTCCAAGTCACGCCCCCAAAAGGCCGCGGGAGGCACTGCCTCCAAGGCGGCCTCCTCATGACTCTCGGCATCCCCTAACCGCATCCTCGGTCGGTGGCAGGCTCTCCCGCTTTGGCGACGCCTGGTGGCCACATGTTCAAGACCGATGGGTGAGAGACATTCTGTCTCACGGTTACAGGATAGAGTTCAGCTCCCGTCCTGCGGCTCGTTTCTTCAGAACCTCTCCGCCCCCCGCTCAGGCCAACGCGCTTTTTCAGGCGGTGGACGCTCTGAAGACAGAAGGAGTTGTGACCTCCGTTCCCCTTCAGGAACGTGGTCGCGGTTTTTACTCCAACTTGTTCGTGGTGCCAAAAAAGGACGGATCATTCCGTCCCATTCTGGACCTCAAACTGCTCAACAGACACGTGAGAACCAGACGGTTTCGGATGGAATCTCTCCGCTCGGTCATCGCCTCGATTGTCACAAGGAGACTTCCTAGCATCGATCGACATCAAAGATGCTTATCTCCACGTGCCGATCGCACCCGAACATCAACGCTTCTTGCGTTTCGCCATCAGGGACGAACACCTTCAGTTAGTGGCATTGCCTTTCGGCCTGGCGACAGCCCCACGGGTTTTCACCAAAGTCATGGCATCAGTCGTGGCGGTCCTACACTCTCAGGGCCACTCGGTGATTCCCTACCTAGACGATCTCCTAGTCAGGGCCCCTTCTCGGGTGGCGTGTCAACACAGCCTTACAGTCGCTCTGACGACTCTCCAGCAGTTCGGGTGGATCATCAACTTCCCGAAATCCAAGTTGACACCGACCCAATCACTGACTTACCTCTGGATGGAGTTTCATACACAGTCAGCGGTAGTCAAGCTACCGCAAGACAAACAGCTTTCTCTGCAGGCAGGGGTGCAATCACTTCTTCGGAGTCAGTCACACCCCTTAAGGCGCCTCATGCACTTCCTGGGGAAGATGGAGGCAGTGCCGTTCGCGCAATTCCATCTACGGCAGCTCCAATGGGACATTCTCCGCAAATGGGACAGGAGGTCGGCTTCCCTCGACAGGAACGTCTCTCTTTCCCTTGCAACCAAGACGTCACTTCAGTGGTGGCTCCTTCCCAATTCTCTATCGCAGGGAAAATCCTTCCTACCCCCATCCTGGGCTGTGGTCACCACGGACGCGAGCCTGTCAGGGTGGGGAGCGGTTTTTCTCCACCACAGGGCTCAGGGAACCTGGACTCCGATGGAGTCTTCCCTTCAGATCAATGTTCTGGAAATAAGGGCAGTGTATCTAGCCCTATTGGCTTTTCAGCGGTGGCTGGAGGGCAGGCAGATCCGTATCCAGTCAGACAACGCCACTGCCGTCGCATACATCAACCACCAAGGCGGCACTCGCAGTCGTCAAGCCTTCCAGGAAGTCCGGCGGATTCTGCAGTGGGTGGAAGCCACAGCCTCCACCATCTCCGCAGTTCACATCCCGGGCGTAGAAAACTGGGAAGCAGATTTTCTCAGTCGTCAGGGCATGGATGCGGGGGAATGGTCTCTGCACCCAGAAGTGTTTCGAGAGATCTGTTGCCGCTGGGGAACGCCGGACGTCGATCTCATGGCGTCACGGCACAACAACAAAGTCCCGGTATTCATGGCACGGTCTCAGGATCACAGAGCTCTGGCGGCGGACGCGTTAGTTCAGGACTGGTCGCAGTTCCGACTGCCTTATGTGTTTCCTCCTCTGGCGATGCTGCCCAGAGTGTTACGCAAGATCAGATCCGACTGCCGTCGCGCCATTCTCGTCGCTCCAGACTGGCCGAGGCGGTCGTGGTACCCGGATCTGTGGCATCTCACGGTGGGTCAGCCGTGGGCGCTTCCAGACCGCCCAGACTTGCTGTCACAAGGGCCATTTTTCCATCTGAATTCTGTGGCCCTCAACCTGACTGTGTGGCCATTGAGTCCTGGCTCCTAGCGTCTTCAGGGTTATCTCAGGATGTCATTGCCACCATGAGACAGGCCAGGAAGCCAACGTCCGCCAAGATCTATTACAGGTCTTGGCAAATCTTCTTATCCTGGTGCTCTGATAACGGTTTTTCTCCATGGCCGTTTGCCTTACCCACTTTTCTTTCATTCCTCCAATCCGGAATGGACAAGGGTTTGTCACTCGGCTCTCTCAAGGGCCAAGTATCGGCGCTCTCTGTATTTTTTCAAAAGCGTCTAGCCAGGCTTCCGCAGGTCCGCACGTTCCTGCAGGGAGTTTGCCACATAGTCCCACCTTACAAGCGTCCGCTGGAACCATGGGATCTTAACAGGGTGCTAACGGCTCTTCAGAAACCACCTTTCGAGCCGCTGCGGGATGTCTCTTTATCACGTCTTTCGCAAAAGGTGGCCTTTCTAGTGGCAATTACATCACTCCGGAGAGTGTCTGAGCTTGCAGCGCTATCATGCAAAGCCCCTTTCCTGGTGTTTCACCAGGATAAGGTGGTTCTGCGTCCAGTTCCGGAATTTCTCCCTAAGGTGGTATCTACTTTTCATCTCAATCAGGATATCTCCTTACCTTCATTTTGCCCTAATCCAATTCACCAATGTGAAAAGGATTTGCACTCTTTGGATCTGGTGAGAGCACTCCGGCTCTACGTCTCTCGCACGGCGCCCCTGCGTCGTTCAGATGCGCTCTTTGTCCTTGTCGCTGGCCAGCGTAAGGGTTCGCAGGCTTCCAAGTCAACCTTGGCTCGGTGGATCAAGGAACCGATTCTCGAAGCCTACCGTTCTTCTGGGCTTCCGCTTCCTTCAGGGCTGAAAGCCCATTCTACCAGAGCCGTGGGTGCGTCCTGGGCATTGCGGCACCGGGCGACGGCTCAGCAGGTGTGTCAGGCAGCGACGTGGTCTAGTCTGCACACTTTCACGAAACACTATCAAGTGCATACCTATGCTTCGGCAGACGCCAGTCTAGGTAGGCGAGTCCTTCAGGCGGCGGTTGCCCACCTGTAGGAGGAGGGCCGTTTCGGCTCTTGTTATTGAGGTATTCTTTTACCCACCCAGGGACTGCTTTTGGACGTCCCAATTGTCTGGGTCTCCCAATGGAGCGACAAAGAAGAAGGGAATTTTGTTTACTTACCGTAAATTTCTTTTCTTCTAGCTCCTATTGGGAGACCCAGCACCCGCCCCTGTTCCCTTCGGGCTGGTTGTTCTTTTGTGTACACATGTTGTTCATGTTGAATTGTTCTTTTGGTTCATGGTTCAGTTCTCTGAACATCCTTCGGATTGAATTTACCCTAGACCAATTGATAAGTTTTCTCCTTCCTGCTTTTGCACCAAAACTGAGGAGCCCGTGATCCACGGGAGGGTGTATAGGCAGAGGGGAGGGGTTACGCTTTTTAAAGTGTAATACTTTGTGTGGCCTCCGGAGGCAGAAGCTATACACCCAATTGTCTGGGTCACCCAATAGGAGCTAGAAGAAAAGGAATTTACGGTAAGTAAACAAAATTCCCTTCTTTTGTCATTTTAGATCCTTACCATGACATTTGATGAAAGTTAAATACACTCTATATCATAAGTGAGTACACCCCTTTTATAAATATTTTATTATATCTTTTCATGGGACAACACTGAAGATATGACACTTGGATAAAATTTAAAGTAGTCAGTGTACAGCTTGTCTAACATTGTTAATTTGTTGCGATCTCCAAATAACTCAAAACACAGCCATTAATGTCTAAACTGCTGGCAACAAAAGAGAGAACACCCCTAAGTAAAAATGGCCAAATTGTGCTCAAAGTGTCAATATTTTGTGTGGCCACCATTATGTTCAAGTACTGCCTTAACTCTCTAGGGCATGGAGTTCGCTAGAGCTTCACAGGTTGCCACTGTAATCCTCTTCCACCCCTCCATGACAACATACCGGAGCTGGTGGATGTTAGAGCCCTTTTGCTCCTCCAGATGCTCAACAGGGTTTAGGTCTGGAGACATGCTTGGCCAGTCCATCACCTTTACCCTCAGTTTGTTTAGCAAGGCATGTTGGAATACTGCCTTGCGGCCCAGTGTCACATGCTGTTTGGCACTAAACTCGCCGAGTGCCATGGCAGCATCTGACGCTGTTCACACTGCAGAATCTACCTCCACACTATGGTTACTCCCCGCCTTTTTAAGATGGTGAAACCTATCTTCCCATCCCAACAATAGCTTTTACTAAACTGGCCCATGTGCTGTTGTGTTCCTATTGTTGGTGATTTATTGCGTACTACTTGGTGTGCTGTAGAAATCCTCTCGCCATTTGTTTATTTCCTCCCTGCTCTTCATTTCCTCCTTATCATGTATTGCCTTTATTTGGCTATGTGCGCACAGTGCGTTTTTCGCGACGTTTTTGCGCGTTTTTCGGGTGCATTTTTGGCCTCAAAACTGCAGGACTTTGCTTCCCCAGCAAAGTCTATGAGTTTTCATTTTTGCTGTCCGCACACATCCGTTTTTTTACCTGCGTTTTTGAGTTAAAAAAAAAATGGACATGTCAGTTCTTTCCTGCGTTTTTCTGCGTTTTCCCTCCATGCAATGCATTGGAAAAACGCAGCAAAATGCAGAGATCAAAAACGCAGCAAAACGCAGCCAAAAACGCAGCAAATCTCGGCAAAAACGCATGCGTTTTTTGATGCGTTTTTTGACGCAGGTGCGTTTTTGTGCGTTTTTAGTGGCCAAAAATGCACAAAAACGCAGCGTCAAAAAGACGCAGTGTGCGAACCTAGCCTATCTCTGTGTGTGCTAGCTGCATGATAAGGTTTTTTGTTTCCCCGTTTGTTTTTTTTTTTGTTTTTTTTCAATTTAAGTGTTTTATTGGTTTTCATGAAAAAAAGGACAACAAAACGGGTCATGTCATACAGATACATATTGCATAACAACTATGAGAACCAGGACCATGAGGTCCAACAGGTAAAGGAAAGAAGGGGAGAGAGGGGGCTGGAGGGCATTGCACATAGGCGATATTGTGACAATTATCCACTACAACACCTAGAGAAGCTCCTGGCGCACAGAGTCCCCCTTCCACCCGTCTCTCACTCTCCTAAAGGAAACTTACCATAAAAGAAACTCCTAAAAAGAAAGGTCAGAAAGTGGAAAGAGAAAGGGAAGAAGACAGAAAGGGAGAAAGAGTATCAAAAGAGGGTGCCATGGGGCCTTCACCTGCCCGCCATGTTTATGTAAGGAGGTAAAAGGTTCCGATCAAAAAGGGGATTTGGGTCATGTCATGGGTTTGAGCCAGATCCTGCCAAATAAGACTCCCAGTGGGACCATTTTGTGACCACAGACTCTGCATCCCCCCGCGACTGGGCCAGAACCCTCTCCATCCGGTATATTGCATTCACCTCGTCAGTCCACTCTTCCAGGGTTGGAGAGTCTGCCTTCTTCCAGTGACGGGGTATAACCGTCTTGGCCGCCTGTAGGAGGTGTCGCAGAACAGATTTTTTGTACGCAGCCTGCGGCATAGGGAACATGTAAAGCAGAACTGCCTCAGGGTGTCTAGGCACGGTCACTCCTGAAACCTCTTTGATCGCCTCTAGCACCCCCTCCCAAAAGGACTGCAAGGCTAAGCACGACCACCATATATGCGTCATGGTGCCCCCCTGGCTTCCGCACCTCCAACAATTGTCTGGGGTCTCAGGCCACCACCGATGCAGGAGGGAAGGGACCCGATACCATCGTGATATAACTTTATAACTGGTCTCCTGGGACTTAGTAGCAGTCACCGACTTGTGTGACAAGTGGAAGCATCGCCCCCATTGTTCTCTAGAGAATGTTTGGTTGAGCTCCCCCTCCCATGCTCCGCAAAAGGGGGGGAGATCATCCAAGCCCCCGGAGACCAGCAATTTGTATATAACTGAAATGTTGTGATTCGGGGCAGTCGTTGTTGTACACATGGCCTCATAAGGGGATGGAGAGAGTGCAAGCTCGTGCGTCTGTGTGAGTGATGTAATAAAATGCTGGAGTTGGGCGTATTCGAAATTGTGGCGTAGTTTTTGGGGTTTCTCCCCCAAAATCGTAGAGAGTGGTAGTGTCCGTCCCTGTGGGGCAATATGGATGAGCCGAAGAGGCGTCCGTTTAGTTCCTTCCAGGAAGCGAGTGACAGAGGCACCCGGAAGAAAATCCGGACTATCGGTCACCGGCATCAGCGGTCCATATGCACGAATCAGATCGCATTTCCTACCAGGGGCGTGTATGGTGCGCAGAGTCTGCTCGATACTGTACCCCACCACCAGTTTGCGACGGTTCAGCCGTGGCCACGTCCAAGGCAGAGTTGGCGCCGACAGAGAGCATAGATCATGGGCCAGACGCACCCATAGTTTAGACCCCTCATTATGCAACAGGTCCAGGACACGGGCATGGGCCACTGCTAGGTGATACTTTCGGCAGTCCGGCAGTCCCAGCCCTCCCGCGTCCTTTGGTCTGGTCAGAACACTACCTCGTATTCTGGGTCGGCCCTTGGCCCAGACAAACTGGATAAATAGTTGTTGAATTTTGTACCAATATGACGCGGGTATGTGGACGGGTACTGTCTGCAGAAGGTATAATAAGCGAGGCAGTACTGTCATTTTGAGGGCGCCAACCCTACCAAACCAGGACACCACCCCCTGATGCCAGGTGGCTAGATCCCTCTCTGATTTGATAAGAAATTGTTGGAAGTTAAGTGAAAACAGTTTGGACAGGTCGGATGGAATGGTGATACCCAGATATCGGATACTATTGTTTTGTGGCCACTTAAAAGGGTGTTTGGATTGTAGGCAAGAAACTAGATTTGGAGGAAGGGAGACATTCAAAGCCTCTGATTTGTCGAGGTTTATCCGGAAATTGGACCATCTTCCAAAATTATCCAACTCTGACATCAGGGATGGGAGAGCCTCAAGCGGGTTAGTGAGATAAACTAAGAGGTCGTCGGCGAAAGCCGAGCATTTATATTCATGGTTCGCTATCTTGATCCCTTGGATGTCTGGGTTGGCTCGCAGGGCCGCCATGAGATGCTCCATCACTAGGATGTATAGAAGAGGGGATAAGGGGCATCCCTGTCTCGTCCCGTTATGGATGGTGACAGTGTCCGATAAGGTGCCATTGATTTTTATACGCGCCGACGGGGTGTGGTACAGTGCAAGTATTTTAGCCGTTAGGTTTGGGCCCAGCTGCAGGTGATTTAATGTTTGGGCGAGTGACTCCCATGAAATCCTGTCGAAGGCCTTCTCGGCATCTAAGGACAGGATCATCAATGGTATCCCTCGGTTGCGAGCAAATTGAATAATATCTAGAGTTTTAAGGGTATTGTCTCTAGCCTCTCGTCCCGGGACAAACCCAACCTGGTCTAGGTGGATCAGATCCGGAAGGAGAGGATTGAGCCTGTTGGCAATAAGTTTAGCATAGCACTTAATATCTACATTGAGCAGGGAAATCGGTCTATAGCTACCGCAAACGCCCGGGTCCTTGCCTACTTTGGGAATGACTGTGATGTGCGCCGCTGTAGAGTCTGTTGGAAAGAGGGCGGTGTCTGAAATTGAATTAAAAGACTCCAACATCAGAGGCGCAAGTAGGGTCGAAAAGGATTTATAGAATTTTGCTGTTAGCCCGTCCGGACCTGGACTTTTATTGCCAGGAGCACTCTGGATAACCTGCAATAATTCTTCTATCGTGAACGGGGCCTCAAGATTTTCTAATATGGCACTATTCAGTTTTTTAAAGGGGGAAGGGGGGGCATCTGTTGAGGCGTTGGGGGATACCCTAGGAGGGGGTAGATTGTACAACCTAGAATAATAGTTATGAAAGGCATTTGAAATCTCAGGGGTAGTATGAACCAGGCCACCCGATGAGTCCTGAATATGTGGAATCAGGTTTGTTGCCCTTTTGGTACGTAACGCGTTGGCTAGCATTTTGCCTGGTTTGTCGCCGAACTCGTAGAATTTGCTCCTACCCAATTGAATAATGTGACTATATGAGGAGTCCAGTAATTTCCTAACCTCCAACCTCGCTCTTAGAAGTGCTTGGAGTGTCGAGGCCGCCAGAGCACGTTTATGGAGGAGTTCAAGTGTTGTGACTTTTTGAAGAGCGTCTTTAATGGCTTGTGCCCTACTTTTTTTAATTTGAGAGCCGTGTTTAATGAAAGTCCCACGAAGGACACATTTTAGGGCCTCCCACTTAAACACAGGCGCAGTGGTGTCTGATGCGTGGTCCCCCACAAAATTTGTGATAGAGGTGCAAATGTCTGAGGTGCAGCCTTCATCCAAAAGCAGTGACTCGTTAAGCCGCCAGGATCCTGCCGTCTTTGCCATGGATGGAACATGCATGGAACAGAACACTGGAGCGTGATCCGACCATAGGATGTTTCCAATCCCGGTATGGGACAGCCAAGATAATACATTGTGCTGCACCAGGATATAATCCAAGCGGCTGTATGAGTCCTGCGGGTGCGAGTAAAAGCTGTAATCCCTGTCCGAGGGGTGCTGTATGCGCCACGCATCATACAGTTGGAGCTGTAATAAAGATTTTTTAACTCGTTTAATTAGTGCATAGGAGAGGCTTGACCGACCCTTGGAGTTATCCATAGCCGGATCGAGCGTGATGTTTAGGTCCCCACAGAGAACCACTGAGCCCCTAACCAAAGGGAGGGCCGAACGTACCAATCCGGCGACAAAGCAGTCTTGGTTCTGATTAGGTGCGTACGCATTAATTATAGTAAATTCCTGTCCACTAAGAGATAATGATAAGACAATATAACGTGCTGCCTCATCTATTTTAACGTCCAATACTTGGTGAGGGAGTAATTTGTGTATCCCTATCGCCACCCCCTTTGAGCGTGTCTCTGGATTGTTGGCAAGAAACCATGTGGTGTAGTATTTGTTTTTAATCTTTGGGGTGTGGTTAGTTTTAAAGTGCGTCTCCTGGAGGCAGATCAGGTGTACCTTACGCTTGTGCAGGTGATAAAGGATCTGGGCCCGTTTCTCTGGGGTGTTGAAACCCTTCACGTTGAAGGATGCAATATTCAGGTCTGCCATTTAGAAGGGAATCCGGATGCTGCAATGGAAGGGTGGCAGGTTTGCAGTTTTGGTGGACGGTCCCCATGGCGAGGTCTAGTACAGAGAAAAAAGATTAGGAAAAGGAGAGAAAAGAGGAAGGAAGACAATTCAGAGGAACAAAACAAAAGCAGAGGGAGAGCCTCCACACTTAACACTAAGCAAGTTAATACAAACAACAGGAGCATGTCCGCCGCACACCGGCGGGGCAGGGGCTTCCAACCTATTGGGGGGAGAATCTGGTCAGACATCACCAAAAGACAACTCCTTTCCAATTGAGCATGAATATAGTGAGGCAAAAAACATTAGCATGGTACGAAACCATCGGCATCCCATATAAATCAATATCATGTACTATAGATATCTTAGAGAGGTTCCTTCAGGCGCGGTCCGGACTACCGCGGCTCAGATGTGGGCGTCTCTTGCCCCGGAATCTCTCCTCTCTCCGCGGTAGTCCCACAGATTGCCGATTTGTGGAGGGGTTCTCAAGAGGACCCGTGCGCAGCCCCAAACCCCATGGGCGGAGCAGCGTGTTAGGCCACTGGGGGAGGAGAATCGGCGGCAAGCCAAGGCCCGACGTAAAAGAGGGCAAGTCCTCGGGTGTACGGAGGGTGAAGTACTTCGAGCCCTGGCGGACCGAGAGGGAGAAAGGGAATCCCCACCGGAACTGGATCTCTTTATCCTTTAAAACATCTAATAGAGGTTTGAGGGCCGCTCTTTGAGCTAGTGTGTGGCGAGAAAGGTCCGGTAAGATTCTAATAGGGGTCCCATTATAGGAGAGGTCAGCTTTTTTCCTGCTTGCCAGTAGGATCGCCTCCTTGAGAGCGTAGAAATGGACCCGGCAGATAACATCCCTTGGGTGGGGGTCCTCCGGATTGAAAGGGCGAAGTGCTCTATGAGCTCTGTCCAACTCTATTCTGACCCCTGGCGGGCGCCCGAGCAGCCTGTTGAAAATTGTGGTGAGCACCGACGGTACATCCACGGAAGCAATAGATTCTGGCAATCCTCTGACACGGAGATTGTTTCTCCTATTGCGGTTCTCTAGGTCGTCCATATTTTGCTGCAGGGAGAACAATTGTTTGGCGTGTTCTGTCACTGTAGCTTGTAAGGCATGGATAGAGGTAGAGTTATTTTCTTGTATCGTGGAAACCGTATCCACTCTATCTGTTAGAGATGAGAGTTCCGCTCTGAATTGGGCAAATTCCAGTTTGCATTCCGCAACAACTTGGTTTGCTAGAGCCGCGATGTCACTTTTGGTAGGTATCGCCTGCATGAATGCCCGGAGGTCCACCAGGGAGGCCGGCCTATCCTCACCCCCTGCAGTCGGCGAGAAGGCCACATGGGAGGTATGGAAGCTTGATTGTGGCCTGTATATTTGTGGTCTCCCCTCTCTCGGAGTTGCGATCATGATTGGGGCGTGAGGTACCATTCGAGTGTCAGGGCCCTCTGGAAGCAGGGTGGGATGCCTCTCAGGTGTGGCTGGGTGCTTGGCGGGGGGACTGTCTGCCCATGATGAGCCAGTGGACCATCTGGCTGGGGAGCTTGATGCTGCCTCCTCCCTCTGCAACACTTCTTGCATGACAGCCTCCTCTTTCTGCATGGGGGACTCCCCATCCCCCTCTCCCATATGTAGGGGGCAAGCGTCCCCAGCTCTCTGTGAGACCCCGGGCTCTGTGTTTCCACCCCTATTGGGATCGTAGTCTGGGGTGGAGGGGGGGGCTGGACAGACTCCAGCTATTCCCTTCTGTGACTCCGGATTTTCCATCAGGGGCAGAGGCGACTGGTGTTTCAAGCATCGTCCTCCCCCTCCCTCTTGTGCGACCTGGCCGCCGCTTGTCAGCTGCTGCAGCTGCAGGGTCTGGGGCCTGCTTACCCGGTCCGTCTTGGCTGGGGAGCTGCTGCGGAGGCCATCTTGGAATGGCGCCGCCGCCGCGCCAGGCTTCTCCACCTCCGGTATGGGGGTCCCAATCGCTCCGGTCCCATTCCTCCGGGTCTGCGCTGGGGTGCCTCCCGTTTCCTCTGGTGCCCGGGTTCCGCTCGCCGCCACGTCGGATTCAGCCGGATAATCTGGTCCCTGGGCAGGACGCATGGAGGCCCCAGGTTTTTCACTCCCCGGATTGGTGAGGTAAGCCTCCATAGTGGGCTGTGGGGACGTCGGGCGGGCAACAGAGCGGGACCGGGCCTTCTTGGCAGCGGTACGCACCATTTTGGTGTGGGGATGCCGGTGGATCGTGGAATTCTGCAGCGGAGCTCAGGAGCTGCACGTCTCTACACGGCCATGTCTAGCCACGCCCCCCTCCCCGTTTGTTTTTATCTGTGGATTCAACCACTCCTGTCCTGGTCTTCCCCTGGGGTGGGGGGAATGGGAGTAATAGATCAAGGCTGGCCAGGAGCAAGGCAAGGGAGGCAGTCCAGACATCTTCACCTTTTAGAAGTATTTCTGGGGTTAGGGACAGCTAGTGCCCCCTAGCATGAGGATCAGTTTAGGAGCCCCGGTCTCCTATTATCCCCTCATATCCCGTGACACCCAGTTTATGAAGGGATCATGTTCTGCTTCAGTATGTCACAGTGCATGTTGGAATGTATGATTCCCTCAAGAACTGTAGTTCTCCATAGCAGGCAGCTCTCATGCAGCCCCAAATAATGGCACTATCATCATCATGAGTACAAAAGAAAAAGCTTCACCTCACCCAATTTGTAGTTTTTCCCAGTGCACAGATTTCAGTCTGACTTGCTGGATGGTGGTATGGAGTAAGCTTGTTTGTTTCCAGCACTAAGAACCTTTGGTGCTGGAAACAAACAAGCTTTCTCACTATCACCATCATGCTTGACTGTAGGCAAGACACACTTCTCTTTGTACTCCTTAGGCTATGTGCACACGCTGCGTTTTTTTGACGCTGCGTTTTTGTGCGTTTTTGGCCGCTAAAAACGCACAAAAACGCACCTGCGTCGAAAAAACGCGGCAAAAAACGCACGCGTTTTGCCGCGATTTGGTGCGTTTTTTTGCTGCGTTTTGCTGCGTTTTTGCTCACTGCGTTTTTTATCAGTGAACAAAAAAAAAAAAGGTCTGATGTCATTTCCTTCTTCAATGTGTTCTTCATTCTCCACTAGTGTATGCAGAAGAGCAGACAGCTGCAGAACTACAAGGCTCAGCATCCTCGATCCAATAGTGTATGCAGGACAGCAGACAGCAGCTGTCGAACTACAAGGCTCAGCATCCTCCATCCAATAGTGTATGCAGGAGAGCAGACAGCAGCTGTCGAACTACAAGGCTCAGCATCCTCCTTCCAACACTGTATGCAGGATTTCTTTGCCCCCCCAAAAAAAAAAAATGACGTGGGCTTCGCCATATTTTTGTATGCTAGCCGGGTACAGCAGGCAGGTACGGGCTGCCCCCAACCCCCAGCTGCCTATTTGTACCCGGCTGGGAACCAAAAATATAGGGAAGCCCTTTTTTTTTAAATTATTTCATGAATTTCATGAAATAATTTAAAAAAAAAAATGACGTGAGCTTCGCCCCATTTTTGAGTCCAGCCGGGTACAACTAGGCAGCTGGGGATTGGAATCCACAGTGCAGGGTGCCCATGCTTTCTGGGCACCCCCGCTGTGAATTGCAGTCCCGCAGCCACCCCAGAAAATGGCGCTTTCATAGAAGCGCCATCTTCTGGCGCTGTATCCAACTCTTCCGGCTGCCCTGATGCCGGGTGGCTAGCCAGGTAATAATGGAGTTAGGGCTAGCTGTATATTATCAGCTAGCCCTAAGCCCGAAATTCATGGTGTCACGCCAATATTAGACATGGCCACCATGAATTTCTAGTAAAGATAAAAAAAAAACACAACACAGAAAAATATTTTTATTAGAAATAAAACACAACACAATTAGTGACTCCATCTTTATTGAAATAAACCCCCCTCCGCAGTAATCCTGGGTCAGGGTCCCGCGCCGTCCAATCAGGATCCAATATCATCTGATCGGTTTGCTGGAAGGCAAAGCGATCAGATGATGTGTCAGGATCAAGTGCCTGAATCACATCACACATCAGCTGATTGTATAAAAGCCGATTATACAATCAGCTGATGCATCAGTAGAAAAAAAAAAAAAATAATACTCACTTATGTGCTGATTACCGGCAGCTCCCGGAGCGATGGGGCGGGAGTCTGATCCCCTCCGATCGCTGCAGCAGCTGCCGGTAATCAGGGATGAAGTCTCCTGACGCATCCGCTGATACCGGCCGGGCGCCCGCGTCAGCCCGAGACTCGATCAGCTGATGCGTCAGGTGACTGCATCAGGTGATCCATCGCCAGGTCCTGCAAGCAAGGTCCTGCCCCGGGGAGACTGCACACAGCCGGAGCGGGAGCGGCGATACCGTGACAGGAGCTGGGAGCGGGCATGGCACCGCGAGGCTGCAGACAGGTGAGTATAACTTTTTTTTTTTTTATTCTACTGTTAACTTTTGTTTTCGCAGCCGCTTCCACCTCCTGCCTGTACATGGCGCCGCACGGCAGCATACATGCACAGGACGGGAGATGGACGCGGCGGTGACGGTACCGGGAGGATTCATGCTTCTGTCTATACTGACAGAAGGAATCCTCTTCCTGTACACGTCACTTTACTATCCACCTCCTGCGCTTATAGCTGCGTTTTTGGTCTTAGAAACGCACCAAAACGCAGCTATTTGCGTTTATCATTGCGTCTTTCAACATCCCATTGAACTCAATGGATGAAAAGCGCAGTGAAAAACGCGGGAATAATTGACATGCTGCGTTTTTGTGGTCACCACAAAAACGCAGCTGAAAAAAAACGCTGTGTGGGGACAGCAAAAATGAAAACTCATAGACTTTGCTGGGGAAGCAAAGTCATGCAGTTTTGAGGCCAAAAACGCACCCGAAAAACGCGCAAAAACGCCGAGAAAAACGCACCGTGTGCACATAGCCTTACTGGTTGCTGTCACACAAGCTTGACTGCAACTGATCCAATTAAGTTTATCTTGGTCTCATCAGACCACAGGACATGATTTCAGTAATCCATGTCGTTAGTCTGCTTGTGTTCAGCAAACTGTTTGTGGGCTTTCTTCTACATCATCTTTAGAAGAGGCTTCTTTTTGAGGCAACAGCTATGCAGACCAATTTAATGCAGTATGCGACGTATGGTCTGAGTACTAAGAGCCTCAAGCCCTACCCCTTTAACCTCTGCAGCAAAGCTGGCTGAACTCATTTATCTATTTTGAAAAGACAACCTCTGGATATGGCACTGAGCACGTGCGCTCAACTCTTTTGGTTGATCATGGCAAGGCCTGTTCTGAGTGGAACTTGTATTGTTAAACCACTATATGGTCTTGGCCACCGTGCTGCAGCTCAGTTTCATGCTGCTGGCAATTTTCTTATAGCCTAACCCATCTTTATGTAGAGCAACAATTTTTTTTTTTTTTTTTCAGATCCTCAGAGAATTCTTCGCCATGAGGTTGTCACAGGTGGCATACAGTCATGTGGTTTCTGGCAATATAAGGTCACAGTGTTTGGCTGCACAAAATGACTTTCTATTGTTCCTGCTGTCAGTATTTATTGTACTAGGTAGCTTTCCTGCTGGGTTTTCATCTCTTGCCCTTTAGGGGAGCTTTCCTTCCATCCAGCTGCTGATTATCAGTATTTCCCTTGTGTCACAGGGTCCTTCTCTAATATCACACAAACAGAGTGAGAGATGATTGAACCATCCAAAGAATATGTATTCCATACAATCCAGAATGTCCATCAAATAATCCACCACACAGAGGGTAAAATCATCCCATAATGGTATAAATGTCCCAGGAGGTTAGTCATAATCCTCCAGCAGTCCTTTTCCAGGGAAATCGGGGTTTCTCACAGTCTGTCTGGGGTGTCAGCGTCTCCCTCAGAGGATCAATCTTACTCCTTCTCTCTTGTCTTTCTCAGCCAGAATGAATAATCTCACAGGTAAACAGAGAGTTTGGGTGGATTCCAGGCCCCCTCCCCCACACCTAGGGACAGAAGCACTGCAAGGTGTTATAACCCTGCAGACAGGACAAACAATACATCGAATAGACAGACCACCACACCCAAAACATGAACCCACACAAAATGGTACATAATCCACAATATCACACCATCACAACCTCTCCCTCCTTCTTAATAAGTGAGTATGCCTTGAGGTCTACACAGACCTCTAGCCACCTCATTTAAGTCCATGTTTATCAGCTGTGGATAGTCCCTTGTACAGCGGTAGGGTTGTAAGGGCAAGCTTCCCTTTGTGTCCTCCTTCACTCAAACTGTGTTTCCTGCACCTACAAATCGGCATTGTAGATCCACATAATTTCCTAGGAGAATATCTGCATGTAGGCCGCTCATCACCCCAACCACACATTGCTTGACCCCAAAACCAAAGTCCAGATCTACAGTCGCCTTTGGGATATTCCTTCTTTGTCCTTCAACCAATTCAATAACAATCCATGGTCCATGATGTATCGCCTCTGTCCAAACCACTCGGGGATCAGCTATTGTGAGAAATGCCCCGGAGTCACAAAATCCAATAACTCTCTGTCCATCCAGCACAACCTCCTGCAAGTGCTTACTTTGATGGTAAGAGGAACTAGGGGCTGTGGCTCACACCCCATAAACCCCTAATGGCCGACCATGAGTGTCTGAGTCATTAGGCAAGTCAACTTGAAGGGGTGAGAACTCTTCCCCCATTTTATTTGGCAGTAGAGAATGAACAGGTCGATTTAGTGCAAGGTCATTCCTCAATTGACCAGCAGGGCAGGTGTCTTGCAAATGCCCAGGCTGCCCACATCGATAACATCTCCTCTGCGTCATACTCCTTCCAATGTGCATTATGGAGAAGGCAGTAGGAGAACCTGGTGACAAAGGCCGGAGGCTATACACTCCAACAGAGACATCTACAGTAGAACACTCCAGTGCAAGTGGTTGTACCTCTTCCTCAGGCGGGATGAAATGCACAAAATGCACCATATGAGGTGGAGGTGCGTAAGGTCCCTCCGAGTCCTTTCGGGACAACTGGATTGCAGGTGCCCAGGTTGCCCACACCCATAACATCTCTCTGTGATTTCCCCAGGGCGTTGTTGGAACTGTTGGGGCCCAGAATTGTGAGACGTGGATGTCATTGGCCTGCAGTTGGGTGGAGGGGCAAATACAACTGGAGAGGGCCGAGGCGCAGGAGCAGGCTGTGGTTTATTGCCCAGAAGCCTCCATTGTGGTCAGATAGTAAGGGGCTCAACAGTTAGGGCTGCAGCTCTATCTAAGGTGCATGGCGTGCGCTCTCTGACCCATTCTCGTATTTCTGAGGGACACTTGTAAAGAAATTGTTCTATAAGAAATACCTGTATAACCTCTTTAACCGTGAAGGCGTTTTCCGCTTCCAGCCATCTCCGACATGCCTGGGACATCTTAAGGGCATAGATCCTAAACGTTCCCCCCGTGGTGCATGGGAGTTCTCGGAACTGTGCCCTATGTGAGTCTGGGGTGATAGCATGGTAATCCAGGATAGTCCATTTCACAATGTTGTAATTCCAGTTCTGCTGTGAGTCAATGGTGCGATAAGCCTCTGCCAGGCGTCTGTTCAGGAGTCCCACTAACAAAAGCATCCAGCCAGAGTTGGGCACCTCCATCACGGCACACTGCTGCTCAAAGTCCTTGAAGAACCCTTCCACATCTCCCGAAGTCTTATCAAATGGCTTGAAATTTGCCCAGGTAATCCGTACAGGCTCCTGGATCGCTGGGTTTACACTCCAACTCATATTATTCCCTCTGCCCGACTCCATTGCTTCTTGTCTTCTCTGTGCTCGGCGAGCACTCCTCCTTATACTCCTGAGATACACCTGGGCCCAGAACCGCCATCTCTTCTTCAAACCATACCAACCACTGGCTTTTTGGGGCAGGAATCCCCATCTCCAGTGCTTGTCTGTTAGACATCTGGGAGGAGGTGGTCTGGCTCGCACCCACCAGTAGATCAATTAAGGCCTCTTTACTCAGTCCATGGTAGTTCAGGCCCAGATCTCTAGCTCTCTCCTGCAGACTGGATGCAGTCCAGTTTCTGTACTCACTATGTGGATGGATCTCCATTAGGCTGTGCTCTGTTGATCCCTCTGCTGCCACCAGTGGCCACGGGATCCTTCTCTGATATCACACAATCAACAGAGCAAGTGATGATTGAACCATCCAAAGAATATTTAATCCATATAATCCAGAATGTCCATCAAATAATACACTAGACAGAGGGTAAAATCGTCCCGTAATGGTATAAATGTCCCAGGAGGTTAGCCATAATCCTCCAGCGGTCCTTTTCCAGGGAAATCGGGGTTTCTCACAGCATCTCCCTCAGAGGATCAATCTTACTCCTTCTCTCTTGTCTTTCTCAGCCAGGAAGAATAATCTCTCACGTAAACAGAGAATTTGAGTGGATTCCAGGCCTCCTCCCCCACACCTAGGGAAAGAAGCACTGCAAGGGGTTATAACCCTGCAGATAGGACAAACAATGCATCGAATAGACAGACCACCATGCCCAAAACATGAACTCACACAAAATGGTACATAACCCACAATATCACACCATGACACCTTGTGTTCAAATACTCCCATCTTTCCTGGACTTGTGCTGGTAATATTATTAATTTCATTCAAGCTCTGGTTGCAATCAGGTGGCTTATACTCATCTGTAGTATTGTGACTGAAACTTTGCTGAAATTCTACCTGAGTCATCTGTGGATAAGTTGTTCATGCATTTTCCTCCTGTGTGTCCTCCTTGTGTTTTCACTAGTGTTTAGTGGGCTTGACGAAGAGCTCATCCAACTGTTCCCTATTTAGGGTCCAGCAGTAGGATACCTAGATTCAGGTATCCAGCTTGGCGCATACATGTGGAACCTGTCTAGGGTGGTGAGGGACCCCAGGAATCAGTGGTAAGTTTCGTCACGGGTCACCATCTCCCCCTTCCCTAGACACAGGGTTTCCCTTCCCTTTCGCCATTCGCTTGGTACTTCCCTGTACCTAGCAGGACAGGGGTGTCATTGAACTTCCAGTGAGAGAGTGTGTGAGCGTTAACACCAAATTTAACACACCTGCTCCACTTTCATACTTGAGACCTAGTAACACTAACGAGTCTCATTACAGCCGAAACGTTCTGCTAGAGTGGTGCTGTTGGACTGTCTGGAGTCAGGAAGTCTCAGCATTTAATTGATTGAAGGCCTTCTGTAAATTTCACTTGACTGTTATCTTGCATATGTACTTTTCTTTCTTTGCTAAAGGGGTTAAGGACCTTTTCCCTGCTGGCTGAGAATTCTCCTAGGGTACTTTCTCACTAAACGACGTACCAGCAATTCCGACCACGATATGACCTGGTCAGGATCGCTGTCGCTACATGGTCGCTGGTGAGCTGTCAATCAGGCATATCTCACCAGCGACCAGTGACCTCCCACCAGCGACTCGTGGAAACGATGCTGCGCTTGGTAACCAAGGTAAATATCGGGTAACGAAGCAAAATGCTTTGCTTGGTTACCCGATATTTACACTGGTTATGCACACCGCTTAGCGCTGGCTCCCTGCACTCGTAGCCAGGGTACACATCGGGTTACTAAGCAAAGCGCTTCACTTAGTTACCCGATGTGTACTCTGGCTACGTGTACAGGGAGCCAGTACTGGCAGCCTGAAAGCGGTGTACACTAGTAACCAAGGTAAATATCGGGTAACCAAGCAAAGCGCTTCGCTTAGTTACCCGATGTGTACCTTGGTTACCAGCGTCGGCAGCTGTTAGAAGCCGGCTCCCTGCACATTCAGATCATTGCTCTCTCGCTGTTAAACAGCGATGTGTGCTTCACAGCGGGAGAGCAACGAGCAAAAAATGAACCAGAGCAGTGTGTAACGATCAGCGATTTCACAGCAGGGGCCAGGTTGCTGCTTAGTGTCACATACAGCGAGATCGCTGATGAGGTCACTGGTGTGTCACAAAACCTGTGACAGCAGCGATTTTGCTAGCGATCTCGCTATGTGAGAAGTACCCCTTAGCCTTCAATTCAGCTGCAGCTTGTGATTATCTCTCTTATCTATTATATATACCCTTCACTGGCTTCAATTCATGTTGGATATAGAAATATGTATCCCTATTCTGACCACTGTGGAGGAGCATGTTTCTGTGAGCTGAGTGTTCATTCCTTTTGCAGTAGCACAGCTTCCAACTTGAGAAAATCTTGGAGTCCTGTCAAACCTGTTGCCTTACCTGTATTACCTGTGTAGTTTCTTGCTCTCCCGCCCCTATATTCCCCTTGGTGGGAGGGGGGGAATTTAGGTGAGTCGTATCCAGGAGTATGGCAAGGTACGAGACTCCGGAATCTACACCTTCAGGGGTAATCCTGAGTACAGTGATTAGCCTAGAGACCCCTAGCTTGAGGGGCAACTCAGGTGCACAATATCCCTGTTACCTGTTATCTCTGGACTAACATTATATTCTGCTCACATTTTTTGCAGGATTTTTTTATGGATATGTCGCAGTTATTGTAGATCAGTTGCAGACTCTGTCTTTAGATCTGACAGAGCTCCGGTCTGAATTTTTATATCTGCAAAGGCAGCCCTAAGGTTTGACAGCCAGCTATGCAGAATTTGAACCTAAGGTGGCACTCCCAGACAGGTTTTCTGGGGGATGTGATAAATTTGTGGTTTTTCGTGAAGCTGGCAAGCTCTACTTTAAGGCTATGTGCCCACGCTGCGGAAAATGCGCGGATTTTGCCGCAGATTTCTCGTGGAAAATCCGCGGATTTTCCAGAAATCTGCAGCACAGCTACTCCCCAGCCATTTCTATGGCATTTGGGAAATGCTGTGCCCACAGCGGAAATCGTGCGGATTTGCGTGCGGAAAAATCTGCAGCATGTCAATTATTGTTGCGGATTTCTCCGCAGGGTCCCATATACTTACCTGCCTTGATAGAGACCCGAGTCACTTTCTCCGTCCGGTGTAGCGGCAGCGGCAGCAGCGCGGTGGATCCAGCCAGGTACAGGAAGGAAGAGGTGGGCGGGGCCTGCACGAGCTCCGGTCATGTGACAGCCGGAGCTAGTTCAGGCCCGCCCACCTCC
This sequence comes from Anomaloglossus baeobatrachus, assembly GCF_048569485.1. NCBI lineage: Eukaryota > Metazoa > Chordata > Amphibia > Anura > Aromobatidae > Anomaloglossus > Anomaloglossus baeobatrachus. The sequence continues at coordinate 470,694,648 of NC_134357.1, read as the reverse complement.
AGCACAGTGAACCAGACGCTGCCTGACAGTGACCCGGCCGCCAGCAAGCGAGGTGCTGCATGATGGAGGTAAGTATGAGCATCCCGATCACTGCAGCACTTGTTCTGCATTGAGGATGCAGTGACGAAGCCATGGTACTGTATCCTCAATGCAGAATGCCCGCACCATATCCGCACGACATTCCGCTGTATATCCACAGCATTGAAACAGAGAAAGTTCTGTTGCGGATTTCTGGGAGCACCTGCGGAATGTCTTGCGGATATATCCGCAGGACAATGTCCCCGTGGGCACATAGCCTAAGGCTATGTGCCCACGTAGCGTATTTTCATGCAGTTACGCTGCGTTCTGTACCGCAGCGTAACTGCATGCGTCCTGCGTCCCCAACACAATCTATGAAGATTGTGCCTAATCCATGCCCACGTGGCGTATTAGAACGCAGCACTTCGGCTGCTGCCGAAGCGCTGCGTTCTAAGAAGTGACATGTCACTTCTTTCATGCACTTTGCATGCAGCTCCCGCTCTGTCTATGGCCTTGTGCGCACTAGGCGTTTTGCCGCGTTTTTAGCGGCGTTTTTTACCGCGTTTTTGTGCTGAAAACGCAGTGACATTGCTTCCCCAGCAATGTCAATGGGTTTTCATAAGTGCTGTCCGCACACAGCGTTTTTTTTTAGCTGCGTTTTTGTGGTGACCACAAAAACGTAGCATGTCAATTATTTCTGCGTTTTTCACTGCGTTTTTCACCCATTGAATTCAATGAGATGTTAAAAACGCAATGAAAAACGCATATAGCCGTGTTTCTATGACTAAAAACGCAGCTATAAACGCAAGGGGTGGGTACTACAGTGACGTGTACAGGAAGAGGATTCCTTCTGTTGGTAAACACAGAAGCATGAATCCTCCCGGTACCATCACCGCCGCTTCCACCTCCCGTCCTGTGCATGTCAGCTCCGTGCGGCGCCATGTCTGGGCGGGAGGTGGAGGCAGCGGCGAAAACCAAAGTGAACAGTAGAAAAAAAAAAAATGTCATATATACTCACCTGTCTGCAGGGTCCCGGTGCCATGCCCGCTCCCAGCTCCTCCCGGTACCGCCGCTCTGGCTGTGTGCAGTCTCCCCGGGGCAGGACCTTGCTTGCAGGACCTGGCGGTGGATCACCTGATGCAGTCACCTGACGCATCAGCTGATCGCGGTGTCGCCGGCTTTTTCGCGCCCGGCCGGCTATCAGCTGATCCTGCCGTCAGGGGACTTCATCAGCTGATTACCGGCAGCTCCTGCTGCGATCGGACGGGATCAGACTCCTGTCCAATCGATCGCTCCAGGAGCTGCCGGTAATCAGCACAGCACATAAGTGAGTATTATATTTTTTTTTTTTTCTACTGATGCATCAGCTGATTGTATAACCGGCTTTTATACAATCAGCTGATGTGTGATGGGATTCAGGCACTTAATCCTGACACATCATCTGATCGCTTTGCCTTCCAGCAAACCGATCAGATGATATTGGATCCTGATTGGACGGCGCGGGACCCTGACCCAGGATTACTGCGGAGGGGGGTTTATTTCAATAAAGATGGAGTCACTAATTGTGTTGTGTTTTATTTCTAATAAAAATATTTTTCTGTGTGTTGTGTTTTTTTTTTATCATTACTAGAAATTCATGGTGGCCATGTCTAATATTGGCGTGACACCATGAATTTTGGGCTTAGGGCCAGCTGATAATATACAGCTAGCCCTAACTCCATTATTACCTAGCTAGCCACCCGGCTTCAGGGCAGCTGGAAGAGATGGATACAGCGCCAGAAGATGGCGCTTCTATGAAAGCGCCATTTTCTGGGGTGGCTGCGGACTGCAATTCGCAGTGGGGGTGCCCAGAAAGCATGGGCACCCTGCACTGTGGATTCCAATCCCCAGCTGCCTAGTTGTACCCGGCTGGACTCAAAAATTAGGCGAAGCCCACGTCATTTTTTTTTTTTTAATTATTTCATGAAATAATTAAAAAAAAAGGGCTTCTCTATATTTTTGGTTCCCAGCCGGGTACAAATAGGCATCTGGGGGTTGGGGGCAGCCCGTACCTGCCGGCTGTACCCGGCTAGCATACAAAAATATGGCGAAGCCCATGTCATTTTTTTTTTCTTTTTGGGCAAAAAACTGCATACAGTCCTGGATGGAGGATGCTGAGCCTTGTAGTTCTGCAGCTGCTGTCTGCTCTCCTGCATACACTAGTGAATGGAGGATGCTGAGACTTGTAGTTCTGCAGCTGCTGTCTGCTCTCCTGCATACACTAGTTCTGCAGCTGTCTGCTCTCCTGCATACAATGAACATTTTGAAGAAGGAAATGACATCAGACCTTTTTTTTTTTTTCATCAACAATCTTTAATGGCATTGTGCACTGATTAAAAATGCAGTGAGCAAAAACGCAGCAAAAAACGCACCAAATCAAAACCAAAACGCACCGTTTTTTAGCCGCGGGTGCGTTTTTTTAGACAAAAATGCACATAAAAACGCAGCGTGAAAAAAACGCCTAGTGCGCACATACCCTATGGGAGGGGGCTGCATCCAGAGCGCATGAAACGTCTTTGTCATAACGCACTGTTTCTGCAGCGATTTGAAGCGCACGTGTGCTGTTCAAATTGCTGTGGAAATTTCTGCAGGGACAGAACGCAACGTGGGCACATAGCCTAAGGCTGTATGCGCACACTGCAGTTTTTTCTGCACACAAACTGCAACCAAAACTGCACCTTGTCACAGAGAGCCTGGAAATGTAAAAAAAAGCTTGTAAAGTGGGTGTGTTTTTGGTGCGTTTTTGGTGCGTTTTTTTATGCGTTTTAATAATGCGTTTTTTAAAGGAGTAACAAAATATGATAGGATAGCATAATTGATAAATAGCTAGAATAGATGGATAGATAGAAAAAATAGATAGAAAGAGTAGATAAAATGAAGATAAAAGCAGTCACACACTAGAATGGCAAAGATATAAACTACTAATAAAAATGTTTTTAGAGGTGTTTAGAATATTAAAATGGCCGTTGTAATATCAGCCCAGCGCCACGTCACGGCAACCTCCTTTGCTGGGTCCTACTCTACACTGCATCTGACTGGGCTCCTAAAAATTCTACACAAGATCAGTAACTCTGGAAGTTTAAGGCCCTGTGAAGAAAAATTAAGAAAATTCCGCAGGGTCTAAACGATTATCGCACCCGCGGTAAAAAAACGCAGCAAACCGCACCCAAAAACCGCATGCGGTTTGCCGCGTTTTTTTCCGCTGTATTGTTCGCGGTATTGCCGCGGTTTTTCCGCGTGTGGGTTGGTACTTGTGTTTTAATGCATTCAATGCAATAAAGCACATTGAAGAAAAAGAAAAAAAAGAAAGAAAAGTTCCTTCTGAGATATATAGATAGATAGATAGATAGATAGATCACTGCATTTCTCCCGAGCGGTAATGTGTTCTTCACATTGCCGGCCGTGGGAAATGCCCTGTAATTACCTCTCTGCAGTCTGTCTCGTTGCGAGCCTGCATTCAGCACTGTGTGTCAGTCGCAGCTGGATGCAAGCATCGCAGGACGTGGATTACGCCGGAGCTGTGTGTTTCGGGAGGGGTTAATAAAGGGGTGAAACGGGCTTTTTTGTGTTTTATTTAAAATAAAGGATTTTTTGTTGTGTGTTTATTCACTTTACTTACGGGTTGATCATGTCAGCTGTCACATAGACGCTGCCATGATCAAGCCTGGACTTAAATGGCAGCGATCCGCTGTCATTTAACTCATTATTACCTGGATAGCCACGGCATCTGGAAGAGCCTGGGACACTCCGGTACTGCTGCATAATGGATGCGACAGTCCTGGGGCAGCTGCGGGCTGATATTCTCGGCTGCAGGAGGGGGGAGGGACATTAACCCTGGCCCTCGCCCTCCCCAGCTTGAGAATACCGGGATGCCACTGTGTGCTTACCTCAGCAGGAAGGTAAAAATACTGCGGAGCACACATGTTTTTTTTTCTATATGTCCGTTTGATTTGCATGTGTATTGTATGTGTCTGTGTGTGAGTGTGATGTGTGTGTATTGTATGTCTGTGTCTGTGTGTGTGTTTACTCTCTGCTCCGCTTCCTCTTCCTGTTATAATGACATCACTTCCCTGCAAACCGCAGGGCAGCGATGAACATTACCGCAGGTAAACCGCAGAATAACGCAGGAAAACGCAATGAACCGCACAGAATTTGCTGCCTGCGTTATTCCCTGCGGGATTTCACGATTACATTGCAGTCAATGGAGTGTAATGCCGCAGCGAAGTGCGGAAAAGAAGTGACATGCAATTGTTTTTGCTGCAGGAATCCCGCAGCAAAACATGCAGCTGTCAAATCCGCATAGTGCGCACAGCATTTTTTTTCCCCATAGGTTTTGTTGGTGAATCACTGCAGAGATGTTATGAACATAACATGCAGCAAAACATGCAGTAAAACCGCAGGAAATCCGCAGCAAAAACCGGCAAGTGCGCACAGGGCCTAAAACACAAGGATAAAAAGTGGGGGTTGGTAGTGCAAAGCCAGTCTAAAGAACATCACTCCATACTAGATATAATAAAAAAAACAAGAGAGGACTGGCAGCACTTGCCATAATGTGAATAGGTGCGTACCTTGTTCATGATACAAAATAAAAAGAAGATAAAAACAGTCACACACTATAATGGCAAAGATATAAACTATTAATAAAAAAGATTTTAGAGGTGTTTAGAATATTAAAATGGCCATTGTAATATTAGCCCAGCGCCACGTCATGGCAACCTCCATAGTTTTTTTAGGAGCCCAGTCAGATGCAGTGTAGAGTAGTTCCAAGGTTGCCGTGATGTGGTGCTGGGCTGGTATTACATAGCCATTTTAATATTCTAAACACCTCTAAAACATTTTTATTAGTAGTCTATATCTTTGCCATTATAGTGTACAACTGTTTTTATCTTCATTTTATTTTGTGTCATGAACAAGATATGCACCCATACACATTATGGTAGGTGCTGCCAGTCCTCTCTTTTTCATTATAGAAAGAATAGATAGATAGATAGAACATATAGAATAGATAATAAGAAGGACCAGCTAGAATAGATAGAAAGAAATAACAGAATAGCTTGATAAAGGGATAACCAGGACAGCTGTTTTTTTAATTTTTTGGGGGGTAAAAAAATAACGTGTGGTCCCCCTCATTTTTCATATCCAGCACAGGAAGAGCAGCAGCTGCAGGCTGCAACCCTCAACTGTCTCCTGTACCTTGACTGGTTATGAGAAATAGAGGGGATCCCACTCTTTTTTTAAGTATTTAATTTATTTAAAAAAAAAATGACGTGGGGTCCAGCCATTTTTCTAAAATCAGCCAAGGTACAGCAGACAACTGGGGTCTGATATTATTAGGGTGGGAAAGGTCATCGATATTTGGCCCTTTCCCGCCTAACAATAGCAGTCCACAGCCGCCCCAAAAGTGACACATCCATAAGATGCGCCAATTCTGGTGCTGGACCCAGCTCCTGCTGATTGCCCTTGTGCGGTGGTAATCGGGGTAATAAGGAGTTAATAGCAGCCCATAGCACCCACTAAGTCCTAGATTAGTGATGGCAGTCGTCTGAGACCCCGCCCCCATCACTAATCTGTAAGTGAAAGTAAATAAATACAAACATGGCACCGCTGATCGCGCAGATAACTTCAGTCACTTGGGTGATTTGCTGTCACAGGTGGAGGACTGCAGCTGTGGCTGCGGCTAGCCTGAGTGACGTCATCGCTGATAGCGCATCTCACTTCAGTTACTGCATGGAGCTCACAGCGGGCAGTCATGTTCTATGGCGCTCGCTGTGAGCATCAGATGTAGCAGTGCTGGAAGCGTTGTGGGACCTCGTGTGGATTACGTTGGCCCTGGAGGGGTGTTTGGGGTGTTAATAAAGTGGTGAAAGAGGGTGTTTTTTTTGTCTTTTATTTCAAATAAAGGATTTTTTGGGTGTCTGTGTTTATTTATTTTCACTTACAGACTAGTAATGGGGGGTGTCTCATAGACACATGCATGACTAATCTAGGACTTAGTGGCAGCTATGGGTTGCCATTAACTCCTTATTACCCTGATTGCTACCGCACCAGGGTAATCGGGATAAGCCGGGTAAAGTCCCAGGACTGTTGTATCTAATGGATGCGGAAATTCCGTACGGCTTCTGGCTGATATTTTTAGGCTAGGAGGCCCCCAATAACATAGGGCTCCCCAGCCTGAGAATACCAGCCCTCAGCTGTAAGGCTTTATCTTGGCTGGGTATCAAATTGGGGGGGACCACACGCCATTTTTTTTAAAATTATTTATTTATTGTACTGTACGATATAGATCTGTGTTATGATTCAGTGACCGAGGAGGATTAGAAAAAGGACAAAAACTCGGAAACCCAAAAAATAACCAGAGTGGCTGGAACCTTAACAGACTGCAGACCTAATATTGACACACAACTAGAAGTAGCCGTGGTGCGTGCCTACGATGACCTGGTCGCCTCAACACAGCCGGAGAACTAAATATTCTTACAGGGAGAAATATTAAAAAAGCAAATCTGCCTCGGAGCAGTCCCCAAACATATAGCTAGCCCCCCACATGTAAAACTAAGGTGATATAGGAAAACACAATACGTAGCTAGAGAATACATTTAGCAAAGATGAGGCCCAAACTATCTGCATAGGAAAGGATAGGAAAGAGCACTGACTGCAGCCGTAAAAACCCTAGTAAATATCAGCACGCCTGAAATGGAAAAATACTGAGCCTACACAGGCACTACCCCACTATATCAGTACTCTGGTGTTACTGGGATCCAAGAAAAACACTGATATAGAGGAGGGACTGAATTTAGTACCAAGCATGACAAAACACCATACATAGCAGAACATGGAGGAAAGTACACAGATACTCCCAGCAGGGAATGATCCAACCCCACCAAGAACTCCACACAGGCAAAATAACAAGAAAGTGAAAACCATAAGCAGAGGTACAAAGACCAACTTATCTGAGAGGAGTTCTGGTAGACACAGAGAAAAGGCTGGTTTCAGAATGTCCTTAGCACACAGGAGATACATTGAGCACCGGCAAGGAACAGGAGGAAACTACTCAGCTATATAGGCTCAATCCAAATGGCCTGATTGCCAATTCTCCTCCGCTGTCTGTTTCCCATTCAGCAAGTCAACTGCACTACCAGCACTGACCACAAGAGGGAGCCCCAAACTGGAATCTAATTCAAATGTATTCACAACAGATCTGCCCACCGGCGGCTGTGATTGATTGCAGTCAGACAGCAGTCACTCAGCATGGGGGCGCATCTGACTGCAACCAATCACAGAAGCAGTGAATATGTATGAGCCTAATGAGTGGGTGCAGTGAATATGTAATGAGGCTAATGAGTTCTTTGGGGAAGAAGAATGAGAGGCCACGGGATCAGAGTGACAGTCGCACCGGTGATCGGTGAGTATGAAGCACTTGGAGAGAGAGAGACACCGACACTGACACCATACAATCACTCCAGCATTGATTTTCTCATTCTATCTAAGTTAGTGAGCTGCGCTTTTGAGCAGGGCAGATCAAAGTATTGTAGTGCGCCTGCGCAGGAACGGCGAGTGTGTATGACGTAGCCGCATCATGCACACAGGCTTCCGAAAGAAGCCGAAGATGGCCGAAAGGGGAGGCGCCCACACCGGGCAACGGAGACGCCCATTAGGCCCTCATCCACTGCATAGCAACCGTTAAGTAAATATTATAAAGTGGTTTTTATGTTCTCACAGCGGCCTGGGCTCTTATATACAGCATGTTTGCATGCTGTATATAAGAGCCTACTGGTGGTAGCCGCAGCTTATACACCAAAAAAGTGGTGATAGGTTCCCTTTAAGTCAAGCTGTGAAAAAAGCTGTGGCTCATTGGGGCTTCTTTATGGTCTGAATCTTCTGAGTCAATTGTTGGTAATGACACCAAAATTATCCACCAAAGGTCAAGCAAAGGGGTTAAAGTATGGTGAAATTCCAAAGCGTATGGAGTCAGTGTTTGTGAAAAAGCTGTTCTTGATGGATTTTTTTTCAGAAATTGAAATAATAGAAAAATCACATCTTTTCAAACAATTTTACACATACAGACCTGTGTAATCAGTCATAAAATAGACACATTTGAAAAAAAACCCCTGACAAATAGGCACTAAAAGATTAAACGGACCTCTGACAAAGGTATTGTTAATGCAGAAAACATTGAATACACCACAGTTCTACTGACATTGGTCAACTACAATCATCCATATGTCCTGCTCACAATAATCCACAGTATCTGAAAGGCCTCTTTCACACGCCTGTGAAAAACCACGCACTTTTTCACGGACGTGTCAAAGGTGCGTTTTGCCCTCCGTGAGCCATGTTTATGGCTCATGTGTGTTCTCTGTGTGTTATCTGTGATAACACACGGAGAACGGGAACTTTCTGCTCACCTGTCCCTAACGTCGCTCTTCATGGTGCTGAACTTCCGTCTCCGGTCCTGCGACTCCCCGCTGCTGCAGCTTCCGGACGCAGTGTAGTGAATATTCAATTAGCATAATGAACGGCGGTTGGCAGCAAGGGACAGCAGTGGCAGGGCTGGAGAAGGTGAGTAAAGTTTTGTGTTTTTTTTCTCACAGACACATGTCTTCTCTCCGGTGCGTGTCACATGGAACACATCAAATTTGTTTTCCATTTCACTCTTTACTGTCATCTTTTTCCTTCAGTCCATACCAAGGTTGCGTTTATGGTTTCATTCTGTTGAGCCCTCGTTTGAGCAAATCCTATTTGGGAGCGTGGAGGTCCATAGACCCATGATTTCAGGTGGTTTCTGGAGATGTTCCAACTAGTGTTTGAGGCTCTTGGTCACAACTCCTCAGCTGCCTATTTGGTTATGACTCAAACGCAGACACCGTGGCTGTGCATTACGCATTACGCTTTTGTACCGTAGCCACAGAGCTTTCTTGCAATGAAGAAACCCTGGTGGTGATCTTCTGTCAGGGGTAAGGTTGGTACCCCTGGATCTTGGTAGACTGCCTTGGTGTGATTTTAGTGGAAAAGCTTTGGCTGTCATGATACTGTTAATTAGGGCTCTATGTGTTACTATTGAAGGGGGCAGGAGATGGATATGGCTCATGACCCTCTCTCAGAGCTGAATGTGACTCTCAAGGTCAGAAAGGTTGGGGACCTTTGCCCTAATGTGTACATTGTGTCCCTACTTTTTTGTGGTGTAGCAGTGTTAACTGATACTGTGTGACTTAAGTATTTATGGGTACTGTGATTTTGCTCTTTATGTTGCAGCAGTATTATGCAGACATTATATGACTGCTGTTTGTGGTCTAACAGGATTATGCGCATACTGTGTGACTTTGTTTTTTTGTAGTGTGGCAGTAGAATGGGGACACTGTTCAGAATGGGGACACTGTTCAAATAATTTATCATCTCATTTACATGTCAATCAAGTCTCTAAATTTGTCCAAACTTTTGTGTCTTTTTTTTGGTCAGGTCTTTTTTAAAAACTCTTTGTGGTAAACCACCATGTGTCAGATTTACTGTAATATGCACCAGAAACCTTGTGTTCATGGCCGGTGTAGATTCCATTTTTATTGGATAACTAGCTGTAGTACCCGGGTGTTGCCCAGGATAGTAACTGTCTCTCGGTCTGTCTCCCATCTTCGTCTATTTGTGTCTGTCTGTCTCTGTCCGTCTGTCTCTGTCTGTTTGTCTGTCTCTGTCTGTCTATCTGTCTATCTCTCTGTCTGTCTGTCTCTGTCTGTCTCGGTGTCTGTGTGTGTCTGTCTCTGTGTGTCTGTTTCGGTCTGTCTCTTTCTGTCTGTGTCTGTCTCTGTCCATCTGTCTCTGTATGTTTATGTCTGTCTCTGTGTGTTTGTTACTGTGTGTCTGTTTCTGTCTCTTTCTGTATGTGTGTCTGTCTCTGTCTGTTTCTGTCTCTTTCTCTCTGTCTTTCTGTCTGTCTCTGTCTGTCTCTTTCCCTGTCTGTCAATGTGTGTCTGTCTGTGTGTCTGTCTCTATCCATGTCTGTCTGTCTGTCTGTGTCTATCCCTCTGTCTCTGTATCAGTCTCTGTCTCTCTCTCTGTTTCTGTCTGTCTCTCTTTATCTCTGTGTCTGTCTATCTGTCAGTCTGTCTCTTTCCCCATCTGTCTCTTTCCCCGTCTGTCTCTTTCCTCGTCTGTCTCTTTCCCCGTCTGTCTCTTTCCCCGTCTGTCTCTTTTCCCGTCTGTCTCTTTACCCGTCTGTCTCTTTTCCCGTCTGTTTTTGTCTCTTTCCCTGTCTCTTTCCTTGTCTCTGTCTCTTTCCCTGTCTCTTTCCTTGTCTCTTTCCTTGTCTCTGTCTCTTTCCCTGTCTGTCTCTGTTTCTTTTTCTGTCTGCCTGTCTCTTTCCCTGTCTTTCTGTGTCTGTCTGCCTCTGTCTGTCTCTTTGACTCTCTGTCTCTCTCTCTGTCTCTTTCCCTGTCTGTCTGTCCTCTCTTTCCCTGTCTCCCTCTCTCTGTCTCTCTGTCTGTCTCTGTCTCTTTCTGTCTCTCTCTATCCATCTCCCCACTGACATCTTATTACCTCACACATAAGCTTCTTATACTAACAGTTTATTTTGTTCCTATAGCAACTATTGACAGTTGCTATTAATAGCCTGTAGCTCCCACCTCCATTCAGTTTAATGGAGGCAGGTTTTTTGGAGAGTAACTGTAAAGTGTGGGGTTAAATTTTTCCATGAAAGCATAGTCTGTTACGTTTCTTGAGTCACATGAGGTGTCTGTGCAAAATTTCGTGATTGTAAATGCGACGGTGCGGATTCCTTTAGCGGACATACACACACACACATACATACACACATACACTCGGCTTTATATATTAGACTAGAATACAAAGCATCCAAAAATTACACATTGATCTATTGTGGCTAAACAAAAATTTAGAAAACTGGACATGAGGTCCGAGGGTAACATTTTGATCAGACTGTATGAAGTCCACTGCCATTTGGTAATTTCTATTGTTTCATAGGTGGCATAGATTGAATTTTCTGGAGCACAGTCTGCCCAAAAGATGTGCCAAAATCTATTAAGAATCATGTGCCACTTAATGAATTTAGTTCATCTTATTCCAATTTGCTATTGATTCAAGATTATCATACGAAACGCCAGTCTGGTTACATTTTTCTCTTGTATCACTGTATATGTAGTGCAGTATTATTTAGGCCATATATACTTACTTTATGGTGTATGTATTGGTATTATTGAAAACTACCGTACTTTAATTTATAGTGTAGCAGTATTATATGAATGCTGTGCAACTACATTATTTGTTGTCTAGTAGTGTTAGGGCTCATTCAGATGTGTCACCACCAAAAATATATAAATGTATGAGAAAATATGAATCACCGACAAAAGAAAGAGAAGAAGTCTAATAAAAAAATAACTTTTATTAATTAATAGATAAAATATAAAAGCATAGACAAGGATGTCTTCAGGAAAAACAAACCCCATTAATGGGTCAAAAAAATGTAACTCACAAAGTCATGTTTGGGAACACCATAATATCGCATAACAATAATAATAACCATGAAGATATACCAATATTCCTGCAGTTATAAATATATATGTAATATAACACAAAAGTGTTGTAAAAATACAAGACTCAGCTAAGTCAGTTGTAACAAAGTAGCGATCAGTATACCTACGGAATCTTACATAAATGTAAATGATGTCCCGCACCCTCTCCGACGCACGTTTCGCGCTGTACAGCGCTTTATCCAGGAGTGAGGTGCAATTGAAAAAAGGTCCCGTTATATAGTGCTAATATCCAATCAAAAAAGTCCATAAGCAGACGCCTCCACCATACGTTCTTATTAGGCACAGCTGTTAACAAATGTCATGTCCTCTCAGCAAGAATAATAAAGCCCGTAGTTCAGTGCTCGTTGCCAGGTGGAGAGAACATGCGCCGCATCCAATCAAATTTAATTTAATTTAATCCTCAGAAACAACACCTTCAAGTTTATTGACAACTGGTTTATCCCGTGCTATGGTACAGCGATGGATACTGCCGTAGCTTGTTCCCAGCAAACATTTTTCCTGGTGTTTTTGAAAATAAATATATTTACAGTCTAAACAACCCCTTCTTGATGAATATGAAACATTACATTAGGTTTGTCGATGACATTATTATTGTTTGGAACGGTTCTGAGGAGGATTTCCAGGGCTTCATTGGATATTTGAATACGAGCAATTCTATGAACATGAGGTTTACGTCTGTATTCGGGGGTTCAGAGCTTGATTTTCTTGATGTAAAACTGGCTGTAAGGGAGGGACATATAGAAAGAGAAGTCTAAGGAAAATCTACTTCTACGAATATTCTGTACTATAATAGAGCGCATCCAGCACATAGTAAGATCTACCTCCCTTACAGTCAGTTTTTGCAACTTAGACGCAGTAATAATAATGATAACAATTTTTTGATCCAAGCTGAGGATTTAAAGAAAAGAGTTATCTACCCCTCAAGGTAACTCTTTTCTTTCTACCCACATAGTTTGATTCAAAATGCTTTTGAAAAAACATATTCTATTCCCCCTGAAAACATAGATAAAAGAAAAGGGATAAAATAGTACCTTTCCTAATAAAACGGAAAATGAAAGGTTTATTTTAATTTCAAGTATGGACCTCTGGATAATGTCATCTGATAGACCATTAATAAAAACTGGCACATCCTTGAGACATATGAGGATTTGAAAGATATTGTAGAAGTGTTTGTATATAATCACTTGGCCCCTAAAAAATCCTGATTGCAATAAACTGTGTTAGCCTGTAACTTTCAATCTGGCAGTTGTTCTTATTGTGCGTCGCATCTTATGGTTAATTCATTGAACATCGGCGATAAAATTCACCTTGTTAAAGATTTTATTTCCTGCAAAACCAAATTCGTAGTATATGTAATCTTTTGTCCCTGTGGCTTTTTTTTATATATCAGAGAGACTAATAGACCTTTGTACGTTAGATTCAGAGAGCATGTCAACTAGTACTTACAGGCAAAGGTGTACTACGGTTTATTAAACGTTAGAGATTGCCGTAAAGGAAACTCAGCGGTCCTGCGATTTCCAGGACCTGAAAAAGTAATTTATCCGCCCCAAGGAGGTGATCACCATAGAATCTTGTTGAGGAGAGTGGCCAGGTGGATCATGAAGACCAAGGCACAAGGTGCGGTTGGTCTCAATGACAGGATTGATTTGTCCGTGTTCTTGTGATTTTGTTTGACCATATATCTATATATATAATTGCCTTATTCTGTCTGTCTGTCTGTCTGTCTGTCTTGCTCCAAAATTGTGTCCTTACCGTGACATGTCCTTACGGTGACAAACAGCGGATTGGCCGCTGGCCTCGCCATGACCCCGCCCCCCGCACGGATTGGCCGCTCGTCTCGCCTCGGGTCCGCCCCCCCCGCACGGATTGGCCGCTCTCCTCGGCTCCGCCCCCCGCACGGATTGGCCGCTCGCCCAGGCTCCGCCCCCCACACGGAATGGCTTCTCGCCCCGAGGTGAGCGCATCAAGGTCCTGCAGCGGTGGAACACACACACGCACACACATAAGAACAGACACACACACACACATCAGATCACACTCACTCTCACACACCTCACACACACATCAGATCGCATCCACGTCCTGCAGCGGCGGAACACACACACACGCACACACATAAGAACAGACACACACACACACATCAGATCACACTCACTCTCACACACACCTCACACACACATCAGATCGCATCCACATACTCACAACATCCCGTGATATCGCTTGCTTCTCGGCGGCGATACTGTGCAGTGATCTTCCAGGACCTGCCGAAGGATCACATGGCCGGAAGCATGTGGTATCTCCAGATGTTGTGATTGTGTCAGCGCGTATGTGCGATATCGTCAGTGTGTGTGTGAGTGTATGCGATCGGATGTGTGTGAGTGTGAGTGTGTGTGTGTGTGAGTGTATGCGATCGGATGTGTGTGAGTGTGTGAGTGTATGCAATCGAATGTGTGTGAGTGTGTGTGTGTGTGAGTGTATGCGATCGGATGTGTGCGTGTGTGTGTGTGAGTGTATGCGATCGGATGTGTGTGAGTGTGTGTGTGTGAGTGTATGCGATCGGATCTGTGAGTGTCGGCAGAGGAGCACGGCGTGCAGCACAGCTGCTGGGACCGCCCACCGGTGGGCACAGGGAGAAGTGGTGTGTGTGTGTGTGAGTGTATGCGATCAGATGTGTGCGTGTTTACTGTCTGATGTGTGACTGTGGAGCACGATGGGGAGTGCGCATCATGGGGGATGGAGCACGATTGGGAGTGTGCAGCATGGGGGATGGAGCACGATGGGGGGTGCGCAGCATGGGGGATGGTGCACGATGGGGAGTGCGCAGCATGGGTGATGGAGCACGTTTGGGAGTGCGCAGCATGGGGGATGGAGCACGATGGGGAGTGCGCAGCATGGGGGATGGAGCACGATGGGGGGTGCGCAGAATGGGGGATGGAGCATGATGGGGAGTGCGCAGCATGGGGGATGGAGCACGATGGGGAGTGCGCAGCATGGGGGATGGAGCACGATGGGGAGTGCGCAGCATGGGGGATGGAGCACGATGGGGAGTGCGCAGCATGGGGGATGGAGCACGATGGGGAGTGCGCAGCATGGGGGATGGAGCACGTTTGGGAGTGCGCAGCATGGGGGATGGAGCACGATGGGGGGTGCGCAGCATGGGGGATGGAGCACGATGGGGAGTGCGCAGCATGGGGGATGGAGCACGATGGGGAGTGCGCAGCATGGGGGATGGAGCACGATGGGGAGTGCGCAGCATGGGGGATGGAGCACGTTTGGGAGTGCGCAGCATGGGGGATGGAGCACGATGGGGAATGCGCAGCATGGGGGATGGAGCACGATGGGGAATGCGCAGCATGGGGGATGGAGCACAATGGGGAGTGGGGATGGAGCACGATGGGGGGTGCGCAGCATGGGGGATGGAGCACGATGGGGGTTGCGCAGCATGGGGGATGGAGCACGATGGGGGGTGCGCAGCATGGGGGATGGAGCACGATGGGGAGTGTGCAGCATGGGGGATGGAGCACGTTTGGGAGTGCGCAGCATGGGGAATGGAGCACAATGGGGAGTGCGCAGCATGGGGGATGGAGCACGATGGGGAGTGCGCAGCATGTGGGATGGAGCACGTTTGGGAGTGCGCAGCATGGGGGATGGAGCACGATGGAGAATGTGCAACATGGGGGATGGAGCACGATGGGGAATGCGCAGCATGGGGGATGGAGCACAATGGGGAATGCGCAGCATGGGGGATGGAGCACAATGGGGGGTGCGCAGCATGGGGGATGGAGCACGATGGGGGGTGAACACCTCCCCCCAAAACACACACACACACACACTGCCACACACGCACTGCACAACACACCACACACACTGGGAACCACAAACACTGCCCTACAGACACCCACACACACAACGCCGCTCACACACAACACCCAACACACAAACACCGCGGCACACACAAATATACGCACATACCGCACAACACACACATTGCACAAAACATACCTCCCCCCAAAACACACACCCACACAAACCGCGCAACACACATACACAACGCTACAGACACACAGCGCTCCACAAATAACGACACACAACGCAACACACAAACAACACCGCTCTCACCCCCCGCCACACCCAGACAATACCCAGAACATGTACAGCCCCTACACAAACACTTGGTAACTACACACAACAACATCTATATATATATATATATATATATATATATTTATATATAACAAAAATCATACATTAACTACACAATACGTAAATTCTAGAATACCCGATGCGTAGAATCGGGCCACCTTCTAGTTTGTAATGATTTTCTAACGTTAATATATTTATTGTATTTTTCTTCCATGTTGTGATACTCACTACGTCCCTTTGAATTTGTACCACGTTTTTGTAATGTGATGATGTGTATATGATTTTACCTGAAAAGGAAGTGAAGGGGCGGTGTATTATTGAGTCTGGACCCGATGAAGCGCCATTGTGTGTGAAGTTGCTGCTGTCGTCCACATATGCTCGCCGCATCCCCTCCTGCCTTTTTTATATCTTGACTAAATAAATAAAGAAGAAGAGGGTGAGTGCCACCATTTCCTTTTCTTGTTATGGCTTTTGATATGTACTTTCATGGTATGGATTGAGCACTGCCTGTCTGGATTTCTGGCCAGTAAATTGTCTGTGCCAGGTGAAGATCTGTTTACGTGGAGCTAGGTGTCGGACTTTTTCATTTCCTTTGTTTTGGATTTTGCATGGAACCCTAAAGCTATGTATTTAGTTTTTACAAGGTGGCTCAATATTGTCGTCCCTATTATTATGTATATAGCACAGAGCCAAATCCTAGTTTATAGGTCATTCATAATCATATTTTCTCAGAAATTTCAACAATTGTGTGTCATTATCAAGAGGCAACAGAAGTTTTCTGTCAACGCAGAAGACAAAGAAAACTGTCCCCCTGAGGGAAGAAATATGTGTGAAGATTTCTGTAAATGCCTCATCTAATTGGAGTTATCTTATCTTCCCATTTGTTCTGATAGGTTTATCCCAGTCCCTTGGAGCCACATCCCAGCCATGTAGCCCAAACGCTGTGTTTCACCACAGATCAAGCAAAGTGGAATGATTTCTGAAATTGCATGCCCACTGTGCAATTAAAGAAGCTGTAGAACTGTGATTTTGGGGGGCTTTTTTTACTCCATTGGCTTTTATGCAAAGCCTGATAAACATGCATAAAATTATTGCTTTCATGAGTGTGGAATCCCAGCATTTCTACACTAAAAAGCCATGGAACATCTGCACTAAAAACACACAAAGGGTCCAACACATCCAAAAATTGCAACAAAAATTTAATCATCAAAGCCGACCACTATTTGATATTTTGGTGCGGACAGCTGTAGGAAAAAAATCCCGCATTTCTTGACATAGGAAATTTGCCTCACAATAAAGCTGACTTCAGACATCCGTATAGCATGGTCCGAGTAAATGAAATGCCACAATGCATAGACTGGCTGTGCTTCTCCTGACCTATCACCTTGGGTGTGTTTGAGAAACTGAATATGGCCCTCTCTAGTAAACCTACAGTGTAATTGTCTGCTTGATGTCTGCTAATATACACCAAATCACTTTGGTTACAGATAAATGAAGGGAATATGACAGGTAATTCCACATTCATACATCCATGTGTCACGGTCCGAATATGGACCATGATGCATGGGCTGTCCTCGGGTCTCCTGACTTGAGCTTTGCAGCCTCATCTATATATATAATTGCCTATTCTGTCTGTCTGTCTTGCTCCAAAATTCTGTCGTTACCGCGACAAGCGTCTCATTGGCCGCTCGCCTCGGCTCCGCCCCCCGCACGGATTGGCCGCTCGCCCAGGCTCCGCCCCCCACACGGATTGGCCTCTCGCCCCGGCCCCCTGCACGCATTGGCAACTCGGCCACGCCCCGCCCCCCTCACGCATTGCACGCTCACTCTGGCCACGGAGCCCCGACTCCCAGGTGAGTGCTGTACCCCCGGGAGCCCACACCAGCGTACGCCGGCAACCCAGCCGACACATACCCTCGCATTGCTGGGGTTGCCGGCGTACGCTGGTGTGGGCTCCCGTGCGTGCGGGGGGCGGGGTACGCTGGTAACCATGGTACACATCGGGTAATATTGTGTATCATGGTTACCAGCGTACAGTGAGCGCATCAAGGTCCTGCAGCGGCGGAATACACACGCACACACACACATAAGAACAGACACACACACACATCAGATCACACTCACTCTCACACACACATCAGATCGCATCCACACACTCACAACATCCAGTGATATCGCTTGCTTCTTGGCGGCGATACTGTGCGTGCAGTGACCTTCCAGGACCTGCCGGAGGATCACATGGCCGGAAGCATGTGGTATCTCCGGATGTTGTGATTGTGTGAGCGCGTATGTGCGATATCATCAATGTGTGTGTGCGTGTATGCAATCGGATGTGTGCGTGTATGCGATCGGATGTGTGCATGTATGCGATCGGATGTGTGCGTGTATGCGATCGGATGTGTGCGTGTCGGCAGAAGGCAGAGGAGCACTGCGTGCAGCACAGCTGCTGGGACTGCCCACAGGAGGGCACAGGCAGAAGTAGGGTGTGAGTGTATGCGATCAGATGTGTGCATGTATACTGTCTTTTGTGTGACTGTGGAGCACGATGGGGGGTGCACAGCATGGGGGATGGAGCACGATGGTGAGTGCGCAGCATGAGGGATGGAGCACGATGGGGAGTGCGCAGCATGGGGGATGGAGCACGATGGTGAGTGCGCAGCATGAGGGATGGAGCACGATGGGGAGTGCGCAGCATGGGGGATGGAGCACGATGGGGGGGTGCACAGCATGGGGGATGGAGCACGATGGGTGCGCAGCATGGGGGATGGAGCACGATGGGGGGTGCGCAGCATGGGGGATGGAGCACGATGGGGGGTGCGCAGCATGGGGGATGGAGCACGATGGGGGTGCACACCTCCCCCCAAAACACACACACACACTGCCATACGCGCACCGCACAACACACCACACACACTGGGAACCACAAACACCGCCCTACACAGACACCCACACACACAGACAACGCCGCACACACACAACACCCAACACACAAACACCGCAGCTTACACAAATATACGCACATACCGCGCAACACACACACATTGCACAAAACATGCCTCCCCCAAAACACACACACGCACCCCACACCCACACAAACCGCGCAACACACACAGCAACACACACAGACAACACTGCAGACACACAGCGCTCCACAAACACCACAACACACACACAGCGCTCCACACAAACAACACCGCTCTCACACACCCCCACCCAGACAACACCCAGACAACACCCAGAACATTTACAGCCCCTACACAAACACTTGACAACTACACACAACAACATCTATATATATAACAAAAATCATACATAAACTACACAATAAATTCTAGAATACCCGATGCGTTAGAATCGGGCCACCTTCTAGTAGTCATATATGAGGCTATTAAATTTTGGTCAGGAGATCAATGTACAGTTTGTGGATCACGGTCCATACTCGGACCGTAGATAGGGATAGCACGGCACTTCTGGCTGGGTGGTGCACAAGTACATTCCAAACTCGTATGTCGTGTAAAGTAATACTTGGCACTCAACTGGTGATTTTGTTCAATTTATGTTAAATATCCAGAAATAAAACAGGCACGAACGTTTCAATCAGGGCGACCTTCATCAATGTGCAGACATGTTTAACTGTCACTGGCATCAGGATGACCTAGAACTGTGTGCAGGCTGCGGCATCCACCTCTGGCATGATAGCCGCTGCTATCATTGGTGCTCTAAAAGCGGTGGATGCCATGGTCTGCACACAACGCTCAGTCACCCTGATGCCAGTAATACTTAAACATGCCTGCACATTGATTAAGGTCGCCTTGATCGAAATATGTGTGCCTGTTTAATTTCCGGATATTTAAAATGAATTGAACAAATGACCAGTTGAGTGCCAAGTATTACTAGATACATAGTCAGACCATGACATATGGATGTGTGAAGGCGGCATAAGGGTAAGGCCTAACAGTATAGTTGTGATCTGGTCATGACACAGTTGACCACGTCTTGGAGCCCACCTCAAATAGGTCTATATGGCGAAAAATAAGGTCTGACAGAGCACACAAGAAAATCCACTTGTGACTTTTAGGATCGCTACTTCCAATAGGTGGCGCTGTGCTAGAGTTTGTCTCCTTTACTGGAGAGACAATTTGAATATTTCCCAGAGGGGCATTGCAGCTATAAGTCCCCTTACCTGGCAGCCAGACTGGCTTGCAAAGTCTCCTTAAGGAGAATAGTGTTCCCCCGTGGAATTTTAGGGGCATTGCAGCTATAAGTCCCCTTACCTGGCAGCCAGACTGGCTTGCAAAGTCTCCTTAAGGAGAATAGTGTTCCCCCGTGGTCCCCACATAGCTTTCTCATGAGCCAGATCAGACACCCCCATACTTTGCACTGACGAGGGGCAAGCACCCCGAAACACCGTGTCTGCAAATTGGGATTCTGATCTGGCTTATATATCCTGAGTCATATTGCAAAGGATTGTCGAAAATCCACTTGTGACTTTTAGGATCGCTACTTCCAATAGGTGGCGCTGTGCTAGAGTTTGTCTCCTTTACTGGAGAGACAATTTGAATATTTCCCAGAGGGGCATTGCAGCTATAAGTCCCCTTACCTGGCAGCCAGACTGGCTTGCAAAGTCTCCTTAAGGAGAATAGTGTTCCCCCGTGGAATTTTAGGGGCATTGCAGCTATAAGTCCCCTTACCTGGCAGCCAGACTGGCTTGCAAAGTCTCCTTAAGGAGAATAGTGTTCCCCCGTGGTCCCCACATAGCTTTCTCATGAGCCAGATCAGACACCCCCATACTTTGCACTGACGAGGGGCAAGCACCCCGAAACACCGTGTCTGCAAATTGGGATTCTGATCTGGCTTAT
Source organism: Anomaloglossus baeobatrachus (assembly GCF_048569485.1). Taxonomy (NCBI): domain Eukaryota; kingdom Metazoa; phylum Chordata; class Amphibia; order Anura; family Aromobatidae; genus Anomaloglossus; species Anomaloglossus baeobatrachus. The sequence goes on along the minus strand of NC_134357.1, from coordinate 470,674,052 downwards.
ATATCCTGAGTCATATTGCAAAGGATTGTCGAAAATCCACTTGTGACTTTTAGGATCGCTACTTCCAATAGGTGGCGCTGTGCTAGAGTTTGTCTCCTTTACTGGAGAGACAATTTGAATATTTCCCAGAGGGGCATTGCAGCTATAAGTCCCCTTACCTGGCAGCCAGACTGGCTTGCAAAGTCTCCTTAAGGAGAATAGTGTTCCCCCGTGGAATTTTAGGGGCATTGCAGCTATAAGTCCCCTTACCTGGCAGCCAGACTGGCTTGCAAAGTCTCCTTAAGGAGAATAGTGTTCCCCCGTGGTCCCCACATAGCTTTCTCATGAGCCAGATCAGACACCCCCATACTTTGCACTGACGAGGGGCAAGCACCCCGAAACACCGTGTCTGCAAATTGGGATTCTGATCTGGCTTATATATCCTGAGTCATATTGCAAAGGATTGTCGAAAATCCACTTGTGACTTTTAGGATCGCTACTTCCAATAGGTGGCGCTGTGCTAGAGTTTGTCTCCTTTACTGGAGAGACAATTTGAATATTTCCCAGAGGGGCATTGCAGCTATAAGTCCCCTTACCTGGCAGCCAGACTGGCTTGCAAAGTCTCCTTAAGGAGAATAGTGTTCCCCCGTGGAATTTTAGGGGCATTGCAGCTATAAGTCCCCTTACCTGGCAGCCAGACTGGCTTGCAAAGTCTCCTTAAGGAGAATAGTGTTCCCCCGTGGTCCCCACATAGCTTTCTCATGAGCCAGATCAGACACCCCCATACTTTGCACTGACGAGGGGCAAGCACCCCGAAACACCGTGTCTGCAAATTGGGATTCTGATCTGGCTTATATATCCTGAGTCATATTGCAAAGGATTGTCGAAAATCCACTTGTGACTTTTAGGATCGCTACTTCCAATAGGTGGCGCTGTGCTAGAGTTTGTCTCCTTTACTGGAGAGACAATTTGAATATTTCCCAGAGGGGCATTGCAGCTATAAGTCCCCTTACCTGGCAGCCAGACTGGCTTGCAAAGTCTCCTTAAGGAGAATAGTGTTCCCCCGTGGAATTTTAGGGGCATTGCAGCTATAAGTCCCCTTACCTGGCAGCCAGACTGGCTTGCAAAGTCTCCTTAAGGAGAATAGTGTTCCCCCGTGGTCCCCACATAGCTTTCTCATGAGCCAGATCAGACACCCCCATACTTTGCACTGACGAGGGGCAAGCACCCCGAAACACCGTGTCTGCAAATTGGGATTCTGATCTGGCTTATATATCCTGAGTCATATTGCAAAGGATTGTCGAAAATCCACTTGTGACTTTTAGGATCGCTACTTCCAATAGGTGGCGCTGTGCTAGAGTTTGTCTCCTTTACTGGAGAGACAATTTGAATATTTCCCAGAGGGGCATTGCAGCTATAAGTCCCCTTACCTGGCAGCCAGACTGGCTTGCAAAGTCTCCTTAAGGAGAATAGTGTTCCCCCGTGGAATTTTAGGGGCATTGCAGCTATAAGTCCCCTTACCTGGCAGCCAGACTGGCTTGCAAAGTCTCCTTAAGGAGAATAGTGTTCCCCCGTGGTCCCCACATAGCTTTCTCATGAGCCAGATCAGACACCCCCATACTTTGCACTGACGAGGGGCAAGCACCCCGAAACACCGTGTCTGCAAATTGGGATTCTGATCTGGCTTATATATCCTGAGTCATATTGCAAAGGATTGTCGAAAATCCACTTGTGACTTTTAGGATCGCTACTTCCAATAGGTGGCGCTGTGCTAGAGTTTGTCTCCTTTACTGGAGAGACAATTTGAATATTTCCCAGAGGGGCATTGCAGCTATAAGTCCCCTTACCTGGCAGCCAGACTGGCTTGCAAAGTCTCCTTAAGGAGAATAGTGTTCCCCCGTGGAATTTTAGGGGCATTGCAGCTATAAGTCCCCTTACCTGGCAGCCAGACTGGCTTGCAAAGTCTCCTTAAGGAGAATAGTGTTCCCCCGTGGTCCCCACATAGCTTTCTCATGAGCCAGATCAGACACCCCCATACTTTGCACTGACGAGGGGCAAGCACCCCGAAACACCGTGTCTGCAAATTGGGATTCTGATCTGGCTTATATATCCTGAGTCATATTGCAAAGGATTGTCGAAAATCCACTTGTGACTTTTAGGATCGCTACTTCCAATAGGTGGCGCTGTGCTAGAGTTTGTCTCCTTTACTGGAGAGACAATTTGAATATTTCCCAGAGGGGCATTGCAGCTATAAGTCCCCTTACCTGGCAGCCAGACTGGCTTGCAAAGTCTCCTTAAGGAGAATAGTGTTCCCCCGTGGAATTTTAGGGGCATTGCAGCTATAAGTCCCCTTACCTGGCAGCCAGACTGGCTTGCAAAGTCTCCTTAAGGAGAATAGTGTTCCCCCGTGGTCCCCACATAGCTTTCTCATGAGCCAGATCAGACACCCCCATACTTTGCACTGACGAGGGGCAAGCACCCCGAAACACCGTGTCTGCAAATTGGGATTCTGATCTGGCTTATATATCCTGAGTCATATTGCAAAGGATTGTCGAAAATCCACTTGTGACTTTTAGGATCGCTACTTCCAATAGGTGGCGCTGTGCTAGAGTTTGTCTCCTTTACTGGAGAGACAATTTGAATATTTCCCAGAGGGGCATTGCAGCTATAAGTCCCCTTACCTGGCAGCCAGACTGGCTTGCAAAGTCTCCTTAAGGAGAATAGTGTTCCCCCGTGGAATTTTAGGGGCATTGCAGCTATAAGTCCCCTTACCTGGCAGCCAGACTGGCTTGCAAAGTCTCCTTAAGGAGAATAGTGTTCCCCCGTGGTCCCCACATAGCTTTCTCATGAGCCAGATCAGACACCCCCATACTTTGCACTGACGAGGGGCAAGCACCCCGAAACACCGTGTCTGCAAATTGGGATTCTGATCTGGCTTATATATCCTGAGTCATATTGCAAAGGATTGTCGAAAATCCACTTGTGACTTTTAGGATCGCTACTTCCAATAGGTGGCGCTGTGCTAGAGTTTGTCTCCTTTACTGGAGAGACAATTTGAATATTTCCCAGAGGGGCATTGCAGCTATAAGTCCCCTTACCTGGCAGCCAGACTGGCTTGCAAAGTCTCCTTAAGGAGAATAGTGTTCCCCCGTGGAATTTTAGGGGCATTGCAGCTATAAGTCCCCTTACCTGGCAGCCAGACTGGCTTGCAAAGTCTCCTTAAGGAGAATAGTGTTCCCCCGTGGTCCCCACATAGCTTTCTCATGAGCCAGATCAGACACCCCCATACTTTGCACTGACGAGGGGCAAGCACCCCGAAACACCGTGTCTGCAAATTGGGATTCTGATCTGGCTTATATATCCTGAGTCATATTGCAAAGGATTGTCGAAAATCCACTTGTGACTTTTAGGATCGCTACTTCCAATAGGTGGCGCTGTGCTAGAGTTTGTCTCCTTTACTGGAGAGACAATTTACATGAATATAGACATTTAGAGAAAAGTACAGGTCGCTTGCAAATATATGAATGCTTTATGATTCCTGAATGCAGGTAAGTGAAGAATACAACACAGGTAAGGTGGTGTGAAATGGAGGGTGAAAGATCACCTAAATTCAGGAAAATAAAACTATAGTATACAATCAAATATTTGAATTATGAAGCTGTATAATTTTCTGGCTCTGTATACATAGAGAATCAAGAAACATTTCGGTACTCTCCAGTGAAATTCCCTGAGCGCTTAGTTGTGGCCACAGACATTTCCTACTTAGTTCCCGTTTACTTCTGTCCAGACCTAATCTAAAGGGACCCTTCTTTGTGTGCAGTGGACGGCACTTATACCCCATTTATACAATCACATCAGTATAGTCTCAACACTCTCTTAGCATCACTGTATTTAATGAAACTCTTCAGAATAATCCTAGAACGTTGAAATCGGTACTGCGAATTATTCTGAGCTGGTTGCTAGGTGACACATTAAACTGTCAGCAACATTGTTACTACAGGGACTGAATATAGGAGCTCCTGAAAGAGCCTAACCGGTCACCCACCCTCCCTTCCCCCATATAGTAGCGTCACACATGTCACAAGTGCACTGTGCCAATCTGTTAGAGATGTAGAATATTTATAGAATATGCCATTGACTAAATGGATGATCATTTCATTTTGAAATAGAGGCAGGACCAAAAAATTCCACTCACTGTGTCCTTTTTCAAAGCTGCTGCTCCAGAATTCACACAAAAATCTCCACTACTCCCTGTATTATATTTAATAATTGTATCTGGTGCCATGGTGCATTTTTTTTGCTGCCGGTTGCGTTTTCCTGCATAGACTTTAATTAGTGCCGCATGGGCTTGCGTTCCGTCCGGTTTTTGCCGCATGCGGCAGATTTAGCCGATGCGGCGGCCTGATGGAACATTGCCTGGCACGTTTTTTGTGCGGCAAAAAACCCCGCATCGTGCCGCATACAGCCGATGCGGCGCATTTTTCATTGCATGCCTATGGACGCCGGATGCGGCGCGATGCGGCAAAAACCGCATCCGGCCGCCGCATGCGGTTTTTGCCACTGCGCATGCTCAGTAGCATGCCGCAAGCGGCAAAAACCGGACGGGCCGCATTTAAAAAACTTATGCAAAGGATGCAGCTTTTTCGCCGCATCTGTTGCATAGGTTTTAGAGCCCGACTGGCCGGCTCTGCACCGACCGGATGTGTGAAAGCAGCCTTACTTGGTCATTAGTTGGAAAATATTTGCATGCAACGTTTCATTTATTAGCAACTAAAATAATCCATGTGGCGCAATAGAAACATTTTTGATCAGGTAAAAAAAACAATCCTTGAAAATCCAGCTCACTGCCACCTGACCTGACCGCTGCCCAGACTCGGATGTGGGCCCTGCCCTGGCCGTGAATCAAACAATGAATAAAATAATCCAGCTGAGTGCAAACGGTATTTCTTTATTCGTGCATGAACAGACAGTGCACAACCAACGTTAATGTGTTTCTGGCTTAACGCCCTTAGTCATAAGCCAGAAACGCGTTTACGCTGGTTGTGCACTGTCTGTTCATGTACGAATAAAGAAACACCGTATACACTCAGCTGGATTATTTTTTTCATTGTAACAAAACAATATTCATGCTCACACCTTCCTAATGAGCGTTTTGATACATTACAAATAAGAGATCTTGTTTTATTGTGGGTATCTGTCAACAAATAGCTGGCCTTGTGTGCTATAGTTTTACCAGTTCGGGATGTTTTTTCTTGAAGAAACTTTAATTGAATTGTTTTTTAACACCACACAGATTACACAGGACTGCAAGGGTAAAATTGTTTGAAATTTAAGAGATGATTTTTATATACTTTCAATCTCTGAAAAAAATTCCATTACATATAGTTTTTTTAAGAAACACTGACTCAATAGATGTAACGCCCATACCGGCATCCCTGCACTGTCCTGCTCCCCTTCCCTGGCGGGAATGCCGGCTATCTCACCTTCCTGGCCACCTCTTTTCATGCTGCAGTCTCCCAGGGCCTGCGTGGGCCACACAGGTCCCCTGGGAATGTCAGTAGGATGCATGTGCCGCCATGTCCCTTTTCTTAAAGGACCTGTATGCCCTGACCCGAAAGTGCCTCTCAGCTCGCTAAGAGGCATCAGATATTTAAAATACCTACCCCTTTAGGGAGGTGCCTGGGGAACAAGTTATATATTTTGCTAGTTCTCAGGTCCTCAGTGCTTCTGTTGCTGCTGTCATTGTAAAAATATGCAACCACAATCATAGACATGGAAAAATGCCAGAAAAACAAAGTATCTCTGGTTATACCTGCATAGGGAGTCTGTAACAAAAGTTAAACTATGGCGTCCCCTCACACCCAAGTGATACTATGTTTTTCTGGACCTTTTCCATATCTATGATTGTGGTTGCATATTTTTACATGTAATACTAATATGCCACACTTGTGTTTTTATTTTAAAAGGTACTGTATATTTCCCATTTGTTTAAAAACTATTATGACACACGTATCTTTTTTGAAAAGATATTTCCCATATTCATGGTAATTTATTTTACAAGATATTGGTCCTGAAGTATTAGTTATTTTTCTTCATTAATTTTTATACACATTGTGTAGGGGGTTTGGCCAGGTGTCCCTAACATGTACCATCTGCCTTCTGTTTTTTTTTTTTTTTTATAATGAGACATGTTTTATGTGTCTTACTATTTTTCAATAAAAAGGTATATATTTTATGCGGTTTCATAAGTGTTTTTCTTGGTGTCATTATTTCCTGTTATGTGTTCCCACTATTGAGATTGGGGTATAAGTGTTATTATCTACTTCTTTGTGGACTGAAAGGGATTTGGTCCTGGGGAAAGGTCATGGAAGCCAAGGGAGAATCTTAATGCACCTCTTAAGAGATTCCTGGAAAAGAAGGGCATAAGGGGGTACTGTAATGCCCATACCAGCGTCCCTGCATTGTCCTGCCCAACTTCCCCGGTGGGCACGACGACTCTGTCAACTTACCGCCCGCCCAGTGGTGGCCACCCCATCCCTGGTCCATGCTGCTGTCATTGGATGTTTGATTACAAACTCATTAGGTGCTACGACAGCTCAGGCTATGTTCACATTGCAGTCTGACAAGCAAATTGATGTCTCCTAGTTGTTCATCCAGAGCTGGGCGTTGGCTGTTTCATATCCACAGTCCTGCAGGAGTTAATTTCTGCTGGCCTGGGGAACTCTGCTAGGAGCTCAGGTAGATAATTACCAATCACAGCCGTCTCCTTGTTATATAAGGTACTGGATTATGGTGCTCAGTGTCGATAAGAGCTCCAGCTTGTACAGAAATTATACTCTGATAATGCTAAAGTATGGAAACCATGAATATGTGAACATGGACCTGCATTACTGCTAAGGAAAATCTGAGAAAAATGAGATATTTAGCATATATAAATGGCCATTTGTATATCTGCCCAGTTGCCCCTTCACGGCATATTGTCACGCTCCCCGGGTCCTCACCCCCGTTCCCCGGCTCACCTGCCACGCTCTCCGCTCCCCAGTCACCGGATTCCGTCCGTCCCAGGGCTCCGGGCCCCCGATCCCGGCGCCCGACAGCTTCCCTGGACCTGGCCGGCTCCCCTGCGTCCTCCTCGCAGCCTCCTTCCCTGGCTTCTGGCACCCGGGCGGCGCGCATGCGCATTAGGGCGCGCGCGCGGTCACTGACCCTTTCTTAAAGGGCCAGCGTCCATTAACAGGAAATGAGGTTGCACAGGTACAGGGTATATAAGGGGTCATTGTCCAAGGGGGCGGGGCCTGATCTTCGTGTTCCCTGAGCTAGGAGTCAGGTCTCCTGGTGTTACTGTGCTCGTACTCACCTATCTCTCTTTGTAGAGCCGTGCCTGCTTCGCCATCCAGTCTGCCGTATCCTGAAACCCGAACGCTGTCCATCTGCCATCCTGACAGTCCGCACCACCTCGGATCCCTGCGGTGACCCGTCTTCTTGCTCCCAAGGTTCCGGACCCCGCCTGACATCATCTCGGCTTCCGAACCTGAGCTGCGTCACCCGGACTACCACCCGTAACTCCGTAGTCCCAGGGACTTCTCCGCTATACCTGTGTGCAAGGACTGCTCTGCTGTTTCTAGTGCTCCAGCTGCCGGACTCTTTGCTACCATCTAGGAGTTCGGTCCAGTGGATCCACCTCCTGGGCCTGCCCGTACACCTGGCCGTGACAGTAAGATCAGGCCATGGATCCCGCTGCAGCACTATTGGCCCTGCAAGAGGAACTCCAACGCCAGCGTGAAGTCCAGACCCGCATGCTGCAATTTATGACCTCCGTGGACACCCGCCTGTACACGTTACAAGCATCCATGACGCCTGCGGCACCCAGGTCCTCCAATGGACAATCCACGGCTCCCGCACCAGTGGCAGCCTCGTCGGGTGCTTCCCAACTCCGGTTGGCTTCACCACCTCGTTATTCTGGAGATCCCAAGACCTGCAGGGGCTTCATCAACCAATGTTCCCTTCATTTCACGCAGCTGCCACATCTATTCGCCTCCGACCAAGCCAAGGTCGCCTTTATAATGTCCCACCTAGAGGGCGAGGCACTGGCGTGGATGAACCCCTTGTGGGAGAAGGAGGACCCCGTGACCAAGAACCTTCGAGAGTTCCTGCAGGCCTTTCGCAGTACCTTTGACGAGCCGGGACGCGCCTCTGCGTCTGCCTCATCACTTCTCCGCCTACGTCAAGGAACACTGACGGTGGGCCAATACGCCATCCGTTTCCGCACTTTGGCTTCTGAACTCGGGTGGAATAATGAGGCCCTGACAGCCGCCTTCTGGGAGGGACTCTCGAGTCGCATCAAAGATGAGTTGGCGGGTCGTGACTTGCCCTCCACCCTAGATGCCCTGATTGCCCTGGCTACTCGAGTGGACATTCGTTTTCAGGAGCGCTCTAAAGAGCTGTCTCGTGAGAGACGACCGGTACGGCATTCCTCACCTCCCCAGAAGCCCTCCGCACCTCAGTCATCAACAGCTGGGATTCCCGTCCACGAGCCCATGCAGATTGACCGAGTACGACAGTCTGAACAGCGTCGAGCAGAGCGGCTCGCCAAGGGCCTCTGCTTTTACTGCGGAGAGGGCACACACCTGCTACGCGCCTGTCCAGAGAGGCCGGGAAACTCCAAAGCCTAGGGTTGGTAGGAGAGGCCACCCTAGGTGCTGGGACTCTCTCAGACCCGGTTATGTGGACTGTGCAAGTGTCAACGGGAGAGACACGGTTCACGGCTGAGGCATACCTCGATTCCGGGGCAGCAGGCAATTTCATTCAGCAGGCCACGGTGGACAAGTACCAGCTGCCTGTTACTCCACTTGACAAACCCCTCGTGATAGCCTCTGTGGATGGGAGACCCCTCTCTGATACCATCTCCTGGGTCACCAGACCAGTCGAACTACGTATCGGTGCCCTGCACACCGAGAACATCTCTCTCTACGTCCTTCCACACATGTCCCATCAAATCCTGCTGGGACTTCCCTGGTTGCGGACACACGAACCCTCAGTCAGCTGGGGTACTGGCGAAATCACCCGATGGGGTCCTTCTTGTCATGAGAAGTGTCTGAAGTCCATACCACACATCCGACGACCTCCGGTTCCAGAGAACCTACCGGAACTGCCCTCGGCCTATTGGTCCTTCGCAGACGTTTTCGACAAGAAGGAGTCTGAGGTACTTCCGCCACACCGTCCCTACGATTGTGCCATCGACCTGCTCCCAGGAACAACACCACCTCGAGGACGGATATATCCGTTGTCCCCAGCCGAAACCAGGGCCATGTCTACCTACATCACAGAGAGCCTGGCTAAGGGATTCATCCGGAGATCCTCCTCTCCTGCGGGAGCGGGCTTCTTCTTCGTTAAGAAGAAAGAGGGTGACCTACGCCCCTGCATCGACTACCGGGGTCTGAATCAGATCACCGTAAAGAACAAGTACCCTCTGCCGCTCATCCCCGAATTGTTCGACCGGCTCAGAGGAGCCCGTGTGTTCACCAAACTGGATCTTCGGGGTGCTTACAACCTAGTTCGTATCCGCTCTGGGGACGAATGGAAGACCGCGTTTAATACTCGCGATGGGCACTATGAATACTGCGTGATGCCCTTCGGCCTATGTAATGCACCAGCAGTCTTCCAAGAATTGGTGAACGACATCTTCCGGGACCTCCTCTACGTCTGTGTAGTAGTGTATCTGGATGACATCCTTATCTACTCTCCGGACCTCCAGACCCACAGAGAGAACGTCCAGCTGGTCCTACAACGACTGAGAGAGAATCGTCTATACGCCAAATATGAGAAGTGTGTCTTTGAGCAGTCTTCTCTCCCTTTCCTGGGATACATCATCTCGGGTACTGGACTGCAAATGGATCCTAAGAAGGTGTCCTCCATACTCAACTGGCCTCCCCCTTCTGGACTAAAGGCAATCCAACGGTTCCTGGGATTTGCCAACTACTACCGCCAGTTCATCCCTCCCTTCTCTGCCCTGACTGCTCCTCTCTCCGCTTTGACCAAAAAGGAGGCTAATCCAAAGGACTGGTCACCTGCGGCCGACGCCGCGTTTTGCTCACTGAAGCGAGCATTTGCCTCCGCTCCTGTACTCCACCGTCCGGAGTTAAACCGCCAGTTCACCTTGGAGGTGGATGCCTCCTCCTCGGGAGCCGGAGCAGTGCTCATGCAAAAGTCCTCCTCCGGGAAGATGGTTACATGCGGTTTCTTCTCCAAGAGCTTCTCTGCACCTGAACGTAATTACACCATCGGTGACCGAGAACTATTGGCGGTCAAACTGGCTCTGGAGGAATGGCGCTACCTCCTGGAAGGAGCAGTGTACCCCGTGATTATCTACACGGACCACAAGAACCTGGAATACCTACGGTCCGCTCAGCGACTGAACCCACGGCAAGCCAGGTGGTCCTTATTCTTTGCCAGGTTCGACTTCCAGCTCCATTTCCGACCCGCAGACAAGAATGTACGTGCGGATGCCTTGTCTAGGTCTTTCATGCCCATGGAGCAGGAGGAAGAGACTACCCAGCCTATCATCCCTCCTAGCAAGATTATTCCGGTGGCCCCTGTCACCCTGGCCCAGATACCGCCCGGAAAGACCTATGTCTCTGAGACTGACAGGCAAAAGGTGTTACACTGGGGTCATGCCTCGAAAACAGCCGGTCATGCAGGCCAGAAGAGAACATGGGGTGCGATTGTACGCCATTATTGGTGGCCATCCCTTCGCACGGACGTCGCTGCTTTTGTCTCTGCCTGCTCCTCTTGTGCCAGGAACAAGACGCCCAAACACCTGCCCTATGGCCGTCTTCTGCCTCTGCCGATACCCACAATTCCGTGGCAACACATAGCGATGGATTTTATTACGGACTTGCCATTATCCTCTGGACACACAGTCATATGGGTCGTGGTGGACCGGTTCTCCAAAATGGCTCACTTCGTCCCTATGGCTGGACTGCCCTCTGCTCAGGAACTCGCGGAAGCCTATATACATCACATCTTCCGCTTGCATGGTTTCCCATCCCACATCGTGTCCGACCGAGGAACTCAGTTTACCTCCCGCTTCTGGAGGGCGCTCTGCAAACATCTGGGTGTGACTCTGGACTTTTCTTCTGCTTACCATCCTCAGTCTAATGGCCAAGTGGAGAGGGTCAATCAAATCTTGACCTCCTTCTTACGTCACTACGTCAACGCCCATCACGACGACTGGTCCACGCTTCTACCTTGGGCTGAATTCTCACATAACCACCACATCAGTGAGTCGTCCTCCAAATCTCCCTTCCATGTAGTTTACGGACTTCAACCCTCCGTCCCGTTGCCTATATCCCCTTCATCGGATGTTCCGGCTGCTGATACTGCAGTTCGTGACTTTGCTACCATTTGGGACTCTGTCAAAGCGTCCCTTGGGCGCGCTTCCCAGCGGATGAAGAAACACGCTGACAAGAGACGTCTGGATCCTCCGTGTTTCTCTCCTGGTGACCTGGTCTGGCTTGCTTCCCAGTACATCCGATTGAAGATACCTTCCTACAAGCTGGGTCCTCGCTACATCGGGCCGTTTAAGGTCCTCAGCAAGATCAATGAGGTATCCTACAAGCTACAGCTCCCGGCCACGATGAGGATACCCAACTCCTTCCACGTCTCTCTGCTCAAGCCGGTTGTCCTTGGTCCCTTCTCCGCTGCTGCCAGTCCGGCCCCTCCTCCTATTGCCGATGATGACATCTATGCGGTAAGGGATATCGTGGCCATGAAGACCGTACGAGGTCGGCAGTTCTTCCTGGTGGACTGGGAAGGGTATGGTCCTGAGGATAGGTCTTGGGAGCCCAGGGAGAACGTGGGCACTCCTCTTATCCGTGCCTTCATGTCCCGGTTGCGGGGAGGGGGGCGTGGGGGGGGGGGTACTGTCACGCTCCCCGGGTCCTCACCCCCGTTCCCCGGCTCACCTGCCACGCTCTCCGCTCCCCAGTCACCGGATTCCGTCCGTCCCAGGGCTCCGGGCCCCCGATCCCGGCGCCCGACAGCTTCCCTGGACCTGGCCGGCTCCCCTGCGTCCTCCTCGCAGCCTCCTTCCCTGGCTTCTGGCACCCGGGCGGCGCGCATGCGCATTAGGGCGCGCGCGCGGTCACTGACCCTTTCTTAAAGGGCCAGCGTCCATTAACAGGAAATGAGGTTGCACAGGTACAGGGTATATAAGGGGTCATTGTCCAAGGGGGCGGGGCCTGATCTTCGTGTTCCCTGAGCTAGGAGTCAGGTCTCCTGGTGTTACTGTGCTCGTACTCACCTATCTCTCTTTGTAGAGCCGTGCCTGCTTCGCCATCCAGTCTGCCGTATCCTGAAACCCGAACGCTGTCCATCTGCCATCCTGACAGTCCGCACCACCTCGGATCCCTGCGGTGACCCGTCTTCTTGCTCCCAAGGTTCCGGACCCCGCCTGACATCATCTCGGCTTCCGAACCTGAGCTGCGTCACCCGGACTACCACCCGTAACTCCGTAGTCCCAGGGACTTCTCCGCTATACCTGTGTGCAAGGACTGCTCTGCTGTTTCTAGTGCTCCAGCTGCCGGACTCTTTGCTACCATCTAGGAGTTCGGTCCAGTGGATCCACCTCCTGGGCCTGCCCGTACACCTGGCCGTGACACATATCTCGTAACTGGGTCCCTGACGCTATGCTGAAGCCTCTCTCTAGGTTAAAAACCTCCTGTGTATGGGCAAGTAGGAACCTGCTATATAGGATACGATTACCTGTGGCACCTGGGGGAAGGGTGCACGGCCAGAAGGTATGACCCTCTTCATATAGACAAAAAAGACTGACTGCACTCCTCGACCTGACGTGTGAACAGGTGCATAACTCCATGTTCACATATTCATGGTTTCCATACTTTAGCATTATCAGAGTGCAAACTGTTTTTTTGTATTTTATGTCATGTTCAGTTATGCACCTGTTCACACGTCAGGTCGAGGAGTGCAGTCAGTCTTTTTTGTCTGTACAGAAATTATAGTCTTATAGTGGTGGTCCAATCTTTGGTGATCTGTGGTGTGCTATACTGTGTGGTGCAGAAGTTTCCCAGTTGTTAGTTTACTTCCTCCCTTTTATGTTATTTTCCCCTGTGCATGTATTGTCGCGCCTTTCTGTTTGGTTGCTGTGTGTATGAGTATTGGTTATTCCCCTGTCTGTGTCTAATTGTGGGGTTTGTGACTATGGTCCCAGCTTACCCGAAGGGGAGGGTGTCACAAACCACCGGGGGGGTCACTCAGAAGTCCCCCGCGCTGGCTACCAGTACGTCACAATCGGGGGGTAACAAGTGGGGTCACCCCTCCTTTATACCTCCCGACCGACAGACAGAGCACGTGACGCGCTCTCTAGCGCCCCTCTTATAGTCAGGCCAATTATGGAATTGCCCGACAATAAGCAAGGAGGCCGCTATACTACTTATGCCGATTATTGAAGGGTCCCCGGTGAGAGTAAGGTATATATTCCCCCGACCTCCGCGGGCGGAATATATAATATCTTCCCGAGTCTCACTGGCCTCCCCACAATAATCCTTGGCACAACTCGCTGCCACCAACCGCTTCACGGTAACTATTAGCCGAACACACGGACGTGGGATTCGAGATCGAGATAACAGAACAGCTCAAGATTAATTATATACTTTAATCAGCCTAAAGCACACTAGAACTACAATATATACAATAGGGAATCTACAGAATATACATATGTCAGAGTACAGTTACAGATAAAGCATGGGTTACAAACAGGTATACAATTACATCAGTTACCTTGTGTGTCTGGCCACAGGGGGGCGCTGTAGACCAGGTTTCTAGGATTCTTCCTCACAGGTCTTTCCCAACCAGGCCCCCGAGCAGAAGAACACTGGAAAATGGCCGAAGTAGGGTTATCAACCTGGGCAGATCCAGGTCCCCTCCTACCTTAGTGACCTCACAGGGAAGCACTGCCACTCCCCCTGCATGGATCAGAATTATCCAGCAAAGGGGATATTGGCCATAACTTTGCCTGGGAGCGTCGTAGGCGGACGCCAATGCTCTCATTGTGACAGTTATGAATTTAGCTACAGAACGAGGGGACTCATGACCTGTCTACGAGTTCCCATATGGCTGATATCACGCCTGGGGTATTTCCCAAGCTCCCCCTTCCATAAAAAAGGTGTGCCAGCATCGTCCGCCTGCGCAAACACCATTTTTATGGTTGCCATATTTATCGGAGATATGGCTTGCGAGATATGAACCATTTTTTACTGGAGTCGTTCTGTCTGGCTACTTCCAAGCCTTGCTAATGAGATACAACTCTTGTTACAGGGTGACGGCAGGGAGTCATCCTGGGTCCATTGTCCTCACATCATCTCATCTCCATATCAGAGGAGATGGCTGTTGGAGGTGTAAGTGGGATGTGACACCTTCACAGATGCTGGACATTTGAGCACAAGAAGGGAGGGGGGCACTGCCAGGGAGTGATGAGAGCAATTATGACTTCTAGTCATAATTCCTCTTCATATCCCAGGATTTACCTCACACCTCCCCCCTTTTGAGGGCGCTAGGGGGCAGCACACTCCGGTGTTCCCCCGTGCGCCCGTCCGCGACCTCTCCTTGTCGGGACAGCCCGTCTGCGTTACCGTGGTCACGGCCCCTTTTGTGGCGAATGGTGAAGTTGTATTGCTGGAGCGCAAGGCTCCATCGCAACAATCGCCCATTCGTCCCAGAGACGGTGTGCAACCAGCTGAGGGGATTGTGGTCCGTCTCCACGATGAAGTGGCGCCCGTATAGATAGGGTTGCAGACGCTGCAGGGCCCACACTATGGCCAGGCACTCCTTCTCCATTGTAGAATAGGCCACTTCCCTTGGTAACAGCTTCCTGCTCAGGTACAAGACTGGGTGCTCTTGGCTCGCAGAGTCCACCTGGCTGAGCACCGCACCGAGGCCGAAGTCACTGGCGTCGGTCTGTACTACAAGCGGCCGCGTGAAGTCGGCTGCCTGTAGCACGGGCGGGCTGGACAGGGCGTCCTTTAGGGCCCGGAAGGCTGTCTCGCAGTCCATTGTCCAATCGACTGCAGAGGGCAGCTTCTTCTTGGTGAGGTCCGTCAAGGGCTTTGCCAGGCTACTATAGCATGGAACAAACCTCCTATAGTACCCAGCGGTCCCCAAGAAGGACATCACCTGCTTCTTGGTCCTGGGGGTGGGCCAGGATGCGATGGCCTCCACTTTCTCAGGCTCGGGCTTCAGCGTTCCCCCACCTACCCGGTGACCGAGGTACTGGACCTCGCTCATGGCCAGCTGACACTTTCCCGGCTTGATGGTCAAACCTGCCCGGTGGATCCGCCTGAGCACCTGTGCTAGATGCTCTAGGTGGTCCTCCCAGGTGGGACTGAAGACGGCAATGTCATCCAGGTACGCGGCCGCGTACCCTTCAAGTCCCTTGAGCAGGGTGTTGACCATCCGCTGGAAAGTGGCAGGGGCATTCCTCATCCCGAATGGCATCACCGTGGACTCGTACAGTCCAAATGGGGTAATAAAGGCAGAGCGTTCCCTGGCCTTGCGAGTCAGGGGGATCTGCCAATATCCCCGGCTCAGGTCCATGATGGTCAGGTACTGAGCCCCGGCCAACTGATCGAGCAGGTCATCGATGCGTGGCATTGGGTACGCATCGGCGACCGTGACAGCATTGAGCCCCCTGTAGTCCACGCAGAACCGAGTGGTTCGGTCCTTCTTAGGGACGAGGACTACAGGCGAGGCCCAAGCGCTGTTGGATGCCTGGATCACCCCCAGCTCCAGCATCTCGTCAATCTCCTGGCGCATGTGTTGCTGCACCTCCAGGGAGACCCGATATGCTGAACGCCGGATCGGGGGATGATCCCCAGTGTCCACGTGATGGACAGCCAAGTCAGTCCTTCCGGGCTGGTTGGTAAACAACCCCCGGAAGGGGTGTAGGGTGGCCCACAGCTGGGACCGTTGGTCCTCCAAGAGCTGGTGGCCAACCTCCACATCCTCAATGGATCCGCCTGCCCTAACCTGGGCTAGCATATCCAAGAGGGTTTCCGCTTCTCCCTCCTCGGGCAGGTTGCACACGGGGAGCGCACATGCCTCCCGCTCATGATGTGCCTTCATCATGTTCACATGGAAGGGCTTCCGCCTTCCACGGGCAGGGTCCAGGGTGACCAGGTACGTCACAGGGTTGAGCTGCTGGTACACGAGGTATGGGCCTTCCCAGGCTGCCTGAAGCTTGTCCTGTGGTACGGGGACCAGTACCCACACCTTTTGACCCACTTGGTAGGTCCTCTCACAAGCGTTCTGGTCGTACCAACGCTTCTGAT
The DNA here is from genome assembly GCF_048569485.1 of Anomaloglossus baeobatrachus. NCBI lineage: Eukaryota > Metazoa > Chordata > Amphibia > Anura > Aromobatidae > Anomaloglossus > Anomaloglossus baeobatrachus. Next base: position 470,657,730 of record NC_134357.1, on the reverse strand, counting down.
CGGCCTGGGCTTGAGCCATATTGTCGTGTACCAGTTGCGTCAAGGCCTGCATTTTGTCCCGGAAGCGCATGACATACTCGATAACCGACACTCCAGGGGTGGCCAAATCCCCTTCCCAAGCCTCCTTCACCAGAGCCAGGGGGCCCCGCACACGTCGCCCGTACAGGAGCTCAAACGGTGAGAATCCTGTTGAGGCCTGTGGAACCTCCCGGTAAGCAAATAACAGGTGTGGGAGATACCGCTCCCAGTCACGCCCATGGGAGTCGACCAACATCTTAAGCATCTGCTTTAAGGTGCCATTGAACCGCTCGCACAGGCCATTAGTCTGTGGATGGTACGGGCTGGCCACCAGATGTCGCACCTGGACTTGCTTACAGAGGGTCTCCATCAACTGGGACATGAATTGGGTCCCCCGGTCGGTGAGCATTTCCTGGGGAAAACCCACTCGGGAGAAAATCTCCAGCAATGCGGTGGCCACCTTGTCAGCCCGAATGGACGACAAGGCCACTGCTTCTGGGTACCGGGTGGCATAGTCCACTACCGTCAGTATGAAGCGTTTCCCGGAGCTGCTGGGGATGGCCAGCGGGCCGACCAGATCCACAGCCACCCTCCTGAAAGGCTCATCGATGATTGGCAGAGATACCAGTGGGGCTTTGGGGCGTGGCCCCGCCTTCCCCACTCTCTGACAGGTTTCACACGAACGGCAGTAGGCAGCCACATCGGCCCCCATTTTTGGCCAGTAGAAATGCTGGTTTAACCTGGCCTTGGTCTTAGCGATCCCTAGGTGTCCGGCCATCGGAATCTCATGTGCGATCCGCAACAACTCCGTCCGGAACGGATAGGGTACCACCAACTGTCGGTCCCTGGGCCACGCCTCCGGTGAACCCTGCTGGACCGTGGCCCGGTACAGCCGTCCTTGGTCCCAGACCACTCGCTCCGGGTCCGAGTCCGAGGGAGGCTGTGCCGCCTGCTCCTTTAGAGCTTTCAGGCTGTCGTCAGCTTCTAACGCTGCCTGAAACTCCTGACTAGATGTGGCCAGAATCGACGAGACTGTCACATCTTCAGTCAGTACCCCGGGACCTGTGTCCTGGCCTCCACCTGACTCGGCTGCCACTTGGTCAGAAGGGGAAGAGCTATCGGACCTCCGGGAGGCCCCTTGGCTTCCAGCACTCCCACTGCGGGTGACAGCGGCCACAGCCGCTGCGACCGTGGGTCGTGCCTGCTCCTCCTCCGTTCCTGACCAAGTCGCCGGTTCAGGCAGACCTACCTGGCTTCCTGACACCCCGGTTGTGGGGGAACCCTGCACCGAGATCTTACCTGGGAGCACTTCCGCTCCTGGACCGGCCCCAATCTCACCTGCCTGTTCCCCCCCTGCAGCAACAGAACCCCGCTGTGAAATCTCTGGGGACCCCACATTTGCTGTGGTAGCCCCCACCCCACACACTGGTCCTCCCCCTGCAGCACCCTGCTCTCTGCTTATCCCTGCAGAGGGCAGCAGATCCCAGCTCACAGGCTGGTTACTTGTAGAGGCATTGTCACACCTTTCTCTGACCCCCTCCCCTGTCACAGCTGCAGCTGCGTGTGTGTCTATGGTGTCTATGCAAGCAGAAATATCAGAGTTCACTCCCTCCTCCCTTACATCATTCATAGATAACACATTAACATTGTCCAGAGGCACGTCAGCACTGGCTGAAGGTTCAGCCTTTGGGGCGGGGCCAAACTGGGAGGTTATTTGCCCCAAATCTGTCCCAAGTAGCACGTTTGCAGGGATCCGATCAGTTACCCCCACCTCCCTCACCCCTCGCCCTGCGCCCCAGTCCACATAAATGTCAGCAACAGGCAGCGCCGGGTCAATGCCTCCAATCCCGGAGACAGCGAGGGTTTTTCCAGGGATCAAGTCTTGGGGGGACACCATCTCAGGCCGCACCAGAGTCACCTCCGAGGCGCTGTCTCGCAGTCCTATGGTCACAGACTGGCCGACGGTGACAGGTTGGAAGCTGTCCAGGGACCTACCACCACCCCCACCCACACAATACACCTTGGGCGGCCCTTGGGACGGGGACGGAGCCGGGGCCTTGGGACGCTGAGGGCACATGGCCTTGAAGTGTCCAGGTAGGTTGCACTGGTGGCACCGTCTTGGTTCTGCCACGGGCCTGGAGAGGGGAGTTGAGGGGGACACCCCCTGCAGTCTAGGGGCAGGTGGGGCAGTCGCAGAGTTCATCTTACCCCCTCTCCAGGTGCTGCTGGTGGCTGCTCTCCTGGCTTCAGGAGCCCGATTGTTGGTGTAGTCATCTGCCAGGGCAGCTGTAGCCGTGGATCCCTTTGGCTTCTGGTCTTGGATGAACTGGCGGAGATCCTCAGGGCAGTTCCACAAGAGTTGCTCCGTGATGAACAAGTCCAGGATCTCCGGTCCGGTGGAAAGCTGCAGGCCTTGGGTCCAGTGGTCGGCAGCTCGGGCAAGTGCCCGCCGGTGGTCAGCCCAGGAGTCCTTTGGTCCCTTCTGTAGGCTCCGGAACTTCTTGCGGTAGGACTCCGGGGTGAGGTTGTACTGTTGGATCAGGGCCCGCTTGATGGTGTCGTAGCCCTGATCTGCCTCAGCAGGCAAGTCCCCAAGGACATCCAGGGCCTTACCCCTTAAACGGGGGGTCAGGTATTTGGCCCACTGGTCCTTGTTCAGATGGTGCTGCAAGCAAGTCCGTTCAAAAGCAGTCAAGAAAGAGTCCAAGTCTCCATCCTTCTCCAGCACTGGGAAGTCCTCAACACGGACCTTTGGAAGTTTGGTGTCTGGAAGGTCACGGGTGGCTGATGAGGGCCGGAGCTGAGCTAGCTGCAGCTGGTAGTTACGCTCTGCCTGGCGCTCTTCACGCGCTGCTTGCCGCTCACGCTCGGCCATGAGTTCCTTGTAGCCCTCCCGGTCTCCAGCCTGGCGTAGGGCCATAGCCATTTGAAGAAGGCTATCCGAGCCTCCCAGGCTCGGTGGAATGGCACGTGGTGATCTGCGGCCCGCTGCGGAGCCTGGTGCTTCACTGTCCATTGCAGAGCGGAGGGCTGGCGTCTGGCTCGTTGAGGACCCTTGGGCGAGCTGCTCCTCATCTTGTCCAGCAGTGCCCGGTTGTGCAATGTCCTCTGCAGAGCTGTTTTCTGGCGTCGAGCTCCTGGAGGACTCGTGGACAACCTCCTCATCGTCTCTGGCCTGAGCATCGGCCATTCCTTTGGCTTTGCTCCTGGTGCTCTCAGCCATTCTTGCAGACTTTTGGTCACTGACACAGAACTGACACCTGATGCCTCCACACACCTTACAGTATCTGCACTCTGACACTCTAGTGTTGAGCTAGTCTGAAGACCCCAGCAGCCACAGCTGCTGCAGGCAGTCTTTAGTGTCTGGGAGTATGGGTCTCACACTCACACACACTATTATCTCGATCCCACCGCTTGCCACCAATATGTCACAAACCACCGGGGGGGTCACTCAGAAGTCCCCCGCGCTGGCTACCAGTACGTCACAATCGGGGGGTAACAAGTGGGGTCACCCCTCCTTTATACCTCCCGACCGACAGACAGAGCACGTGACGCGCTCTCTAGCGCCCCTCTTATAGTCAGGCCAATTATGGAATTGCCCGACAATAAGCAAGGAGGCCGCTATACTACTTATGCCGATTATTGAAGGGTCCCCGGTGAGAGTAAGGTATATATTCCCCCGACCTCCGCGGGCGGAATATATAATATCTTCCCGAGTCTCACTGGCCTCCCCACAATAATCCTTGGCACAACTCGCTGCCACCAACCGCTTCACGGTAACTATTAGCCGAACACACGGACGTGGGATTCGAGATCGAGATAACAGAACAGCTCAAGATTAATTATATACTTTAATCAGCCTAAAGCACACTAGAACTACAATATATACAATAGGGAATCTACAGAATATACATATGTCAGAGTACAGTTACAGATAAAGCATGGGTTACAAACAGGTATACAATTACATCAGTTACCTTGTGTGTCTGGCCACAGGGGGGCGCTGTAGACCAGGTTTCTAGGATTCTTCCTCACAGGTCTTTCCCAACCAGGCCCCCGAGCAGAAGAACACTGGAAAATGGCCGAAGTAGGGTTATCAACCTGGGCAGATCCAGGTCCCCTCCTACCTTAGTGACCTCACAGGGAAGCACTGCCACTCCCCCTGCATGGATCAGAATTATCCAGCAAAGGGGATATTGGCCATAACTTTGCCTGGGAGCGTCGTAGGCGGACGCCAATGCTCTCATTGTGACAGTTATGAATTTAGCTACAGAACGAGGGGACTCATGACCTGTCTACGAGTTCCCATATGGCTGATATCACGCCTGGGGTATTTCCCAAGCTCCCCCTTCCATAAAAAAGGTGTGCCAGCATCGTCCGCCTGCGCAAACACCATTTTTATGGTTGCCATATTTATCGGAGATATGGCTTGCGAGATATGAACCATTTTTTACTGGAGTCGTTCTGTCTGGCTACTTCCAAGCCTTGCTAATGAGATACAACTCTTGTTACAGGGTGACGGCAGGGAGTCATCCTGGGTCCATTGTCCTCACATCATCTCATCTCCATATCAGAGGAGATGGCTGTTGGAGGTGTAAGTGGGATGTGACACCTTCACAGATGCTGGACATTTGAGCACAAGAAGGGAGGGGGGCACTGCCAGGGAGTGATGAGAGCAATTATGACTTCTAGTCATAATTCCTCTTCATATCCCAGGATTTACCTCACAGAGGGGAATTACACCAGGGCTAGGAGTTAGGGTCACACTGGCGACTCAGACCTTGCTACCATCAAGCGTACTTCTGAGCTAAGGGACAATGTAGGGTCCCCACTCTGAGGGCCAGCCTAGGTGTCCTTGTCCAGTGATCAGCTATCTCCCAGGACCTGCACAGGTCTCCTGGGAAAGCCCTTGTGGTACACACAGCCACACCCCTTTTCTTGAAGGGCCATTACGCCCTGACCCAAAAGTGCCTCTGAGGTATAGGCATCAGGTATTTAAGATACCTTTCCCTTTAGGGCAACAAGTTCTATACGCTGCTAGGTCTCAGGTCCTCAGTGCTGCTGCTGTCATTGTGCTGTATGTTGTTACTGATTTGTATCTGAGTTTCAGTGGATTACAAGTCCACTGCTGCAACTATCCACGCCGGCTGCTTCCTAAGATATTCACTGCTGCAAGCATCCACACTGGCCGCCTACCACAATATCCGCAGCAGCAAGTATCCACATCGGCCGCTGATACTGCATCCATCCATCTTGGCTGAATCGACGACACCAGCTGCTGCTGCTGCTGTTCCTACAACCAGAGACTGTTTGTATCTGTGGCACCAGCCGGTGAGGTACCGTTGATCCCCTAGTGCGGCGCCTCTGTCGGCTGCCTACCAGCATATGTACCTAACCACCACCTCCGGTGGCTTTAGTGAAGACTCAGTGGTTGATCCAGTTTGCTCCTACTGGCCGGTGATCTGTACTTTTGGTACAGTGGACCCACTAACCCGTGCTCGCCCTGCGAATATAATAGGCTTTTTCTTGCACTGTATTTTGACCGCTTTTTCATAACCTTTGGTGGATGGTTTTGGTGCCATTAGAGTGGTTAGAAATTAATAGACGCTTAAAGGATTCTGACGAACACTTTCAAGCTAGTCTCAACGAGCCACAGCATTTTTTCACAGCTCAAATTAAACAATTTAGTCAGGGTCTTGAACATTTCTAAACATTCTGCAGAATTTTTAGGATTTATACTAAAGAAAAAAAACTGCTAGCTCTTGGTACCTGTTTTTCACGGTATAGAAACAGAGAAAAGTAATTCCTTCCATACACTGACAGGCAAAAGGGTAACAATGTTCTGGAATTTTGACTTTCAGGCTCCATATCTTACCATATACAACAGCCTCATGAGAGTACCTTCATTTTATAGACAATCATCTGAGCTATATCATACATGAATTTGACTTGCAACTATTTAACCAATGTTTAGTTATGCAGATTCTTGTCATGTCATGGCATTGTTACGGTTTTGCTCCATAAAATCTAATTTTTAATTTTTGCTATTTTGTTAGTAATTTGTAAATCCACCTTTTGGCTTTCAACACTACTTGAATCCTTCTGGACATGCTCTTGATCCAACTCGAGCATGTCTCCACTGAAATCTGATCCCAGTTCTCTTCTACACGTTCCCGATGGTGCATACGGTCAACTTACTTGAGTATGTATACAGCTTTTTCTTCATCTCTAACCACAAGTGTTCAATTAGGTTGAAGTCTGTGAACTGTGGAAGACAATACAGCACCTCTATGTCATTGTCATTGAACTATTTCTTCGTCAATCTTGACATATACGTTGGGTCGTTGTCCTGCTGGAATATTATGTCGTCCATTTCATACACATAGTACTCAAATGTATGAAGTAACTCGTCTTGTAGGATACTCACATATAGCTCAGCATGGAGACCACCACTTATCCTGGTCAAGTATCCAATGCCTTTGGCTGTCAAAAAAAAACATATCATAAGGCTTCCTCCACGGAACTTGACAGTTCCTTTAAGTTCTCGATTTGTTAGGCCCTTTTTTCTTCCAGATCCATTTGCACACATCAGAACCGAGTCTATTGACATTCGTCTCATCACTGCAAATCATCTAGTTCTAATCATCTACTGTCCACTGTTTTGTACTTTTTTTGCAAACTTGAGCCAATGCTTCTTATGACAATATTGAAGTTGAGGCTTCACCTTTTTTCGGGCCACCATTCCAGACTTCTGTAACGTGTGTCGCACAACGCTTTCATGGATGAATGTGATCTCACTATTACAAAATATATAAGCAGCCTCCACTGCCATATTTGTCACGCCAGAACTGATAGACCCTGTGATGAGCCGACTTGTTGACTTTGATATTTTGCTTAGACATTCACCTCTTGGCTTTTGAATGGATCAACGGACATTGTTTCATATTCTTTCAACTGTCAAGGCACTCACATGATGCAGTTTGGCAATTTTCTTGGGTGAGACACCACTATCGATTAGCTGGATGATGCTGTTTCTCTTTTCTTGGCAAATCTTTTTTGTGGCTGCTCCTCAGTTGAAACCAGTGACGTTTTGTTTGGGAATCAACCTAATAACACACTGAACTATTAGTGAATGTGATAACAGGTTGTAATTTGTAGTTTACAGGAAGAAAAAGATTTTTCCACTACAAGGAGCAAAACAGTAACAATGCAGAGAGATGACAATAATCTGCATAACTAATCGTAGGCTAAATAGTTACAAGTCAAATTTATGTATGAGATAGCCAGGATGATTGTCTATAAAATGAAGGTAGTCTCACGTTTGAAGCTGTAGTGGATGGTAAGATATGGAGCCTGAAAATCAAAAGTGTAATACATTGTTACCCTTTTGCTCATCAGTGTACTTTTCTCAAGACTATGCTCTAATGTATTACAGTGATTTTCCTGGGCAGATGGAAAAAATTTAACACCGAGTACAATATGAGCGAGTGGAGACTATTGCTTCAGCCAAAAAAAGTCTGAAAGCTGTGCTACTGCAAAATGGCAGCAAGCATGCTTCAGTGTCTGTAGGGCATTCTGTGCACTTGAAGGAAAGCTATGAGAATTTATACGTCATTCTGAAGAAACTTAACCACGGGGAGCAAGGATGGTCATTATGTGGGGATCTGAAAGCTCTCTCTCTGCTCCTTGGGCAGCAAGGGGGATACACAAAGTACCCCTGCTTTTTGTGTGAATGGGATAGCCGGGATAGGACTCATCCCTGGAGCCAAAAATGATGGCCCACGAGTACATCTCTGCAACCTGGACTCAAGATCATAGTTGTGGAAAGTTTAGTTGATCCCACTAAAGTTCTCCTGCCACCACTCCACATTAAGCTTGGATGGTTGAAGCAGTTTGTGAAAGCTCTACCGAAAGAATGAGAGACTAAGTACTTGTGTACCAAATTTCAGGGACTTTCTAAAGCAAAAGTAAAGGAAGGCATTTTTGTTAGTCCGGATATTCGGAAACTCATGAAGGACATGTACATTTTTGGCTACAATAAAGCTTTTTCTTGTTCATCTCGCTGGTATGTTATTTCACATGTGTTTTGTGCAAATTCCATATATTATGTTTAAAAAATAGAAGTGTTTTTTTATCAGGGCATAAGAAAACATGAGAATCAGTCATTAGATTTTAATCAATTTTCATAAACCAAAATTTTGTATACAAGTGTTATTAGACAACCTAAGTCTACCTACCTTGTGTCCGATGCTCTGTCTGTATTGACATCCGAGACAATTGTAGCAGGTAAACTGTAATCAGGGAGAGGACGTCATTATCGGGAAAAAACAAGTTTAAGGCCTTGTGCGCACTAGGCGTTTTTGCCGCGTTTTTAGCGGCGTTTTTTACCGCGTTTTTGTGCTGAAAACGCAGTGACATTGCTTCCCCAGCAATGTCAATGGGTTTTCATAAGTGCTGTCCGCACACAGCGGTTTTTTTTTAGCTGCGTTTTTGTGGTGACCACAAAAACGCAGCATGTCAATTATTTCTGCGTTTTTCACTGCGTTTTTCACCCATTGAATTCAATGAGATGTTAAAAACGCAATGAAAAACGCATATAGCCGCGTTTCTATGACTAAAAACGCAGCTATAAACGCAAGGGGTGGGTACTACAGTGACGTGTACAGGAAGAGGATTCCTTCTGTTGGTAAACACAGAAGCATGAATCCTCCCGGTACCGTCACCGCTGCTTCCACCTCCCGTCCTGTGCATGTCAGCTCCGTGCGGCGCCATGTCTGGGCGGGAGGTGGAGGCAGCGGCGAAAACCAAAGTGAACAGTAGAAAAAAAAAATGTCATATATACTCACCTGTCTGCAGGGTCCCGGTGCCATGCCCGCTCCCAGCTCCTCCCGGTACCGCCGCTCTGGCTGTGTGCAGTCTCCCCGGGGCAGGACCTTGCTTGCAGGACCTGGTGGTGGATCACCTGATGCAGTCACCTGACGCATCAGCTGATCGTAGTCTCGCCGGCTTTTTCGCGCCCGGCCGGCTATCAGCTGATCCTGCCGTCAGGGGACTTCATCAGCTGATTACCGGCAGCTCCTGCTGCGATCGGACGGGATCAGACTCCTGTCCAATCGATTGCTCCAGGAGCTGCCGGTAATCAGCACAGCACATAAGTGAGTATTATTTTTTTTTTTTTTTTCTACTGATGCATCTGCTGATTGTATAACCGGCTTTTATACAATCAGCTGATGTGTGATGGGATTCAGGCACTTGATCCTGACACATCATCTGATCGCTCTGCCTTCCAGCAAACCGATCAGATGATATTGGATCCTGATTGGACGGCGCGGGACCCTAACCCAGGATTACTGCGGAGGGGGGTTTATTTCAATAAAGATGGAGTCACTAATTGTGTTGTGTTTTATTTCTAATAAAAATATTTTTCTGTGTGTTGTGTTTTTTTTTTATCATTACTAGAAATTCATGGTGGCCATGTCTAATATTGGCGTGACACCATGAATTTCGGGCTTAGGGCCAGCTGATAATATACAGCTAGCCCTAACTCCATTATTACCCGGCTAGCCACCCGGCTTCAGGGCAGCTGGAAGAGTTGGATACAGCGCCAGAAGATGGCGCTTCTATGAAAGCGCCATTTTCTGGGGTGGCTGCGGACTGCAATTCGCAGTGGGGGTGCCCAGAAAGCATGGGCACCCTGCACTGTGGATTCCAATCCCCAGCTGCCTAGTTGTACCCGGCTGGACTCAAAAATTAGGCGAAGCCCACGTCATTTTTTTTTTTTAATTATTTCATGAAATAATTAAAAAAAAAGGGCTTCTCTATATTTTTGGTTCCCAGCCGGGTAAAAATAGGCAGCTGGGGGTTGGGGGCAGTCCGTACCTGCCTGCTGTACCCGGCTAGCATACAAAAATATGGCGAAGCCCATGTCATTTTTTTTTCTTTTTGGGCAAAAAACTGCATACAGTCCTGGATGGAGGATGCTGAGCCTTGTAGTTCTGCAGCTGCTGTCTGCTCTCCTGCATACACTAGTGAATGGAGGATGCTGAGACTTGTAGTTCTGCAGCTGCTGTCTGCTCTCCTGCATACACTAGTGAATGGAGGATGCTGAGACTTGTAGTTCTGCAGCTGCTGTCTGCTCTCCTGCATACACTAGTGAATGGAGGATGCTGAGACTTGTAGTTCTGCAGCTGCTGTCTGCTCTCCTGCATACACTAGTGAATGGAGGATGCTAAGACTTGTAGTTCTGCAGCTGCTGTCTGCTCTCCTGTATACACTAGCTCTGCAGCTGTCTGCTCTCCTGCATACAATGAACATTTTGAAGAAGGAAATGACATCAGACCTTTTTTTTTTTTTTCATCAACAATCTTTAATGGCATTGTGCACTGATTAAAAACGCAGTGAGCAAAAACGCAGCAAAAAACGCACCAAATCGCGGCAAAAACGCATGCGTTTTTGCCGCGGTTTTTAGCCGCGGGTGCGTTTTTTTAGACAAAAACGCACATAAAAACGCAGCGTGAAAAAAACGCCTAGTGCGCACATACCCTAAGAATAAGCAATCTCTTGGTAAAAAAAAAAAATCCCAGATGTGGATATTGCCTTGAAATCTATATGGATACGACCAACTTAGGTGGAATGTCTGGATTTGACCAGGAACATGTATTATTATTAATATTTAATTATAGAGTACTATTGATTCCATGGTGCTGTACATGAGAAGAGGTTACATACAAAATACATATATGTCGCGGGCGGCGGGGCGCTGCGCTCACCACGCTCGGGTCCGGCGCTGCTGCTGCTCGGTGGCTCGAGCGTTGGGCCGGATCCGGGGACTCGAGCGGCGCTCCTCGCCCGTAAGTGAAAGGGATGGTTGGTTGGTGTTTGGTATGTCGGTTTGTGACGCCACCCACGGTGTGTGGTGAGATTGGGGCACCACCGCTGCTCTGTACGGGGATCCCGGGAGCGATGGCAGGGAGCAGCTGAGATGTTTCTCTCCCCTCCGTGGGTAGGGGGGTTTTTGGCAGCCCCGGGGCCCGGAGTTGTTGTCTGTAAGGAGGGTTGCGGGGCTTGGCCAGGTGCAGGGTCGCGGGGCAGCACAGTGCCAGACGGCACAGTGGTACTTACTCAGCCAGTAACGCACACGGAGTCTCTGGTAAAACAAACGGCTGGATGGACGAGTCCCACAGATGGCTGCGACGGTCACTCCCGGTAGGTTGGCGGTAACTGTCTCTCCCTGCACCGGTATTAATTATGTTCTCGGCCCCGATGGCTTCCCACCGGTAACCCGCTCCCCAGCGGTTGGTTGGCTAAGGGAGCCTCTGTTTGCCCGCAGGCTCTGGCCCTGGGAGCTCTAGCTCTGGCGGTAGCTTTCTCTCCCTCACGGTTTGGACGGTTGCCTTCAGTCGGGTCTTTACTGCTGGGAGACCCCGGAGGTTTCCGTCGCTGACGGATTTGACCGGTTTAATGGCGACTCCTAGCCTGGTCGGGGTCCGTAGGCCCTGCCGGATGGTGCTGGCTTCTCTTCGCTCCCCGATCCGGTACCGGCGGGCCACCGCCCGTCCCCGGTCCTTACGGTTGTGCGTCAATTGGCCTCTCCTGCAGACGGTCACCACTGTCTGCCAACCTTGCTGTCAGGTGCCCGGGCCACGTACCCGGACACGGCCAGTCAGTTCCTCCACTACCACTTCCCTGACTCTCACTCTCTACACTCCAAACTCGACTCTAACTGCCTCCTTTTCCCGCCTCCAGGACTGTGAACTCCTCGGTGGGAGGAGCCAACCACCTGGCTCCGCCCCACCTGGTGTGGACATCAGCCCCTGGAGGGAGGCAACAAGGATTTGTGTCTGACTTTGATGTTCCTAACCGGGGTGTGAGGTGTGTTGTTGCAGTACCTGAAAAAGATAGAAAACGGTAAAACATGTAAAATCACAAACATTTTATAACGGTACGGCTTCCGCTCTCCCCCCGCCCAAACAACCTGGCCCTGATGCTGCCCCTAAGAAGTGGGCAGCACCCCTTGCCCCAGTCCAGAACCAAATTGCCCGAGCGGGTACGGTCTCTTTCAGGGGACCCACGTCCATGGGGGACCCCTGAACCCCCGGAGGATTGCCACCGGTTACGGTAGTGGTGGGCCTGGGCCATCCCTTTCCTCCAGGCCCATCCTCCCAAATCAGCCTCTCCGGAGGCAATCACGGTAACAAGCCAACAATTTATTTACACTCCACAAGTTTGTGGTTGCCCTGTGAGTTGTCAGGCTTTTCCGTAAGAAGTTCCTTACGCACGGTGCAGAAAGTCCCAACGGGGACTAGTTGCCGGCAACGGCCGGTTCAATCACGGTGTTAATCTGATAAACTTCTTCGGTTGATTGCTTCTTCTTATCATTCGGTTACATTCAACAACATACAAGAACATCACACCCCTAAATGTTAGTCTCCCTGTACCTAAGCGGGGGTCGACCTAGGTTGGGACGTGCGGACCTACGGGGGCCAATGTTGGTGGTGGTAGGCAGTGGAGTAGAGGGCACAGCTAGTCCCTCCCCCCGGCTATCATGTGGGGCAGGCAGAGGCATAGGGGAGCTGGGTACAGGCACATCCCTGGGCGCTGGGGCATTAACGGCCACTTCCATCTCTTTTTCCTCCACGGGTTGTGGGAACAGTATTACAGGAAGGATCACTGCGCCGTTCTGTGTTGGCCAATCGGCCGGGAAATCGCCCATCATGGTGTGGATTACCCCTTTCTCCTTCTCCTCTCCGCCAGTTCGGTGGCCGGGGCTTCAGTTGCCGTCCTCAATGGTGGGGGATACCTCTTCAGGTGATCTCGGGAAACCGTGGCCGAAGTCTTCCCCTGGTCACGGCTGATCTGGTAGGCCTTTCCATTCTCCCATTTGGTGGGTTGTATTACATACGGGGCCTCCTCCCACTGGTTGTTTAGCTTGTGGGTCCTTCGCTTCAGCTTCAAGACGACATCTCCGGGCAGGAAGGGACCTGCAGCCGCCTTTTTGTTGAAGCACTGCTTTTGCTGCTTCCGACTCTGGCACAAATTCTTTTCTACATAGTCTTGGACCTGTTGGTACTGTGCTCTGCGTTGAATGTCCCACCCCGCGGTCGAAGGGAGCGCTTCTGGGGCCTCCAACCCCATCTCTAGGTCCACTGGCAATCGACCGGGCCAAGCTCTCATCAGGTACGCCGGTGTGCACTTTGTAGAGCTAGAAGGAATGTTGTTGTACATATCGACCAGGTCAGGTAGTTTCTCTGGCCATAGGTTCCGCTCCTCCAGCGGCAATGTCTTGAGGAGGTTCAGGACCAAGTGGTTCATCTTTTCGCACATGCCATTGGTTTGGGCGTGATAAGGCGTGGTCCGAATTTTCTTGCAACCGTACAGCTGGCAGAATTCTTGAAACACCTCCGCTTCAAAGGCCGGGCCCTGGTCGGTAAGTACCTTCTCCGGGTATCCATGTGGCCGACAGAAATAGGCCTGGAATGCTCTAGTGGCGGTATGGCCGGTCAGGTCCTTGACTGGGACAACCACCATAAATCTTGAATAGTGGTGCACAATGGTCAGGGCATAAGTATACCCACTTCGGCTAGGGGTGAGCTTCACATGGTCGAGGGCCACCAGCTCCAGCGGTTGATGTGTAACGATTGGGCGTAGCGGGGCCTTCTGGCTGGCCTCATCCCTTCTGCTCAGTGTGCAGGGGCCGCATTCTCGGCACCAGGCCTCCACAGATTCCTGCATCCCGCTCCAATAGAACCGCTCTCTTAACAGCATTTCCAGCTTTTTCCAACCGAAGTGTCCGGCACCGTCATGGTATGCCTGGAGGACAGTGGGCACGTTAGCTTGAGGAATCACCAGCTGGCGAATCTTCTCGTGGGTCTTCGGATTGATTAACTCCCGATACAGCTTCCCTTGATGCAGGTATAACCGGGTTCGTTCCCACCACAAGCGTTGGGCCTCGGTAGGGGCAGTAGGGTCCATTCCAGCCGAGCCCTGTTCCACCAGGGTTTTGACCAAACGGACAGCGGGTGCTTGATCCTGGGCTTCTTGCCACCCCTTACTGGGCAGCGGGTCCAGGTTCACCTGTTGTTGATAGACACGCAACTTCTCGACTGGCGGCCGGTGAAACGCAGGCAACTCTATCTCTTCGAGGTCATCATCGTCCAGCCCCTCTTCCGACAGGTGGGGCATCCGGGAGAGGGCATCGGCGTTGGCATTTGTACGGCCGGCCCGGTATTTGATGGTGAAGTCGTAATTGGCCAGCCAGGCCACCCACCGCTGCTCCAATGCACCCAGCTTGGCTGTATCCAGATGGGTTAGTGGGTTATTGTCCGTGTAAGCGGTGAACTTGGCCGATGCTAGCTAATGGTGGAACCGCTCGGTGATAGCCCACACTAGTGCTAGAAGCTCGAGCTTGAAGGAGCTGTAATCCTCAGGATTCCTTTCGGTGGGTCGGAGTTTTCGGCTGGCATAAGCGATCACCCTTTCTCTTCCGTCTTGATTCTGGGCCAATACCGCTCCCAAGCCCACATTGCTGGCATCAGTGTAAAGCAGACCTGGGCAAGGGGCGGCCCGCGGGCTACTCTCTGTGACCGGCACGCCTGGCTCCGGGCGTCCTTCCTGGCCGGTCACTGATGAGGGCAATCTGACCTGTTGTTCAGAGCTCCAGGCTCCGGGCGGCCCATGGTCAGATTGCCCTCATCACACGCTGCGTGCCGGCGTGCAGGGAACAGAGGACAGATCCTGCAGCGCCGCACAGTGCAGCAGCGGAACGCAGGAATCTGTCCTCTGTTGCCTGCCGGCACTTTCTCTGTGACACAAACGCGCGCGCCCTGATGTCGTCAGTACGGCGCGCGCGTGTGTGTCATTTGAAAAGTTCCCGCCCGGCAGGAGAAGAAGATGCAGCAGCCGGGGCCTCTATGGAGAGAGAAAGCATCTCAGTGGGGGGCCGTACAAGAGAAGAAGGATGTCAGCGGGAGCCCGTACGGAGATGCCTGAGGAGGGAAAGGTGAGTGGTGACTAAGTAACCAGAGGGGACAATGGGGGGAGTGGAGTGGAGGGAAGGGGGGGGTAACTGGTGAGTAATATTTGGGTGTAGCGATGTAGTATATGGCAATGTTGTTTTACAGGTGTAGTATATAGGGGTCTAGTGATGTATATGTGGATGTAGTGATGTATATTACAGGTGTATATGGGGGTGTAGTGATGTATATTACAGGTATATATGGGGGTGCAGTGATGTATATTACAGGTATATATGGGGGTGCAGTGATGTATATTACAGGTGTATATGGGGGTGTAGAGATGTAGTATACGGGGATTGTTTGTGTATATATGTATATAGTGTGTGTGTGTGTGTGTATATATATATATATAGAGAGAGAGAGAGAGAGAAGCCCGTAACTGCAAGTGTTACTGGAGTTACATCGGGTACCACGTGCTGTCTTCCCGCCCCCTGCAGCGCCATACCGCCATTACAGGGCCTGATTGCGTTTCTCCGGTACCTGTTTGCATACATGTGACAGGTACAGGAGAAAACACAAGTCTGTGAAATAAAAAGTTTTTCCACATTTACCTGCTTTCTTCAGCTCTGCTGCCTCCCGCTCCTGACCACCGCTCATTCATTGATTATTCACCACACTCAGGACCTGGAAGCCGGAGCATCACGATGACAGCACCGAGCACAGCACCGTTGAGGACATCACCGCAGGGACAGGTGAGTATTCTGCAAGCACAGTGACCTCCAGGAGGTCATCAGAGTTTCCAATGAACTCTGATGACCACCCTGCGACACCCACGCTACAGCTTCATGGGCTCATCAGAGTTCATTGGGAACTGTAACGAGTCCCCGAGATGCTCCGGCTTCCAGGTTCTCAACACACACACACACACACACACCTGTATACTCACCCAGCGATGCGGTCCCCAGCGCTGTCCCTGCTTCCAGCTGCTCACTGCAGTGAATATTCAGTGAGTATAATTACCAGTGATAAGGAGCGGGAGGCAGCAGAGCGAGAGACATCAGAGCCAGAGACAGCAGCGCTGGAGAGCGGTAAATATAGAAAATCTTTTTATTAAAAAGACCCGTGTTTTCTCTGGTACTTGTCACACTGATGTCACACAGATCACATCTGTGTGCGGTCCGTGTGACACCCGTGCTGCCGGAGAAAAAAAGGACATGTGTGCGTGCAGGGCCACGAGGGGTCACACAGTCCGTAACTTACTGTTTGTATATGAAGGGATAGTATATATACTGTATACAGCATTGGGTAAAACTGAGTTAATTAAATTAGTCAGGCCCTCTAAAACCATCCCAATTTCTCATGCGGCCCCATGGGAAAATTAATTGCCCACCCCTGGTGTAAAGGATGAATAGGAGGCTGTAGTCTGGGTACGCTAGGATCTCTTCCCCGGTCAACGCCGCCTTCAGCTGGCGGAAAGACTCATCGTGCTTTTCCTCCCACACTGACTGAGTCCCAGTAGGCCTACCACCCTTGGTCTGTCCCACGAGGAGGTCTTGCATGGGGGCAGCCATCTTCGTGTACCCTTTTATGAAGCGGCGGTAGTAGCCCACTAGGCCCAGGAACTGTCTCACCTTCCTCACCGTAGTCGGCCTCGGCCAGTCCTGTATGGCAGTGATCTTTTCCGGGTCCGGGGCGACGCCTTCCGCGCCCACCACGTGTCCGAGGTACTGTACCGTGGGCTTCAACAGTTGACACTTGGAGGGTTTCAGTTACATCCCATACTTGGCAAGGGACGCGAACACCTCAGCGAGGTGCTCCAGGTGAGCTTCATACTTCTGTGAGTACACAATTACATTATCCAGGTACAGCAAGACAGTCTCAAAATTCAGGTGTCCCAGATAGCATTCCATTAGCCGTTGGAAGGTTCCAGGGGCGTTGCACAGCCCAAACGGCATGCTGTTGAACTCACAGAGTCCCATGGGGGTAGCGAAGGCGGTCTTTTCACGGCCCTCGGGGGCTACGGCCACCTGCCAGTACCCGCTGGTGAGGTCGAGGGTAGAGAAGTAGTTAGCGGTCCTCAGCGCGGCTAGAGATTCTTCAATACGGGGCAGAAGATAGGCATCTTTATGGGTTATCTGGTTGATCTTCCGGTAATCCACACACATCCTCATTGTGCCATCCTTTTTCTTGACCAGCACCAATGGAGCTGCCCAGGGACTGCAGCTATCCCGAATAACCCCTGCCTCTTTCATGTTTTTCAACATATCTTTGGCGCATTGGTAATGTGCGGGCGGAATAGGCCTATACCTCTCTTTAATAGGGGGGGTGCCTGCCGGTGGGTATGTAGTGTTGGACCCCCTTAATCTTCCCAAAGTCTAGTGGGTGTTTGCTGAAAACCTGCTTGTATTCCTGTACTACCCGGTATACCCCGTCCCTGTGATATGTGGGGGTATCGTCAGTGCCTACATGCAGCTCTCGACACCACTCACCCAACTGGGCAGGGGGCGTGTGGTGACTGGCGGAGGGCGAGGAGGTTGGGGAGACTGCCTCTTGGATGGAGTGGGGGTCCAGGGTGAGTAGCTTGGCGAGGGTGGCGTACCGTGGGAGCCTAACCTCTTCCTCACCACAATTTAGCACTCTCATGGGCACCCTCCCATTCTTAACGTCCACCACTCCCCTGGCGGCCATTACGGTGGGCCAGTGTTCTGAGGGCATGGGCTCTACCATGGCCGGGTAATCACGTCTCTGGGGACCTACCACTGCCCTACACCAGATCATCATTTCGCTCCGGGGAGGCACAGTTAAAGGGGCCACATCCATGACTCTCACTCCCCCAATCTCTCTTCCCGCAGAGTTCACTTGCTGCCGGTACATCAAGGCCCGAATCTCTCGCTGCACCGCCCTTTGTCGACCTCCCGCTGCGGTGGTGGCCAGCTGTTGTAGTAGGGTCAGCACCTCACTCATGCAATGCTCCATTACATTCGTTCCTAGCACCACCTTTGGATCATGATCGCTGGGGATATTCCTGATCACGACCATCCCTTGGTGTTGTAGCTCGGTTCGCCCCACAGTCATAGCCACATGTTTGTACCCCACTTGGGTCAAAGGGAGGCCATCAGCGGCAATCAATGTCATGCTGCTATCTGGAGGGGCAAGTTCATCTTCCCCCCAATAACGTTGATACATTGTATACGGGATCGTTGTTACCTGAGATCCAGTGTCCAGGAGCGCCATCAGCGGGACGCTGTCCACAGCCAGAGGGATGATGGGGCGGGCCCCGATGAACCGGTTCCGCCAGTCGGGGGGGCCACTGGGTTCTACTCCTGAGGATTGGCCCTTGGCCCCAGGGGTTGTTCGTTTAACGGACACCGTCGGGAGTAGTGACCGGGCTTGCTGCACTTGTAGCAGATCGGAGGTCCATACCGCGGGTCGGTAGCCCTTCTCCGCTGCATCCAGGGAACATCTTTGGGGCGATCGGCGAGCTGTAACCCCCCCAGGGGCCTGGACCTCGTTGGAGGCTGCAGTGCGGCGAGGTTTGGGTTCGCCCATCCCTAATGCTCAGGAGAAGTGTTAGGGTACCGTCACACTAAACGAAGTACCAGCGATTCCGACCACGATACGACCTGGTCAGGATCGCTGGTACGTCGAGCTGTCAAACAGTAAGATCTTCCCAACGACGCAACAACGATACGGCAGTCGCTGGGTTCTGTCACATAGCACAATTCAAATCTTGATTAGTAACATAGGCGTGCATCTACATTGCCTTTTCCACGCCCCCTCTGCTCCGATTGGTGGTCGTAACTGTGTTGTGACTAGACGGCCTTGCTTTTAGAGAAGGCAACATAATAACGCTTGCATCCTTCTCCATCATGGTCCATCCTACAGTCCCGATGCAGAATGGACTGTATTACGATCTGCTGCTACACGCGGTCCGGGACAAGTGAATTCAGCCCTCCATAATGTACTGCGATCTACAAGCGAAAACATAGGATGGAAGCGGCCAATCCGAGCGCAGTAGCGATCACCAATCGGAACAGAGAGGGTGCGAAAAACGACAAAGATACACGCTTACGTGAGTCGCGAACGAGGACGTTAGGTAAGGTGTCAAACACACCCATGCGTGCTGCCCTGCGGGAGCCCGACGACCAAAAAATGAACCAGAACAGTGTGTAACGATCAGCGATTTCACAGGCCAGGTCGCTGCTTAGTGTCACACACAGCGAGATTGCTGATGAGGTCACTGGTACGTCACAAAACCTGTGACTCAGCAGCGATCTTGCTAGCGATCTGGCTATGTGAGAAGGGGTACTTCTCACATAGCGAGATCGTTAGCGAGATTGCTGCTGAGTCACGGTTTTGTGATGCACCAGTGACCTCATTAGCGATCTCGCTGTGTGTGACACTGAGCAGAGATCTGGCCCCTGCTGTGAGATCGCTGCTCGTTACACACAGTGCTGGTTCATTTTTTGGACGTTGCTCTCCCGCTGTGAAGCACACATCGCTGTGTTTGACAGCGAGAGAGCAACGATCTGAATGTGCAGGGAGCAGGGAACCGATGTGTGGCAGCCTGCGGTAAGCTGTAACCAAGGTAAATATCGGGTAACCAAGCAAAGTCCTTTGCTTAGTTACCCGATATTTACCTTGGTTACTAAAGTCCGCCGCTCTCAGGCTGCCAGTGTCGGCTCCCTGCTCCCTGCACATGTAGCTGGAGTACACATCGGGTAAATAAGTAAAGCGGTTTGCTTATTAACCCAATGTGTACTCTGGCTAGGAGTGCAGGGAGCCAGCGCTAAGCGGTGTGGGCTGGTAACCAAGGTAAATATCGGGTAACTAAGCGCTTGGTTACCCGATATTTACCTTAGTTACCAAGCGCAGCATCGCTTCCATGCATCGCTGCTGGCTGGGGGCTGGTCACTGGTCGCTGGTGCGATCTGCCTGATTGACAGCTCACCAGCGACCATGTAGCGACGCACCAGCGATCCTGACCAGGTCAGATCGCTGGTGGGATCGCTGGAGCGTCGCTAAAGTGTGACGGTACCCTTAGAGGTGGTTGAATGAGGAGTGAATGAGATTGAGGAGAGAAGGAGATCTAGGGAGGACCAGAGAATACGTGTTGGAGTGTAGTGGGAGATTAGTTTGGAGATATACGAAAGAAACAGACTATGTTCGGCTTTGTAGGTCAGTGTTACTAGTTTGAATTGGATTCAGTGGAGAATTGGGAGCCAATGGAAGTATTTGCAGAGGGGAGAAGTGGGGTAGTAGCGAGGAGTAAGGTGGATCAGTCAGGCAGCAGAGTTAAGGATGGACTGCAGAGGTGCGAGAGTGTTAGCAGGGAGGCCACAGAGGAGGATGTTGAAGTAATCAAGGTGGGAGATTATGAGGGCATGGACTAGCATTTTTGTAGATTGAGAATTGAGGAAAAGACAGATTCTGGAAATATTTTTGAGTTGAAGATGGCAGGAGGTGCTGAGGGGTTGGATGTATGGCTTGAAGAACAAGACACAGTCGAATGTTACTCCGAGGCGGTGGACTTCAGGTACTGGGGAGAGCGTAATGTTATTTATTGTAATAGATAGATCAGGTAGGGAACATTGGTGAGATAGGGGAAAGATGTTTAGTTCAGTTTTGGCCACATTGAGCTTTAGGAAGGAAGAGAAGAAGGAGGATATGGCCGATAAACATTCCGGGATTCTGGACAGCACAGTGGTGACATCTGGGCCAGAGAGATACCGTGCCTACAAGTAGTATTCAACCCCCTGCAGATTTAGCAGGTTTACACATTCGGAATTAACTTGGCATTGTGACATTTGGACTGTAGATCAGCCTGGAAGTGTGAAATGCACTGCAGCAAAAAAGAATGTTATTTCTTTTTTTTTTTTTTTTTTATTTAAATTGTGAAAAGTTTATTCAGAGGGTCATTTATTATTCAACCCCTCAAACCACCAGAATTCTGTTTGGTTCCCCTAAAGTATTAAGAAGTATTTCAGGCACAAAGAACAATGAGCTTCACATGTTTGGATTAATTATCTCTTTTTCCAGCCTTTTCTGACTAATTAAGACCCTCCCCAAACTTGTGAACAGCACTCATACTTGGTCAACATGGGAAAGACAAAGGAGCATTCCAAGGCCATCAGAGACAAGATCGTGGAGGGTCACAAGGCTGGCAAGGGGTACAAAACCCTTTCCAAGGAGTTGGGCCTACCTGTCTCCACTGTTGGGAGCATCATCCGGAATTGGAAGGCTTATGGAACTACTGTTAGCCTTCCACGGCCTGGACAGCCTTTGAAAGTTTCCACCCGTGCCGAGGTCAGGCTTGTCCGAAGAGTCAAGGCTAACCCAAGGACAACAACGAAGGAGCTCCGGGAAGATCTCATGGCAGTGGGGAAATTGGTTTCAGTCAATACCATAAGTAACGTACTCCACCGCAATGGTTTCCGTTCCAGACGAGCCCGTAAGGTACCTTTACTTTCAAAGCGTCATGTCAAGGCTTGTCTACAGTTTGCTCATGATCACTTGGAGGACTCTGAGACAGACTGGTTCAAGGTTCTCTGGTCTGATGAGACCAAGATCGAGATTTTTGGTGCCAACCACACACGTGACGTTTGGAGACTGGATGGCACTGCATACGACCCCAAGAATACCATCCCTACAGTCAAGCATGGTGGTGGCAGCATCATGCTGTGGGGCTGTTTCTCAGCCAAGGGGCCTGGCCATCTGGTCCGCATCCATGGGAAGATGGATAGCACGGCCTACCTGGAGATTTTGGCCAAGAACCTCCGCTCCTCCATCAAGGATCTTAAGATGGGTCGTTATTTCATCTTCCAACAAGACAACGACCCAAAGCACACAGCCAAGAAAACTAAGGCCTGGTTCAAGAGGGAAAAAATCAAGGTGTTGCAGTGGACTAGTCAGTCTCCTGACCTTAACCCAATTGAAAACTTGTGGAAGGAGCTCAAGATTAAAGTCCACATGAGACACCCAAAGAACCTAGATATATTGGAGAAGATCTGCATGGAGGAGTGGGCCAAGATAACTCCAGAGACCTGTGCCGGCCTGATCAGGTCTTATAAAAGACGATTATTAGCTGTAATTGCAAACAAGGGTTATTCCACAAAATATTAAACCTAGGGGTTGAATAATAATTGACCCACACTTTTATGTTGAAAATTTATTAAAATTTAACTGAGCAACATAACTTGTTGGTTGGTAAGATTTATGCATCTGTTAATAAATCCTGCTCTTGTTTGAAGTTTGCAGGCTCTAACTTATTTGCATCTTATCAAATCTGCTAAATCTGCAGGGGGTTGAAGACTACTTGTAGGCACTGTAGATCTGAGTGTCATCAAAATATACAGTAGGTGGTACTGAAAGCCATGGGAGTTTGAGCGGTCCCAGGCCAAATGTATAGATGGAGAAGAGTAAAGGCTGCTTTACACCAGACAATCTATCGTGCGATAGATCGTCGGGGTCACGGATTTTGTGACGCACATCCGGCATCGCTGGCGATGCCGGCCTGTGTGACACCTCCTAGCGACGCAGTATCGCTCACAAATCGTGAGTCGGGTACTGCTCGCTAGGTTCCATAATATCGTTTAATTTAGTTGACCATCGTTTCCGTGGTAGCACACGCCGCTCCGTGTGACACCACGGGAACGATGAGCAGCTCACCTGCCTCCCGCGGCCGCCGCCGGCTCTATGTGGAAGGAAGGAGGTGGGCGGGATGTTTACGTCCCGCTCATCTCCGCCCCTCCGCTTCTATTGGCCGGCGGCCGTGTGACGTCGCTGTGACGCCGAACGTCCCTCCCACTCCAGGAAGTGGACGTTCGCCGCCCACAGCGAGGTCGCACGAGAGGTAAGTATGTGTGACGGGGGTTACTAACTTTGTGCGACACGGGCAGCGATTTGCCCGTGACGCAAAAAGGACGGGGGCGGGTACGATCGATTGTGAAATCGCACAATCGGTCGTACCGTGTAAAGCAGGGTTTAGGGTCCCAGGACAGAGCCTTGAGGGACACCAACATAGAGAGGGTGGGATGAAGAGGTTGTGTGGGAATGGGAGACACTAAGGCCCTGTGCCCACGGGGAAAGTGTCTTGCGGATAGATCCGCAGGAACTCCCAGAAATCCGCAGCACAACTTTGTCTGCGTTGTGCTGCGTTTTTGGTGCGGCAGTCCAGCGGAATGTCCTGCGGATATGCTGCGGGTATTCTGCATTGAGGATACAGTACCATGGCTTGGGCACTGTATGCTGAATGCAGAACAAGTGCTGGAGTGATCGGTGAGTTCCTACTTACCTGTATTGCACAGCAACTTGGTTTCCGGCCGACTCCTGCAGAAGATAAGCGGGGCCTGGACGAGCTCTGGCTGTCACATGACCGCAGCTTGTGCAGGCCCTGCCCACCTCTTGCAGCCTGCTCCTGGCTTCGTCCCGCTCTTCTACACCGAAGGAAGCATCTCCGGTGTCTTCAATCAGGGCAGGTTAGTATAGAGATCGCGCGGAACAATCCGCAGAAATAATTGACATGCAGTTCTTTGCGGCTGCGGAATTCAGCAGCATTTCCCGCAGGTGCAAATTCCGCAGCATTGAAACAGCATTCCCCAAATCCAATAGAATAACATGGGGAGTGCCTGTACTTGCGTAAATCTGCAAATTTGTCTGGAAAATACAGAAAATCTGCAGGTTTTCCGCCGCAAAATCTGCATGAGTTTTGTCTCTTGGGCACAGGGCCTAAAAGTGTGGCTGGAAAGGTATGAACAGATCCAGAAGAGGGCAAGGTCTCTGACACAAAGGAAAGAGAGAATCTGTAATAGGAGGGAGTGGTCGACAGTATGAACCAATCCTCTCACTCAACTATCCAGATAGTGACATCAGGCTTTGTTCACATCTCACATTTATCTTTTTTTACGTTTATCTTTTTGGTTTAAAACTGATAAAAGTGAATTAGCATCCGCCACATTCCATTTTCAAATGGAAGCAGAGGAGCCTCTCTGATTTATTTGGAGTTCGTCTGGTTTCCGTTTGTTGTTTATTTTTAGAACAAAATAAAAGACTCTCAGAATTTTTTTCTTTAGGGTAAGTTCACACAGTGCGTTTTTACGCGGCGTTTTTGCGCGTTTTTCGGGTGCGTTTTTGCCTCAAAACTGCATGACTTTGCTTCCCCAGCAAAGTCTATGAGTTTTCATTTTTGCCGTCCGCACACAACTTTTTTTTTAAGCTGCGTTTTTGAGCTTAAAAAAAAAATGGACATGTCAATTCTTTCCTGCGTTTTCTGCATTTTCCTCCCATTCAATGCATTGGAAAAACGCAGCAAAACGCAGAGATCAAAAACGCAGCAAAACCCAGCCAATCGCGGCAAAAACGCATGCGTTTTTGACGCATTTTTTGACGCAGGTGCGTTTTTGTGCGTTTTTAGAGCCCAAAAACGCAGCGTCAAAAAAACGCAGCGTGTGCACATAGCCTTAGTTGTAAAAATAAACAACGAAACGGAACAGACTGACATCATATGAATCCACGGGGCTCATCTACTTCCATCTGGATCAATTCCAAAAAAGTGTGACCACAACAATTGGTTCTAAAATTCTTTATTTCTTCATATAAATATATTATATAAAAACATAAAATTAGGAACCATTAAGTTCTGATGTAGAGGATGAAGGGGCAAAAGTGGTGCTGTTAGCCTGGTAAAATGTATATAAATGGAACACCTAACCACAAATTTCTTCATACATTTAATACTAAATATAAATGATCAGAAATTTGATATTGGATATCAGGAACAATCTATACAAATATATTCATGAAATATCGTACTGTAAATGGGATTAATTATCATTAACATGTATAAAACATGCAAATGCCTCATGACTGTACCCATCAAAATATACTCTGTTCACCAAATAATTACACAAATAAATATCCCGATCTCTGCGAATATAAATGTACAGTACTAAGATATAGAATTAAACCAAACCATCCACAGCAATGATTATGAGGGTATGTAGCCAAAAATATAAAATGTAAATGTACAGTAACCAGATATTTAGCATGGAATTGAATTATTAAACAATCCCCATATATTATATATTATGATGATATATTGAGGGGCTGTTGGGGCTGCAGTCATGATCATGGTAATTATGACATATTAATCAATCTGGATATACTACAGGAATGCCTGGATAGGACCATTCAAATCTTGAGTAGTGGATGGATTTATTATTTAGTTGAGCATTGTAGGATTCACAACAGTGGTTACATTTGTCCCGTGGTACACTACCGTTTTTTTATCTATGTGTGTATGGGGCAGAAACACCTTGGAACACGGTTACACTTTTGTTAGATTTGGCCATTAATATATCATCATAATATATAATATACAGTGGAACCTTGGATTCCGAGCATAATTCGTTCCGGGAGTGCGCTCTTAAACCAAGTTACTCTTATATCAAAGGGAATTTTCCCATGGGAAATAATTGAAATGCAGACAATTAGTTCCACAACCCAGAAATATTTACTGTATTTATACAAACTTATTACAGTAATACAAAATAATGTACTGTATTCATAACAAATTATTACAGTGCACTAATACAAAATACTGTACAGTAAAACCATATAAAACAAATTAAACTGCACGTTGGCTTACAAAAGAATTGTTGATGTGCGGGAGGTACAGTATGAGCAATGTGCTGTACTGGTTAGCAGAAAGAAAGTACAATACTGTATCCACAAATGCAAATTGATAGACATGCTATATAGTATATACTGTACTATGGTATACTATATATACAGTATACAGTACATATGTACAGAAAGTTACCTCCAGATTAGGTTAGAACGCGGTGAAAGGACAGAACCGGAAGTGTGCACGGTGATTATTTGCTCTTATTGCAAAGCTTACAAATTTTTAGAAAGATTTGCTTGTCTTGCAAAACGCTCTTAAACCAAGTTACTCTTAAATAGAGATGAGTGAACCGGTCGCGGTTCGGCTCGAGTTCGGTTCGGCGAACGGACGTCTCGTTCGAGTTCGGTTCGGCGAACGTTCGACGAACCGAACTCGAACCGCATAGGAAACAATGGCAGGCAATCACAAACACATAAAAACACCTAGAAAACACCCTCAAAGGTGTCCAAAAGGTGACAAACAACTCACAACACAACACAAACACATGGGAAAGTGACAAGGACATATACTCATGCGAAAACAAAAGAGCTGGACAAGGAAAAAGAGGAGGAGACACAGATATAGGCATGGCACGCCCTTCTAAAATCATGTAAAACACCGCAAGGTGACTCCAAGCGGAGTCTCCCTTTTTTTCCAAAAATTGGGCCACACACACACACACACACACACACACACACACACACACCCCTTCAGTGGCAGCACTTGTGCCCCAGTTGTACACTTCACAGCTAGATTTACATCAAGCACATTCAAAAATACGCCATACTTAACCGTCCCCAGGATGACACCGGGGTAGGTAGCAAAGTCTTTGCTGAACCATGACTTGTTCATCTTGGCTCCTTTTAAAAAACACAGCAAGCAAGGGTTACTCCAAGCGGAGTCTCCCTTTTTTCCAAAAATTGGGCCACACACACACCCACCCCTTCAGTGGCAGCACTTGTGCCCCAGTTGTACACTTCACAGCTAGATTTGCATCAAGCACATTCAAAAATACGCCATACTTAACCGTCCCCAGGATGACACCGGGGTAGGTAGCAAAGTCTTTCCTGATCCCAGCTCTGTGCATCTTGGATCATTTTTAAAAACAATGTAAGCAAGGGTTACTCCAAGCGGAGTCTCCCTTTTTTCAAAAAATTGGGCCACACAGACACCCCATCAGTGGCAGCACTTGTGCCCTAGTTGTACACTTCACAGCTAGATTTGCATCAAGCACATTCAAAATACACAAGCATTTACTCTCCCCAGGATGACACAGGGGTAGTAAATTCCTTGTGGATCCATGACTTGTTCATTTTGATGAGCGTTAGTCTGTCCACATTGTCACTGGACAGACGCGTGCGCTTCTCTGTCAGCACACACCCAGCAGCACTGAAGACATGTTCAGAGACAACGCTGGCAGCTGGACACGACAAAATCTCCAAGGCGTAAGTGGAGAGCTCTGGCCATTTTTCAAGATTTGAAGCCCAAAATGAGCAAGGCTCCATTTGCAAAGTAATGGCATCGATGTTCATTTGGAGATACTCCTGTATCATCCTCTCCAGCCGTTGACTATGTGTCAGACTTGTTGTCTCTGGTGGCCTTGCAAAGGAGGGTCTAAAAAAAATTATGAAAAGATTCAATAAAATTGCTGTTACCAGCACCAGATACGGTGCTACTGGTACGGGGAGACTGTTGAAGATGACGAGACCGTCCCATGTTTGTCAAGTTACAACTGGGAGATTCACTACCTGCACCTGCACGGTTGTTTGGTGGAAAAGCTGAGCTAAGATCGAGTAACAGCTTCTGCTGATACTCCTGCATACATGCGTCCCTTTCTATGGCTGGAATTATGTCACAAAATTTGGACTTGTACCGGGGATCTAATAGTGTGGCAAGCCAGTAGTCATCATCACTTCTAATTTTGACAATACGAGGGTCATGTTGGAGGTAGTGCAGCAAGAAGGCACTCATGTGTCTTGCGCAGCCATGCGGACCAAGTCCACGCTGTGTTTGTGGCATAGAGGTGCTAACCGTTCTTTCTTCCTCTGACATCTCCCCCCAACCTCTTTCAACTGAAATTTGACCAAGGTCTCCCTCATCCGCTGAGTCTTCCATGTCCATGGACAGTTCGTCCTCCATTTCTTCATGTTCTCCTGCACCTTCCTCAACATTTCGCCTGCTACCATGCGCCCTTGTTGATCCCTGTCCCCCATGGTCCCATGCCTGCCGCGTTGGTGATGATGAACGTCTGGACCTTGGTAATGTTGTGTCTTGCGCATATGAATCCTCCTTTAGTTCCTCCCCTTCCTGTTGTCCCGCCCCCTGACTCCGAATAGTGTTTAGCGTGTGCTCCAGCATGTAAATGACTGGAATTGTCATGCTGATAATGGCATTGTCAGCGCTAAACATATTCGTCGCCATGTCGAAACTGTGCAGAAGGGTGCATAGGTCCTTGATCTGAGACCACTCCATCAGGGTGATCTGCCCCACCTCTGCATCTCGTTGGCCCAGGCTATACGTCATGACGTATTGCACCAGGGCTCGGCGGTGCTGCCACAGTCGCTGTAACATGTGGAGAGTCGAATTCCTGCGTCTCGCCACATCGCATTTCAGGCGATGAACCGGCAGGCCAAAAGACTTCTGGAGCGATGCAAGTCGCTCAGCAGCGGTGGTTGAACGGCGGAAGTGAGCAGACAGTTTTCGTGCCCTGTTCAGAAGGCCATCTAGACGGGGATAGTGTGTTAAAAATTGCTGGACAACAAGGTTCAACACGTGAGCCATACAAGGCACGTGTGTCACCTTGCCCAGGCGAAGGGCCGCACCCAGGTTTGCAGCATTGTCGCACACGGCCTTACCAGGCTGCATGTTGAGTGGAGACAACCATTTATTAAACTCAGTCTGCAGAGCTGCTCACAACTCATCCGCTGTGTGACTCCTATTTCCAAGACATGTCAAGCTAAAGACTGCCTGATGCCATTGCGCTCTGCTGCCAGCATAGTAATGAGGGGTGCGTGATTCCTTCTGCGCAGTGAGAACACTGGTGGCCTGACCAGGCAGGCTTGGGGCGGAGGTGGAGGACCAGATGAGGTGGAGGAGGCAGAAGCAATGGCGGAACTTGGACAGACAGAGGATTGACACACAAGTCGTGGGGATGGCAAGACTTGTGCAGCAGACCCTTCACCATCTATCATCATAGTTACCCAGTGCCCAGTCAGCGACATGTAACGTCCCTGTCCATGCTTACTGGTCCAAGTATCGGTGGTGAAATGCACCCGTTCACACACACAGTTTCTCAAGGAAGCGGTGATGTTGTGTGCGACATGCTGGTGTAGCGCGGGCACACCTTTCTTAGAGAAGTAGTGGCGACTGGGCATCTGGTACTGGGGCACAGCGACAGACATAAGGTCTCTAAAATCCTGTGTGTCCACCAGGCAGAAAGGCAGCATTTCGGTAGCCAAGAGCTTACAGAGGGATAAAGTCAACCTCTTAGCTTTGTCATGGGTCGCAGGAAATGGCCTTTTATTTGTCCACATCTGAGGGACAGAGATCTGGCTGCTGTGTGTAGACGGTGTTGAGTAGGGTGTCCCTGGAAAAATGCAGGTTTGTGAGGAAAGTGCAGGCGTAGACATGATGTTGCCTTCATCCAACGTTGGTGCTATCGATGTCTGAGAGAGCTGTACACACGCACTTGTTTCCCCTTCCAAACCAACTGACGACCTACCAAGCAAACTGCCTGTTGCGGTTAAAGTGGGGGAAGTTGTGCGTGGAAAACCAGGTGTGACAGCTGTCCCCACAGTCCTAGAAGATGAAGAGCGCGTGGATGCACTGGAAGGGGCAGGCGGTGGATGGTTCGCTCCGCTAGGCCGCATTGCAGCACGGTGAGCTTCCCACTGGGACATATGATATTTATTCATGTGACGATTCATGGAAGAAGTTGTCAAACTGCTGAGGTTTTGCCCTCTACTAACAGAATCATGACAAATTTTACAGATCACATAATTTGGGCGATCTTTTGCTATGTCAAAAAAGGACCAGGCTAGGCAAGGCTTAGAGGGCATGCGACCTGCTGATCCACCCCGACTAGTGCTCAGAGGCACAGTGGTGGCTGAGGATGCAGTTGTAGACGTGCTACCAGTACTCCGACTCTGTCCAGGAAGGCGCAAGGTAACTTCGTCGTCAGTTGCATCCTCCTCCACCGTCTCTGTTGACCTCGTCGAGGGCCTGACTGTGGGTTGACAGTAGGTGGGATCTAGAACTTCCTCATCAATTGTTGTGTTTGCACTCCCCTCACCCTCAGACCGAGCCTCTTCTTGCCCTGACCGAATATTTAAGTTGTCATCCCAATCTGGTATCTGCGTCTCATCGTCCTCAGTATGTTCCTCATTGTCTATTACAACAGGTGTTTTAGTTTGTGAATAAGGGTCAACATTATGCTCAGAAACTTGGCCATCACGACCTGAATCTGAGTCACAAAGGTTCTGGGCATCACTGCAGACCATTTCCTGGTCTGTACTCACTGTAGCTTGGGAGCAGACCTCTGATTCCCAGGCTATAGTGTGACTGAACAGCTCTGCAGACTCAGCCATCTCAGTTCCACCATACTGTGCAGGACGGATGGAGACTTCAGAGCTGGGAGAAAGCAAGTGTGATTGGGATGACAACTCAGAGGACTGGTGTTTTTTGGATGCGGTAGTTGAGGTGGAGGAGAGGGCACTTGTTGGACCACTTGAGATCCATTCAAGCATTTTCTTTTTTTTGCTTTCATCTACCTTTTTTCCAGTTGTTCGTGTCCGTAAAAAAGGGAGCACATCGGATTGTCCACGGTAAGTAGTAGACATCTTACTTTTGCTGGAAGATGGTCTATCTTCAGCAGATGTTAATGGAGCTTTGCCACCTTCCCCACGGACAAACCCTTTTTTTCCTTTTCCAACACGCCTCTTCCCCTTTCCACCAGCATCTGTCATTTTGCCACTCATTTTGATTGCGACAAGATTGTGCACTTAAAATGTGGTAGTAAAAATTGAGAGGTGGTGTAGATTGCAGCGGTGGTCTATCTTTATTAACAGCAGAATAAACAACAATAACTATCCCTGACAATGCAACTACGACCCTTAAACTGGCAGCATAGTTTGCTAGTATAATGGCTTAGTAACAATGAGTTTGAGTGTGCAATGCAGAGGTGCTGCACATAGATATGCACCAGTGGGACACTAATGGAAGTCCAACAGACACTTTTAGGATGCCACTACGTTTACTCAGTGTTTGCTAGTATAATAGCTTAGTAACAATGAGTTTGAGTGTGCAATGCAGAGGTGCTGCACATAGATTTGCACCAGTGGGACACTAATGGAAGTCCAACAGCCACTTTTAGGATGCCACTAAGTCTCCTCAGTGTTTGCTAGTATAATGACTTAGTAACAATGAGTTTGAGTGTGCAATGCAGTGGTGCTGCAAATAGCTTTGCACCAGTGGGACACTAATGGAAGTCCAACAGCCACTTTTAGGATGCCACTAAGTTTACTCAGTGTTTGCTAGTATAATGGCTTAGTAACAATGAGTTTGAGTGTGCAATGCAGTGGTGCTGCAAATAGCTTTGCACCAGTGGGACACTAATGGAAGTCCAACAGCTACTTTTAGGATGCCACTAAGTTTACTCAGTGTTTGTTAGTATAATGGCTTAGTAACAATGAGTTTGAGTGTGCAATGCAGAGGTGCTGCACATAGATTTGCACTAGTGGGACACTAATGGAAGTCCAACAGCCACTTTTAGGATGCCACTAAGTTTCCTCAGTGTTTGCTAGTATAATGGCTTAGTAACAATGAGTTTGAGTGTGCAAAGGGCAGGAGGGTACAGTGGCAGGGTTGTGGGTCTGGGTAGAGGAAAGGAAGCCTCCCTTTCTATCCCTCCTAATGGGGAAATGCAGCAAGGAAATCCCTGACCTTAGCTACACAGACGCTGTCATCTTGTGTAGCTGTTAAAATCTGTTTTCACGGACCTGACTGTCACCTATGGCTCTGACCCTGCCGGTATTAGCCCTTACAAGGGCTGAAAGAAACTTCTATCCCTATTCTGTATAGCGCTGTGTATAGAGCGTACACAGCAGTATCGGAGACAGGAGCTATGCCAGCGGTGACTGACACCAAGACGCAGAAGGGAGATAATGGCGTGCTGGAGGAAAATGTCTGTTTTTATAATGCATGGACATGTGACATGGACATCCTATCACACATGCCGTTGCTTCTCTGGCTAAAAGTCCACTTAGCTGTGTGTGTGTCTGGGATTGGCTGACATACTGGCCCGCCCCGCTACACGCGCGCGCTTAGGGAAGGAAGACAAGGGAAAAAAAAATGGTGATCGCCATTATCCAAACAGCAGTGATCTGAATGCGCTGTTCCCTCACACTATATGCTGAAATTTCATAATAGTGTGAGTCACAGAGTAACTTACACTATTACAGCGGAAAGCCAGCTAGTAATTAGCTTGTCTTTTTGCTGCTAGAACCGTTCTCTAATGTATCTAGAACTATCGAGCTTTAGCAAAAAGCTCGAGTTCTAGTTCTATCTAGAACAGCCCCGAAAATCACTTGAGCCGCGAACTGGAGAACCTCGAACCGCGAACCGCGCTCAACTCTACTCTTAAACTAATGCAGCCAAACGAGAACAAGTCCTGCACTGCCTGCCCTCAATTTACCTTTTGGTTCAGGAGCTCACGTGCTGATGGTTATCATGTGGCGCTGGTTTCAGGCGCAGCGTGCTGGTCGGTAGCAGACAGCTAGGGGATCCAACAGCAGGGAGACGAAAAATCGACCGCAAACAGCTGCTATGCCAAACAATTTCTTTTATTTAGACGATTTTCTCCATAGGTGCAGGTAAAAATGCCGGAGGTGGCTTGGATGCGAGTCCCTCCACAGGACGACGGCCATTTCGTCTGTAAGTCAGACTGCCTGCACACGTAGCAGAGTACCCATCGGGTAATTAACCCGATGGATGTGTACTGTGGCTAGGTGTGCAGGGAGCCAGCGCTAAGCGGTGTGCGCTGGTAAACAAGGTAAATATCGGGTTGGTTACCCGATATTTACCTTAGTTACCAAGCGCAGCATCGCTTCCACGCGGCGCTGCTGGCTGGGGGCTGGTCACTGGTTGCTGGTGAGATCTGCCTGTGTGGCAGCTCACCAGCAACCCGTGTAGCGATGCTCCAGCGATCTCTGCCAGGTCAGGTTACTGGTGGGATCGCTGGAGCATCGCTTAATCAGCCCCAAAAAGCCCTCCATGTCCGGCGTAATCCACGGACCTCCAGCGTCGCATTCAGCTCTGCTGCATGCAGGTGACAGGAGCAGCAGAAGACACCGCCGCTTCTGTCACCTCCACGCAGCTAATGAAGGCAATAGCGCGATCGGCTGAGCTGTCACTGAGGTTACCTGGATCTAGCGGTGGATGCAGTGGTGGCCGCGGGTAACCTCAGTGACAGCTCAGCTGATCGCGCTACTCACCTCAGTTGCTGCGTGGAGCTGACCGGAGCGGACCTGAGCTGTCACTGAGGTTACCCGCGGCCACCGCTGCATCCACCGCTGGATCCACCGCTGGATCCAGTGACAGCGGGTAACCTCAGTGACAGCTCAGCTGATCGCGCGGCTGTCTTCATTAGCTGCGTGGAGGTGACAGGAGCGGCGGTGTCTTCTGCTGCTCCTGTCACCTGCATGCAGCTGAGCTGGAAGCGACGCTGGAGGTCCGTGGATTACGCCGGACATGGAGGGCTTTTTGGGGCTGATTAAATTGGTGATGAGGGAATTTGTTTCTGTTTTTTATTACTAATAAATGATTTTTTCAGTTGTGTGTGTTTATTTACTGTAATTTACAGATTAATCATGGAAGTTATCTCGGGGAGACGCCTGACATGATTAATCTAGGACTTATTGGCAGCTATGGGCTGCCAATAACTCCTTATTACCCCGATTTGCCAACGCACCAGGGCAAATCGGGAAGAGCCGGGTACAGTCCCAGAACTGTTGCATATAATGTATGCGGCAATTCTGGGCGGCTGCTGACCTATATTGTTAGGCTGGGGGGCTCCCCATAACGTGGAGCTCCCCATCCTGAGAATACGATCCTTCAGCCATATGGCTTTATCTGGCTGGTATTAAAATTGGGGGGGACCGCACGCCGTTTTTTTTAATTATTTAATTATTAATTTCACTGCACAGTATAGACCCGCCCCCCGGCTGCTGTGATTGGGTGCAGTGAGACACCTGTCACTCAGCGTGGGGGCGTGTCTCACTGCAACCAATCATAGGCACCTGTGGGCAGGGAAAGTAGGGAATATGAAATTGTTTAATGAGCGGCCGGCTTTTTCAAAATAGTAAAAGCCGCCGCAGCAGTGTGAATGCCGTGCAGCACCGCGCCGGGGATCGGGGATCGGTGAGTATGAGAGAGGAAGGGAAAATGACCGACAGACTGTGAGAGAGGGACAGAGATAGTGACGGACCGACAGAGAGAGAGAATAGAGACCGAGAGGGAGAGACCGACTGACAGAGAATAGTGATTGACAGATATTGTGACACATCACTCGTTTCCAGTGTTTGACTAGCTAGGTCGTTCTGCAGGTCCGGATCGCTGTTGCGTCGTTGGCCAGGTTTGCCTGTTTGACAGCTCACCAGAGACTCACCAGAGACTTTGTAGCGATCCCGGCCAGGTTGGGATCGCTGGTGTGATCGCTTAAAGTCTCAGTATGTAAAGGGGCCTTTAGTGTGACATCTCACCAGCGACCTCCTACCAACTTACCAGCGATCCCTATCAGGTTGTATTGTTGTTGGGATCGCTGGTAAGTTGTTTAGTGTGACTGGGCCTTTAGTGTGACTGATCAATTACAGGCTGATCATTCATATGTAGATATTGCCTTGAAACCTGTATGTAAATGTCCCATTCAAGTCAACCATTCAGACGCTAATATTGACTTGAAATCTGTATAGCTGACTGACTCAGGCAACCACCTAGATCAGTTGTTCCCAAACTCCAGTCCTCAAGGCCCCCAACAGATCATGTTTTCAGGATTTTTTTAAGATTGCACAGGTGAGAGAAAATGTGGTAATTTATGATGTCATGTTAATTCCATCACCTGTGCAATGCTATGAAAATCCTGAAAACATGACCTGTTGGGGGCTGTGATGACTGAAGTTTAAGAAACACTGGCCTAGATGCTGATATTGATTGGATATATGTGTTAATAAATGGACAACTTAACTTAAAAGGGCAATTACACTGCAATTTAACCGTAAATGAGCATTGTTAACTCCTTCACGACTGGCCGATTTTGCGATTTTCGGTTTTTCTTTCCAAATGCAGAAAAGTGCGGTTCCATGATTGTTTGGGGGGATATTTTATTCACTGTGTTCACATTATGGTAAAACTGATATGTCAGTGTGATACCTGAGGTTGGTGCGATTTCGTAGACACCAAACATGTATAGGTTTACTTTTATCTAAGGGGTTAAAAAAAAATCAGAATTTTGTCCAAAAAAAGTGGTGCATGTTTTGCGCCATTTTCCGCGATCCATAGCGTTCTCATTTTTTCAGGATCTGGGGCTCAGTGATGGTTCATTTTTTGGGTCTTGAGCTGACATTTTTAATGGTACCATTTTTGCGCTACGTTTTGATCGCCTGTTATTGCATTTTTCACAAAATTTGCTGTGGCCAAAAAGCATAATTTTGACATTTGGAATTTTTTCACTCTTACAGATCAGAATAATTGATTTTATATTTTGATAGATCAGGCATTTATGAACGTGGCGATACCAAATGTGTGTATATTTTTTATTTTTTTAACCCTTTAATTTTCAATGGGGTGAAAGGGGGGGTGATTTGAACTTTTAGGGGTTTTATATTTTAATTTTTCAAACCTTTTTTTTTTTTTTAACTTTTTTTAATTTTACTAGGACCCCCTAGGGGACTATAAGGATCAGCAGTCTGATCGTTCTTCCATGTCTGCTGATCACAGCTACACAGCTGTAAACCCCAGATATGCTCATCTCCTATCTCACACCGCTCTTGGATGGGTGAAACAGGAAGTGAGTCATGTGAGCTATCGGAGTCATCACATGATACATGACAACCATTGGATCCATGTGATCACGTCACATGACTTCTGGTTTTGGGGGGAGGTGGTGAGAAAACTTTAACCGCAATTATAATGACGCTGTCACATTTTGACAGCACCATTTAAGGGGTTAACCGGTATGCGCAGATCGCGGATCTGCTCGTGCCTGCCAGGTACAGGCGTCAGCTGTACAAATCAACTGACATGAGCGTGGATCCCCCCGGCTGCTCGCGGCAGCCGGGAGGGATTGATACTATGACCGCTGAGACGTAATTATATTGCCCGCGGTCGTTAATAGGTTAAAAACGTTCGATTCACGAGTATCTTGCCATGTAAATTGGTTGCCAATCACCCAATGCAAGTGCAAAACACTTATTTCATCAGGATAAGTGATCTTTTCTGCAGCACAAAAAGATCATCATTCATGGCAGTGCATTGCCTTGTGTAAATAGGACTCACATTGTTGAGAATTATGGCAGCTTATGCGCAAGTATGATTACTCAGTTTTCATCGTTTACTTTGGTCTTGCTATGTAAACAGGTATACAAACAATCGTTAATAAGTAAATATTTACTTATTGACAGGTGTATCATGCTCCTGATCAGTCTATGTAAATGGACCTTGTAAAAATTGAGATACTTAGCACACAAAAATGGCCAGTTGTATCTGAGCCCAAGAGCCAACGGCAAGGCAACCTCTTTTTGTTGGGTCGCCTTGTCGTTGGCTGTTGGGCTCACATCAAAAACTGGCCATTTTTGTGTGCTAAGTATCTAAATATTTACGTGATCTTGATGACAGTAGCGCATGTCTATATTCCCATATTCATTATTACACATAACTTAGCACTACAGAGTGCAACTGTATCCTGTTTATTACTGTTTCATGTTCAGTTTGAACCTGTTCACATTAGAAAAGGTAGGATGTGCCATCAGGCTTTTTCTTAGGTTACAGGGTTATGCCTTCTGATTGAGCACTCATGCTCTTCAGCCTTAGGCTGTGTGCACACGTTGCGTTTTTTCCTGCGTTTCCGCAGCGTTTTGAGCTGCAGCATTTTCATGCCAAATTGCATGCGTTTTGATTTCCAGGCATAGTCTATGGAAATTAGGGCTTTCTTGTGCGCACAATGCTTTTAAAAATGCAGCGTTTTAGGTGCGTAAAATTTCTCAAAATCTCTGCGTTTGAAGAAGCAACATGTCAATTGTTTTTGCCATTTTGGCAGCGTTCTACACCCATTGAAATCAATGAGTTGTAGAAAAACACTGCCAAATGTGAAGCAGTGCGTTTGCATTGCATTATTTTTGCGATCCACATGTTTTTAATAACATAACAAAGGCAAGTCTTTCGGTCTCTCTGTCGGTCGGTCTCTCTATCTATGTCTCTCTGTCGGTCGGTCTGTCGGTCAGTCTCTCTCTATGTCTCTATCTCTCTGTCCATGTCGGTCTCTCCCTACCACCCCCTCTCTCATACTCACCGCTCCACGATCACCGGCGCGGCGCTGCACGGCGTTCACACTGTGGCGGCTTCTCCTATTTTGAATATGCTGGCCGCTCATGAATCCATCACGCTTCCCCTGCCCATCGGCGCCTATGATTGGTTGCAGTCAGACACGCCCCCACGCTGAGTGACAGCTGTCTCACTGCAACCAATCATAGCCGCCGGTGGGCGTGTCTATATCGAGCAGTAAAAAAAATAAATAACTAATTGAAAAATAAACGACGTGCGGTCCCCCAATTTGGATACCAGTCGGGGTAAAGCCACAAGGCTGAAGGCTGGTATTCTCAGGATGGGGAGCTCCACATTATGGGGAGCCCCCCAACCTAACAATATCAGCCAGCAGCCGCCCGGAATTGCCGCATCCATTAGATGCGACAGTCCCGGGACTTTACCCAGCTCTTCCCAAATTGCCCTGGTGCGGTGGCAAATGGGGTAATAAGGAGTTAATGGCCGCAGCCCATAGCTGCCACTAAGTCCTAGGTTAATCATGGCAGGCGTCTCCCAGAGATACCTTCCATGATTAACCTGGAAGTTAAAGAAAATAAACACACACATCCAACAAATCCTTTATTTGGAATGAAAGACAAAAAACAACACCCTCTTTTACCACTTTATTAACCCCTCAAAAAGAACTCCAGGTCCGACGTAATCCACGCAAGGTCCCAAGACGCTTTCAGCTCTGCTACATCGGAACCTGACAGGAGTGGCAGTAGAACACCGCCACTCCTGTGAGCTCCATGCAGCAACTGAAGTGAGTCGCGCGATCAGCTGTGCTGTCACTGAGGTTACTCGCAGCCACCGCTCTCAGGTGGAGGACTGCAGCTGTGGCCACGAGTAACCTGAGTGAAAGCACAGCTGATTGCGTGGCTCACTGCAGTCACTCAGGGGATTTGCGATCACAGGTGAGTCCTTCACGTGTGACTGCAAATCAAGCCGCGGCACACGCACAGAGCCGCGCGATCACAATGAAGCTGGGTGAAGTTCATCCGAGTTCATTCTGATCGCACGGCACTGTCTCGCAGCCAGCCATGCTCTTTTTGACAGTGCGGTCCCACTTGGCTCTGCTGCAAGTCTATGGGGATGCTGCAGAGCCGAGTGGGACCGCACTGAAAAATGTGCGTTCTGGATGCTTTTCCCACTCTGTCTATGGCAGAGAAAGCATCCAGAACGCATGAAATTTCCAGGAATGTGCGCACGTTGCGTTCTGCCGAATGCGTCTCAGAACGCAGCTTTTTCGGCTGCATTCTGAGACGCACAGGCAGTGACTTACACGCTGCGGAATAGATTGCAACGTGCGCACATGGCCTAAAGGCTACTTTACACGCTGCGATATCGGTCCCGATATCACTAGCGTGGGTACCCGCCCCCATCTGTTGTGCGACACGGGAAAATCGCTGCCCGTGCCGCACAACATCGCGCAGACCCATCACACATACTTACCTGCCCGGTGACGTCGCTGTGCCCGGCGAACCGCCTCCTTTCTAAGGGGGCGGTCCGTGCGGCGTCACAGCGACGTCACTGAGCGGCCTCCCAATAGAAGCGGGGGGGCGGAGATGAGTGGCCAGAACATCCCTCCCACCCCCTTCATTCCTCATAGCGGCCGGGACGCAGGTAAGGAGAGGTTCCTGCGGCGTCACACATAGCGATGTTTGCTGCCGCAGGAGTGACAAACTACATCGTTACTGCTGCAGTAACGATAATCGAGAATGGACCCCCATGTCACCGATGAGCGATTTTGCACGTTTTTGCAACGATGCAAAATCGCTCATCGGTGTCACACGCAGCAACATCGCTAATGCAGCCGTATGTGCGTCATAAATTCCGTGACCCCAACGACTCCGCATTAGCGATGTCGCAGCGTGTAAAGCCCCCTTTAGGCTATTTTAATTCATTATCAGCAGGTTCCTGTCTGCCCCTAAATTGGAGATTTTTTTTTTTACCCAAAGAGAGGCATTAGTTTGATAAGGACCCAACAATAAGAGGTCGCCTTGCTGTTGAGCTCACATAAAACTGGCCATTTTTGTTTGCTAAGTGTCTCAAGTTTTACATAACTTTCATAGCAGTAATGCATGTCTATATTCCCATATTCATTGTTAAACATATCTTAGCTCTACAGAGTGCAACTGTCTACTCATTGTTACTATGTTTCATGCTCAGTTTGCACCTGTTCACATTAGAAAGGTAGGATGTGCTGTCAGTGTTTTTCTTATGTAAATGGTCCTTAATTGTCAAGATGTTGGTTTTGACTTGACCAAGGTTTACCAGTTGCAGAGATGCTCTAATTGTCTGAAAATCTGCATTTGAAATTGACCAACTAAAGCTGATTAGCAGGATGCCATTGTTGACTGAACATTTATCCATCTGAACTTCCAGACTACCAGGAAATCTATGAGCAACTGACCTAAGATCTGTTTAGATCAGTGTTTCCCAAACTCTAGTCCTTAGGGGCACTTTGCACACTACGACATCGCAAGCCGATGCTGCGATGCCAAACGCGATAGTCCTCGCCCCCGTCGCAGCTGCGATATCATGGTGATAGCTGCCGTAGCGAACATTATCGTTACGCCAGCTTCACATGCACTCACCTGACCTGCGACGTCGCTCTGGCCGGCGAACCGCCTCCTTCCTAAGGGGGCGGGTCATGCAGCGTCATAGCGACGTCACGCGGCAGGCGGCCAATAGAAGCGGAGGGGCGGAGATGAGCGGGACGTAAACATCCCGCCCACCTCCTTCCTTCCACATAGCCGGCCGGGACGCAGGTTGGAGATGTTCCTCGCTCCTGCGGCTTCATACACAGCGAAGTGTGCTGCCGCAGGAACGAGGAACAACATCGTAACATCGGTCTTTCCCAATTCATGGAAATGACCGAGGCTACCCCGATGATACGATTACGACGCTTTTATGCTTGTTAATCGTATCAGAAAGGCTTTACACACTACGATGTCGAGAGCGACGCCGGAAGTGCGTCACTTTCGATTTGACCACACCGACATCGCACCTGCGATATCATAGTGTGCAAAGTGCCCCTTAAGGTACCGTCACACTAAGCAACATCGCTAGCAACATCACTGCTGAGGCACAACTTGCTAGCGATGTTGCTTAGTGTGACATCCAGCAACAACCTGGCCCCTGCTGTGAGGTCGCTGGTTGTTGCTGAATGTCCTGGGCCATTTTTTAGTTGTTGCTCTCCCGCTGTGAAGCACAGATCGTTGTGTGTGACAGCGAGACAGCAACAACTAAATGTGCAGGCAGCAGGAGCCGGCTTCTGCGGACGCTGGTAACCACGGTAA
This sequence comes from Anomaloglossus baeobatrachus, assembly GCF_048569485.1. NCBI lineage: Eukaryota > Metazoa > Chordata > Amphibia > Anura > Aromobatidae > Anomaloglossus > Anomaloglossus baeobatrachus. Next base: position 470,617,222 of record NC_134357.1, on the reverse strand, counting down.
ACATCGGGTAACCAAGAAGCCCTGTCCTTGGTTACCCGATATTTACCTTCGTTACCAGCGTCCGCCGCTCTCAGCTGTCAGTGCCGGCTCCTGCTCCTTGCACACATAGCCAGACTACACATCGGGTAATTAACCCGATGTGTACTGTGGCTCGGTGTGTAGGGAGCCAGCGCTAAGCGGTGTGCGCTGGTAACCAAGGTAAATATCGGGTTGGTTACCCGATATTTACCTTAGTTACCAAGCGCAGCATCGCTTCCACGTGTAGCGACGCTCCAGCGATCCCTGCCAGGTCAGGTTGCTGGTGGGATCGCTGGAGTGTCGCTTAGTGTGACATCTCACCAGCGACCTCCTAGCAACAATATTAAGGAAATCCTGAAAACATGGCCTCTTGGGGGCCATGAAGACTGTAGTTCAGGAATCACTTGGTGTAGAGGGAGCACAATATGAACGCTGATTGGTAAAATTTTATTAATTGGCAGACATTTGACACAGGCAGAGCAAAGTAAATGAAGTGCACTGAGAGATACATACTATATCACGGAGTACACATTGACTGCCATGGTTCTTGGCAGTGCAAGTCATGTTTACACAAGACGATTCTCCACCGAGAACGATTTTCTTTTATGCTGCATTAAAGATCATTTCACCCAATGAACGAGCTTTTGTTCATTCATCGGATGGTCAGCAGCCTGTTTACACCGCAAGATAATGGTAAAACGAGCGTTTTTAGCAATTCTTATCATGCACCTTAACTCAAATGACCATTCAGATATGAATGCTGCCTTAAAATCTTTGTCATTTGAACAGTTTAGTCAACCATCAGGATCAGGGATCCCCAACCTCCGTGTCGAGAGCCACAAGTGGTCGCAGGCCTGTGATGTGTGGCTCATGGCTGACTGACAACTTGGTGCATAAGAACCAGATCCAGCAAACAGCTAGGAAAACTGTATCCAGATGGTGACTTTTGTGATTAGCCCTGCATAGAGGAGCACTTCATAATGCTCATATACTGGCAGGGTGGGGGGGGTGCTTGGGGATAAATGTGGTAAGATAAAGGAGGTGTTGAAGCTGATGGGATAGTTTGGTGGAAGAGCTTCATGTGAGAAATGAATGTGAAAAAAATGTAAACCCCCGGATTTAATTATACTGAGTGTAAGGAAGGGGGGGTCACATGGTGCTTTCTGTGGGAAAGCTTTGGCTGTCATTACACAGGTTACTCGCTACTGTTGTCTTTAGGCCGGAGTCACACTTGTGAGAGTCTCGTGCAAGTCTTGCATCACATCACCCGACATGGCATGCAGCTCTCCGGACAGGAGCATCTCAGCTGCATAGAAATACATGCAGCTGACCCGCTCCTGTCAGGACAGTGTGTGGCCATGCTGGGTGATGCGATGTGAGACCCGCGCAAGTCTCTCGCAAGTGTGACTCCAGCCTTAGGGTACGGTTCCACTTGCACATGCGCGAGTCTCACATCGGTATCACCTGGCACGGTCACACATTCTCCGACAGGAGCGGGTTGGCTGCATGTATTTCTAAGCAGCTGAGGCGCTCCTGTCTGCAGAGCATCAGGCCATGCCAGGTGATACCGATGTGAGACTCGCACGAGTCAAACGCAAGTGGAACCGTACCCTTAATGTCCATACATTGAGAGCAGTGGAGACGATACACACTTACATTGTCTAGATGTTTGTGAGCTGCTCGGAAAAGTAGTGGAAGAAATTTCCCTTGAGAAATATCGCAGTAAACATCCAAATGTGAAAAATCAGGACACATGGCTGCTGTTGGCCGATGGATGCCCACAATTCAATAATATTTATTCACTTATATAGTGCCATTAATTCCACAGCGTTTACATACATTGGCAACGCTGTCCCCATTGAGGCTCACAATCTAAATTCCCTATCAGAATGGTGTTTGGAGTGTGGGAGGAAACCGGAGTACCCAGAGGAAACCCTCACAAAGATGGGGAGAACATACAGACTCCTTGCAGATTTTTTCCTTGGTGGGATTTGAACCCAGGACCCACAATACAATAAGCATTCTAGTTTTTAATGTATCAGAATGCTGATTAGGAAGAGTGTGTATGTGAAAACTGGTTTGGCACGACATCAAAAATGTTGACTAAAAATCTCAATGTAAATGCTCCATTGACATTTAAAGGGATTGTCCGTCCATGGGCTACAAGTCTGCAGTCACTCTATGTGACCACAAGTATGTGAGTTGCATACATGTAGTTTCTTGCAGACTAGTTGGGCGCAGGCTCATTGTATGCAAGTATATATACTCGAGGACAGTTATAGTCTAGTCAGAATTTGGCCGGAAATATGCAAGTAACATTCTGCGGAATGTGAGGATACACAAGTGTGCATCCCTTTTTAACCATCCAGGTGCTCAATTGTCCACCTGGAAATTTGCAAGTGTAACAACCAACATAGGCCAATCATTCAGCTATTGACCAAAAGTCTGTACAAACGCAAACTCAGGCCAACCAACCATATGGACTATAAATCATCAGCATGAGTAACCAACTATCTTACAACCCCCATATACACTAGACCAGGGGTCGGGAACCTTTTTGGCCGAGAGAGCCATGAACGCCACATATTTTAAAATATAATTCCGTGAGAGTAATACTCACCAGGGGGAGAGCGACGGTGGTGGAGCAGCTCAGAAGGTCCCAGGAGGCAGGGTAGGTGATACTGCGGGCATGGAGGAGGTGGTGTCGGGACTCAGGAGGGTCAGTGTGTGGATGGTCAGCAATACTGCTGCGGGTTTGTGGCGTGTCACAGTGGCAGGCGCCATTGATCTGCCGGCATGCTGCTTTGAATTTCCCGCAGTTGACGAGATCTACTTCAAGAAAATGGGCGCGGTGCGCGCGCAGATCAATGCGATGGACTTCACGAAAATGGCCGCGGAGTCCTATCTGCGCACACGCCGCCCCTTGGCCATTTTCTTGAAGTCGATCTTGTCAACTGCGGGAGATTCAAACCAGCCCACAGGTCAATGACGCCGACCACCGAGACACCCCATGAGCCTTCAGTATTGCCGACCCAGCGCCACCACTGCCGCACCGGTAAGTCATATGTGGTTTGTAAGACACACACGCATTTTTCCCCCAGTTTGGGGAAAAAATGCTTCTTACAAACGGGAAGATTTGTCTGCGAGCCAGATGCGTCCATCAAAAGAGCCACATCTGCCTTGCGAGCCATAGGTTCCCTACCACTGCTCTACACCAAAGTTGTACCAATAGATGATTTTGTCCAAATCGATCATTTCTCTCTTTAGATAGCAAGCAATTCGCTTTTGGGCGATGAACATTTGTAGTCACCTGGAAGATGAGTCGGTGTGACTGATATTTTCATCCGATTATTATCTGTGGCATAATGTGTATGTGCGGATTGTTTGGAAAATGAAAGATCTGTTGATTCCCTTATTCCATCCCACCGTATCGAGTGATTTTGTTCCCAATAGGTCTAAAATGCTCGGCTTCATCTGAAGATGTTTGTACAATGTAATCGCACGTGTATGGGACGATACTGAAGACTAGGTTTGTACGAACAACGTTTCATCATTCGACTGTCATGTTGTGTATGGGGGTCTTTATCCAACCACCAAGATGACACTGACTGGAAGTCCCTTGGGCAATGATGAGATCGCACCATTTGTTCATGGAAATGTGATGGTAATTGACAGACTCAGAGCCACCATCCAGATGCCCCTATTCACCAGAAATCTGTGTGTGGTGGAGACAGACCCCCTACAGGGAGGGAGGGGGCTTCTCTTATCTCTGCAGCTTGATAAACAGATGTATACAACATGCGCTGGCCCCCTGCTGTGCTACCTGTGAATGGGCAGCAGGGGGCAGAGCATTTCCAGCACTTATTTACATCTGTTCTGTGGTATCTATAGCTCTGCTACATGATATTACCAAACTTTTTCGGGTTCATCATCTGGGATCATATACAAGGGGTTAATGATGAGAGTGAAGGGACAGGGGAGAATGAGGATCCTGCCCAGAAATCGAGCGATGTGATCGTACTATGAGGTGTATCTCATCACATGTGCACCGAATAACAAGGGCAGGCTTGTATTGAGAAAGCATGGAGTAAAGGGGGCTAAAATATTGGGGTGCACAGTGGAGGAGTAGGGGCTGGATGTCCCGGGTGTGGTGATCGCAAATTGTGCAACAGGGGCGCTCCATCAGGGGGGGCAGCACCACTTGTTCCGCACTGTGCCCGACCTCTGCCCCCAACCCCGGGGACCGACCCGTCACAGGGCGAGAGGAAATGCACAGATACAGTGTAGCAGAGCCGAGGGCGACAATAGACTGAGAGATTGGGAGCAGCGCACCTCCACCCTCCCCCATCCTGTATTGTGCGCTCTGCAGGAACACAAGACGCTCCCAGCAGCACAGAGCAGGCGATCAGCAGCACCGGGGAGGACAGCAGCACCGGGGAGGGGAGCCACACCGGGAGGACAGCCTGACAGCAGCACCGGGGAGGACAGCAGCACGGGGGGCGCACCCTCCGCTGTGCACCATTAGGACATCGCTGTAAACTTTCCCCTAAGCTGTACACTGGCCGCCCCCGACCCCTCTCTGAGCAGGGGACGATGCTCTCCCCCGTCCTCCCCGTGCAGGAGAGCACACTGAGCGCAGCCGCCTCCTGAGCCCGGGTGGATGTTGGACATGGAAGCCGAGGAGCAGATGAGCAGCGCGGACACCGGCAGCAGCAAGGACTCCGAGCGGCAGCTCCGGCTCCGGCTGTGCGTCCTCAACGAGATCCTCAGCACTGAGCGGGACTATGTAGGAACCCTGCGCTTTCTGCAGTCGGTGAGTAGCTCCACATGGTCTTTGTGTTGTTTAGCATGATGTGTGTGTGCTCCACCCTGCAACCTGAACGGTGTCCTGCGACCTGCGCTCAATGTGTGCTCCATCCTGAGACTAGACCCAGCTGTGTGCTCCATCCTACAACTAGACCCAGCTGTGTGCTCCATCCTGCAACTAGACCCAGTTGTGTGCTCCATCCTGCAACTAGACCCAGCTGTGTGCTCCATTCTGCAACTAGACCCAGTTGTGTGCTCCATCCTGCAACTAGACCCAGTTGTGTGCTCCATCCTACAACTAGACCCAGTTGTGTGCTCCATCCTGCAACTAGACCCAGTTGTGTGCTCCATCCTGCAACTAGACCCAGTTGTGTGCTCCATCCTACAACTAGACCCAGTTGTGTGCTCCATCCTGCAACTAGACCCAGTTGTGTGCTCCATCCTACAACTAGACCCAGTTGTGTGCTCCATCCTGCAACTAGACCCAGCGGTGTGCTCCATCCTACAACTAAAGCCCAGTTGTGTGCTCCATCCTCCAACTAGACCCAGTTGTGTGCTCCATCCTGAGACTAGACCCAGTTGTGTGCTCCATCCTGAGACTAGACCCAGTTGTGTGCTCCATCCTGCGACTAGACCCAGTTGTGTGCTCCATCCTGCGACTAGACCCAGTTGTGTGCTCCATCCTGCGACTAGACCCAGTTGTGTGCTCCATCCTGCGACTAGACCCAGTTGTGTGCTCCATCCTGCGACTAGACCCAGTTGTGTGCTCCATCCTGCGACTAGACCCAGTTGTGTGCTCCATCCTGCGACTAGACCCAGTTGTGTGCTCCATCCTGCGACTAGACCCAGTTGTGTGCTCCATCCTGCGACTAGACCCAGTTGTGTGCTCCATCCTGCGACTAGACCCAGTTGTGTGCTCCATCCTGCGACTAGACCCAGTTGTGTGCTCCATCCTGCGACTAGACCCAGTTGTGTGCTCCATCCCTCCATCCTACAACTAGACCCAGGTGTGTGCTCCATTCTGCAACTAGACCCAGTTGTGTGCTCCACCCTGCAACCTGAACGGTGTCCTGCGACCTGTGCCCAATGTGTGCTCCATCCTGAGACTAGACCCAGCTGTGTGCTCCATCCTACAACTAGACCCAGTTGTGTGCTCCATCCTGCAACTAGACCCAGTTGTGTGCTCCATCCTGCAACTAGACCCAGTTGTGTGCTCCATCCTGCAACTAGAGCCCAGTTGTGTGCTCCATCCTGCAACTAGAGCCCAGTTGTGTGCTCCATCCTGCAACTAGAGCCCAGTTGTGTGCTCCATCCTGCAACTAGAGCCCAGTTGTGTGCTCCATCCTGCAACTAGAGCCCAGTTGTGTGCTCCATCCTGCAACTGGAGCCCAGTTGTGTGCTCCATCCTGCAACTGGAGCCCAGTTGTGTGCTCCATCCTGCAACTGGAGCCCAGTTGTGTGCTCCATCCTGCAACTGGAGCCCAGTTGTGTGCTCCATCCTGCAACTGGAGCCCAGTTGTGTGCTCCATCCTGCAACTGGAGCCCAGTTGTGTGCTCCATCCTGCAACTAGATCCAGTTGTGTGCTCCATCCTACAACTAGATCCAGTTGTGTGCTCCATCCTACAACTAGGCCCAGTTGTGTGCTCCATCCTACAACTAGGCCCAGTTGTGTGCTCCATCCTACAACTAGGCCCAGTTGTGTGCTCCATCCTACAACTAGGCCCAGTTGTGTGCTCCATCCTACAACTAGGCCCAGTTGTGTGCTCCATCCTACAACTAGGCCCAGTTGTGTGCTCCATCCTACAACTAGGCCCAGTTGTGTGCTCCATCCTACAACTAGGCCCAGTTGTGTGCTCCATCCTACAACTAGGCCCAGTTGTGTGCTCCATCCTACAACTAGGCCCAGTTGTGTGCTCCATCCTACAACTAGGCCCAGTTGTGTGCTCCATCCTACAACTAGGCCCAGTTGTGTGCTCCATCCTGCCACCAGAGCCGAGTTGTGTGCTCCATCCTGCCACCAGAGCCCAGTTGTGTGCTCCATCCTGCCACCAGAGCCCAGTTGTGTGCTCCATCCTGCCACCAGAGCCCAGTTGTGTGCTCCATCCTGCCACCAGAGCCCAGTTGTGTGCTCCATCCTGCCACCAGAGCCCAGTTGTGTGCTCCATCCTGCCACCAGAGCCCAGCTGTGTGCTCCATCCTGCCACCAGAGCCCAGCTGTGTGCTCCATCCTGCCACCAGAGCCCAGCTGTGTGCTCCATCCTGCCACCAGAGCCCAGCTGTGTGCTCCATCCTGCCACCAGAGCCCAGCTGTGTGCTCCATCCTGCCACCAGAGCCCAGCTGTGTGCTCCATCCTGCCACCAGAGCCCAGCTGTGTGCTCCATCCTGCCACCAGAGCCCAGCTGTGTGCTCCATCCTGCCACCAGAGCCCAGCTGTGTGCTCCATCCTGCCACCAGAGCCCAGCTGTGTGCTCCATCCTGCCACCAGAGCCCAGCTGTGTGCTCCATCCTGCCACCAGAGCCCAGCTGTGTGCTCCATCCTGCCACCAGAGCCCAGCTGTGTGCTCCATCCTGCCACCAGAGCCCAGCTGTGTGCTCCATCCTGCCACCAGAGCCCAGCTGTGTGCTCCATCCTGCCACCAGAGCCCAGCTGTGTGCTCCATCCTGCCACCAGAGCCCAGCTGTGTGCTCCATCCTGCCACCAGAGCCCAGCTGTGTGCTCCATCCTGCCACCAGAGCCCAGCTGTGTGCTCCATCCTGCCACCAGAGCCCAGCTGTGTGCTCCATCCTGCCACCAGAGCCCAGCTGTGTGCTCCATCCTGCCACCAGAGCCCAGCTGTGTGCTCCATCCTGCCACCAGAGCCCAGCTGTGTGCTCCATCCTGCCACCAGAGCCCAGCTGTGTGCTCCATCCTGCCACCAGAGCCCAGCTGTGTGCTCCATCCTGCCACCAGAGCCCAGCTGTGTGCTCCATCCTGCCACCAGAGCCCAGCTGTGTGCTCCATCCTGCCACCAGAGCCCAGCTGTGTGCTCCATCCTGCCACCAGAGCCCAGCTGTGTGCTCCATCCTGCCACCAGAGCCCAGCTGTGTGCTCCATCCTGCCACCAGAGCCCAGCTGTGTGCTCCATCCTGCCACCAGAGCCCAGCTGTGTGCTCCATCCTGCCACCAGAGCCCAGCTGTGTGCTCCATCCTGCCACCAGAGCCCAGCTGTGTGCTCCATCCTGCCACCAGAGCCCAGCTGTGTGCTCCATCCTGCCACCAGAGCCCAGCTGTGTGCTCCATCCTGCCACCAGAGCCCAGCTGTGTGCTCCATCCTGCCACCAGAGCCCAGCTGTGTGCTCCATCCTGCCACCAGAGCCCAGCTGTGTGCTCCATCCTGCCACCAGAGCCCAGCTGTGTGCTCCATCCTGCCACCAGAGCCCAGCTGTGTGCTCCATCCTGCCACCAGAGCCCAGCTGTGTGCTCCATCCTGCCACCAGAGCCCAGCTGTGTGCTCCATCCTGCCACCAGAGCCCAGCTGTGTGCTCCATCCTGCCACCAGAGCCCAGCTGTGTGCTCCATCCTGCCACCAGAGCCCAGCTGTGTGCTCCATCCTGCCACCAGAGCCCAGCTGTGTGCTCCATCCTGCCACCAGAGCCCAGCTGGGTGCTCCAGCCCTGCAACTAGACCAGCTGGGTGCTCCATCCTGCCACCAGTGCCCAGCACAGCTGGGTGCTCCATCCTGCCGCCAGCTCCCAGCACTGCTGGCTGCTCCATCCCGCCACCAGCGCCCAGTTGGCTGCCCCATCCCGCCACCAACGCCTAGTCGGGTGCCACCCATTTGCACCCAGTTGGGTGCCACCCATTTGCACCAATCTATTATTGCATACTCCACCCTGCCACCTGAATCTTGTGTGCTTGCTCCACCCTGCCACCTGAACCTTGTGTGTGCACGCTCCACCCTGCCACCTGAACCTTGTGTGTGCCCGCTCCACCCTGCCACCTGAACTTTGTGTGTGCCCGCTCCACCCTGCCTCCACAACCTTGTGTGCGCATGCTCCACCCTGCCACCTGAACCTTGTGTGCGCATGCTCCACCTTGCCACCTGAACCTTGTGTGCGCATGCTCCACCCTGCCACCTGAACCTTGTGTGTGCATGCTTCACCCTGCCACCTGAACCTTGTGTGTGCATGCTTCACCCTGCCACCTGAACCTTGTGCGTGCATGCTTCACCCTGCCACCTGAACCTTGTGTGTGCATGCTTCACCCTGTCACCTGAACCCTGTGTGTGCATGCTTCACCCTGTCACCTGAACCTTGTGCGTGCATGCTCCACCCTGCCTCCTGAACCTTGTGCGCACATGCTCCACCCTGCCCCCTGAGCTCTGTGTGCATGTTCTCCGCCCTCCAACCTGAGCTCTGTATGTGTGCTACAACCTCCAACCTGAACACTGTGTGCGCATGCTCGCTCCACCCTCCAACTTGAACTTTGTGTGTGCGCCACACTGCAAACTGAATGCATTGTGTTGCCTTTCCCCATTCAACCTGAAACCTTCGTTTGTGTGTACTCTGTTGGAACCTAAACCCTATGGCCATGATTCATCAAGCAGTTTAGGCCAGCTTTCTGATGTAAAACTACTAAAAATAGGCCTTTTTTGACAGCCACCTCCGCTATGGTTTTGAAAAGTGGACGGAGTTTAGCAGGGAGGGGGCCTGGCTGAGAACAAGTAACAAATTTATCAGAATTTGCACCATAAAGTGGCATAAATTACAACTGATCTTGACTACAGTACATTTCTTGTGGCGCTAAATTCATTGAGTGGCAGTGATGCTATATGTCGCAACCCCCCAACAGTCAAATATTGGTGGACTTTCCTAAGGATAGGTCAACATTATAAAAATAGTGGTCAACCCCTCTAAAGTTAGTTTTGTCAGCATAAAATGAGTATTCAAAATAAGTACAGGCGCTCACACATCATGGCAGCCAAACGTTTAGGGGCACCTTCCCACCTGCTGGTTTTCCCTCTTTCTCTGCTCTGGTTCTATGAAGCCAGAACTCTCAATCAATGAAGAGGGGAAAGGAGATAGAGGGAAAACCAGCATGTGGGAAGGTGCACTTAAATGATTAGCGCCGCCATGGTGCACCAAGCACCTGTATCTGATTTGAATAGTCATTTCTGAGCTGACAGTCCCTTTAAACCCAAGTGTGCCTGCTCTCAACCTGGAAACCTAAACTTAATGTGTATGCCACACTGAGCCTTGTGCGTATTCTCCATCCTGCATCCTATACACTTAATGCTTTTAGAAGGGTGCAGGCAGCTGGAGCCTATGGAGTCTACAGGTGTAGATCTGCTGCGTAGTTGTATTAGTGCATCCTTCTCCTTTGGTCTTCCCCAGAAGATGGTCTCATTGAGGCAGAGCAGGGGACATTGTGATACCCCCTGGAGTCTGAACGCCTAGTGTTGGGTTGTGCCTGTGTTTTTCTGTTCACGAATTGTGTGTAAATGTCTTTGCTTCTGGTTTCAAAACTGGATTAAAGAGACAGAACGACTCCTCTTGAGAAATCTGAGAGATTACGCACTGTGTCCTCCATTTGTGGACCATGAGGTCACAAGGATTCAAAGTAATCTGTCACTTTCTGCAGCCGTAGTTTGAGTGCTGCTTTATTAACCTCAGCACTGCTGGATTGGAGAGGATCTGCACTTGTCAGAGGAGTAGTTTCATTGTCAGGCTTTTGTCTAAACTATGCATCAGGAAATGTTTCCAATGTATTGCTGTGATTTAGGCTCATCTTGACATTATTTTACCATTCAAGTCGCAGTGTGTCAAATGGTCTGAGCTGTGTTATAAAGCAGGTCCTGAGCCCTTTAAGAATTGTAAAGCCGTGATAATACGGAGGACGACTTGTGGAATCCCTAAACAGATGCAGAATATTACATGGTATAACAGTTCTCATATTGCTGGGGTCCTGGATGCGCTATATCTGCTGGTAGACTGCGGTACACGGTATAACCAAGAAAGTCCACATATCAAAATACTATAGTATGTCATTGCTCCACGGTGTTATGTCCACTGCGTCAGAATGGTATCATCACCAAATCACTGCGATGAGGAGCCATTATCACCACAACACTGCGTTAGGGTGCTATGGTCAACACGTCACAGTGACAGAGTGCGATGGTCACTGTGCCATGCTGCTATGGTCACCACTTTACTGCGTCAGGGTTCTTTGGTCTCCTTGTCACTGTGTCAGGGTGTGAGGGTCACTGCGCCATGTTGCTATGGTCACCACTTTACTGCATCAGGGTGCTTTGGTCACCCTGTCACTGTGTCAGGGTGTGATGGTCACTGTGCCATGCTGCTATGGTCACCACTTTACTGCGTCAGGGTGCTTTGGTCTCCCTGTCACTGTGTCAGGGTGTGAGGGTCACTGCGCCATGTTGCTATGGTCACCACTTTACTGCGTCAGGGTGCTTTGGTCACCCTTTCACTGCATCAGGGTGCGATGGACACTGCGCAAGGTTCCTATGCTCACCATTTTACTGCTTTGGGGTGCTTTGGTCACCCTGTCACTGCATCAGGGTGCGATGGACACTGCGCAAGGTTGCTATGGTCACCAGTTTACTGCGTCAGGGTACTTTGCTCACCCTGTCACTGCGTTAGGGTGAGATGGTCACTGCATCCGGTTGCTATGGTCACCACGTCAATGCATCAGTTTGTGATTGCTGTAGCATAAAGCTGTCATCTTGTCACTGGATCATGGTACTATGCTGTCTGTATCAGGGTGTTGTAGACCCCCAGTCTCTCTGTCGGGGTGCTTGGCCAGTTCATCACGGTGGTATTGTGCTGTGTTACTTTTTTGCTCCCCTCCCCACTCTCCAGACCATTTTGGACAGTCATTCCTGAAAATATTTCATACAGGACTGGTGTGGCTTTTTTTACATATATTTTCCTCCCATACATTGTAAATTGTCTTCTCTAGTGAAACATCCACTGTGGTGAAGTAACCTTTCTTGCCTAAGATCTTCTCAGGACTTCCTGTATATGACATGAGGACACTGAGAATAGACTTCCTCCTAATGTCGCACAGTATCAGATGAGAGGAAAGATAGCAAGCTCACAGTATCAGCTGCAAAATCCCTTCTTAACATAATATGAATCTCACCAACTGGGTCTGTCATGAAGAATCGTGATACGAGAACCTGGTAGACCCATTCACACAATGTCTGTACGGTCATCAGGAGTAGCACAAAGAAGAGGAACTGATGGTTTCTAACCCAGTGCCACATATGTCGTACTTCTCATAGACTGTGGGTGCAGATCCTCCTCACGGACTGTGAGAGAATGTTCTCTCTCTTTTCATCATGGATTAATTGCGAGGTCTTACTTTTCCTCAAACTGTGGGTACAAGCCTGACCTTCCCCTGCAGACAGTGTGCAGGTTCTACTGAGACTGATTGTGGTCCTACCATACTTCTCGCAGTGTTTGTGTGCTGGTCCTATCTCTCACACACTTGGTACAAAATTTACTTTTCCTATTAGACAAACGTCTTATAAAATATGGGTGCTTTTTCTATCTTTCCTTTTAAGACATGGGGGGCAGGTCATCGCCACATAGGCCATGGGTGCACATCCTATTTTCCTCATAGATTTTGTGTGCAAGTTAAACTTCTTACAATCAGTGACTGCAGGACCTATTCCTCATAAACTGGAAATACATTTTACATTTTTCCTTGGAGATCTTTCCTGTGCAGACTGCTGCACAGGTACAGGTCTCCACGTCGCAGGCTGTGGGCGCGGGTCTCCACGTCGCAGGCTGTGGACGCGGGTCTCCACGTCGCAGGCTGTGGGCGCGGGTCTCCACGTCGCAGGCTGTGGGCGCGGGTCTCCACGTCGCAGGCTGTGGGCGCGGGTCTCCACGTCGCAGGCTGTGGGCGCGGGTCTCCACGTCGCAGGCTGTGGACGCGGGTCTCCACGTCGCAGGCTGTGGACGCGGGTCTCCACGTCGCAGGCTGTGGACGCGGGTCTCCACGTCGCAGGCTGTGGACGCGGGTCTCCACGTCGCAGGCTGTGGACGCGGGTCTCCACGTCGCAGGCTGTGGACGCGGGTCTCCACGTCGCAGGCTGTGGACGCGGGTCTCCACGTCGCAGGCTGTGGACGCGGGTCTCCACGTCGCAGGCTGTGGACGCGGGTCTCCACGTCGCAGGCTGTGGACGCGGGCCTCCACGTCGCAGGCTGTGGACGCGGGCCTCCACGTCGCAGGCTGTGGACGCGGGCCTCCACGTCGCAGGCTGTGGACGCGGGCCTCCACGTCGCAGGCTGTGGACGCGGGCCTCCACGTCGCAGGCTGTGGACGCGGGCCTCCACGTCGCAGGCTGTGGACGCGGGCCTCCACGTCGCAGGCTGTGGACGCGGGCCTCCACGTCGCAGGCTGTGGTCGCGGGCCTCACTTTTCCTTATATGAGCAACATATAAACTTCAATGACCATGTAAATCTTGCCTCCATCTGTTGAGGCCAATTATTACTTGTTTCGCTGTAAATTCATGGAGGTCTATTACTACTATTACAGCACTGGCCTTTTCACAATTCTCTGTGATTGCCCTCTGGAGTATTCCTAGTAAATCGTAAAGAGAGAAGGTGAAACGGGGGTTACGTCTGTGATGAATACTTTACATCGATACATGTAATGAGGCTCCTGTACCTTTAAGATGGTTCCCAGCACGGTGCTTTACAGGCCCGGACCTGGCTCCGGCCTCGTTTCTTGCTGACTGTTTATCTCGTCTGTAAAGCTGCCTCGCCCAAGTGGCACAGGGCCCTGTAGACCAGAGCGAGGAGCGGAGTTGTGGTTTCTGTGTGTTGTTTTTTTTCTGTTTCACCTACTTTTAAGCATACAGAGAAAAAATGTGGGTTTTTTTTCTGCTGTGGGTGGCACCCCTGCTGTGATTCAGAAAGTAAAGTCTGGCGCTGACACGGGCCGCGTATCACATAATGAATGTCCCTGGCTTTAGGTGACCATTGTCTGCCCTGTGACAATTCTTTCCTATCCCCCCCCCCGTCCTACGGATTTCCCTGTTTACATGTTCAAAACTATGGGGTGAGGTTTGACCTGTAGGGCTGTAACCTCGGGGTAATTTGCTGGTTGCTTTGGCTCCTTGAAGGTAACGGTCAGCGAGCTTTCATTAGTCTCAGGTCCTGTCAGAGTCCCTGATGTGACTGCATAAAGAAGAGGAGAATCCACGGCGTTTGCAGATGAAGATGTGGCTATCATTACGATCAGCGGAAGAAAACGCGTTTTTTCATGCTGAAAACAAAATCCGCCGTGGGGACATGTCCCGAGTGTTCCCCAGCCTGACGGCGCTTCCTCAGTAGCTGTCTGTCATGAATGCCGGAGCTGCTCGGATTGGAAGAGTGTCCCCTCCATGAGGCCTCGGCTATCACAAGTGTGCCGCTCTCTAATGACTTTTGCAGATAAGAAAAACTGCGTAACACTCTGGACACTTCACAGTTTTCTGCTCTGTTTTTTTCCAGTCAGGTGGAAGCAGAATAACATTTTCCCTCCAGGTTTCACTGTCTGGTTCGGCTTTATCCCATTGCATCATATACAGAAGTCTGGAGATCGGGCTGGAAGAATCCCAGAGGGCGTTAGATGGTAGTAATAAAATGCACGGGCAATGACAACCTCACACTGGCCCATGATGTCTGGAAAAAGTTTTGTTTTTCTCAGCAATAATACCAGAAACAATTTCAAGTTCAGCGCTAAAAAGCCTTACTTTTACTTCATAACGTGCGCCATCCACCAGGAGCATTTTACATAATCTGCGCCATCCGCCTGTAGCATAATCCATAACGTGCACCATCCACCTGTAGCATCATCCATAACGTGTGCAATCCGACTGTAGCGTCACCCATAACGTGCGCAATCCTACTGTAGCGTCATCCATAACGTGCACCATCCGACTGTAGCATCATCCATAACGTGCACCATCCGCCTGTAGCATCATCCATAACATGCGCAATCCGACTGTAGCGTCATCCATAACGTGCGCAATCCTACTGTAGCGTCATCCATAACGTGCACCATCCGACTGTAGCATCATCCATAACGTGCACCATCCATCAGGAGCATTTTACATAATCTGCGCCATCCACCTGTAGCATTTTATGTAATCTGCACCATCCACCTGTAGCATTTTACATAATGTACTCCATCTGCCTGTAACATATTACATATTCTGCACCATCCACCTGTAGCATTTTACATAATGTACTCCATCTGCCTGTAACATATTACATATTCTGCACCATCCACCTGTAACATTTTATGTAATGTGCGTCAGCCACCTGTAGCATTTTACGTAATCTGCGCCATCCACTTGTAGCATTTTACGTAATCTGCGCCATCCACTTGTAGCATTTTACGTAATCTGTGCCATCCACCTGTAGCATCATCCATAATGCACGCCACCCGCCTGTAGCATTTTCCATACTACAGGCTAATGGCGCACGTGTTATCATCCATACCGTGCGCCATCCGCATGTAGCATCAATCATAACGTGCGCCATCCGCCTGTAGCATTTTACATAATCTGCGCTATCCACCTGTAGCATTTTACATAATCTGCGCTATCTGCCTGTAACATTTTACGTAATCTGCGGTATCCGCCTGTAGCATTTTACGTAATGTGCGTCATCCGCCTGTAGCTGATGGAGCAGGGTGCTCATTCTCATCCCACCTGTCGTGGCGAATTTAACACCAAGTGGCAATTTCCAGCAGTGGTGGAGCTGTGCTGGGGGTCTGCTGTTAATGTCGCGGGCGGGGAGGGGACGCTGCGCTCACCACGCTCGGGTCCGGCGCTGCTGCTGCTCGGTGGCTCAAGCGGTGGGCCGGATCCGGGGACTCGAGCGGCGCTCCTCGCCCGTGAGTGAAAAGGGTGGTTTGTTGGGGTTTGGGATGTCGGTTCGTGACGCCACCCACGGTGTGTGGTGAGGTTGGGGCACCACCGCTGCTCTGTACGGGGATCCCGGGAGCGATGACAGGGAGCAGCTGGGATGTTTCTCTCCCCTCCGTGGGTAGGGGGATTTTGGTAGTCCCGGGGCCCGGAGTTATTGTCTGTTTGGTGGATTGCGGGGCCTGGCCAGATGCAGGGTCGCGGGGCAGCGCAGTGCCAGACTGCACAGTGGTACTTACTCAGCCAGTAACGCACACGGAGTCTCTTGTAAAACAAACTGCTGGATGGACGAGTCCCACAGACGGCTGCGGCGGTCACTCCCGGTCGGTTGGCGGTAACGGTCTCTCCCTGCACCGGTGTTATGTTCTCGGCCCCGATGGCTTCCCACCGGTAACCCGCTCCCCAGCGGTGTGTTGGCTAAGGGAGCCCCTTTTGTTGCCCGCAGGCTCTGGCTTTGGGAGCTCTAGCTCTGGCGGTAGCTTTATCTCCCTCACGGTTTGGACGGTTGCCTTCAGTCGGGTCTTTATTGCTGGGAAACCCCGGAGGTTCCCGTCGCTGACGGATTTGACCGGTTTAACGGCGACTCCTAGCCTGGTTGGGGTCCGTGGGCCCTGCCGGATGGTGCTGGCTTCTCTTTTCTCCCCGGTCCGGTACCGGCGGGCCACCGCCCGTCCCCGGTCCTTACGGTTGTGCGTCAATCTGCCTCTCCTGCAGACGGTCACCACCGTCTGCCAACCTTGCTGTATGTGCCCGGGCCACGTACCCAGACACGGTCAGTCTGCTCCTCCACTACTACCTCCTTCAACTTCAAACTCTCCTACTCGACTGCCCTTCTTTCCCGCCTCCAGGACGGTGAACTCAGTGGGAGGAGCCAACTGCCTGGCTCCGCCCCACCTGGTGTGGACATCAGCCCCTGGAGGGAGGCAACAAGGATTTGTGTGTGTGTGGCTGGTGTGCCTAACCGGGGTGTGGGGTGTGTTGTTGCAGTACCTGTGACGTCCTGGCTTGTCCAGGGCGCCACATTAACACTTGCGTTGCTCTTATTACTCTGTTTTATTTATAACATTTCACAGTTTACATGTTCTTGGCGGTGGAGCCAGGTTACATTTCTTGGCTCATGAGAGAGATTATGAAGAAATGTGGGGTTTATTAACTCCTATTACCCAATCAGTGTCTCCGATATATAGCCCATATGTCAAACTCTGGCCACCTCTCCCCCTCCCGCACATGGAATCGCAGGTTCAGCTGTATTGGCACCCTTGATGTCGATACAGTTGAAAGCAATGATGGACGAGGGAAGCCGTCCACTCCCTCCCCCATCATTCTGCAAGGTTTTTCTTGTTTGTTTTGTTTTTTAAAGTGGGGCCCATAATACTATATGGAGGATTATGTGGGGCCCATTATTCTGTATGGAGTACTATGTGTGGACCATTATTCTGCATGAAGGACTATGGGGCCATAATACTATATAGATTGCTATGTGGGGCCCATTATTCTGTATGGTGGGCTATGTGGGGCCCATTATTCTGTATGGTGGGCTATGTGGGGCCCATTATTCTGTATGGAGGGGCTATGTGGGGCCCATTATTCTGTATGGAGGGGCTATGCGGGGCCCATTATTCAGTTTATAAACTATATGGGGCCCATTATTCTGTATTGCGGACTATGTGGGGAACAATTATTCTGTATGAAGGACTGTTGGGCACATTATTCAATATGGAGCACTGTGTGGGGCCTGCAACCAGGTTGGCTCGCGACTTTGTCCAAGTTTTTAATGTTGTCCCTTTGTGTATTTGAGTTTGTAATCCCTGTGATATAGGGTGCATAGTTAAATGTGGAAAATAGACCTGCCCGGGCTTAGGATCTTACAGTCTGGCTAGCAGGGACAAGCAAGTAAGGCTTCACGGTGTATCTCTGCTAGACATCTATGCCCTATCTGGAACCAGGCCAGAACTGGATAAAAGTTAGAGATGGGATGCAGGTCAGCAAGGCCACTGGATCTTGTTACCAACTTCACAGAAAGGAAACCTGAATCTTCCTTCTGTTCTCCTCTTCTCTTAACCTTTTAGCAAGCTGCTGGTGGAGAGTGGATTATCTGGCCCACAATCCATGAGTATGGGCTCACCTAGGGACAAAATCATCAAACCCTCCTCCCCATGCTGACCCTGTAAAGTAGGGATCTGATCTAGCTGGTATGACCCAAACTACCGGGCACTACCATTGTCTTTGTACCGCCCCGCGGGCTCGGCCGGCTGCCGAGACGCTCGGATCCGTGCTCATACGGTGGGTGGCTCGAACTCCTCACAGACCTGGGGGTCACGTCGCTCTGCAAGGGTGGTTTGGCGCTACACGCAGGGACTTCGGTGGGGAGTTCCACAGCCGGGGCCGCGGTGGTTTGTAAGGGATAAAAGTTCGTGACTCCACCCACGGGTTGTGGTGAATGGATGGACACCACCGCTGCCGTTGACTAGGCCTCCCAAGGACGGTGTTGCGCAGCTTGGTGTTGACCCCTCCGTGGGTAGGGGAGTGATGGTCCCGGGGGCCCGAGGGAGGTGCAGAGGCGGCGGAGCATACTGGGTGCTGGTGCGGTGCACGGCCCGAAGGCACTGGTGTACTCAGTATGATACAACACACTGGAGTCTCTGGTAAACCAAACGGGGTGATGAACGGTGCCCGCAGCCGGCTGCAGCTTCTCCCTTAACAGGTTGGTGGTTTCCGCCTTTCTCCTGCACCTCTTTATGTGAATGTTTTGATTCCTATGCCTAAGCAACGGTAGTGTGCTCCCCGGCTTGCTGAGTGTCGGGAGAGCCCTGTTTTCTCGCAGGCGCTGGCCCCTTGGGTCTCTATGCCTTGGCAGTGGCTTTACCCTAATGGTTGGGCTGTTGTCTTCAGTCGGGTCTTGTGTGGAAAAGGTCCTAAAGTCCAGTCCTCAATCAGTTGATTCGACTCGGCCCGGTAGTTTCTGGGCTTCGTACTGGGTCCGAGTACCCCTCCTGGTGCTCCGGTTTCCAATCGGTTCCCCGGTTCGGTACCGGCGGGCCACCGCCCGACCCCGGTCCCTACGGTTCCACCGGCTGTAATCCCAGCTCCTGTAGGCGGCCGCCACCATCTGCCTCCTTGCCAGAGGTGACTGGGCTCCAACCCAGACACCTGAGTAGACTATTGGCAGGCCTGGTCACAGGTCTGCCCTTGAACTTGACTTCTCTCCTCCACTTGCAAACTACTCTCCAGAACTACTCTCTCGAACTACTGTATTCCCGCCTCCAGGCCTGCGAACTCCTCGGTGGGCGGAGCCAACCACCTGGCTCCGCCCCCCTGGTGTGGACATCAAACCTGGAGGATGGTGACGAGGTTTTGAAGTTTGGCTGCTGTCACCTTTTTAGGGAGGAGAGTGTGTGTGCATGGGACTACCTGGGACAACCTGACTAGTCCAGTCCGTCACATCTCATATAAAGGACCTGTTCACACCCGTTCGCCTCTGAAGATGGCACTTCACAAGAGGCTGATGTGACGCCCCTGGCAAAACCAGGTAGTCACAAAAGTAGACACCCTCCTTGTTACCACCAAAAACCCACACCCAGGTACAACACACAGCCATAAAAGCCTAGCCACCCCCTCATGATAATAAGGACACACCAGTGGGTGGGATCAGACAGATGAGAACGCCTACCTAGGGGTCCTGAGGTTTCGGGCGGAAACACAACAGTTAAGTAGAGGAGGTGAAGGAGAACAGAGCTGACAGTTGAAGTTGAGAGTTGTAGAGGAGTGCCGACAGCAGTGGAGTCAGGGGTAGGGGCCCCTGGGCTACCTGGCTAGGTGGCAGACAGTAAACAGGGCCACAGGCGACGGAGATCCGGTCGCGGAAGACCTTAAGTGGACCGGGGCAGGGTTGTAGCCCGCCGGTGCCGACAGCGGGAATCCGATCCGGAGGCCGTGCACAGACTGGGTGCCTGGACCCTAGGGCGAGGAAGGTTGCATGCCCCTTGTTAAAGGGAACCTGTCAGCAGAAATTTTGCACTAAACATAAAAGATTCCCCCTCTGCAGCTCCTGGGCTGCATTCTAGCAAGGTTCCTGTTGTTATTGTGCCCCCTTTTAGACCAAAAGAAATACTTTATAAAGTGGTACCTTTTTGTATGCAGATACTGTAAATGGTACACGGGGGCGGGCTGCCTGGTGTCCGTTATTCTGCCTCCTGCCGCTTTAGGCCGTCCCCCATCGCTCATTTCCATAGCTGTGGACGCCGCCCAGTGCTCCAGAGGTCCCCTGCTGACCCCACGTTACCTCTTTCCCATCTTGCCCTGAGGCAGGAAATAGATGGGAGAAGCGCGGAGAAGGACATTTGTTTGTTTTTACATGTTTTTTTTACTGTGTACGTCGGTAAGCTTCTCTCCGCGTCTCCTCCTGATCGGTGGTGTCCTGCTCCGCTCCTCCCATCTATTTCCTGCCTCAGGGCAAGATGGGAAAGGTAACGTGGGGTCAGCAGGCCCACGCTTGCGCAGAACAGTGGAGGCAGAGGGGAAAGCGCGGTCACGCGATTATGGGCGGTTACTTGCTGAGGAAAATCACAGCGCCGCCCATAATCTAAAGCCTGCGCAACACGTCACCAGCGGTGACACTGGGCACAGTGCTCATTCATGAGAGATAGGCACTGGGCATGCGCGGGGACCTCTGGAGCACTGGGCGGCGTCCACAGTGATGGGAGACGGCCTAAAGCGGCAGGAGGCAGAATAACGGACACCAGGCAGCCCGCCCCGTGTACCATTTACAGTATCTGCATACAAAAAGGTACCACTTTATAAAGTATTTCTTTTGGTCTAAAAGGGGCACAATAATAACAGGAACCTTGCTAGAATGCAGCCCAGGAGCTGCAGAAGGGGGAATCTTTTATGTTTAGTGCAAAATTTCTGCTGACAGGTTCCCTTTAATCAACCAGCAGAGGACGAGGTTTCAGGCCTTGTTCTCCAGAAGCCCAGAGAGTGAAACGGAAGCCCAATGCGGGGGATAGGGTGTCCGTCAGAACCCACAGAAATCCCAAGGGTCAGATTTCGCAGGCTACAGCTCCCAAACATACACAGTACCGGGAGTGGACTTCCCCGTTCCATGCGGAGTTGTCCCACAGAAGACACAAACAAAGAGTGCAGGAGGAAGGGACCTCTGTTTGCTATACCCGGGTGTGGGACCCGAATACATCCACCAAAGGCGACCGGTCACTGGCAACTTGGTTTATCCCTGGACTTGTGTGTGATTACTGAACCGTGAGTACACCATTGATCCCCGGTCCAACCCGGCGCGTCCCCTCCAGCAGCCATTACTCCCGTGTACCGAAAACTGGCCCCGGGACTACACCTCCCCTACCCGTGGAGGGGACTCCATCTTGCTGACCCGCTCAATCAGCCCCGGGCGTCCCATCACCAGGCAGCGGCGGTGTCACCATCCCTCACCGCAACCCACGTTTGGCGTCACAGACACAACTCCCCTCTAAATATTCCCCTTTCCGACGGTTGTGAGGACAGACGGCCGTGCGAGCCCGGGTCCGGTCACCACTCAAGCCGCAGCAGCGAACCTGGATTCGAGCGGCCCCAGAAGCAGCAGCGGCCCCTGCTCTCAACACTGACATATAAAGCCAGAATTAAGAAAGTGTGTATGCCTTGTGGGGACTCATTGCAGCTTTGCCCAATAATGGGCTCACTCTTTAACCTAACTGAAAGACCTGTCCCTCACCAACTCTTCCTGTCACTGGTATATCTTGTAATATCTCACGCAGGACTGTAATTAGAGGTTGCTCGTCTTACTTTTGTAGTTGGGTGTCACGCTATGTATGGGGAAGTAGCAAGCAAAAGGGAAGAGGATGGAAACCCTGCGTCTAGGGAACAATTAGACCCACTGAGGAAACTTTCTGCTGGTCCCTGGGTTCCTACACCACCCTAGATAGGTTCCGCACCTATGTGCCAAGCAGGATACCTGACCCTAGGTATCCCTGGACCCTAAATCGGGAACGGGTGGTTGATGGCTCTTCGTAAACCTCACTAAACAATAAAGAAGACACAAGGAGGACACACAGGGGAAAAGTGCATGAAATAGTTATTCACAGATGACTCAGGTGGAAGTTCAGGAAAGTTTCAGCAACGATACCACAGATGAGTACACGCCACCTGCTTGCAACCAGAGCTTGAATGAACTGGATAATATCACCAGCACAGTCCAGGGGAGATGGAACTATTTAAGCACAAGGGGGAATACTGATAATCAGCAGCTGGATGGAAGGAGAGCTCCCCAGGGTCCTAAAGGTCAAGCAGAAAAGCTACCTAGTACAATGAATACTAACAGCAGGAACAATAGAAAGTCAGGGAGCATTTTGCGCAGCCAAACGCTGTGACCTTCTTTTGCCAAAACCATATAACTGTCACCCGTGACACACCTGTAACATTGGGTGAAAACCGCCCCGCAGCACTGAGGCCCTGGCAGCAGTAAGGCCCGACATGATCTTCACATTGTATCAGATGTCAGCTTGTTGTTATCATTTTAGTATTGAGTAATTAGCGTGAGCATCTTGCTGCGTACCTCCCGCCCCTTCACTTCTTGAATTTGAGTATTAATGATAAACTCCTCTCTTCAGATCACTTCATGTCCTCTAAAGGCTAATAGTCTGGACTAACCTGATGTTGCCATGACTTCTACCATCAGTTTCTTTCATGCACATGTCATAAATGATTTATTGTGAATTGACCGCATTATTGCATGTATTACAGAGACAGATCTCGAAGCTCCTGGGCCCCAATGCAGAATCCATAGCTGGGTCCTCCTCTATTTGTGATATGTCATTATTGCTGGTCTGCTCCTGCGGTGTCACTGCGCTTCCTGCATCTACTGTCGTTAAGTCACTTGTTCACAATTTCATGCTCCATTTGATATCTTGCATTTCGATTCATTTGCTATCAAGTGGGTAGATTAGATAGAGCTGAGCCATGCATATTTTACATCAGGGGTCTCAGCACTATTCACATAAGGGGAAAAAGAATTACACTTTGTTTTATCACTTCCGATGTTTCTTTTGTGTTTTCGAGATATATATGAAAACTTTGCTGTGCCCCAATGTTATCTTCTCCCTTATTTTTCCCCATTTTTCCTTCTGTATCTTTCACTTATCTTCCTCCTGCTTCTTTGCCGTATATTCTTCCACATCCTAATTTATGTAGTTTTCTCATGCAGCTTTCCCGGGTCTTCTTCTTTGTCTTCCTGTTGTCCTCTCCCACATTCTCATGTTGTCATCCCTCACGTCTTTCCAGTCTTCCGCTTCCCTCCTTATCCTCATCTTCCTATTGCATCTTTGCCCTCGACTTCTTCCTCCAAATTTTACACCCTTGTCCTACTCTCGTGTCTTTGACCCTTGTCCTCCTCCAGCGCCTTTTACGCTCATCTTCCTTCCACGTCTTTTACCCTCATCTTCCTCCCACATCTTTTACCTAGTCTACTTCCTGCTCCTTCCCCTGTTTTCCTCCTGTGCTTTCCCCTCATCTTTCTCATGCTCTTTTCCTCCCCGTCTTCCTCCTGCGCCTTTGCCCCGTCTTCCTCCTGCGCCTTCGCCCCGTCTTCCTCCTGCGCCTTCGCCCCCCGTCTTCCTCCTGCGCCTTCGCCCCCCGTCTTCCTCCTGCGCCTTCGCCCCCCGTCTTCCTCCTGCGCCTTCGCCCCCCGTCTTCCTCCTGCGCCTTCGCCCCCTGTCTTCCTCCTGCGCCTTCGCCCCCTGTCTTCTTCCTGCGCCTTCGCCCCCTGTGCCATCGCCCCTTGTCTTCCTCCTGCACCTTCGCCCCCCGTCTTCCTCCTGCGCCTTTGCCCCCGTCTTCCTCCTGCGCCTTTGCCCCCGTCTTCCTCCTGCGCCTTTGCCCCCGTCTTCCTCCTGCGCCTTTGCCCCCGTCTTCCTCCTGCGCCTTTGCCCCCGTCTTCCTCCTGCGCCTTTGCCCCCGTCTTCCTCCTGCGCCTTTGCCCCCGTCTTCCTCCTGCGCCTTTGCCCCCGTCTTCCTCCTGCGCCTTTGCCACCGTCTTCCTCCTGTGCCTTTGCCCCCGTCTTCCTCCTGCGCCTTTGCTCCCGTCTTCCTCCTGCGCTTTTGCCCTCGTCGTCCTCCTGCGCCTTTTCCTTTCGTCGTCTTCTTGCGCCTTTTCCCTCCGTCTTCTTGCGCCTTTTCACGCCGTCGTCTTCTTGCGCCTTTTCCCTCCGTCGTTTTCTTGCGCCTTTTCCCTCCGTCGTCTTTTCTTCTTTTCCCTTCGTCATCTTCCTGCTCCTTTTCCCTCTGTAGTCCTGCGCCCTTTCCCTCCATCATGTTTTCTTCTTTTCCTTCCGTCGTTGTCCTGCACCTTTTCCCTCCATCATCATCCTGCGCCCTTTCCCTCAGTCATGTTTTCTTCTTTTCCCTCTGTTGGCCTCCTGCACTTTTAACTACGGTCTTCTCATGACTTTATATATTCTTCCATGTTACTTATGTAGCACCCACGGAGCAAGGGATAAAACTTGTTACTCGTCGTGGGGCCTAGTGATGTCGGGTCTGGGGATGTCACGGGTGACCCTTCCCGGCTTCGTGGCCCCGAGGTGTACAATAAAGAAGGGGATGACTATAATGGAGGTTTGTCTCGTGACGCCACCTGCGGTATGCGGCCAGGGATTAGCCGCCGCTGCTGTCGCTGGCCTTCGGGGCGGATGGTTGTAGCAGCTAAGCTGTTTCTGCTCCCCACAGGGACCGGGGAGGATGATGAGGGTTGTAGTGATGGCGGGCGCAGGGCGCTGGCAAGGACAGGCGGACACAGTTTCTGCGGTTTCAAGGTTTCTTTACTCACAGTCCCAGTTGCCACTGCCGGAGTACCGGTCACCGCCGTGATGGGCCCTGGTCAATCCCGAGCAATTCGAGGTCACCACCGGTGTTCCCACTGTGAATCCTTTCTGGTTGGGGTTCCTCCAATCCCGGTGTATGTGGAATGGGCTGCGGGTGTTTGCTGCACTCTCCGCATACCCTGGAATCCCGTGTAGCTGTGAGAACCCGGGCCGAGCAGCCTGCTCCAAGCCACGGGTCTTGTAGTTCTCACAGAAGTGTGAAGGTATAGGAAATGTGCCTGGACCAAAGTCCCGACTGTGCTCCTCACCCCAAGGTGTGCCGGGAGCTAACTGGCTATATATGAAGATACTCCTTCCCTTTTCCCCAAGTGGTGCCTGCCCCCCACGTGGTTGTCCTAGTGACCGGGAAAGTCCCATGCTTCGTGATGGCCACCCCCACCCACCTAACTGTGTTTGGTGTGTGAATGTGAGAAACACCAGCGATTAACCTCTCCTTACCCGGGATGAGTACTAAATCTTAAGGGAGATGAGTTAGGAAAGCACCTAACTGTGTTTGGTGTGTGAATGTGAGAAACACCAGCGATTAACCTCTCCTTACCCGGGATGAGTACTAAATCTTAAGGGAGATGAGTTAGGAAAGCACCTAACTGTGTTTGGTGTGTGAATGTGAGAAACACCAGCGATTAACCTCTCCTTACCCGGGATGAGTACTAAATCTTAAGGGAGATGCAGTACCCTGTGGCGACTGAAGCCTCAGGGGCGCCACACTTATAATAAATTTACTTTACATGTACTGTTTTCTATCTGGGAGAAACATCTATGATTTCCTGTGTTGCTTCAAGGAATGTAATAAAACAGACTATTCCACGTGTAAAGAGGACCTCTGGACCTCAGACAGATGCAGCGCCGTGCACCAGATTCCTTGTTCCGACACTGGTTCACTGGTGTCCGGTGTCACATCAGTGTTTTGCTGCTGTGTCCAGTGATACCGAAATAGTAAAGTTAAAATAAAATGGACATTTTCTGGGCATCCCCCTAATCTCCCTCTCTGGCATCATGAAAGTGTATCCTTTGTTTCGTCTTTTCAAAGAATCGACTGTCAGTTGTGAGCAGAACGTTTGAAAATAAATACTCTAGTGTTTATATGTATGAAGTGTCATGGAGGGGCAGAAAGGGGGTGATGGGGGGGGGCTGGTGTCCAGCCAATGAGAGTCCAACCAAGAGAGAAAGGGACCATTGAGCGGCTCTTGTGGATGGATAATTGATATATCCTGTAAGTCCTCATATACAATGAAATCTGACACATTTGTAATCTCCACAGCTAGTTCCCACAGATTATACTGGTGGACAGGCCTGAATTATAGATCAGTATTGATTCCAATCACACATTTATGTTTCGGGTTTTTTTTCCTGCTATCCTCTTAATATGAGCCATCGTTATCTGATATTGTATCTGGCCAATATCTACTGAACGAACGCCTGACGCCAGCTTCTGCAAAACATTTATACATTGTGTAGGTGGTTTCAGGTGAACTCGGCACTGGTGACTTGTGGTGGACTTTTCCTAAAACCCATTGAGCCACAGTAAAGTAGAGTTCAGCCCTGTCCTCCTGTAGTTTGTCCTAGATCTCCAGCTTTTCTCCACTCTTGGGCTTCAGGTCATCAAAGCAAAGTCTAATGTCCAAAGGAGACCTTCCTCGTCAGAAAGGCCATAGTGTGGATAGCCCATTGTACAAGCTGACTTTGCTATAAAGTGGTGGCACTCAGTTGTCATATTTTAAGAGTAATGCAGTGTTCTTGCCGTGACTCCCTCTACCCCAACAAAGGACAGTGACAAAATAGTGAACCCCACTGCCCACATTTATCTGCCCAGTAGTGTAGACATTTAGGATTATCCATCCATAGTAGGATAGGCGGGATTTTCTCCTTATGTGATCGGCTCATATAGTTCTCCTATAACCTGACTTGATCCCTTTACTAGTTGTCTATTTTAGATTAGTTCTGGCCGGTTCCAAACAAACCAAAAAGGAGATGTGTGATATTAGCACTATTCAATATGTACAGAAAAATATACAAAACTACCAAAAATAATACAAAAAGAAAAATATTTCACAGCACGAATTGGACCAAAATAGTATGTTACCTATGTGGACATGCTCTACAAATCTCGTTATGCAGGACCCTCTCTGTACATCTGAAGGCACCATTGTGGGTGGCCGGACACTTGGGGAGACGCTCCCTGGCCATGTACTGATTATATATATACTATTCATTCTGCCGCTTAGATTTTCATGGGTTTCAGGTTCATCACTTTTTTTTTTTCCTCTATTAAATATTATATGTTGATATTTTTTTTTTGTTCATTGTGTCGCTCATCGGCCTCCCCTTGTTTTCATTGTTCCTTTTTTTACTATTAACTTATAGGTTCTATTTTTATTGTGTAGTTTAATAGCTTAATAAAATATTTATTGTGTCTGTATGCATTTTGTCTGATGTTTGATTAAATTAGAGCAACGCTTATATGATGTATAGGCTTTTTCTGCTATATTGGAATTACTTTTTGGATTCTAGGCTTCTTTCCCTCCCTTGATATTGTTTTCGTATCTAGGGTTGAGAGAGTACATCACGTATTTGGGTACAGACTCTTGGTTAGTTTGTGCTCTTTCGTACCTATTTTATCACTTATAAAAGAATTATCGTTGTTAAAAATTATATTTCATAAATCATGGGTACATATGAAAATAAGCAACTTTGTAATACATGTTATCAGACAAATTTGCTCTTTTCTCCTTTTGGATTGAGCTTTCCTTCTCAATTCATTGGTTCCCTTTAAAAGCACTAAATTTTACCAATCAGGATTTTAGTATATAAGCTAAAGCCAGTGCTATACTGGCACTATCAGGCTGATTATCTACATACCATTAGTGGTCAGCTCGGATGTTTAGGCTTTAAAATCCAAGAAAGTAAAATTTTAAAAAATCGGCAGCTGTTTGATTGGCATTTGCAACGGAGCAGATAATCTCTGGGTGGGTATTCATATGGATTCCCGCCCCCCTGCCTGTTGTTCCTCCTTCTCTCTGTTCTCTATGCTAATTTTACTATTCATCTTTTTTGTCACTAAGATGGCGTTGGAGTTGGCACCTGCGCATAGCGCTTATCTCCGGCGCCATCTTTATGAAGATTGTGTTACCTCTTGTTATTCTAGTCTTGCGGCTGAGAGGGCGGCTCATGCGCCCTCGCTTCTTCAGCTCTCGTTGTGACCACGGGAGCGAGTGCGGTCACAACAGGAGTGGAGAACAGTTGATCGTACTGATTAGTTGCAGAAGAGGACACCGGACCACCCCAGGACACCAGAATCTTCACAAATATGGCACCGGAGATGAGTGCTATGTGCAGGCGCCAACTCCGACGCCATCTTATTGACGAAAAAGATGAATAGTAACAGCATGGAGAGCAGAGAGAAGGAGGAACAGTCAGGGGGGCGGAATCCATATGAATACCCACCCATATATTATCTGCTCCATTGCAACTGCCGCTCAAGAAGCTGATGATTTTTAAACTTTACTTTTTTGGATTTGAAAACCTAAACATCCGAGCTGACCACTACAGGTATGTATAGAGTCACCTCGATAGTGCCAGTATAGCACTGGCTTTAGTTTATATACGAAAATCCTGGTGATTGGTTCCCTTAAATTTTGTAGAAGGGTGGGGGGCTGAGTTGCCCTGAATGACAGGCGATGTGCACACGTTGCAGATTTGATTGTAGACAATCTGTAACCAAATCTGCACGTTCTGGCAGAAAAAACGCTGTTGCAAAAACCCGCATTTTTTGCCATGGTTTTTTCATTGCTTTCAATGGTGAAAACACAGCTTAAAATGCAAAAAGGAAAAAATCCTGAATGTGTGCACAACACTTCAGGATTCTCATAGACACTTTGCCTCACACACCATGCATCCGGCATGGTATGTGAGGCTCTCAGTAGCTCAGTAACCCGGGGTTGCCATGGTGAGGACCCAGGGTTTCTGTGGCAGAGTTTGGATCTCTGTGATTGTGTTACACGGACCCGATCGCCAGGGAGAGGTAACTAATCCCTCTGCCTGGCTCCTGAATGCTGCGATCACGGTTGATCGCAGCAATTAGGGGGTTAAACTGCCGGGGGTTAATTGCACTCAGATCAATTAACATTGGTCAGAGTCCAACGCAAGATTTTCTCACATTGCACTATATTAAGTAACGCCATACTGGCAGTGAGGGCTGGGTCTGAGCGGTAACATCTGCCAGAGACCCTGCGGGGGTACAGCGCGGTCACCATGAGCTAAAAACTCAGGGGAAAAAAACGCATTAAAAGAACGCGATAGTGTATTTTTTCTATGTTGCGTTTTTTCTGCTAAAACATTTAGTTTTGTGTGCAGAAAACCTGCACCCAAATCTGCTACATGGGCACATACCCTTACAGTTCTCCATAGAACTTTAGAAGCACCAACTGCCATCTCCTATCTCAGTAATGGGAAAGTCTGTATTCACTGAAGACTGATATTATCAGTGGACTGAACAGCCCTGGAGTAGAAAGAAACAGATTTCTAAGATATGTGACAAGTTTCTTACTTTCTTGTGTATTATTGATTTATGAAAAAAGATTGAAACCATAGTAAATCTTTAAATTTATTTTTTTTTTTGCTCTCCTGTTTGTGCTTTAGTAATATTGTGTATTTTTCTGTGTATATTATATAGTTGTTTTTTTTATTATACACTCTTATTTTTGTTTTGTTCTGCGCTCGCAGCTCCTCTCCTTTGTTCTTTATGGCCTGGATGGTTCCACCATTGTCCTCCAGTTAAATTCATGACATTCGCTACTCATTTTTTGATAGAAATTATGTAAAGTGCAAATAAGAGGAACGTCTGAAGTTGTCAGGGCAGGTACACACCTCCCTCCACACTTCCTTTTGCCTGACAGCTAATTACTTCACAAAAAGGATGCGGCACATCAGAGGGCGACAAGTGGAGGCATCAAAACCAAAATACATAACAACTTTACCAAATATAGAAGATCTATGGTTACTGAGAACCTAATTTGTGGGTATTGTCTGTGCACACTTGATAAGCTCCGATACACCTCTACAACAGACATTCTTACATGCAAGTCTTAGACTGATCTAGCTGGCCCAATCATGGCTGCAGATTGGCTAGATGGCGGTTATTTGAGCAGATATTCTTTACATGGCGGTTATTTAATATCCGGTGTAGAACAGACTGTACTTCCATGTGCACAGAACAAATGTAAATATGAAAGTTCTGTGCAAATACAAGGTATACTAAGACACCTGAAGAAGGCTCTTCCCAGCTGAAACAATTTGGGCACCTGAGGAAGCCTCTTCCCAGCTGACACTTTGGACACCTGAAGAAGGCTCTTCCTAGCTTTAACGCATTGGTCACCCGAGGGAGGCTCTTCCTAGCTGAAACGCATTGGCCACCTGAGGGAGGCTCTTCCTAGCTGAAACGCGTTGGCCACCTGAGGGAGGCTCTTCCTAGCTGAAACGCGTTGGTCACCCGAGGGAGGCTCTTCCTAGCTGAAACGCGTTGGCCACCTGAGGGAGGCTCTTCCTTGCTGAAACGCGTTGGCCACCTGAGGGAGGCTCTTCCCAGCTGAAATGCATTGGAAACCTGAGGGAGGCTCTTCCCAGCTGAAGCGTGTTGGAAACCTGAGGAATACTCTTCCCATCTGAAACACGTAGTTTTAATAAATTTTAATAGTTTTTGTACATTCCTAGTGAACACTTGGATCTTCTTCATTATTTGGGAGCGCCAGTACCTGAATTTCATATGCTCTTCTGGAATCTTCTCTGGGGGATATCTCAACAGCACACTGCATCTTCTGCACCCGCTCTTATCTTTAAAGTACATGCATATGGAGTTATCCACTAGTGGCACAACCTAGCCAGGTGAGAACCTTCTCTTCTTATTGCCATATTGATCTCCAACTTATGCCGGGGTCACATTAGTATATAGCATCAGATGCAATATGCTAATGACACTCAGCTCAAACTTTGGTGCGAGTGTGATCTGAGTATCATTGTACTGTGATACGATTCTGTCGCATGCAAGAATCTGAGAAGATATGAGGTGAAAATGGAGAGAATAATTTCTCCATTTTCTCCATTGCCTGTGTCAGCTTATATCGGACTGCACACTGATGTCATCTGAGTGCATTCCGATGTTTCACACGCACCCATAGACTTGTATGGGTGTGCGTGATCTGATATACGCTGCCAAGCCCTGCTTGCTGCGAATTTTTGCTCATTCTGAATCGGCTTGAGAAAAATAATAGCAGATCAGGTCTGCATCATTGATTAACATTGCGAGATTTTCTCACTTTGCACTCGTCCGATTTAAATGCAAATGTGAACGAGGTCTTACTGCTCTTCCTTTTCTCCCTTTCCCACAGGGATACTCCATATTATAAGTGTTGTGCATGGAATAAATATCATTGTTCTTGGCAGCTCATATTTACACAAGATAATGCTAAGAATGATCATTTTTAAATAAGCTTAAAAATAATTTAATTTGAAAAATAAACATTGGGCAAGTGATTGCCAACCTGTTTATTTAGGCAAAAGGAGCTGTGGAAAGAGAAGGCGCAATAGGGTCTTACCCGGTATGACACAAGGGGGTGAATGCAAATAAAAGCACTCACCTGGTAGGGTTGTGCCAGTCACAACCCCTTAACAAGCGTATAAGTAGCGTGGAAGGCAGCAGTCCCGCAACGAAGGGGTATATCAGATAGCAGGAGAAAAGCAGGTTTAAATACCGCGCCAAACCATAGGAGTCCAGATGGTGTTAGTAAAATTCTTCCCTTTATTTTCACAGGTCTACGTGTTTCGAGGACATATCCATCCTGTTCCTCAGGACAATGTACAGCGAATACTATAGCAGAGAGGGGGGCCGCAGGCTCCCATATATATGTTACAAACAAGCCACGTATTCACTATTTGCGTCATCACCCTCCTCGTGACTCATGGACACAAGGGGAGTGGATAAAGTTCTGAATGTTGAAGAAAAAGAAAAAAAAAGAAAAAAAGGAGGGAGAAAACAAGAGAAAAAAAAAAGGAAGAGCGAAAAAAAAAACGATAAAAGGGGAAAAAAACGCCGTGATGGGATTGTGCTGATAGAAGGGCAAAAATAAATAATAATATATATAAATATATATATATATGCGGTGGCGAATGCAAGGTAATTGGAAAAATGAGCGGACATGGTAGAAAATAGAGATGAAAATAGGGATGTATGAGCGGACATAAACACTTACATACATATTTACATCTCTATTTTCTACCATGTCCGCTCATTTTTCCAATTACCTTGCATTCACCACCGCATATATATATATATATATATATATATATATATATATATATATATATATATATATATATATATATATATATATATATATATATATATATATATATATATATATATATTTATATATATTATTATTTATTTTTGCCCTTCTATCAGCTCAATCCCATCACGGCGTTTTTTTCCCCTTTTCTCTTTTTTTTTTCTCTCTTCCTTTTTTTTTTTTTTCCTCGTTTTCTCCCTTCTTTTTTTTTTTTTTTTTCCTTTTCTTCAAAGAAATAAAATCACTGATTAATCAGCACAAAATTATCATTACAAGACTATTTGGCGTGCTGCAGGTAGTCCAGCATATTCATGAGCTCTCTATAACTGCTAGATCTGCAGCAAAGAAAACATTGATTTTATCAAAATGACAGCAGACAGCTCAGTAAGGCCTAAGCCACACGGCGAGAAAATTGGTGCGAGTGGAGTGCGATAAAACATCGCATTCCCCTCGGACCAATTCTAGCCTGTGTGTCAGCGCACATGAGTGATTATTTTCTCAGCCCTAATCAGACCGAGAAAACGATCGCAGCATGCTGCAATTGTAATGCGAGACTCTTTTCTCTCGCACCCATTGAAGTGAATGGGGCGAGAGAAAAATTGCTCTGCACTCGCGGTACACCGGTGTGCCGCGAGTGCAGTGCGAGAATCACAATAGCCGGCTACGGAGGAGAGAAGGAGATAAATCCCTCCCGCCCCTCCTCAGTGCCGGCCCTCCCCCCGCAGCTGAGGTCCGCTCGCACATTCGGTCTTCAGTTGCAGGGACACTCGCATGACACTCGACTTCCGATGTGCTGCCAGCAGGAGCAGAGTGTCATGCGAGGATCACACCAGTGCCCCGTGTGGCCCCGGCCTAAATGACACAGCGCTAGAATCAGGGTCTCTGTCTCTACATTATGCTGCTCTCAGATGGAGGAGAAAAAACCCGGTGACAGATTTCCTTTAAGAACACTCGGTCTCCAATTGGCTTGTCTAACTTTGCCATTAGCTACAACTCCTCTATCCCTGGAAACGTATCACTCTGAGCCATGGGTTTTGGGAAATGACTCTTTTGACTGATGGAAGTTCATTTTTAGCACTTAGCTCTGTTCAGTTTTGCTGAAAAGTGAAGTTGTGTTTCCTCTTTTCATCAGAACAGACAAGTCGTCACTTACTCATCGGGAACTTCTCCATTTTGTCGGATGTTGTATGCAGTTACTGAAGCTTATTTTTTATAACTTTATGGCAGGCTTTCCTCTTCTGATCACTGATAGAGATGACTGAGAATGGGGGCCCTGGTGGAGGAGGCCCGGGGCCAGTGATGTCATTCATTCATTCATTCATTTATTCAGGGGATGTTCTGTCCGCCATGTGTTTATACTGTGCTAGCTGTCAGGGGGGAGCACCATCAGGCATCTCGGAGGCAGAGTATTTGACCCTTTCACACAGATTCGGTTTCTATTGATTTAAGCTGAGATTTATTTCCTAATGGTTCCCAGTGTGAGCACATAATGTAGCAGGATTAGTAATTCTGCGAGCTGTAAAACCTCGGGCACAGTGATGAGTTATAACCATCGACCATTCTAGAACTGGTGAATTGGGTGCAGAAAACTAAGCACCATCATAGAAATGTATGGACATCACTGACTGTCATCCCATAATACTTATCATCATCATCTTTCTGATCATACCTGATGGCATCGACCTGCATGACAGGATTCATTGTCAATCTGCACAGGGGCCAACTATGACCAATTAGATGCCAAATTATCGGCAGCACATAACTGTTTACATAATCGATGAAAACAGGAATATATTTTTAGATTGCATGTAAAATACAATCAGCCGTTGAATGATCAGTTTTCCATTCTCCAGCTGCAATATGTACACAGGCGAATGATTAGGAACGAGCCTTCCGAGTTTTGGCCTGTACAAATTGTTTTTAAAAGGCCCCTACATATAAGCTAAAACATCTGAACCTGATAATTTGGTGGGATACGTCGACCATCTTATGTGTAAAGAAGCCTCCCGACATAAATATCTGGTGAGTTTAAGTCAATGCCAGATTCATTAGTTCGGCAGCGAGATCAGCTACAGCCAGATGATTCTGTTAGCGAGTCCTTCATAGATAACACAGGAACCTTTAGTGGAGCCAAGCGGTCCTATGTATGGGGCAGTCGAGAAAGATAGGACAACAGGTATGTAATATGTATCCACTGCTCAGGCCCTGTTCACATATACATTTTTATTTCTGTTTGTATAATACATTTGTGGAGCAGAGAAAACCAGAAATGAAATGTTCCGTTACAGGACGCATTCATGGTCTTTTATATATTCAAAAAAGCATCCGTTCCATGAATATCTGTTTGTTTGTTTTTTTTTTATGGACTAAAGAAGATAGTCTTCACAACTTTTCTGTCCATCCAAAAATTGTTAGCAAACTGATTTTTTTTTTTTTTTTTTTTGTTCGCTTGATTTTTAGGAGTGGTTCACTACTCTGCAATAGTGACCACATCCCTGTAAGGCCTCCTTCACACGTCAGTAATTCTGGTACGTTTGTGCTTTTTTTTTTTTTTTATACGTACCAGAATAACTGACATACGCAGACCCATTATAATCAATGGGTCTGCTCACACATCAGTGATTTTTCACTGAACGTGTCTCCGTGCAGCGTACACGCGTGTCCGTGAGTCTGCACGGAGACAAGTCAGTTTGTTTCCGGCATCACTAATGACCCACGGACCACACTTTGGTGTGATCCGTGTGTGATCCGTGAAACACTTACCAGAAAAACACTGACATATAAAATCAACTAACCTTTCCAGCGATTCGCTGTGCAGCCTCCGCTCTCTGCAGCTCCTGCCCGGCTCATGAATATTCATGAAAGCAGGAACAGCCGACCAGGAAGTAGGTGCTGAGAGCGGTGGGCGGACGCTGCAGAGCCGAGGAGTTCAGCACCATGGACAGCAGGAACGAAGGCAGGTGAGTAATGTCCATTTGCAATCACGGATCACGGATTGCACATGGACAACCATGTGTGCCGTGAATCATGGAACACTGAGGGACATGTGCGTGTTTTACACGTCAGTGAAGAACGTCAGTGTTTTTCACTGACGTGTGAACCGGGCCTAAAACTGATAGGGAAGGCTTTTTGTAAATACCTTGATTAGCCAATTCTGCCCTTGAGCCGGTGATATTGCGGTCCGCTCATCCCCATGAAGTGACCCCCCACAGGCTCCGTGACCTCTGGGATCCGGTGATGTCACTTCAGATTCCAGTTGACCTGACACCACCGAGGCCGACCCCAGTCTCTCTGACCGACTGGGCTGTAGGCGGAGTTTCACTTCTTGTCACACCGCAGCATCTTGCACGCACTCTCTCCTTCACTGCAGAGCACCGCAAGCAGGAGCGATGCTGGTCTGTGACGAGGGGTGAAACTGCTTCCACAGCCTAGTCACTCAGGGAGACTGGGGTCAGCATCGGTGGTGTCAGGTCACCCGGAAGTTGACATGACATTATTGGATCCCAGAGGTCATGGAACCTGGGGGGGGTCACGTCATGGTGATAAGCGGACCGCAATATCACCGCTCAGGGGCAGAATTGGCTGATTACGGTATTTACAAAAAGCCTTCCCTAGCAGTTTTACACAGATGTGCTCACTATTGAAGAGTGGTGAACCACCTCGTTAACCAAACTGTCCATTATATATATATACTGTATATGTGTGTATAAATGTGTGTATGTATATGTATGTGTATATATATATATATATATATATATATATATATATATACTGTATATAGTATATCCTTTTTTTCTCCTATTGGATCTGTTCAAACCCTATTAGACAGGAAAATTATTTAACAATAGCGATTGATTAGTGTTGTATTGATTGAATAGTTATCGTGCGTACAAGCTCATTATTGCACAAGCAGATGATCTCTCAAAAGATCGCTGTTGCGGTCGATGGAGAGTCGTTAGTCGTTCACAATGGCATGTATTACAGCTAAGCTTCAGACCAAGATTTTAGCCCACAAAGAGGAATCCACTCCTCTAGTGCGATGTGTTGACGAGGTGTTGGCCACTTATTACGCAGGGAAATTGTATGCCGACAATGGATAATTTTTAAGCAAGTTGAAAGATTTGGTTTCACGAGAATCGAATAATATTACGATCACTGGCAGCTTTTGCACACTGCGAATATCACTGTTTTTCGAACAATATTTGTTTTTTTCACCGTCTAAAAACCACTTACAAAGTAATTTAAAACTGGACATGTGAATGGAGACTTAACGGCCTTCTTCCATCTTTTGACTTTACCATTCTCCTCATCAATCTTTTGCTGCATTTTTTTGCTGCATTTTTTTCTGCAGCAAAACCTGATATCTTGGTAGTAAAACAAAAACAAACCTTTTTTTTGCTGTGGTTTTGGTGTCATTTGTCCACAGTACAGGTTTAAATAAAATTAGTTTGTCACCAAAAGCGCAGCTGTTTCACTCTCATTGCTTTCAATGGTGAAAAAAGCAGCAAAAACGCTGAAAGAACTGACAGAAAAACGCAGCAGTTTTCTATTTCCGTCAAGAAAAAAAGAAGCAGGTGTGTGCTTTTGAGATTTCTGGGATCTCACAGGCTTTTGCTGGTACTGTAAAAAGCAGCTTTTTATTAGCACGCATTTGCATAAAACTAATGAAAAAAACATGTAAAAAAATGCTCTTGACCATAACCTTAGGGTTCATTTACTACAATACAAAATTATTCTGAGAGAGCCATTCCAGAAACCTTCAATTCATGATATTCTTGTTGTCTAATCAGGATGATGATCACCCGACGAACAAGCAAAACTCATTTGTCTAGTGAGATGAACTTTAGTGCTCCTTACTAGAGCCTCATTCTTAAGCTGGGTTTACACACTGCAACATCGCAAACGACATCGCTGTAACGTCACCGGTTTTGTGACGTTACAGCGACCTCCCCAGCGACATTGCAGTGTGTGAAACCTATCAGCGACCTGGCCCCTGCTGTGAAGTTGTGATCGCTACAAATCGTTCAGGACCATTCCTAGGTCCTTTGTTTCCCGCTGTGCAGCATGCATCGCTAGCAAGTTTCAGTGTGTAAAGGGGACTTTACAGCGACTCCGCGGCTCTGTCTGTGTAGCGTCCTGATTAGCGGTCACGGGTGAAGGATTCACCGGTGACCGCTAATCCCCCGAGTGACTGAAGTGTCCCCCCCTCTCTCATACTCACCGATCCCCGATCACCGGCGCTGCACGGCGTTCCCTCTGCTCCAGCGGCTTTTCTTTTTTTGAAAAAGCCGGCCGCTCATTAAACAATCTCCTATTCCCTGCTTTTCCCCGCCCACTGGCAAATATGATTGGTTGCAGTGAGACACGCCCACACGCTGAGTGACAGCTGTGTCACTGCACCCAATCACAGCAGCCGGTGGGCGTGTCTATACTGTGCAGTAAAATAAATAAATAATTAAAAAATCCGGCGTGAGGTCCCCCCCCAATTTTAATACCAGCCAGATAAAGCCATACGGCTAAAGGCTGGTATTCTCAGGATGGGGAGCTCCACGTTATGGGGAGCCCCCCAGCCTAACAATATCAGCCAGCAGCCGCCCAGAATTGCCGCATACATTAGATGCGACAGTTCTGGGACTGTACCCGGCTCTTCCCGATTTGCCCTGGTGCGTTGGCAAATCGGGGTAATAAGGAGTTATTGGCAGCCCATAGCTGCCAATAAGTCCTAGATTAATCATGTCAGGCGTCTCCCCGAGATACCTTCCATGATTAATCTGTAAATTACAGTTAAAAAACACACCCCCGAAAAATCCTTTATTAGAAATAAAAAACACTAACAAATTCCCTCATTACCAAGTTATTACCCACAACAAAGCCCTCCTTGTCCGGCGTATTCCACGGTCCTCCAGCGTCGCATCCAGCTCTGCTGCATGCAGGTGACAGGAGCAGCAGAAGACACAGCCGCTCCTGTCACCTGCACGCAGCTAATGAAGAGAGCCGTGTGATCGGCTGAGCTGTCACTGAGGTTACCTGGATCCAGCGGTGGATGCAGCGGTGGCCGCCAGGGCTGTGGAGTCGGTAAGCCAAACCTTCGACTCCGACTCCTCAAATTCTCTTGCACCGACTCAGACTCCGGCTCCGGCTCCGACTCCGACTCCGGCTCCGGCTCCGACTCCGACTCCTACATATATTGCTTATAGTTAGGTGAAAAATTTATTGTAGTACATGAATATGTGTATGTGAACATCAGACATTTAATAATTTTTATGATACAATAATCAAGATATTTGGATAGAACATAAAATATATTTATTGGAATACAACTTTAGAACACAAAAAACTGTAATAAATTGTAAATATGTAATACACTATGTAATATACAGTAGATTACATATATATCTTGTGTGTATATACACTGTGTGTGTATATATATATTACATATTTACAATTTATTAGTTTTTTGTGTTCTAAAGTTGTATTCCAATAAATATTTTATGTTCTATCCAAATATCTTGATTATTGTATCATAAAAACAATTAAATGTCTGATGTTCACATTGTACTACAATAATTTTTTCACTTAAATATAAGCATTATACTAAATGTTATTATTTAGTAAAATATTCAGCACATTCTGCATTGCACTCCTGTCCCCAATTTATTATATATTTTAGGAGTCGGAGTCGGTGCATTTTATACCGACTCCGACTCCACCAAAATGAACTCCGACTCCACGACTCCGACTCCGACTCCACAGCCCTGGTGGCCGCGGGTAACCTCAGTGACAGCTCAGCTGATCGCGCTACTCACCGCCGCTCCGGTCACCTCCACGCAGCAAATGAGGTGAGTAGCGCGATCAGCTGAGCTGTCACTGAGGTTACCCGCGGCCACCGCTGGATCCACCGCTGGATCCAGGTAACCTCAGTGACAGCTCAGCCGATCACACGGCTCTCTTCATTAGCTTCGTGCAGGTGACAGGAGCGGCTGTGTCTTCTGCTGCTCCTGTCACCTCCATGCAGCAGAGCTGGATGCGACGCTGGAGGACCGTGGAATACGCCGGACAAGGAGGGCTTTGTTGTGGGTAATAAATTGGTAATGAGGGAATGTGTTTGTGTTTTTAATTTCTAATAAAGGATTTTTTCGGGTGTGTGTGTGTTTATTTACTGTCACTTACAGATTAATCATGGAAGGAATCTCGGGGAGACGCCTGACATGATTAATCTAGGACTTATTGGCAGCTATGGGCTGCCAATAACTCCTTATTACCCCGATTTGCCAACGCACCAGGGCAAATCGGGAAGAGCCGGGTACAGTCCCAGATCTGTCGCATCTAATGTATGCGGCAATTCTGGGCGGCTGCTGACTGATATTGTTAGGCTGGGGGGCTCCCCATAACGTGGAGCTCCCCATCCTGAGAATACCAGCCTGCAGCCGTATGGCTTTATCTGGCTGGTATTAAAATAGGGGGAACCGCACGCCGGATTTTTTAATTATTTATTTATTTTACTGCACAGTATAGACACGCCCACCGGCTGCTGTGATTGGGTGCAGTGACACAGCTGTCACTCAGCGTGTGGGCGTGTCTCACTGCAACCAATCACATTTGCCGGTGGGCGGGGAAAGCAGGGAATACGAGATTGTTTAATGAGCGGCCGGCTTTTTCAAAAAAGGAAAAGCCGCCGGAGCAGTGTGAACGCCGTGCAGCGCCGGTGATCAGGGATCGGTGAGTATGAGAGAGGGGAGGAAATCACCAGCAAATGAGGTGAGTAGCGCGATCAGCTGAACTGTCACTGAGGTTACCCGCGGCCACCGCTGCATCCACCGCTGGATCCAGGTAACCTCAGTGACAGCTCAGCCGATCACACGGCTCTCTTCATTAGCTGCGTGCAGGTGACAGGAGCGGCTGTGTCTTCTGCTGCTCCTGTCACCTGCATGCAGCAGAGCTGGATGCGACGCTGGAGGACCGTGGATTACGCCGGACAAGGAGGGCTTTGTTGTGGGTAATAAATTGGTAATGAGGGAATTTGTTAGTGTTTTTTATTTCTAATAAAGGATTTTTTCGGGTGTGTGTTTTTTAACTGTAATTTACAGATTAATCATGGAAGGTATCTCGGGGTGACGCCTGACATGATTAATCTTGGACTTATTGGCAGCTATGGGCTGCCAATAACTCCTTATTACCCCGATTTGCCAACGCACCAGGGCAAATCGGGAAGAGCCGGGTAAAGTCCCAGATCTGTCGCATCTAATGTATGCGGCAATTCTGGGCGTCTGCTGGCTGATATTGTTAGGCTGGGGGGCTCCCCATAACGTGGGGCTCCCCATCCTGAGAATACCAGCCTTTAGCCGTATGGCTTTATCTGGCTGGTATTAAAATAGGGGGGGACCGCACGCCGGATTTTTTAATTATTTATTTATTTACACGGCACACAGAGCCGCGCGGCATTAAATGAAGTCGGGTGAAGTTCACCTGCTTTTTTGACACGTCCCCAACGACCAGCTAGTCGCTCTGCAGGTCCGGATCGCTGTTAGGTCGTTGGCCAGGTTTGCCTGTTTGACAGCTCACCAGAGACTTTGTAGCGATCCCGGCTAGGTTGAGATCGCGGGTTTGATCGCTAGAAAGTCTCAGTGTGTAAACCCAGCTTTAGAGACGCTTTGTCCTGTGTAAATAAGACCCACACTATTACAGCTCGTTAAGTGCAATCTTCCTGTGTAATCAGGCTATTAATTGACTGTCAATCGGTAAATACCATTCGGCGGTCCCTTAATGCCACAAGTTGGGTGGTGTAAACCCAACTTTGAGACCCCTATACACATTAGAATAAAGTCATCCAACAGTAATGGGTATGGGGTTGCTGGCCATCACCAGCTGACTGATGGCCGGGAGAGATGTCGATCATGCATGTCCGATCATGGACTGCCGATCACATTATTCTTCCTGAGACAAGTCGTTGGCTGACTTGTCAATTTGCAGCTTTCTAATAGACAACACAGGAGTGCTCTGCCGCAAGAACGCTCCTCTGTTTGGGAGTGTCGCCTGAGATCGCTGCTGCCTGAACGATCATTGGCCGACAGCCATCTAATATGTATGCCAGCTGTTTGTTTGTTCGGCAGACACATTTCTCTCCCAGTTTTCCTCATACATAGGTTTTCAGAAGGTAGAAAGCCACTGCCAGACACCTCTGACTGTAGCTGATCTTTTGTCAATCAAAGGATCGGGCATTGAAATTCCATCTATCGTTTGATATTATGTGTGAGGGGAGAATCCGAATGGCTCCATAATTATCAGATAGACCAATGCCATCGATTCAGCAGGTCCAGCTGTCTTTTATCTAATGTGTACAGCGAGCATTGCACAATTATTGTGACCGAGCACTGCTACTAAGTTTCTCCGAAAATAAGACCCTGTCTTATATTATGTTTTGCTTTGAAAAATGCACTAGGACTTATTTTTGGGTAGTGTTTATTCTCAGGGAAACACGGTTGGGGGAAAGTTTATGTGATGCCCTGGCCGGGCCAGGTAGTCACAAATAGGGCCCCGCATTACACCTGTCCTTCATAGGTAACATACAGCCAAACATTTAAACCCCAGTCACCCCCCTCAGGGCTTGATGGACACCCCAGGGGGCAGAACCAGGCGGTTGGAAAACGCCCACCGAGGAGTTCAGAGAGCCTGAGGTGGGAAAGTAAACAGAACAAGTCTAGAGTTCAAGTTGGAGAGGTGTGTGAGCTGGAGCTGTGTGCAGCTCCAGCAGAGGAGAGAGATCAATTTCAGCAGGTGCCAGGGTAGGAGCCCTGGTACCTTTTGGCTAGGAGGCAGACGGCGG
This sequence comes from Anomaloglossus baeobatrachus, assembly GCF_048569485.1. NCBI lineage: Eukaryota > Metazoa > Chordata > Amphibia > Anura > Aromobatidae > Anomaloglossus > Anomaloglossus baeobatrachus. The sequence goes on along the minus strand of NC_134357.1, from coordinate 470,575,425 downwards.
TCTCCGTCTGCAGGAGCCGGGAAGACGGCTCGGTGGGACCGAGGTGGACTGGGACAGGGTAGTGGCCCGCCGGTACCGACCCAGGGAACCGACTCGGAAACCGTAGCACAAAGGGGGGTACTCAGACCCTGAAGCTAGGTCCAGAAGCTACTGGGGGCTAGCTAATTAACTGATTGTGGCCAAGACTAGAGGTCCTGTCCCACCCAAAGTCCCAACTGAAGGCAACAGCCCAACGAGGGGGATAAGCAGCCACGGCTCAGAGATCCCACGGGCCAGCGTCTGCGGGCAAAGGGCTCCTTAGGCGACTACAAGCTGGGAGCAGACTCCTGAGGTTGCAAGCACAGGCTGTCCACCATCCAATACAGGTGCGGGAGAAAGACAGAGACCACCAGCCGGGTGGGGGACCAGATTGCAGCCGGCTGCGGGCACCGACCACCATCACCTTGGTTTACCAGAGACTCGTGTGTTTACTAATGGTGAGTACAACAGCACCCTCCGGTCACCCATCTCCCTGCACCGCCAAACACCCCCAACGAGTCCCGGGGCCACCATCCCTGCCCACGGAGGGGTTAACAACTTGCTGCCAAACATCTCCCCCGGGTGCCCCGTAACTGCAGCGGTGGTGTCCACCTTCACCACATCCCATGGGTGGCGTCACGAACTTAACACTGCTCCGGCCGTACATCTACGTCCCCAAACCACAACCCCCCCGGGTCCAGAGACCCTCAAGCCACCCACTGAAGGTCCGGATCCGAGCGGCTCGGCTGCCGAGCACGGGGCGGTACACCTCAATTTCTGGCGTCACAAACAGGATACTTACCCATCCACTTACCTTGTGGAAGTGCGCCTTGTAGTGAAGTCAGCAGTGATCCCTTGCGAAAATTTTCAGAATTCGCCATCTTGTTGCCATCTTGTTGGCGTAAAAGTTCCCGCCCAAGGTCTCCTTCCCCGAGAAAGGGCGTGAAGCTGAAGCCCCGCCCCTTGGGAACACGGCCGCAAAGAAAATCCGGAAGTCAAAAAACGACACTTACCGGCCGGCTAGAGCAGTGCCAAGAAAAGACCAAGGGGAGAAGCGGGTGAAGATCAGCGGCATGTAACTAACGCTGTGAAGTGCAGGGATGCCAGGACTCTGCGGCAACCCGTTCCTGGATACCAACGCGGCAGGATGAGTCGGAGTACGCAGGCCCAAGCCCACTTCATGCTGGCGAAGTGGGCGTCGGAGATGAAGGGCCTGGCTGCAGCTGTCCAGGCACGCGAAGTGGAGATGATCTCAGAGGAGCGGGTAAGCAGTGACCCACGCCCCTATGTTCCCCAGGAACCGGCCGTCTCGGCTGAGGGACCCGGCCTGCTCCCGTCCACCACACAGTCTCCCTCGTCACCCGTGTCCGCAGTCACCGCCCTGACCGACCTGCTGCCTCAGTCCGTGGCAGCGGAGCCCGTACCACCTACGAGGGAGGACCCAGCTACTGGGCCCTCAGGCCTTACCATCACCATCGCTTCAGCACCGCCGACGACATCCCATCCGGCCCCGAGCATGGCCGCAACAGAGATGATGACGGCTCCGGCAGTCCGCCCGGCTGCAACAGAGGCAATCCTCGGCCAGAAATCGACCGCAGCAGCGACGCTAGTCGCTCCCAAGTACCCAGTCCCGGCTGTGGAGCAGCCGGAGTGCCACTGCAGAGAGGATGAGCAGGCCACTGAGCAGTGAGGCCTATGGCAGAATGTGAGTCCGGTCGTAGCCGGCGCTGGGAGCATCTGAGTGAGCCTGGCTCCTGGGCAGGAAGGGGGGCACGGAGCCCGTGCCCCATACTGGGTGCGGCAGCAACGGGAGCTGCGCCAAGAAATTGCTGTTTAAAGAAGATGAAGAGTGTTAAGTGGTAGCGGTTGCCGGCTACCTTTCTGCCCGTCCCCGTTGGGACCTTGTTGATGTTCCCGATGTTTTAAAGTTAAATAATGACATGGCTGATAACTTGCAGGCCAACCCAAAAACTTTTGGGCCTTGTAAATAGCCCTGGACCACCCTTTCACCGTCCTGCAGTCTCCGGAGAGGCTGGTTGGAGGAAGGGCCTGCGGCAGAGTAGGCTGAGGTCCCGTCACCATGGAAACCGGTGACCAACCTCCGGGTCAGGGGTCCCCTGGACGTGGGGCCTCTTGAGACAGACTGCCGGGTAAGGAACTTATTACCAGGCCCGTGTGGGCAACACCCGGACCCGAACCCGTTTCCTGGACTGGGGAAAAGGGGTGCTGACCTGGTTTTTAGAGGCAGCATCAGGGCTAGGTTTGCTTGGGTGGGCAAAAGTGAAAAGGACCCGGTCCCGTCCCGTTCCCGGTTAATAAAAAATGTTTCCTTTCTCGCCTTTTCATTGGGGGACACAGACAGTGGGTTATATGGTGTCTCCAGGGGAGGCTTGACACTAGGTTTAAAAAAGTGTTAGCTCCTCCTCCCACAGCATATAACCCCAGCTAGGCGGGAACTAGCTCAGTTCTTTTTAGTGTCAGCAGGGAGGCTGACACGTCTGGCCTGAGCCCCAGGCCAGCTCATGTTTTTTGTTTTTCTTTCTTTTTCTTTGTGATTTTATTCTATTTTTGACTATGGGGCAATACCAGGGTGTGCTCACCCTCGTTCCCCCCGCTTACAGGCAGAGGAAACCTGGCGTGCAAAAGCCGTCAGTCTTCCCTCGCGCCCAAGTGGTCGGGTCTGCGTACCCCTCCAGGCTCCCTGGAAGCACCTCACAGAGGTGCCGAGCACCTGCTAGCCTTGAGCCGAAGATGCGTCCCCGAGATCTCCGCATCCCAGGACCGACGCGTCTTCAGACGGAGCAAGAGCAGGTAGGGAGACGACGTGTACCCGTCCCCTGCATCCAACCGCCGCCGGAGGAGGCGCCGGTGGGGCAATGCAGGCCGTGATCCCGGGGAAGCATCATTAATTTAGCTCCCGGCGTCGGCCTGCATTCTTAGCAACGCCCCCTCCACTGCTCTAGAAGCCGCTCCCTCTAGTGGGCCGTCTCTTCCCTCCCATGCTGCCAGAGAATACTGGACGCCATTACACGGTGGGAGCAGACACGGGTGAGATCGCCTCCTTGGCTCTGCAACTCTGCAGCACTATATACCGCTCTGTTCAGCGGTATATCGCTGTCTTTCTAGCGGTATGTGCCTGCTGGCTGGCGGTGTATATCAGCTTTTAGCGGTATATACTGACTGTGCCTGCAGGTATATACTGACTGTTTGGCAGTGTATGCGACTTTACTATTGGTATATACCAGCTCTGTATAGCAATCCCTTTCTAATACTGCTAGTAGCTCCTCACCCACAGTAGTGTAATACTGCTAGAGGGTCACAGTATAATTGTATGTTTGTTGCTGACATGCGTAAAAACCGCAAGGGTCATAAAGCTTCCCAGACATCCTCTATGGACCTGTACTATGCTTGTACCACCTGTGGAAGCTCGTTTCCCAATGATCGAAGCTATCCACTCTGCCGGGGCTGCGATGCCCCTACTACAATGTCACAACAGGCGTTGCCGGACCAGGGGGTCGTGCAATCTGTGGGTTCAGCCCCGGCCACCGTTCAGGCACCCCCGTCTGATGAGGCTATCCTTGCATGGGCTCTTCTGATGTCTAAAAGGTTAGATGACCTGGCCGGTCAGATATCTCAGCCTTCCACAGGCTCCCACAGCCTCCCCCCGGCTCAGCTCCCTCAGAGGAGCCCGCCTTCGTCTGGTGTATCATCCCCAGTACGTAAAAAGGCTGTCTCCAAAAGGCGCCATTGTGACCGCTCCGCCTCATCTAATTCACACGATGGTCAGTCTGACTCAGGCTCCGTGACCTTTAGTAGTCACGATTCCCGAGACTCTGACTCTGATTCAGATGTCCCTTCTGACTCTAGGCATATGGAAGACACTTTAATAGCGGCTGTCAATCACTCTCTGTCGATTTCTGATCAGCCCTCGGACCCGACTTCTCAGTCTGCAATCAAGCGAGCCAAGAAGCCTCCTAAGTCCTTTGCCCAGGATCCGATTTTTCATCAAATCATATCTAAACGGTGGGATCACCCTGATAGGAGGTTTAATAAAAAATCCTCCTCTTCATTCCCTTATCCCTTTCCTCCGGAAATGGTTAAGTCCTGGTCAATTCCCCCCGTTGTGGATCCGCCAGTATCCAGACTGGCTAAACACATGGTTATGTCTGTTTCAGACAACGCGTCTCTCAAGGACTCGTCCGACCGCGCAGTTGAGGCTGCGGTCAAATCTATTTTCCAGGCTTCGGGCTCCTCTCTGCGCCCCCTGTTTGCCATGACATGGGTGGCAAGAGCTATGAGCGTGTGGAGAAGGAACCTGCGCAAGTTGCTTCGCCCTTGCAATATTCCTCCGGAGGCTCTTGAGATTCTTGATTTGTTCTCTCTCGCCTCTAATTATTTTCTTCACGGTTCCCTAGATGTAGCTAGCTGGTCAGCCCTAACGGCAGCCAATGCTGTCTTCGCCCGCAGGGTTCTGTGGCTAAAAATATGGAATGCGGACAGTGCCTCCAAGACAGTGCCTGTCCACACTTCCCTTCCAGGGTCTTCGTCTGTTTGGTGAATCCCTGGACAAACTCATATCTGAGGCGACGGGTGGTAAAAGTACCATTCTACCACAAAAGCGGCCTGTAGCCAGAAATTTCAAAAAATCTTCTTTGTGCAGGCAGTCCTTTCGGCCTGCCCCCCAAACACCATCGGCCCAAGGACCGTCCCAACGCTCAGATCGAGGATCCGGTCCCTCAAGGGGCTCTTCTTAGCGTTCCCACTCCAAGCAACCTAAACACAAAGGACCTCTCTCTGTACAGGCCCCCTCAGCATGACGCCAGGTATCCCGCAGATCCGACTCCTGTGGGAGGGCGGCTTCTGCTTTTTCGAGATATCTGGCTAGACGACACTCACGATGCTTGGGTTCGAAAAATCGTCACCTCAGGTTACAAAATCGATTTCCATTCCCTGCCGGCCAACAGGTTTCTGCGTTCTCGTCTTCCAAAGTCCAAAACGCAAAGCCAGGCCTTATTTCAGACCATAGCCTCTTTACAGAAAGCAAACGTTATCATTCCAGTGCCCCTGGAACAGTGTGGCAAAGGTTTCTATTCAAACCCTTTTGTCTTTCCCAGAAAAGATGGCTCTGTCCGCCCTATCTTGGACCTCAAACGGCTGAACAAATCCGTACGGATTCGAACTTTCCGAATGGAATCATTGAGAGCAGTACTAGCCGCCATGGAACCTGGAGAATTCCTAGCTTCCATAGACGTTCAAGATGCTTATTTACACATTCCCATATGTGTCTCTCATCAACGGTTCCTTCGCTTTGCCGTAGGACACAGTCATTTCCAATTCAGGGCCCTCCCCTTTGGGCTGGCCACTGCGCCTCGGGTCTTCACAAAGGTCATAGCGGCCGTCATGTCCATTTTACACCCCAGAGGCATCCTGGTCGTTCCCTATTTGGACAACCTTCTTGTCAAAGGGAGCGCTCTTCACGTTTGCTCAGAAAGCGTGCAGATTTGCCTAGACACGCTGTCAAGGCTAGGGTGGGTTATCAACTTCAAAAAGTCATCCCTCATTCCTCATCAGCGCATCACCTTTCTAGGTATGCTGATAGACACGGCTCAGTCCCGGGTTTTTCTTCCAGAGCCCAATCCCTCCCCTCTCGCCATCACACATCCCTTCGGAATGGAATGAGAGTGTTAGGCAAGATGGTGGCGGTCATAGAAGCCGTGTCCTTTGCCCAATTCCATCTGCGCCCTCTACAACTGGATCTTCTATCCTCCTGGGACAAGAATCCAGCTTCCCTGGACCGGTCAGTCCGCCTATCTCGGTCTGCGCTCAGCTCCCTCGTCTGGTGGACTCAAGCCTCATCCCTATCTCAAGGGAAGTCCTTCCGCCCGGTCCACTGGTAGGTAGTCACGACGGATGCCAGCCTGATAGGCTGGGGGGGCGGTGTTTCTCCACCACACTGTTCAGGGACGCTGGTCTCCTTCTGAGCGCTCTCTGCACATCAATGTTCTGGAGATCAGAGCCATATTTTTGGTCCTTCAGAATGTTCAACCCCTACTATTGGGCCTCCCTTGTCGGATCCAGTCAGACAATGCCACGGCCGTGGCTTACATCAACAGTCAGGGAGGAACTCGCAGCAAGGCAGCGAAGAAGGAGGTATCCAGGATTCTTCTTTGGGCAGAGAAGCACATCCCCTTTATTTCAGCTGTCCATATCCCAGGGGTAGACAACTGGGCCACAGACTTTCTCAGCAGGCAAGGTCTAGCGGCAGGGGAATGGTCCCTCCACGACGAAGTGTTCCATCAGATCACTCTTCGTTGGGAACTCCCAGATGTGGACCTCATGGCGTCTCGAATGAATGGCAAAATACGTCCCTTCATATCTCGGTCGAGAGACCCGCTAGCGCTCGGCTCCGACGCCCTAGTCTTCCATGGTCGCAGTTTCGCCTGCCCTACATCTTCCCTCCGTTTCCTCTCATTCCGAGAGTAATCAAGAAAATCAAAGCGGAGGGAATCCCGGTGATCCTCGTGGCCCCGGACTGGCCCAGGAGAGCCTGGTATCCAGAGCTCCTCCAACTTCTCAGCGACACTCCCTAATGTCTTCCCGACCGCCCGAATCTTCTGTCGCAAGGTCCAATATTCCACCAGAATACAGCACAGCTGCATTTGACGGCGTGGCGCTTGAATCCCTGATTCTAGCCAAATCGGGTCGTTCTTCCAGGGTAGTTCATACCATGCTTAATGCTCGGAAGCCTTCCTCCGCCAGCATTTACCACAGGACCTGGAAGACCTATCTTTCCTGGTGTGACCGTCATAATCGGTCGCCCCTGACCTTTTCAATCCCTAATGTTCTTGCTTTTCTGCAAGACGGTCTGGACTCGGGTCTTGCTCTCAGTACCCTTAAAGGACAAGTTTCTGCCTTGTCGATTTTTTTCCAGAAGCAGCTGGCTTCTCGCCCTCAGGTCTGTACCTTTCTTCAAGGGGTAGCGCATTTGGTCCCTCCTTATCGCCACCCCTTAGATCCCTGGGATCTTAATCTTGTTCTGGGAGTCCTTCAACTTCCTCCTTTCGAACCTCTGAGAGAAATCTCTCTTCAACGACTGTCTTGGAAAGTTGCCTTTTTAGTCGCTATTGCCTCCATCAGGCGAGTGTCCGAACTGGCAGCTCTTTCCTGTCGCTCACCTTACCTGATATTCCATCATGATAAGGTGGTCCTTCGGCCTTCCCCCGCCTTCCTTCCGAAGGTCGTATCCTCTTTCCACCTGAACGAGGACATTGTGTTGCCGTCATTCTGCCCGGCCCCGGTCCACTCCTTTGAGAAAGCCCTTCACACTCTCGATCTTGTCAGGGCTCTAAGGATCTACATCTCCAGAACAGCGCCGTTGCGCAAGTCCGATGCCCTCTTCGTCCTCCCAGTAGGACACAAAAAGGGCAACCCGGCGTCTAAATCCACGATTTCTCGATGGATCAGGACTGCCATCTATGAGGCATACAAAGCATGAGGTGCCATTCCCCCTCAATCTGTGCGGGCCCACTCTACACGAGCAGTGGGTGCCTCCTGGGCTATCCGCCATCAGGCTTCGGCGGCCCAACTTTGCAAGGCCGCTACCTGGTCCAGTGTGCACACGTTCACAAAATTCTACAGAGTGCATTCGCATGCCTCCGCGGATGCTGCTCTTGGAAGACAAGTCCTTCAAGCGGCAGTGGCCCATTTATAAGTGGCCACTGCTCGGTTCTTGACAGTGTTTTGATATGAGTTCACTGTAGTTGCCGTTGTTGGTCAGCTCTTAGTCTGATGTTATACACTGTTAATAGTTCAGTTCCCACCCAGGGACTGCTTTGGGACGTCCGACTGTCTGTGTCCCCCAATGAAAAGGCGAGAAAGGAAAGGACATTTTTGTGTACTCACCGTAAAATGTCTTTCTTGGAGCCTTTCATTGGGGGACACAGCTCCCGCCCTTGTGGTTTTGGTTATCCTTTTCCTACTGCTTTTACACCAAACTGAGCTTAGATCCCGCCTAGCTGGGGTTATATGCTGTGGGAGGAGGAGCTAACACTTTTTTAAACCTAGTGTTAAGCCTCCTCTGGAGACACCATATAACCCACTGTCTGTATCCCCCAATGAAAGGCTACAAGAAAGACATTTTACGATGAGTACACAAAAATGTCGTTTTTATTATGTAACGTTTAAGCAAACTGCCTCCCGTCATGGAGATGAAACAAAGCCTTCATGAATGTAAATATGTTAGTATAATTGTACATGTGTTTTATCTTTTACAGTTCAAAAAGCAAAATAAACCGGTGGTGGTCAGACAGCCTGCGGACGGTCTGTGGTTAACCAAGGGGGAGTGTGACGTCCTGGCCGGGCCAGGTAGTCACAAATAGGGCCCCGCATTACACCTGTCCCTCATAGGTAACATACAGCCAAACATTTAAACCCTAGTCACCCCCCTCAGGGCTTGATGGCCACACCAGGAGGCGGAACCAGGCGGTTGGAAGACGCCCACCGAGGAGTTCAGAGAGCCTGAGGCGGGAAAGTAAACAGAACAAGTCTAGAGTTCAAGTTGGAGAGGTGTGTGGGCTGGAGCTGTGTGCAGCTCCAGCAGAGGAGAGAGACCAATTTGAGCAGGTGCCAGGGTAGAAGCCCTGGTACCTTTGGCTAGGAGGCAGACGGCGGTCTCCATCTGCAGGAGCCGGGAAGATGGCTCGGTGGACCGGGAGAGGGTAGTGGCCCGCCGGTACCGACCCGGGGAACCGACTCTGAAACCGTAGCACAAAGGGGGGTACTCAGACCCTGAAGCTAGGTCCAGAAGCTACTGGGGGCTAGCTAATTAACTGATTGCGGCCAGGACTAGAGCTCCTGTCCCACCCAAAGTCCCGACTGAAGGCAACATCCCAACGAGGGGGATAAGCCGCCACCGCTCAGAGATCCCACGGGCCAGCTTCTGCGGGCAAAGGGGTCCTTAGGGGACCACAAGCCGGGAGCGGACTTTTGAGGTTGCAAGCACAGACAGTCCACCATCCAATACAGGTAAGGGAGAAAGACAGAGACCACCAGCCGGGTGGGGGACCAGACTGCAGCCGGCTGCGGGCACCGACCACCATCACCTTGGTTTACCAGAGACTCGTGTGTTTAGTAATGGTGAGTACAACAGCACCCTCCGGTCACCCATCTCCCTGCACCGCCAAACACCCCCAACGGGTCCCGGGGCCACCATCCCTGCCCACGGGTGGCGTCACAAACCTATCAAGGCTCCGGACGTACATCTACGTCCCCAAACCACAATCCCCCTTTCAGTTGAAGTGACCGCGAGACCCCCGGGTCCGAAGACCCTCGAGCCACCCACTGAAGGTCCGGATCCGAGCGACTCGGCTGCCGAGCACGGGGCGGTACATTTACCCCCCCAAAAAAGCAGACCCCCCCTCCCTTCCCAGGAGAATCATACTTTCCAGACCCCAGACGTCTGAGTGGCTCCCAGGTCCTTCTGCGATCTTTGGCTGTCCTCCTCTGCTTCTGGCTGACATACTCATATACATCAGATCGCGCACATACACACACACACACACACACACACACATCAGATCACACACATCAGATCACACACACACACACACACACACTCACCACATCCGGCGAGACCGATTGCTTCTGGCTTGTAGAAACATAAAGGACCTGCAAGTCCTTCATACGTTCTACTGCAGATCTTTGCGCTCCACTGCATTGCATTCCATCTTTCCCTGCCAGCCAGACTCCGCAATCTGTTTCGCCGGATGTAGTGAGTGTGTACGTGTGCGATCTGATGTGCGTGTGTGTGCGATCTGATGTGTGTGCATTGCACTGCAGGTCCTTGTTGCGTGCCACCTCAGATCCTCCCATTCGGTGTCTGGTGAGTATGATTGCAGAGTCTTCTTTTTTCTCTCTTTTGGAGGTGTCTGCTTTCTATAATAAGTATCCTGCTGTATTTAACTAGTATTTAACTAGTTTAGCTGCATGGACACTTCATTATTGAACTGAGACTAGGGCTTATTTTCGGGGTAGGGCTTATATTTAAGCCTTATGCCAAAAAGGCTGAAAAGTCCTGCTAGGGCTTATTTTTGGGGTAGGGCTTATTTTTGGAAAAACACAGTAGGAACATCCATTCCCTGATGACCATGCAGACTAAGCTGATCACCAGACAAAATTTGTTGAGTGAAATGGTCCCTTGGTCTGCGCAAAAGGTCATATTTCTCGGCAGCTCTTCGTCCTGTGTGCGCAGGACTTGTGCTGCCGAGAACAATGGCAGCGCGTATGCACACCGAACAGCTTAATCAGTCAGTGCACATCTAAAGCGAGGTCTACCTGTGTAAAAGTGCCGCTGATTGGCCAGTGCGAACAGCTCTTTACTTCCTCATCATCCTCGTTCTTATCACTTTTTTTCGCCACGAATATCAAATAAATGTATTAGAAGACGTTTACTTAGTCAGGAAACCACAAATTGGGTTGGGCCGAGCAGCCCTCGTCTGCTGTCACCTGCTTATTTCCGATTTACCAGCCGGCGCTTCCTCTGCTGTATGTGTGTATATATAGAGATTTACCCCCCACACCACTGGTGATCATGGTATGAGTGTACAACATATTGTATGTTCAATTAAAATATATCCCTACACTGTCATATCTTTTTGAGGCTATCACGGCCTGCACAATCCCGATATGGTATACTGTACAGTGTATAATGTTCTAGGAGATTCTCCTCTTTGTATCCTCTCATGAGGAAAGTATTTGGAGGTCTTGTCCCCTGCTGGGGATGTTTCATCTGCTTCTCTTCCCTCTTGAGGAATGATGGCAGTGGGCGCAGCCATTCATGGTGAGGGTAAGAAGCTGGGGTCATCTCTAGGCTGCCCTGTCCCTCCCGCAGTTCAGGGGTCCTCAGATGCAGGAGCCTGGTTGCAGTGTCTTTCTGGATAATATCGTGATGTAGCTCGCAGACATTGTGGCCGCTTTGGCGCTTTTCCTCCTTCTTATGTTTGTTTTCCTGAATTTCACACATTCTTCTTATATAACGAGCTCGCAGCTTCCACAAAGGAGATGCTGTGTATTCTGGCTTCTACAGAGGACCACTCCATTTCTTTCTTTGGCACGTTAGCTGAATAAATAGTGGCACTTGTCATATGCTCCACATTTACAAGTTAGGAAAATCTGAAACTCTGTGAGCTCTATAGTTGGTGATTGACATAGATAATCTGCCTAGAGATTTCAAATTATATTCCCCCCTTTATTTTCTTTGTGATAGGCCTCTGGGGTTTGGCACATGTGGTCATTCTTCACCCTGATGTCTGTCCTCAGCTCTTCTAATCCTGGGATGATCCAGTTCTGATTTATGGAGGAAGAGGAAGCTTTTGCTTTAGTACTGAGATTTCTACAATTGGTCTTGTCCTCCAAGTGACTCCCTCACCAGGAGATGATAAAAAAAATGAGCAGAATTCATTGGCTTGAACCCTGGAGGTGATGCACTCCATATCCTGACCGCCTACTCTGTATCTTCTAGTTTTGAGTACATGATGGCCATATTGGCAGGTTTTGTAGGAACAGATAGAACGAAGAAAGAAATGAATCATATTTTTTTTAGAGGACACTTCATTTATGGGATTGTGCTCCAGCGAGGGGCCTCCTCCTTCATACATACCTCCGTAGAGCATGACATACTTGCCAACTTTTTGGCGTTCTTGTCCAGTGAGGCTCTCTAGTGAGGCACTCGTAGTTCACTTATGGAAAACGTTTGCTGAAAACCATGTCTTTTCTTTTTCAGGCCTCTTTTCCCCTCCACTCCTTGATTACTCCATGTATGTGTTTGGCTGCTAGGGATCTGTCCAATGATGGAGTGATTGGAGTTTCACATGTTGAGTATTTGTTGAGGGGTTTTTTACCTCAGTATTTGTAAGACAAAACCCGGAGTGGGTGATAAATACAGCATTGGTGCTCGTGTTTCTATTATACTTTTCCTCTGATTGTTCCACTCCTGGTTTTGGCTACAAATACTGAGGTAAAAAACTCACCAAATACTCAACATGTGCATGTGGCCTAAGAAGGGTTTCGAAAGCCTTATTTTTCCCAGAGGATTTGGTGTGAACTGAGATTTGACAACTCTTCCAAGAGATTTGGGAGTTCTCCCCTTTTTTGGAGGCCTCCTAGACTTGTCAGGATAGATGGTAAAGTGTATCTTGTGATGTGTACAGTGCTGCCTCTGACGAATCCGCCATGTTACCCCAGAGATTTCCTGTTATCCACATGGCTGCTTCCGACATCAGTCATATCTGGTAGGGTTTACTTTTGACTCTGAGCACCTGCTGCTTGGGCAGACGTGTTACACTGGGCGCACAGGATCTTATATAAGAGCAGAAAGCTCAAGCCTTCCAGAAAGCATTTCATTTCTTATCTCAAGTAGGTCAGAGCTGTGCACAATGGGTCTTTGGACTGCAATCAGAAAATGTCTCGTCTTCCCTGGGAACCGCTGCTTGTTTTGTGCTGTGAACATTGGGTGCTTTATGAGCATCGAGAGTCGTCTGGGAAACCTGACAGAGAACGCGGTGGAAACGAGAAGAGAGGCGAGGGCTCTATAGCATTTTTAGGGGGTCAAGAACTGGACAGACTTACTGTACCCCTCTATGTCTCTGGCCCGTGAACAGTTTATGCCTGTCTTCCCTATGCTTTTGAATCTGGGTCCCTGTAGATCTTCCCTGTGACATCACATGTTACAATCAACATAAATCAGTGCCAACTGGTATCACCATCACTGATTTATGGGGCTATGTACAGTTACATCCAGCTCCCCATAGACATTTCTTAAGTTGATGAATCAGGTGGCTCAGGATAAGCGTTTACTAGCCCCTCTAAGATATCTTTGGCTGCAGAGCAGGAAAATGAGGGGGAACACAGTGATAAAAGCCAATCCAGACCAATGCTGTCTCTATGGGGGTCTTTAAGGGAATCTGTCATCAGGTTTTTGCCACCAAATCTGAGAGCAGCATAACATATGGGTAGAGATCCTGGTTCCAGCGGTGTGTCACTTATTGGGCTACTTAGTGTAGTTTTGATAAAACCACTGATTAATGAGCAGGAGATCATCATTGGAGGACTACATGGCGTGATGCTAGGTAGTCCAGCATATTCATGAGCTCTGTATAACTGCTAGATCTGCAGCAGAGAAAACAATTAAAATGACAGCAAATAGCTCAGTAAGTGACACATCACTGGAATCAGGGTCTCTGTCTCTACATTATGCTGCTCTCAGATGGGGGAGCAAAAACCTGCTGACAGATTCTCTTTAAAGCCAGAAACCCACTGTCATGTGGCTGTAGTTTTTTTTTTTTTAAATAGCTTTACTCACCGTACCTGGGTACAGCGCTTAATCTATACCACTGCTCCTGGGGTCTGTTATTGCCTGCAAAGCTGGCATGAAATTGACAATGCTGCAGTCAGTCGGTGAACTGAGCAACCATTAAATAGCAATTCTTGAGTGTTTTTATCTTATATCTCTGGATTGTGCTGTTCCTCTGTTATTCCTCTTAAATCTGTGAAAGAATGGATAACTAAGCTCACCCAGTGGCCCCAGTATAGAATATATACTTAAAAGGGTATTCCCATCTCCAAGATCCTATCCCAATATATAGTAGGTATAATAATAATAATAATATTAGCAAATAGCTGCAATTAGAAATGTAGTATAGTTCTTCTAATTCACTATGTTGCTTACCTCATGTGCAGGGCATTGCAGGACCTTAGGTATTCATGGTTACAATCACTAATATAGTGACTGTTAGTTGATAGTGGTCGTAACCATGGATACCTAAGGTCTTGCAATGCCCTGCACATGAGGTAAGCAACATAGTGAATTAGAAGAACTATACTACTTTTCTAATTGGAGGGATTTGCTAATATTATTACACCTACTACATTTTGGGATAGGATTTAATACAATCTATACACAGATTCTTGCAGCAGAGCGGTGACCAGACAGGTGCAATCTCCGTCCTTTACGGTTAGCAAGATTCCAAAATGTCTTCTCAAATGTAATTAAGGGCCACATTATTTTATAAATTTACGATCACTGCCCCAATGGTAACCTACTGTACCTTGTTTCCGGAGCCCATTACACTTTTCGTGCATTAAAGTGCCATTGATGGGGTGCAGGATACTAGAAAAGGAACAGTTGGTTCCTGTGAACTTGGTGCTGCATCTTTATTGCATGAGTGGCACTGAAACCTGTCAGCGCATGTCCTAGAAATGCTCACCTCCGAGGGTAGACAACATTCCTTGGCCTGGCACACCCAAGGAAGCGACCTCAGGAGCACTCATGTCTGGAGAACCTCGAAACAAGAGAAGAACATTGAGAAGTCTACATCTTCACACATTCGTCGTTTTATCCTCCAGTGCCCAAGGAGTAAAGTGGGCTTTACACACTACGATATTGTTAATGAATTATCGTCGGGGTCACGTTGTTTGTGACACACATCCAGCGTCATTAACGCGATCGCAGCATGTAACACTTAAGAGCGATCTTAAACTATTGCAAAAGAGGGCAAAATCGTTTGCCACGGAGAGGTCGTCCTGAAATAAAAAATCGTTTTCTGCTTATTAGCGATGTTGTTCGTCGTTCCTGCAGCACCACACATCGCTATGTGTGACACCGAAGGAGTGACGAACATCTCCTTACCTGCCTCCACCGGCAATGCGGAAGGAAGGAGGTGGGCGGGATGTTTACATCCCTCTCCTCTCCGCCCCTCCGCTTCTATTGGACGGCTGCCGTGTGACGTCGCTGTGACGCCGCATGACCCGCTCACTTAGAAAGGAGGCGGTTCGCCGGCCAGAGCAACGTTGCAGAGCAGGTAAGTGCGTGTGATGCTGCCATAGCGATAATGTTCGCTACGGCAGCGATCACACAATATCACACGTACAATGGGGGCGGGTGCTATCGCGCTCGACATCGCCAGCAAATGCTAGCGATGTCGCAGTGTGTAAACCCCGCTTAATTCTCACCTTGGAAGGGCACTAAGGAGTATGTATGGCTGCTTTCACACATCCGGTTTGAGCCGTGCGGCTCAATCCGGCTGTGAAACCTATGCAATGGATGCGGTGATAACACCGCATCCTTTGCATAAGTTTTTTACATGCGGCCCGTCCGGTTTTTGCCGCTTGCGGCAGGCTACTGAGCATGCGCAGTGGCAAAAACCGCATGCGGCGGCCGGATGCATTTTTTGCCGCATCGCGCTGCATCCTTAGGGATGCATTGGGGGTTTTTTCGCCACACAAAAAAACGTGCCAGGCAACGTTCCATCCGGCCGCCGCATCGGCTAAATCTGCCACATGCAGCAAAAACCGGACGGAACGCAAGGCCATGCGGCACAAACCGGCACTAATTAAAGTCTATGCAGGAAAAACGCAACCAGCAGCAAAAAAAAACGGTTGCGTTTTTCCTGCAAAGTGCCGAATTGTGCCGCATAGCAAAAACCGGAGGTGTGAAAGCAGCCTAAGGCTGCTTTTACACATCTAGTTTTTGCCGTCATGCACAATCCGGCAAAATGCGGATAAAACGGATCCGGCGCCGGATCCGTTTTATTCCCCATTGACTTGTATTAGCGCCGGATTGTGCCGGATGGTCTTGTGTTGCACGTGGTGTCTGTCTGATCCGGCGAAATTTCTTCGTTCGGCTGCTGGAAAGGATGCATCATGTCTCTGGCAAAAAACTGGACCACGGTGGATCCGGCATGTTGTATAATGGAAGCCTAGGGGCGCCGGATCTGTCGTCATCCGGCATATGACGGAATCCAATGACGGATCAGTTTTTTTTAACTGAGCATGCTCAGTAGCACAACAGATCCGTCAAAAAACGAAAGTAACGCATGGAAAAAACTGATGCGACGGATCAGTTTTTTCGCCGGATTCGTTGCATCAGTTTTTTCGCTGGATCGTGCCTGACAGCGAAAAACGAATATGTGAAACCAGCCTAAGCCAGTCTCCAGCTACAACGTCTTCATAAATGGCTCAGGTTTACTATAATAAAACGGTAACATCAAGACTTTCATAAACATCATGTTTTAAATGACTAATGTAATTTCAGCAGAATTTGCTTAAATCAATAATGCCAGTGGAAATAAGATTATTATTTTTTTAATATTGCATAAGGAGAAGTTGCATTTTGCACCACTTATGAGCCACTTCTTCCCCGCTTTCCTACTTTTCTAAAAAAAAAAAAAAAAAAAAAAAAACAACCCAAAAACAAAAATGCTAAAAGTCGTCATGCTCAAGAAGGGTTGGGATGCCAGGTCACTATGGGATCAGAATACATATAATTATTGAGACCTGAGGAGAAGGAAGGATCAGAGTGGGGAGAGGAACTGAGAGAAGCAAAGTGAGGGAAGCAAGAGAGGTGAGATAAATTAAAGAGAGGCAGTGAGACACACGCAGATAGTGCTGCAGCTTTTTAGTAAGTTGTTGGGGTTTTTTTCCTCCATTTTGCCCCAGAGCTGGATTTACAGTCACACAGCTCAGTACGTACATCTGTACAATGCCCTCCATGCTGCTGTTGTCTCTGAACATGTGCGGCATAGGGACATGGGAGCAAGAGTCAGTGTTACAAAAAGGACATTTTACCAACTCTAACCCCTCTAGGGGAACATTAAAATATTAC
The DNA here is from genome assembly GCF_048569485.1 of Anomaloglossus baeobatrachus. NCBI lineage: Eukaryota > Metazoa > Chordata > Amphibia > Anura > Aromobatidae > Anomaloglossus > Anomaloglossus baeobatrachus. Next base: position 470,558,750 of record NC_134357.1, on the reverse strand, counting down.
CTTGATCAGATCTCGTGCCTGCACCCCTCAGTGTGACTGTATATGGGAGGTTTAGTAAATGCACATCTGACATAAGACAGGAGAGGATGGACATGTGGGAGACGGAGACTCGTCACTCACAGGGATCCGCTGACTTGGGATGACTGCGAGTTGTGGCTACCAGCCCAGTCATCTCCTGCCAGTCATTGAGCTGGGAGCTTTGTCCCTCTCGGCAGGACCTCGTCACAAAAGGAGTCAGCTGAGTTCTCTAGATTAATGAGATGTTTCATTGTCTTGGCCGAGCCACAGACAAAGCGTCCGATCTGAGAAAAGAGATTGTTTCAGTGGGAAATCCCTCGACTGGAGTTTTCTCCTGCTCGTGTGGTTCCAAGTCTCCAATTTTAAGAAAAGAGACTGAGACGACAAAGTCCTTTGGGAAGTCTCTGCTTAGTTATATTATGCTTGGGACAGGACATCAATCTCAGGGTGCAGTGCTTCACCCTCCTCCGTCAATGGATGGCACGGATTGTCCAACCATGCAGATCCAGGACACTGGAAAAATTTATGACTAGTTTTACGTAAAAAAAAAAATACACAGAACTCAGATGAGCATGAAACGTGGTATTTTGGAATTGCGACTTTGGTAGAAAACATGAAATATCAGAATGGGTAAAGAGTAGGTGTGTGCTTCGGTGATCCTTTACTGTATCCTTTAAAGAGAACCAACCAGCAGGATTTTCATATATAAAATAAAGCCAGTGCTATACTGGTGTTAGGATGTTAAATCTATAGAAATAACATGTCACTTCCAAGTGCCTGGTTTACTGACTTTTAGGATGTTAAATCTAAGCACACCTTTTGTTCAGAAATTGGTTGTTTTATTTCAGAAATATGTGCAAGTAATGTTCCAGCAATACACTGCTATTGGATTGACAGGTGCAACAGGAAGGGAATATGCTATCTATCCCTGCTCATGTCTGTTTGCCTGAGCTGTAACTAACGTCTATGACAGTGACAGGGGAGGAAGGACAGGTAGGCAGACAGGGGCGGGAGTAGATAGTAAGACCCGACCCACATATTCCCTTGCTGTTGCACCTGTCAATCAAATAGCAGTGCATTTCTGTAACTTTACTTGCACATATTTCTGACATAAAACTTCCAATCTCAGAACAGAAGGTATGGTTACATTCAGCATCCTAGCGCCAGTATAGCACTGGCTTTACTTTATACATTAAAATCCTGCTGGTTGGTTCCCTATAAAATATCATATGATTGTCACCCATATTGTGACGTGACTGGTCACACTTAAGGGGGCTTTACACGGTAGCGATATCGGTGACTATATCGTTATTGTGCGTACCCGCCCCCTCGTTTGTGCGTCACGGGCATATTGCTGCCCTTCGTGCACAAAATTGCGCTCCCACGTCACACGCACTTACCTGCCCTGCGACGTCGCTCTGGCCGGCGATCCGCCTCCTTTCTAAGGGGGCGGGTCGTGCGGCGTCACAGCGACGTCACACGGCAGCCGTCCAATGGAAGCGGAGGGGCGGAGATGAGCGGGACGTAACATCCACCAACCTCCTTCCTTCCGCATTGGCGGTGGACGCAGGTAAGGAGAAGTTCCTCGCTCCTGCGGTGTCACACATAGCGATGTGTGCTGCCGCAGGAACGAGGAACAACATCGCTAATTAGAAATAAACGATTTTTGGTTTTAGGACGAGCTCTCCATGGCAAACGATTTGTGCCGCTTTTGCGATCGTTTTCGATCGCACAAAACTGTTACACGCTACGATATCGTTAATGACACCAGATGTGCGTCACTAACGATAAAACATTAACGGTATCGTAGCGTGTAAAGCCCCCTTTAGTCCATGTATCATCCGGTATGGGTTGTCTGTCACAGGCCACTCGTTGATGTAGAAGATCTGTGGCTTTTCCTTTTTAGCTTCATGTTGTAAAAGCAATTGTCACAAATTCATTCCTACATTCTGGTGGTCAGTCACCAATTATGCGGGTGGTCAGGAGGTGAGTAGTCAGTGGCTGACCAGGGGGTGGTCTGCCTTTTTTGTTCTTGTACACATTCTTTGCTTCTATAACCGTGGTGGTGTCTCGGTAGCTGTTAATTGTAGCGTGGTCACACCTCGGCGTCTGTCAGTCAGGTGTCATCACAGTCATCTCCAGGAATTTCACACACCTCGTGTTAAATGAATGAATAATTATCAGAACCCAAACCTAATTTGTTTTTAGCGTTCTTTGCAGAGAACCGGCAGGGACATCAAACGGCATGGAAACACATCTTCATGAATTCGGCGCAAACTCCACCAGTGGAAAAGAAGACAAAATAATGACTTAACCCCCCCCACCCGCAAATTAACGAATCTAGGCCAACATTTTTAAACACATCTGACGTCTTTCCAGATTGATTTTGTTGAAATCGACCCATTTTTTTTAGCGTACCCTCAAACTAATGTTTTTGGACAATACAGCACCCCAGGGGCTAACCACCTATTTTTCCTACAGTCGCGATGTGATGAAGCCGAGTGTATAGAGTTTACGATGGCGAGTCTGGAAGATTTTAGATTTTATATCATGATTGGGGTTTCTGGATGTATGAGAGACTCTGGTCTGAATATAGCCCGGAGTTACGTGAAATTAACCAAGTGGGGAAGTGTCGATTAATGAGGTGAAGATGAGTAGCTTTTCCAGCCTTTCTTCGTCTGCTCGTGGATTCTTTTCTTTTATAGTTCTGCTCTCTGGGGTAACGTGTGATAATTGACATCCAGGCTAGAGCTCATATGATGTCATGGTAAAAATAGACGGGCGGCTCGGGTTACTGAGTGACATCCTGCAGGGAGTCTGCTCCAGACGCCACGTCCAGAACCGCTCTCTGGATCTGTGTCACTACTTACTTCTACCTCTATGGCAGTAGATAATGGTTTCTGCTGCTGCAGTGTCAGGCAAATCCTGGGATAAGTATCACAAAGGGGTGACTGATTATAATAAGCTGTCACCGCAGGCGCTAACAATGTGCTGCACTAGGGATTGCTGGATGCGTCCGTTAAAAGTTCCATCATCGTAGAATGAGAAGGTCTGCAACTTCCCAATAGACTTCCTTACCTTTTTCATGATGTGTGCTTGCTGTCAGTGAATGGGAACATTTGTGTTTATATCCAATTGCTAAAAACGCTTCCTAAACTAGTCCTGATATCAACTGTTAACCCTAGAACGCATACCTGGGGCCTCGCAGGCCTGCTAGATCATTTGTTTTCTATGGTAGATTGAATTGCTTGCGCGTTCTAGGGTTAAGATACATTCATTCCATATATCTTAGGTGTACACCCTACTCTTCCTTAGGAGAAAATTTTGTTCTCAATTATCCTTTATATTATTGTGCTTTTAGGGGTGTTACAGTCTTAGCAATCACTTCCACGCTGTGCCCAAACTGCAGCTGTTGTTACCTGTATTTCAGCAATCGCCTCCATGCTGTGCCCAAACTGCAGCTGTTGTTACCTGTATTTCAGCAATCACTTCCACGCTGTGCCCAAACTGCAGCTGTTGTTACCTGTATCTCAGCAATCACTTCCACGCTGTGCCCGAGCTGCAGCTGTTGTTACCTGTATTTCAGCAATCGCCTCCATGCTGTGCCCAAACTGCAGCTGTTGTTACCTGTATCTCAGCAATCACTTCCACGCTGTGCCCGAGCTGCAGCGGTTGTTACCTGTATTTCAGCAATCGCCTCCATGCTGTGCCCAAACTGCAGCTGTTGTTACCTGTATCTCAGCAATCACTTCCACGCTGTGCCCGAGCTGCAGCTGTTGTTACCTGTATCTCAGCAATCACTTCCACGCTGTGCCCGAGCTGCAGCTGTTGTTACCTGTATCTCAGCAATCACTTCCACGCTGTGCCCGAGCTGCAGCTGTTGTTACCTGTATTTCAGCAATCGCCTCCATGCTGTGCCCAAACTGCAGCTGTTGTTACCTGTATTTCAGCAATCACTTTCACGCTGTGCCCGAGCTGCAGCTGTTGTTACCTGTATTTCAGCAATCGCTTCCATGCTGTGCCCAAACTGCAGCTGTTGTTACCTGTATCTCAGCAATCACTTCCACACTGTGCCCAAGTAGCAGCTCTTGTAGCCTACATCTTTCAGTAATCACCTCCACACTGTGGCCAAGGTACAGCTGTTGTAACCTGTATTTCTCAACAATCACATCCACGCTGTGCCCAAGCTGCAGCTATTGTAACCTGAATCTCAGAAATCACCTCTACACTTTGCCCATGCTGCGTTGTAACATGCATCTCAGCAATCACCTTCACTCTGTGCCCAAGCTGCAGCTCTTGTTACCTGCATCTGTCAGCAATCCTCATCATGCCTTGCCCAAGCTACAGCTGTTGTAAACTGCATCTCTTAGCAATCAGTTCTACACTGCAGCTGTTGTAACCTGCATCTTTTGGCAATCACCTCCATGCTGTGCCCAAGCTACAGCTGTTGTAACCTGCATGTCAGCAGTCATCTTCACATTACGCACAATCTCTAGCTGTTGTAACCTGCATCTCTTAGCAATCACCTCTATTCTGTGTCCAAGCTGCACCTCTTGTAACCTGCATCTCTCAGAAGCCATGTACAGTACCATATGTACCTTATAGACCCTGGTGATACTGTTATTTATATATTGTATAAATATAGGACAGGTCATCTTCTATATACTGTATATTTGTATAGTCTTCCCTGAGATACAGTGTATTTGTATAGGTTATCGTCAGGCTGTCTTCTGCATTTTATATAGATCCTGGTCAGGCTGTCTTGTATAAATACCTTTTAGACAGTCAGTCTATCCTCTGTGCCCATGTATTCACATAGGCCCTAACTTCATAAGGCCATTCTCTGTATACCGTTTTCATATGTATATATGTGTCTGCTTTACATTGAACTATGGCCCCACTTCCTCATTTGCAATCTATTGAAGTACCATTTTCTTGTCTTGTGGTATTTGTTGACATTTTTTTTTAGACATGTTTTTCAAAATGAGGCACACCGTTTATGGATTTGGTGCAACATAACAAATACTCTTTATTTTTGTCTTTAATTTGTGAATTTAAGTTCAAAAAGTTGCAAATCCTTTAAGAAAGACACATGTTTGCCGTCAAAGCTTAAATTGAAAACTCCACTAGAAACTTTATTGCAGGAGAGAAATATGCCCCCTCCCCCCCAAACAAAAATAAAAGGATTAAAACCTCCGGGTGGCCAAGGTTTTTGAGGGAAAAAATAACCCCTAATAAAAAGTTGACATTAGAGGATTATGGGATTTTTGGTAATGACTTTCCTCTCTCGGGTTCACACCTTCCTGATCTTTCTAATGTTCTTCTCTTCGTCTTCCTCAGTCTAGGCCGCAGCGCTTGGTGCTTTTATTTTCACAGTCATCTCTGGCATTGTCTCTTATATCACAGGGGAGACCACCCATGAGAGACAAAAGAAGGGGCTGCAGGAGAATAGAATCTCCTTGTCCTGGGGGGGCTGTTACCTCTGAAGAGTGAATCCACTCTGCTGTGCGCAGGTGAAGCAGGCCTTTGTTTCACTCCTTAATTTTTGAGGGACATCTGAAATTTCCCAATAGCATTTCCCTCTTATAACAGAGAATTGTGATGAAAATTGGATGGAGGGTTCATTCCAGAGCAATTATTAGAACCCCCATTTTATATTTAGGTGTGTGGATGTCCTCACGCCACACAGTAGAAAACCTTAGGTCACATTGCAATGATCAGGAACGATCACTCGAGCTTGGGGCGCTGGATTCAGAGCAGTCATGGGTGTCCCAGAATCTGTGGGGAAGAGGGGGTTAGTGTCAATAGTTGCAGACAAGTGTTCTTCATTCCTTGGCCCTTTTTCTTTCTCTTCACAAGTCCTTAATGCAGCCATTATTGAAGGCTGACCAGCTGTTCCTCACATATAAATCTTCTCACAGCTGTAGGGCTGCACATCTGTTGTGGACCCCCACTCTAATAAACAGCAGTCTGTGTTGCTTTGGATGTTGCTCGACGATTAGTGGTCCTATCTTCCATGAGACATCCCCCATCCTTCCTGGTAATACATGACCCAAATTTTATCTGTGTGATGAATCCTCTCCAAAGTGATAGGAGAACCCAAGGATTATTCTGTACCAAATGATCACTCATCACAGAAAGGTACTTCAGAGTTCCCCAACTTATAAGGCTTCCTTGTAGGAGTGATCTGAAGGTAAAGAAGCCTTGATTATGTTAATTCTTCCAAATCTGTACCTTTTATCATTATGTAAAATCCTTAAATAAGCTGCCATTGATGTATTCACTGGACACATAGACGGAAGTATTGGGGCACACCATTTAATCATGAGGGGCACTGCAGCCAGAAACTTGAGATGCTGCCCCCTGACTGCTGGCCCCTCTGCATGTTAAAATAGAGTTCTCCCCCCTGGAAAGACACTGACCTGCCGCCCCCGCCTCCTGTGGTGTGACTGGCCTAAGCCCCGCCTCCTGGATACATATCACTGTGCTGCCCTGCTTCCGGCCTCTCGGCTGCAGGACCCGGACCTGTTTCCCACCCTCCCTCCCTTTTGTTTTCCAAGTTTGTTGGAGTTTACTGTGTTTTAAGTCGCAGCAGCGGAAGGGGTAGGAAAAGTGGTGGTGAAATACCCGCGCCGGACGGCCGGATGGCGGTACATTTGCCTGAACCCCGTGATGTTGGCAAGTTAATGCCTGGTTAAAAGCTGCGACCAAATTTTATGCCAAAAGATGAGAGTGGTTTTTTCCCCATACCTCTCTCCAAAAATGGAAAATTCAAATAAAAGTATTTTAATTTATAAGAGAACGGTGTTGTGTCTTTCTAGGGGGGGAAAAATGGTGGTTGTTGGGTCCTGGCAGTCTTGCATTAATGTTCTTTATCCATCCAATTGCCAAACATATGTCAAATCTTCCCCATATCCAGAAAGGACTCAATGAATTCAAGAGTGATCCTGTAATAGAAACCACTGGGGCAATAACTCCGTTCATGACATTTCTTCCCTCCTCCGGTGATGGAGGAATATTTAGAAGTGTATGGAACTGCAGCCGTTCAGCCTCAAAGTGGAGACCACGTAACATTACAGAGTGGGGTCACCGAGTGCTGAGGAGCAGAGAGCAGAAAAGTCACCAATGCTCTTCTGACTCCATAACTGCAGAGTCCAAACCTCCTCTGATGTTAACATCAGCACAAACACTGCGCCCCGCTGCGAGCTTCATGGCCGAGCACTGCTTGTAGCCTTACATCACCAAGAACAATACCAAGAGTCGGATGGAGTGGTGTAAAACCGCCATCACCAGACTCTGGAGAAGTGGTAATGTGTTCTGTGGAGTGACAGATCATGCTTCCCTATCTGGCGTCTTGATGGCCAAAACTGGATTTGCCTAATGTCAGGAGAACGTTACCTACGTTGCTACTGTCTGTCCTACGTTGGTCGGCGTAGGCCTTTTAGTTCTAGTGAAGAGAAATCTTAATGTATTGGCCTATCAAGACGCTTTGGATAACTTTATACTTCCAACTTTGTTGAACCCGTTTTGGGAAGGCCCTTTTCTGTTTCCCATGACTGTGCCCAGTGAACAAGGTCCATAAAGACATGGTTGGGGGAGTTTGGTGTGGAAAAACATGACCCCCGACCTCAAACCCATCTAACATTGAAATGGACTAGAACGGAGCTTGTGAGCCCGGCCTCTACTCCAACATCAGTGTCTGTCCTCACAAATGCTCTTGTGGATGAATGGGCAAATTTCCCTCTCACATCTCCAAAATCACTCATGTAAAAGCTTCATTTTGTTGCCTTCATCCCCCCACAAAGAGGTAAAATTGCTTTTGATGCATACGCCTGTCTAATGTGTCCAGGAACTGTCCTGATTCTCATGCTCTGTAACTTGCCATCCACTTCTTTTCAGTGGGCAGTTGCTTGTTGGTAGCATTTTGCCAGCACTATATGTGCAGGAACTTTCATTCTTTCCCTTTTGTTTTCCCTAAATTCAAAGCCCACCTCCCTGATATGTCTGTATGCAAGATCTGCTCTCTCTTACTGTAATCTGTCTGTGTCTCTTCTGTTAAGAATGGATTACACTTGACAGCAGGGAATGGACTGCAAGTTAGACCAAAGGGTTAGACCTAGTTGATGGCTTTTGGTGGTGATATTTTTTTTCATCATCTAAGTTTAAGGAAATAATAGTGATGATTTAAAGTCCAAAGTAGTCGTCCTCGTGTCTCTCCTGTTGTCCTCAATCCAGGTGCTTTGTATATGTCTGTAGGTCCTCACATTGTCAGGTGCAGCTTGTGGGACAGGTCTTCCTTAACCACTTCTGGATGTGATAGTCCAGGTGTAGGGACATGTGCGGATGTCTTGTACTGTGAGGTGATTAATACCGGAGCTCTGCCGTGGGCGAGATGTGTGGGATTGTAGGAATAGGTGGGAGATGTAATTGTTGTATGTGCGTCATATCTATATGACTGGCTGGTGACGTGCTGGGCTTCTCCGTGCAGGACGCAGGTTGTTTCATGAAATGTACTTACGCTTTATTATGGTTATCAGCCTTTATGCTGCATCCAGTAATTGCCATACACCGTGTACATTCCCAGGTCATTGTTCTCGGTTCATTAGCTATTTCTGTGTCTAATGTGACAGGTAACACAGACGTAGAGACTTCCTGCCAATCTAATGTGAGATCATTTATTTATCCTCCACCGGTGTCCTTGTTATAAAAAGACCGCACGTCGTGTTTAGGGGATGGGGCACATCACAGACTCCGATTCCAGCCCACGATCACATCAGTCTTAAGGCTATGTTCACACACTGCGTTTTTCACCTGCGTTTTTGGTCCGTTTTTGGTCCGTTTTTGCTGCAGAAATTTCTTGAGAAATTCTTGTAACCTTTCTGCAGACATTCCCCAGCAAAACCTATGGCAAAAAAAATTAGCTGTGCGCACACTGCGTTTTTTTCTTAAGAAAATTCTTTCAGTAGATTTTCTTAAGAAAAAGAATGAGCATATCAAATCTTTTCTGCAGCTAACTGCGTTTTTTGCCATATATAATTGGCACAATAACACAGGGAGCAACCAGCGGTAAAAACGCACCAAAAACGCACCGAAAACGCACCAAAAACGCACCGAAAACGCGGCAAAAACGCAGGTGCGTTTTTGGTGCGTTTTTTAACACAGGTGAACTCTTAAGAAATTTCTTAAGAAATTTCTTAAGAAAAATCATTTTTCTAGTGTGAACATAGCCTTATAGGGCGATGGCCTGTCTGAACAGCTACTTAAACGCAAATTCTAAGCCCAGGCCTACATCCATACACTAGTTCCAATACCATTGGTAGAGTACAAGTAAATAGGAAAAGATGGAATACGTCAGTGGTTCTTGCACCTGAATATCTAAACCTGTGCTTACCTGGGGTGCTGGTGCCTAAATCCTGAATCGAGAGAAACTATATTTCTCGTTCTTCTCTGTGTGATTTTGGGACTAATCAGTTCTGCAGGATTTTTATAAGCATCTGTTTCATACGGTCTAGTGATTAGGCAGATCTGCAAATTCTCCTGTAGGACTGCTCCGTGTGGCTCAAATGGGTTTTTTTTTTTTTTTTTTTTTTTAATCTGCTGTGGTACAGGGCTCAGCAGATCTGTAGTTTACGAAATTGGCAAGTTCTCTTGCGGATGTACTCAATAAGGTCCGGAGTCTCAGCACATTTGTAGAATCCCTCATGGATCTACTCAACATGGTCCGGAGACTCAACACATCTACAGAGTCTCTCATGGATCTACTCAACATGGTCCGGAGGCTCAACACATCTACAGAGTCTCTCATGGATCTACTCAATATGGGCCGGAGGCTCAGCGCATCTGCAGAGTCTCTTATGAATCTACTCAATGTGGCCAAGGGTTGAGCACATCTGCAGATTTTCTCATGGATCTACTCAATATGGTCCGACGGCTCACCACATCTGCAGAGTCTCTCATGAATCTACTCAATATGGTCCAGAGGCTCCGCTTATCTGCAGATTTTCTCATTGATTTACTCAATATGGTTCGGAGGCTCAGCACATCTGCAGATTCTCTCATGGATCTACTCATTGTGGTCTGGAGACTCAACAGATCTGCAGGCTCTCATCGTTCTACCTTGTGTGGTCTTAGCAGATCTGCGGGTTCTCCCATAATTTTGCCATGTTTGGTCCTGGGGTATCAGCAGAGATGCCGACCTTTTCATAGATCTTCCTGTGTGGCTCAAGAGCTACACATACAGTACAGACCAAAAGTTTGGACACACATTCTCATTCAAAAAGTTTTCTTTATTTTCATGACTCTGAAAATTGTAGATTCACATTGAAGGCATCAAAACTATGAATTAACACATGTGGAATGAAATACTTAACAAAAAAGTGTGAAACAACTGAAAATATGTCTTATATTCTAGGTTCTTCAAAGTAGCCACCTTTTGCTTTGATTACTGCTTTGCACATTCTTGGCATTCTCTTGATGAGCTTCAAAAAGTAGTCACCGGAAATGGTCTTCCAACAGTCTTGAAGGAGTTCCCAGAGATGCTTAGCACTTGTTGGCCCTTTTGCCTTCACTCTGCGGTCCAGCTCACCCCAAAGCATCTCGATTGGGTTCAGGTCTGGTGACTGTGGAGGCTAGGTCATCTGGCGTAGCACCCCATCACTCTCCTTCTTAGTCAAATAGCCCTTACACAGCCTGGAGGTGTGTTTGGGGTCATTGTCCTGTTGAAAAATAAATGATGGTCCAACTAAATGCAAACCGGAGGGAATAGTTTGCCGCTGCAAGATGCTGTGGTAGCCATGCTGGTTCAGTATGCCTTCAATTTTGAATAAATCCCCAACAGTGTCACCAGCAAAGCATCCCCACACCATCACACCTCCTCCTCCATGCTTCACGGTGGGAACCAGGCACGTAGAGTCCATCTGTTCGCCTTTTCTGCGTCGCACAAAGACACGGTGGTTGGATCCAAATATCTGAAATTTGGACTTATCAGACCAAAGCACAGATTTCCACTGGTCTAATGTCCATTCCTTGTGTTCTTTAGCCCAAACAAATCTCTTTTGCTTGTTGTCTGTCCTTAGCAGTGGTTTCCTAGCAGCTATTTTACCATGAAGGCCTGCTGCACAAAGTCTCCTCTTAACAGTTGTTCTAGAGATGTCTGCTGCTCGAACTCTGTGTGGCATTGACCTGGTCTCTAATCTGAACTTCTGTTAACCTGCAATTTCTGAGGCTGGTGACTCGGATAAACTTATCCTCCGCAGCAGATGTGACTCTTGGTCTTCCTTTCCTGGGGCGGTCCTCATGTGAGCCAGTTTCTTTGTAGCGTTTGATGGTTTTTGCCACTGCACTTGGGACACTTTCAAAGTTTTCCCAATTTTTCAGACTGACTGACCTTCATTTTGTAAAGTAATGATGGCCACTCGTTTTTCATTACTTAGCTGCTTTTTTCTTGCCATAATACAAATTCTAACGGTCCATTCAGTAGGACTATCAGCTGTGTATCCACCAGACTTCTGCACAACACAACTGATGGTCCCAACCCCATTTATAAGGCAAGAAATCCCACTTATTAAACCTGACAGGGCACACCTGTGAATTGAAAACCATTTCCGGTGACTACCTCTTGAAGCTCATCAAGAGAATGCCAAGAGTGTGCAAAGCAGTAATGAAAGCAAAAGGTGGCTACTTTGAAGAACCTAGAATATAAGACATATTTTCAGTTGTTTCACACTTTTTTGTTAAGTATTTCATTCCGCATGTGTTAATTCATAGTTTTGATGCTTTCAATGTGAATCTACAATTTTCAGAGTCATGAAAATGAAGAAAACTTTTTGAATGCGAAGGTGTGTCCAAACTTTTGGTCTGTACTGTATGTGCAGGTGTTCCTGTAATTTAATATGTGTTCTTGGGGCTTAGCATACCTTCAGGCTATGTCAAGGTTCTTCCGGTGTGGTCTGAAGGGTGTGCAGGTACTCTGAGGCTCAGCAGATCCACAAGTGCTCTCGACGATGAAGGAAATTTCCTTCTCCTACTGATCTGATGAGTACATATGAGTGACAGCGTTGTTCAATGGACTAGCCATGTGTTGGGGCCATCCAAAAATCCTGAGATGCCTCAGCACCAGCTTTATGGTACAGATCATTCAGCTCCTATTTTCATATGGACCCTAACCTAGATTAATATAATTAATATTTGTTTGTTTGTTTTTTCTTTCTAGGCGTTTCTGCAGCGCATCCGACAGAACATCAGCGAGAAAACTGAAAGCTGCATCTCCGAGGAAAATGTCAAGGTAAGATATTGAGATTAGCGCCATTAACCTGTGTGGTTGTGGTGGGTATATGGCCCGTGATTGATCTGTGGCAACAGACATTATTCCATGATGGGTAAGTGAATAGACAGGCACAGGTATGATTGTCATTGTGTTGGAATACAATAACTATAAGTGAGTGAAGACCACAGCCATTATACAGAGTTGGTGGAAACCTTTCTGTAACCCCAGGACCAATCGGCCATAAAAGAACTTGGGGACATGAGACCACCAGTGGCTGTATACATTTGTCACCCTGGGAGGTAGAGGGGCTGGGAGGAGTAGGGATCTTGGGGACCACATCCAGGAATGCAGAGCTGACGGAGAGGAGCCACAGCACAGAAGCAGGAAACCCCAGAGGAGACGACCGGAGCCAGAACCCTTCCCCCACCACCTCCCGGGAAATATCTGAGGAAGGAAAATGCCGGCAGTCACATAGATGTGAATGGAGTGGAAGGAATTTTCTGCTGTTACAGATAAGGGGATAACTCTTCAGACTGGTAATTTGTGATTTCACACTATGACCATGCTCCACACACTCCACAATCACCCAGGACAGGATGCAAAGAACGGCGCCAGGATTGGGCAGACACAACTCTGAGCAGAACTGGCCTCTATGTGAGAACCAGGAGAAGGGTGGAAATCCACATAGGAGTCAGCCAGAGATAGCGGTGTGATTATTCGGTCCTAATGCAGGTGATCAGAGTATCTCAACAGCAGTGTCGATGTCATGTCACCCTGTATAAGGGTGCTTTCACATCAGTGTTTTTTTGACGGTTGGCAAAAAATCGCAAACCACATATGACTGGATCCTTTACAAATGTGTTGTCATTTCAATTCATCTGTAATGGAATGACGGCAATATGCGGTCACATACGGTTGCGTGCGACACACACTGGATCCGGTGTTTTGCGGTATTTAACTTTTTGTCCTCCGGCAAAATACTGCAGCTCACTGGATCTGATGCATTGCAATGGACGCCAGATCCTGCTGTACCGGAAGTCGGCAGATCCTGATAGACAGGATCCTGTTTTCTGTACTGAGCATGGCCAGAAAGCAGCCTGGCATGGTCAGTACAGAAATTTCTTTCTTTCTTTCTTTTTCATTTTTTTTTTCTTTCTTTTTTTCTTTCTTTACTTTTTCTTTCTTTCTTTCTTTTCTTTTCTTTCTTTCTCTTTTTTCTTTCTTTTCTTTCCTTCTTTTTTTTTCTTTCTTTTTTTTCTTTCTTTTTCTTTCTTTTCTTTCTTTCTTTTTTTTTCTTTCTTTTTTTCTTTCATTTTTTTCTTTCTTTTCTTTCTTTCTTTTTTTTTCTCTTTCTTTCTTTCTTTCTTTCTTTCTTTCTTTTTTTCTCCTGCATCAAATCCTCCTTTCTTTCTTTCTTTCTTTCTTTCTTTCTTTCTTTCTTTCTTTCTTTCTTTCTTTCTTTCTTTCTTTCTTTCTTTCTTTCTTTTTTTCTTTCTTTCTTCCTCCTGCATCAAATCGTCCTTACTTTCTTCCTCCTGCATCAAATCGCAAGTAGAAAGATCCGCTAAAATAACAATTGCGGTTGCATGCGTTCAACATTAAATCCACAGGATCTGGTCGGTTTGCATTTTTGGACGCTAAGATGCTCAGTACAACCTCTCCCTATTGTCCTCGTATAAGGTACACATATAATATTTGCTCACATATGGGGATATCGTCTTGTTCCTACAGCAGCCATTACTAGCATTACAAAAATGAAACATGATAACTTCTCTTCTGGATAAGTAGCTCATCATCTGCTTTCGCATCAACATTCTTGTCATTCATCGTCACCATCAGCTTCTTTGTCATTTATGTTACCTTACTAAAAGAAGACCTGTTACCGGGGGGAAAGTGGCCAGTTTCTGCTCTTATGTTTTATCTGCTCCTTCTTTGAGTATTCTGTTTTTTGTTTTTTTTTTATAGTGACTGTCATTTTATTTTTTTTCTCATATAATCAATAGTACTTGTGAAAATTAGCAACTTTGTAATATATTTATTTTACTCACTTATATAGCGCTATTAATTCCACAGCGCTTTACAGATGTGGTCATCACTGTGCCCATTGGGGCTCACAAGACCATTCCCTATCTTTATATCTTTGGAGTGTGGGAGGAAAACTGAGAACCTGGAGGAAACTCACACAAGCACGGAGAGAACATACAAACTCCTTACAGATGTTGTTCTTGGTGGGATTTGAATGCAGGACCCCAGCGCTGACCACTGAGCCACCGTGCTGCCCATATATATAGCTTCTTTCTCATCCTGGACTGATCTTTCACTTTTAGATTTTATCCGTGGATTGAAAATTTTGTCGACGGTGAATACAGATTTTTCCATTATTCAAATAGGAGATATCCCTCTTTACCTTAGTACCCAGCTTTCCCACACTCTATCTTTCTTTCCCTAATACCCAGCCTTCCCATGCTCTGTTATCCCGCTTTTCCTCACCACCCAGCTTTTCCACACTCTGGTATGCCTCTTTCCCAGTCTGCAAAACTTAATGTCTATCTGGTTGTCATTCCAACCAGGCTGGGCCTAGGTTGTGTTCTAGATTAGAGTGCATCCTCAGCCTGACCCTCTGTGACCTGTGACTATGCTAATCACATCACTTTACTTGTCCATTCATGGCCGTTCTCTCTTAAGGCCACGTCACACTAAGCAACATCGCTAGCAACATCGCTGCTGAGGCACGACTCTTGTGACGTAGCAGCGATGTTGCTAGTGATGTCGCTGTGTGTGACATCAAGCAACAACCTGGCCCCTGCTGTGAGGTCGCTGGTTGTTGCTGAATGTCCTGGACCATTTTTTAGTTGTTGCTCTCCCGCTGTGAAGCACACATCGCTGTGTGTGACAGCGACAGAGTAACAACTGAATGTGCAGTGAGCAGGGAGCCGGCTTCTGCGGACGCTGGTAACCACGGTAAACAGCGGGTAACCAAGAAGCCCTTACCTTGGTTACCCGATATTTACCTTCGTTACCAGCGTCCGCCGCTCTCACGCTGTCAGTGCCGGCTCCCTGCTCCCTGCACACGTAGCTGGAGTACACATCGGGTAATTAACCCGATGTGTACTTTGGCTAGGAGTGCAGGAAACAGGGTGCCGGCACTGGCAGTGTGAGAGCAGCGGACGCTGGTAACGAAGGTAAATATCGGGTAACCAAGGTAAGGGCTTCTTGGTTACCCGATGTTTACTGTGGTTACCAGCGTCCGCAGAAGCCGGCTCCCTGCTGCTTGCACACATAGCAGACTACACATCGGGTAACTAAGGCTGCTTTCACACATCGGGTTTGAGTCGTGCGGCTCAATCCGGCTGTGAAACCTATGCAACGGATGCGGTGAAAACACCGCATCCTTTGCATAAGTTTTTTACATGCAGCCTGTCCGTTTTTTGCCGCTTGCGGCATGCTACTGAGCATGCGCAGTGGACAAAACCGCATGCGGCGGCCGGATGCGGTTTTTGCCGCATCCGGCGTCCATAGGCATGCATTGAAAAATGCGCCGCATCGGCCGGATGCGGCACGATGCGGTTTATTTTGCCGCACAAAAAAAACGTGCCAGGCAACGTTCCATCCGGCCTCCGCATCGGCTAAATCTGCCGCATGCGGCAAAAACCGGACGGAACGCAAGCCCATGCGGCACAATGCGGCACTAATTAAAGTCTATGCAGGAAAAACGCAACCGGCAGCAAAAAAAAAACGGTTGCGTTTTTCCTGCAAAGTGCCAGATTGTGCCGCACAGGAAAAACCGGATGTGTGAAAGCAGCCTAACCCGATGTGTACTGTGGCTAGGTGTGCAGGGAGCCAGCGCTAAGCGGTGCGCGCTGATAACCAGGGTAAATATCGGGTTGGTTACCCGACATTTACCTTAGTTACAAAGCGCAGCATCGCTTCCACGCGTCGCTGCTGGCTGGGGGCTGGTCTCTGGTTGCTGGTGAGATCTGCCTGTGTGACAGCTCACCAGCAACCCGTGTTGCGACGCTCCAGCGATCCCTGCCAGGTCAGGTTGCTGGTGGGATCGCTGAAGCGTCGCTTAGTGTGACGGTACCTTTAATACGATGTGTCTATTATTTTACATTTTACGGCCCTTATTATCTTGATTATTGTCACATTTCCTTATGTTTTATGTCTTTATAGTACATTCGTATTGTCCAATCTTTCAATGAGGTCAGGGGTCATCACACTTAAACTTCTTCTCAGTGTATATAGTAGAGATTAGGATTTATTATGCCTGAGGAAGACACTGGCGAGCATTGAAACGTTTTGCATAGACCTTCACCTCTCATTTTATGCCTTTTTGTTGTCTCTAACCTCTTGAGTAATTTATTAACAATAAAATACTCACTAAGGCTATGTGCACACAGTGCGTTTTTCGCGGCGTTTTGTGCGTTTTTCTGATGCGTTTTTGGGCTCAAAACTGCATGGCTTTGCTTCCCCAGCAAAGTCTATAAGTTTTCATTTTGTTGTCCGCACACAACTTTTTTTTTAAGCTGTGTTTTTGCGCTTAAAAAACAATGGACATGTCAATTCTTTCCTGCGTTTCCCCCCCATGCAATACATTGGAAAAATGCAGAGATCAAAAACGCAGCCAAAAACGCACCAAAATGCGGTAAACACGCATGCGTTTTTACCGGTGCGCATTTTTGCTGCAGGTGCAATTTTAGAGGCCAAAAACGCAGCGTCAAAAAACGCAGTGTGTGCACATAGCCTTATTCTACATCCTAAGGAATGCCTCCCTAAGGCAAAAATGTTACGTCATTTTTGGTCCACTTCTTCAATCCATCTGGATTTCTACAACCAATAGCGCCCGAGGCTCAGTATTTTCCTCATGACTTTCTTTAGTGTATTTGGCATGGATGCCCAGACGTCACAAGGGCTCCTGGTGCACTTGGATCTACACCGTATGCTGGGCCCCAGTTTGTGCTCTCTCCATGCGTAGCCGCCTACGTTGAGCAGTTCTTCGGTGGGTTTCCACTAGCCTGGGGATACAACCCATTTTGAAGTTATTGTGCAGGAGATGGCAGGTGACTTACAGTATCAAAAGTCAGCACAAGTAGAAGGCAATTTTCATCCTCTGTAAAATGGTCTTTTAGTCTCTTCATCCTCCTCGTCACTAAGTCACTTCTCAATCCCTTTCCAACCATGTCCTCCCTCACACCCAATGCTTCCACCAGAGAAGATCACCTGTCATAACCATCACTTTCGTGCCGCCTCTGTTCCCTAATATTTATATCCCCCCTCATATCCTTCCACATTGTAAGTAAGCTCCTTTGGTCAGGGCTCTGAGGTGACTACACCATATAACAGCAATATTATCAGTAATGGAGCCTGTGCCCAGGAAGTTATTGAGTTGCGGCCTTGTTTCTTTTATCTTGGGGGGGGTCACAATTCTCTGCAGCACATTTCACCTGCTCTGCATGAACAGACGACCCTGTGTGCTGTGCTGTGAATGGGGGAAGCACAGCCCCGCACCATGCAGCCTTTATGAGCAGCAGCTGAGCATTGTGTCCTCAGAGAAGTCTCCCAGCTGTCTCCATCTTACTGAAGCCCCATTCAGGGCGGAGCTTTTATGGAGAATGTGACTCGAAGCCACATGAGAGGCATCAAAGGCTCTACTGTCAGCAGCCCCTTCCTCTGTCCCAGCTCTGAGGTTAGGAGTCTGGAGCATGTGCTGATACAGCCTGATCCTAATTAGTCCCCGTGTGACCCTGGTGGGATGTCGGGAAGAAGTGGAATTGCTTATAGGGGCAGAGTCAGTGTCAGTCAGTGTCTGTGGAAAGTTTGGTTACTTTTTAGGTTTAGCGTGTAAGCTATTGGGGTCGGTCGTCACATCAGCAGCTAAGAAATCCTCCTGGAATCCATGATGTGGGAGTCCCTAGGATCCGATGACATGATGGTTGATTACAGAAGGTCTGGTGTATGGGAAGTGGTAGATGTGACTCCATATATCACCCCCCCCCCCCCCAAATATCAAATTGATTGACTTGTAATGTGTGATACAGACACCTCTGTTAAACACGGACATGAAGGTGGTGAATATGTGGGCATTCAGTTTACGTGTGTAACATGTGGTCTCTACATAGGATTTGGAAGCCAAAACATACAATACAGTTGTGTATGACAAAGATTTATATAATGTTCCCTATATGATGGAATTACGCATGCTCCTACAGAATATCCTCTATAATATACCGTATGTACACAACCTTCTGCAGACTATCCTCTAAAATTTAACTACACATTCTCCTACAAACTATCCTATATAATAGAATTGCACATTCTCGTACAGACTATCCTCTATAACTGGGTGGGCAATTTATTTTTCCCAAGGGGCCATATGAGAGACTGTGACTGTTGTGGAGGGCTGAACCAATGGCTTGAAATTAATTCTGCTTAATATTAATAGTGACACAATTAATATAAAATAATTAATATATCATTTAATATTGATCAAAATTAGGTATGCTAACCTCTCCCTATATACTGTATGATCCCCTACACAGCCCCCCTATATACAGTATGAGCCTCCACATAACTCCCTATATACAATACAAGCCCCCCACAGAATTCCCTATATACCGTAGTAGCCCACACACAGACCCCTATTTGCAGTAGGAGCAAAAATCTAGCCCCTCTTTAAACATGGCCCCTCTATATATAGTGAGCCACATAACCCCTATATATGCAGTATCAGCCCCACATAGCCTCTCTATATACAGCATGAGCCCCCACACAGCCTCCTAAATTACAGCACGAGCCTGCCAAAAAGCCTGTGAAAGACCGTATGAGCCCTCACATAACCTCCTATATACATTATGGGTCCCATAAAGCCTCCTATATACTTTGAGCCCCACATAGCCTCCTACAATCCTTATCATTATTGGCAACCATGAAGTTTAAGTACATAATGTAGAATATCTCCTAAAAAAATGAAACAGGTTTTTTGTATAGAGCACTCATGTTAAATACAAAAGATCAAATAATAAACAGCCATTTAAAACAAAAAACAATGGGAGTGAAAGATAGAAAAACCTAAATCTTGCTGTGACACTGGTATTGGCCCTCTTTACATTAAATAAGTATGGAAACACATTTTGACTCAATTATGGTAAATCACGAATGAGAATCACCTGTGATAAATTCAGTGCCCATATGACATGAATTAGCCAATGAATGATGACTTCAGTGTTTTAAAAAAGCCATATGGTAGGCCCCGTTGCTTTTTACAGTGGTGAAGACAAAGGAGCTGTCTGAGGACATCAGAACTGCTATTATTAGCAAACACAAGACTTCCTAAAGGGTTTAAGGCCATCTCCAAAGACCTTGGTACCCCAGTTTCAACAGTGTGCAATGTTATTAAGAAGTTTGCCAAGCATGGAACTGTCAAGAAACCTCCCTAGACATGGGGGAAAGAGGAAAATTGACAAGAAATGTCTTAGAAGGTTAGTGCGAATGGTGGAAAAAACAGCGCGTCAAACATCCAAAGACCTGGAACAGTCTGGGGTCATGGTTTCAACAATACTATACGCTGCACACTAAACCAAGCAGAGGTTTATGGGTGAAGGCAAAGGAATAAACAATTACTGTTGAAAAAGCATAAAAAGAACTACTGATCTTGGCCAAAGAGTACTTTGACAAACCACATTCCTTCTGAGAATATGTTCTGTGGATAGATAAATAAAAAAATAACCTTTTTGGCAATGCAAAGCAAGTTTGTTTACAGAGGGCGCAATTATACCTATAAGGAAAAGAACGCCCTACCCACAGTTAAAACATGGTGGAGGATCCATATTGCTGTGGGGTTGCTTTTCTGCGTCTGGTACCAGCGGCCTTGACCGTATCAAGGGAGTCATAAAATCAGAATTTTGAAGGGATTTTAGAGTGAAATGTCCTACCCAGTGAAAGAAAACTTGGTTTGAGATGAAGATCATGGGTCCTCCAACAAGACAATGACCCAAAGCACGCAACCAAAAGTACACAGAAATGGTTGAAAAAGAAAAAATGAACTGTCTTCTAATGGCCAACAATAAGTCCTGAACTCAATCCCTTTGGAAATCTTTGGGGTGAGATGAAATCTGCCATTGGGAAAAAGAACCCTCAAATATTAAAGAGCTTGAACAAACTGCGAAGAAAGAATGGGAGAAAATACCAGCGGAGAAGTGCAAGAAGCTTATAGATGGCTACAAGAAACGTTTGGAGGCTGTCATCAATGCCAAAGGGTGTGAACCCAAGTATTAATTAGAAAAAGTTATAGAATTCTGAAAATCACAGGATGCATAGACATATATTAATGATATGCAAATTCTGAAAAAAGGGAAGAAAATTATTGAAGCATGTTGCTTTATGTATTATTGAGTATGTATGCGTAGAATTCACGGCACTTACAGCGCTGGCATTTTATCAGTGAAGTTATTAATGGTTGACTGAGGAACACTCAGCCATGCTGAATGCATTTATGCAAACCATCAAGATCCCCTGCTGCTGGCAGCTCCTTTTGCAATTGCCGACCAATGACATCCCAGTTGTGTGCGATGGGAGACAAGTCTGGAGATGCTGCAGGCCCATGGTAGCATGTTTAGGCCACACAAGCAGCTCACAGTAGCACCAGCAACATGACCCCAGGCGTGTTTTTAAAAATTGCAAAGGGAGATCTTGCTATTTCCGTGTACATTCAGTGTGGCAAAACATTCCTCAAAAAAACATTAATCTCATTGATAGCATGAGAATTGGTATATGTGCAGGGATTTCTATGCAAGGAGCTCATACTCATTAAAGGTAACCTGTCAGCAGGTTTTTCCCTTATGAGCTGCGGCCACCACCAGTGAGCACCTATATACACCATTCCAGAATACTGTATATAAGACCCCAGGCTGCTCTCTATAATGTAAAAACTCCTCTATAATACTCACCTAGGGGGCGGTCCGGTCCAATGGATGTCGCTGGTCTTGGTCCGGCGCCTCCTCCACCTTGTGCGATTGTCGTCTTCCTGCCCAGCTCCATGTGCATGACGTGTTCTGCGTCATTCACAGAGAGGCCTCTATTGTGTTCTGGCGCATGCACACTTTGATCTGCCCGGCAGAGGGTAGATCACAGTACTGTAGTGCGCATGCGCTGGCGGTCTTTGACCTTTTCTCTTGCCTGCACATTACAGTACTTTGTATTGCCTACAGCCGGGCAGATAAAAGTGCGCATGCGCAGGAGGCCCCTCTGTGAATAACGAAGGACATGTCACAGAAGCTGTGAATCACACAAGATGGAAGAGGCACCGATGACTAGACCGCGCCCCCCCCCCTCAGGTGAGTGTAATAAAGGTGTTTTTTACATTATACTGTGCGGTCTGGGCTCTTTTATACAGTATATACAGTATTTTCGAATGCTGTATATAAGGGCTCACTGATGGTGGCCGCAGCTCATACTTCTTGGAAAAACCTGGTGACAGGTTCCCTTTAATGAATACTTTGAAACTAAGTGAAAAATGTGTTTTCCTTTTTTTTCCTCATTTTCAAATTAATAAGGGGAACCAGACAGCAGATCCATAGTGCCTGAACCTGGGGCAGCATGTATCAGACACTGGCTATATGATTTTGGGCAGGTATGCTTGATCATACTTTAAAGTTACCAGGCACTGAGCCATGTATATGACTAGTCTAAGAGGCTGATTCCAATCAGCTTGTGTCCGCCCGCTGCCAGTGACTGACAAGTCTCTCCCTGTATACACACACACACACACACACACACACACACACACACACACACACACACACACAGACACACAGACACACACACACAAACACACAGTGACCCATTAAACAGGGGAAGTGAGCAGGGAGAAGCCACCGGGGACAAAGCCTTTTCGGGCAGTTTTTGTTTGTTCTCCCACTTTTTGAGGATTGCCCACACGTTCTCAATGGGATTGAGATCTTGAAAAATGAAGATCAGCACTGAATATATTGAGTCTAGGTATAAACTTCATAAAACTGTAATATGAAATGCTGATAATTGTACTTCGTCACCATAGAAACATTTGGTTAAAAGATTTGAGAACACTGAAGCAGCAAACTGAAAACCAAAAATGTGTGTCAGTCTCCAAAGTATTAGCCACGACTCTATATTCATAAAAGTACAGTACTCAGGATAAATGAGTACACCCTAACAGATTAGTCAGAAAATCTTTTTTTTTTTTTTCATTTTTATTCAACTTTCAACATACAAAATCAGAACAGCGTTACCCACCTCCACGCTCCAGTCCCTCTCCCACCCAACTACCCCCTCTTGAACCTGCCAAGGAATCCTTAAGGTGGCTTTTCACGCAACGACATTGCTAACGAGATATCGTTGGGGTCACGGAATTCGTGATGCACATCCGGCCTCGTTAGCGACGTCGTTGCGTGTGACACCTACGAGCGACCGCTAACGATCAAAAATACTCACCTAATCATTGATCATTGACATGTCGTTCATTTCCAAAATATCGTTGCTGGTGCTGGACGCAGGTTGTTCGTCTTTCCTGAGGCAGCACACATCGCTACGTGTGACACCCCAGGAACGACGAGCAACAGCGTTCCTGCGTCCATCGGCAATGAGGTGGGCGTGTCGTTAATGCGGCTGGTCTCCGCCCCTCCGCTTCTGTTGGTGGGCCGCTGTGTGACGTCGCTGTGACGCCGCATGAACCGCCCCCTTAAAAAAGAGGTTGTTCGACGACCACAGCGATGTCGGTAGGAAGGTAAGTATGTGTGACGGGTGTTAGCGATATTATGCGCCACGGGCAACGATTTGCCCGTGACGCACAAACGACGGGGGCGGGTGCGATCGCTAGCGATGTTGCAGCGTGTAAAGCGCCCTTTACAGTTGAAGAAAATAACACAAGAATTTGGCGGTACAGAATAATAAAGAGGAAGATACAAAGAGAATCCAATGTCACTTGTCTGTTTCAAAAAGAAATACTTGTACAGTTAATAAATACCCTTTCCCTTCAGAAACCAAGTGCCTTTCCTCATATACCCAACCAAGGAGACCATAGTTTTTCAAAATATGCACTTCTGTTTCTGTTATGGTATATCCCTTTTTCTATTTGGATATGACAATGTAGTTGTTGAACATACTCTCTACAAGATAGAGGACCTTCAGCAATCCAATATTTGGTGATAAGTTTCCTAGCCACATAAGGTAGGTGTGAAATGGCAATCTTGTTTATACAGTATCTTCAATTTGCAATTCTTCAACTTAACCCAATATACAAATCCGAGGCTTTTATGGTATGTTACACCTATAAGATTCGGTACAATAGTCCAAATAGCATATAATTGTGGGCATAGCTAGATCCTGTGTAATATTCCTGCCTTTTTACCAGAATGCCGAGGACATTTGGAGTCAAATCTGATAGATAATAATATTATGTGATTTGTATGCCCCCATGTATAACAACTAAATGTGAGAGCCTTTTAGGTTCGCTAAGTGAGCGCTTTGGAATATATTCCTGGATTCAGAAATATCACCGATCTCCAACTCCCCCATTTTTGTTTAACCGTTAAGGGAACTTATTTAAAAAGGTGTGAAGTCATTGTACACATATTAGATATTTCTCCCTTTGTACCTCCTGTTAAGCAGACAGTCCATTTGAACCTGCATATGTAAGAAAATAAGAAAATCTTTAGTTTCCTTTGAGAATCAACATTTTCTATGGGATACCATATTAAAAAATACTCCCACAAATGTGTGCGATTGATTGAAAACAAGACTTATGCGGGCGCCACACGAGACGATCTATCGTGCGATGCATCGTCGGGGTCACGGTTTTCGTGACGCACATCCGGCATCGTTTGCGACGTCGTTTCGCGTGACACCTCCGAGCGACTCTAAATCTGTCACAAATCGTGAGTCGTGTACACGTTCCTTATTATTAAAAAATCGTTTATTTTTCATGGCGCCGGTTGTTCATTGTACACATCGCTCCGTGTGACACCCCGGGAACGATAAACACAACTTACCTGCGTCCCGCGGCACCCGCCGGCTATGCGGAAGGAAGGAGGTGGGCGGGATGTTTACGTCCCGCTCATCTCCGCCCTTCCACTTCTATTGGGTGGCCGCTGTGTGACGTCGCTGTGACGCCGAACATCCCCCTCCCTTCAGGAAGAGGATGTTCGCCGCCCACAGCGAGGTCACTCAGCAGGTAAGTACGTGTGTCGGCGGTTTAACGACTTTGCGCAACACGGGCAGCGATTTGCCCGTGATGCACAAATGACGGGGGCGGGTATGATCGCTCGTGCGATCGCACGATAAATCGTACTGTGTGACGCCCGCATTAGTTTGCACACTGAAAAAAGTAATTTGCCTAACACATTCAAGACCATATTGCAAAAATTTGTACATAACAATGAGACACAAAGCTAAAGTTTAGACTGTACAATTCTAATTAACAAGAAATCAACCACGGGTAAGTCTGATTGTTCATTACACAGGTGGTCAGCAGACTGGTTACTATAAAAGGGCTTTACTTAAGAAAACCTCTTCCCATTTCATGTTGTCCGCAATGGCACCATGTGGAAGAGAAATGTCACTAGACCTGAGAAAGAAAATATATTGTTTACACAGTAAAGGTGAAGGCTACAAGAAGATCACAAAAGCTTTACTTATCAGTCAGAACACTGGAGCAAAAATGATAGAAAAATTTAACAAAGATGGAACTTCAACTATCTTACCTAAACAGGAGGTTTCTACCTAAACAGGAACGTCTTCTGATGAGAAGGATTCAAGAAAACAGATTTGCAAATTCACTTCAGTTCGCTAAAGAAGTAGAAAGCCAGACCGGGCTAAATGTTTCCCATAACACAAAATGGTGTATACTGCAAGAGGCCTAAAGCATATGCACAAAAAAGCCCGATTACAATTTGCCAGGTCCCTGGATGAAAAATATGAAGTCTACTGGGACTCTTTAGGCTGGAGCAATGAAACCAATGCAAAGGTGAGAAGTGCAACAAAAAATGCAGTGTCCTTATTTGAGGCTGCATGAGTGTGCTGGTGTCGGGGGGCTACATTTCATTGATTTGTATCATGAATTCACAGATGTACTGCTCTTGATTGAAAGAGATGATGTTGCCACCAGTCAGTGCCCTTGGTAGACGTGCACATTTCCAACATAAGAATGAGCCAATTTACACATCTGTTGCACTTCTGAAGAAGAAAAGGGTGAAAGTTATTCAGTGGCCAAATGTTTCATGATCTGAGCCCACACGAACACCTATGGGGGATTAAGAAGAGACACGTTGTTTCCAGGCTCTAACAGAAGTCGTTCTTAAAGAATGATAAAAGTTGCAGTATGTCACCACCGTGTTTATTCCAGGCCTAGAACACTTGGTGCTATCCTTTAAAAATCATGGAGGTCATACAAAATATTAGATTCAGTCGTTTTTGATGTGGGGTGTACTCATTTTTTGCAGCAACTAATATGAGAATAAAAAAAAATGAAAAATTTTGTGATTAAAATTATATTATGAACCTTGCTTTTATTTTATGAGTTTAAAAAATGTTCTATGAAACATTGGTCTTTTCAAAATTTTGCAAATTATTCTTTTATTCTGTGAGATGTTAAAAGACTAAAATATAACTTTTCAAAGGGGGCGTACTCATTATGCTGAGCATCGTATTGTTTTTATCATGTTTGTTTATCAATGGTTTTTGTTTTTAATGAACTATGTATTTGTTAATGTGATGTCCTCTTTACGTTTCACTTGGGTTGTCTGTGTAATAATAATATTGCGTAAGAAATAGACTAACGGTGAGCCGAAACGTGTCAATTTATGATGTTTGGAGTCATACAATAAATCCTCTCGATTTTAAAGAGGACGATCCAGCAGTATTTTCCTATATAAACTAAAGCCAGTGCTATACTAGCACTTTCATGCTGATTCTATACATACCTTTAGTTGTGAGATCGGATGTACACTGTGTGCAGAATTATTAGGAAAATGAGTATTTTGATCACATGATACTTTTTATACATGTTGTCCTACTCCAAGCTGTATAGGCTTGAGAGCCAACTACCAATTAAGTAAGTCAGGTGATGTGCATCTCTGTAATGAGGAGGGGTGTGGTGTAATGACATCAACACCCTATATAAGGTGTGCTTAATTATTAGGCAACTTCCTTTCCTTTGGCAAAATGGGTCAGAAGAGAGATTTGATGGGCTCTGAAAAGTCCAAAACTGTGAGATGTCTTTCAGAGGGATGCAGCAGTCTTGAAATTGCCAAACTTTTGAAGTGTGATCACCGAACAATCAAGCGTTTCATGGCAAATAGCCAACAGGGTTGCAAGAAGCGTGTTGGGCAAAAAAGGCGCTAAATAACTGCCCATGAATTGAGGAAAATGAAGCGTAAATCTGCCAAGATGCCATTTGCCACCAGTTTGGCCATATTTCAGAGCTGCAACGTTACTGGAGTATCAAAAAGCACAAGGTGTGCCATACTCAGGGACATGGCCAAGGTAAGGAAGGCTTAAAAACGACCACCTTTGAACAAGAAACAGAAGATAAAACGTCGAGACTGGTGCCAAGAAATATCTTAAGAATGATTTTTCAAATGTTTTATGGACTGATGAAATGAGAGTGACTCTTGATGGGCCAGATGGATGGGCCAGAGGCTGGATCAGTAAAGGCAGGGACCTCCACTCCGACTCAGACACCAGCAAGGTGGAGGTGAGGTACTGGTATGGGCTGGTATCATCAAAGATGAACTTGTAGGACCTTTTCGGATTGAGGATGGAGTGAAGCTCAACTCCCAGACCTAATGCCAGTTTCTGCAAGACAACTTCTTCAAGCAGTGGTACAGGAAGAAGTCAGTATCGTTCAAGAAAATCATGATTTTCATGCAGGACAATGCTCCATCACATGCATCCAACTACTCCACAGCATGGCTGGCCAGTAAAGGTCTAAAAGATGAAATAATAATGACATGGCCCCCTTGGTCACCTGATCTGAACCCCATAGAGAACCTGTGGTCCCTCATAAAATGTGAGATCTATAGGGAGGGAAAACAGTACACCTCTCGGAACAGTGTTTGGGAGGCTGTGGTGGCTGCTGCACGCAATGTTGATCGTAATCAGATCAAGCAACTGACAGAATCTATGGATGGTAGGCTGCTGAGTGTCATCATAAAGAAAGGTGGCTATATTGGTCACTAATTTTTTTGAGTTTTGTTTTTGCATGTCAGAAATGTTTATTTCTAAATTTTGTGCAGTTATATTGTTTTACCTGGTGAAAATAAACAAGTGAGATGGGAATGTATTTGGTTTTTATTAAGTTGCCTAATAATTATGCACAGTAATAATTACCTGCACAAACAGATATCCTCCTAAGATAGCCAAATCTAAAAAAAAAAAACACTCCAACTTCCAAAAATATTAAGCTTTGATATTTATGAGTCTTTTGGGTTGATTGAGAACATAGTTGTTGATCAATAATAAAAAAAAAAAATCCTCTAACATACAACTTGCCTAATAATTCTGCACACGGTGTATAGTTTCTGAAATATAGGCAAGTAAAGTTTGTGAAACGCACTATTTAATTGATAGGGGCTGCAGAATATCTAATAGTTATTCCCACCTCTGTCTGCCTGTCTGTCCTTCCTCCCCCCTGTCCTTCCTCCTCCTGTCTCTATTACAGGGGGAGGAAGGAGGAATAAAGGACAGGCAGGCAGACAGAGGCGGGAATAACTAGCCAATCCCGACCCACCTATTAGATATTCTGTTGTACCCATTATCAAATAACAGTGCATTTCATAAACTTTACTTGCCTATATTTCAGAAACTATACATCCGATCTCCCAACTAAAGGTATGTATAGAATCAGCATGATAGCACCATTATAGCACTGGCTTTAGATTACCGTAGATTATATACGAAAATCCTGGTGGTTGGTCCTCTTTAAATGAATTAAGAGCTGCTCTTCTTTTTCTACATTTCTTCTACAATACATGACCTCCTATAGACTGAAGGACATGTGATGTACTTACACAGCTTCCTATAGACCATCCTCCACATACTGTAATGACGTGGCCTCCTACAGACTGTTCCCTATGTGAAATATATACACAACCTCCTATAGACTATACTCTATAGTATAACTGCACAGCCCCCTATGGACTGTCCCCTATATAATATAATGTATATGGATTTTTGTGTCTCCTGCTCTCTTAAGATCATGTTTCTTTTTCTCCTCCAGATTTTATTCTCCAACATGGAGGACATCCTACAGGTTCACCGCGAGTTTCTGGCAGCGCTGGAGAGTCGTCTCCAGCCGGAGCCTCACCCGCATCATGAGCTAGGAAACGTTTTTCAGCAGTTTGTGAGTATGAAGCTTCTTTCTACTTATCTGCCACCATTTGTGACCTGTAACCTCCCTGGAATGTTAGTTCATACAGCACTAGAAACATGTAAATTAGAGGAACTCGGAGCTAACCAGAGCAACTCTCGTCACATAAGACCTCTGCAGCCTCCTCCACCACACACAATGTGTTACATGGGACTGCAGGGGATCAGGCTAGAATTGCTGCACTTGTTTCTCAGTGCGGCTCCTCTGTTGGTGGGGTCAGAGGTGGCATCCTGGCAGCTGTGCAGGAACATGTGTTCGCGCTGCTGGATCTGTGACCATCCAGATTGTTTCTTGCTTCCTGACTCTGAAAGTTGCCAAATCTGCAGGATTATTGATGTCAGGTGAGGAGTGAATTTCCCAACGTCAAACCCGATCTTCTGCAAAACATAAACATTGAGATGGCAGCCAAACGTCTGGCTACGTGTCAGAATCCTGTGGTCCAAACCAGTGGTCCAAATGTTGCCGATGTAAGAGAAATCCCATAAGGTTGTCTCTACTTCATTAATGATCTGCATGGCGCACACTGGTCACATCACCTCGCTTCTGATCCAAGTCTTCAACTCATAGCAAATTCACTTGCTCTGTAATGGGATCCATCAATTTACAGATTATAGACCAGAGAAGAATAACTATGTAATAAAATCACAACATGGGGATCCTGAGAAATGGATAATACATATAACTGACAACATTTTGGATACATGATCATGCAATAGTTTTCTTTGTTTTTATTGGAATGGGCACATTGTAGATTCATGCACAACAAAGAGACCTGCGGCAAATTTTCATTAAAGTATAGGGCCAACCACACTATAGCATAAAGGTGTTAAGCCCATACCTACTCCAATAATATTAGAAACAAAGAAAGGGACAATGGAGTTTTATAGGTGAAAAAATTAAAATACAATTTTATTAGAAACACATTTTTAAAATTACATGATTATGTGCAGGTTTAAATGACACGGCATGATGATAAATATAAGATTAAATATACAAAACTTGGCAACAAAAAAGCACAGTGGGTGGGCATGACATAGTGATTGGCAGTACACCTTTTCCTGGCACAACCCTAATAACACAATCCCCAAATCTGGAAGCACAATGGTGTTACACACAAAGAAGGGGTTGGGAAGCAACTGGATTATTATCTAAGGTGCCAGTACACACAGCGTGCCAGTGGAAGGAGAGCTCCATGTGGAGGACCCGACGTACGTGTCGCAAAGGATTATGGTCACTAATCCATGAATAAGCGACCATAATCCTTTGCTAGAACCATCCTTTCCTAGAACCATCAACAAGCTTCTTACACTTCTCATCTGGAATTTTGGATCATTCATCCAGGTCTCTCGTATTTGAAGGTGCTCCCAAGAGAAATTTTAAGATGTCTCCACAGGTGTTCAATGGGATTTAGATCCGGACTCCTTGCAGGCCATTTCTGGGTTTCCTGCCATAGTGTTATTTCGTCCCAAAATTGATTCATAATTCGTGTTGACACTGATGCACCCTAAGCTTGCAGGACAGCTCGAATTTCTTTGGAACTTGATTGGGGCTGTTGGATTAGCCTGCTTTGCAATTTTTCATCAATTTTTTTTCTGTCATCCACATCCAGAGAGATTAGCTACAGTGTTGTGTTGTAAATTTCTTGATTATGTTGCGCACCGTGGACAAAGAAACATCAAGATCTCTGGAAATGGACTTGTAATTTTGAGATTGTTGATAATTTTCAACAATTTTGGTTCTCTAGTCCACAGACAGTTCTCTTTTCTTCTTTCTGTTCTCCGTGGTTAGTGTGGCACACACAGACACACAATGTAAAGATTGAGTAAACTTCTCCCCTTTTGATCTAATTTCAGATGTGATTTTCATGTTGACCACTCTTGTTACTTGCTACAGGCGAGTGTGAATGAGCAACACATGCTTGGAACAAAGTTGGAGGTTGTGTGAAGTTATGTCCAATTTGCTCTTTTTTCCCATTTTTTTTGTGTTCCAATACGCACAAAGAAAATAAACATGAGTATAACGAAACGTGTAATTGCAATAATTTTCTGGGAGAAATACTTCATTTTCTGGAACAATTTCAAGGGGGCCAGCACCTTTGGCCATCACTGTATGTACATTCTGGACGCTAGGCGGGAGTGTGTGTGTGTGTGTGTGTGTGTGTGTGTGTGTGTGTGTGTGTGTGTATATATATATATAACACACACACATATGTACCGCCCCGTGCTCGGCTGCAGCCGAGCCGCTCGGATCCGGGCTCGCTGGTGGGTGGCTCGAGCGTCTCCGGACCCGGGGGTCCTGTGGTCACTCCGATCTGAAAGGGGCTGGCGGTTTAGGGGACGTAGGTGTACGGCCGGAGCCGTGGTTAAGTTCGTGACGCCACCCACGCGATGTGGTGAAGGTGGACACCACCGCTGCAGTTATGGGGCACCCGGGGGAGATGTTATACAGCAAGTTGTTAACCCCTCTTTGGGCAGGGATGGTGGCCTCGGGACCCGTTGGGGGTGTTTGGCGGTGCAGGGAGATGGGCGGCCGGAGGGCACTGGTGTACTCACGATTAGAAACACACACAAGTCTCTGGTAAACCAAGGTGATGGTGGTCGGTGCCCGCAGCCGGCTGCAGTCTGGTCCCCCACCCGGTTGGTGGTCTCTGCCTGCACCTGTTTGTGTGATGGTGGACTACCTGCGCCTGCAGCGTCAGGAGTCCGCTCCCCGGCTTGTAGATGTCGGAAGAGCCCTTTGCCCGCAGACGCTGTTGCCTTCAGTTGGGATTTTGGGTGGGACAGAACCTATCGTCCTGGCCGCAATCAGTGAATTAGCTAGCCCCCAGTAGCTTCTGGACCTAGCTTCAGGGTCACAGTACCCCCCTTTGAGCTCCGGTTTCCAGTCGGTTCCCCGGGTCGGTACCGGCGGGCCACTACCCTGTCCCGGTCCAACACGGTTCCACCGAGCCGTCTTCCCGACTCCTGCAGGCAGAGGCCTCCGTATGCCTCCTAGCCAAAGGTGCCCGGGCTCCTACCCTGTCACCTGTCAGTCTGCTGCAGGCCTGTCACACAGGCCTGACCTCCTCCACTGGACTCTCAAACTCAACTGACTACTTTTCCCGCCTCAGGCTCTCTGAACTCCTCGATGAGCGTGGCCAACTGTCTGGCTCCGCCCCCTGGTGTGTCCATCAGGCCCTGAGGGGGGTGACTAGGGTTTTAATGGTTGGCTGCTGACACCTTGTTAGGGGACTGGTGTAGTGCGGGGCTCTATCTGTGACTACCTGGCTGGTCCAGGGCGTCATACATACATACATACATACATACATACATACAGTTAGGTCCAGAAATATTTGGACAGTGACACAATTTTCGAGAGTTGGGCTCTGCATGCCACCACATTGGATTTGAAATGAAATCTCTACAACAGAATTCAAGTGCAGATTGTAACGTTTAATTTGAAGGTTTGAACAAAAATATCTGATAGAAATTGTAGGAATTGTACACATTTCTTTACAAACACTCCACATTTTATGAGGTCAAAAGTAATTGGACAAATAAACCAAACCCAAACAAAATATTTTTATTTTCAACATTTTGTTGCGAATCCTTTGGAGGCAATCACTGCCTTAAATCTGGAACCCATGGACATCACCAAACGCTGGGTTTCCTCCTTCTTAATGCTTTGCCAGGCCTTTACAGCCACAGCCTTCAGGTCTTGCTTGTTTGTGGGTCTTTCCGTCTTAGGCTATGTGCGCACTAGAGCAAAATACCCGCGGATTTACCCGCGGATTTGCCGCGGAAATTTCTTGAGAAATGTCTGCAATCTTTGTGCAGACATTTCCCATGAAATTCTATGAGAAAAAAAAAAAGCTGTGCGCACTGGTGCGGATTTTTCTCAAGAAAGTTTCTTGAGAAAAGTTTCTCGAGAAAGTTTCTTGAGAAAATGAACATGTCCATTAAATCCGCAGGTATCCCGCGGATTTCTGCAGTACAGACTGCAAAAATCCGCAGGGAACCACCCGCGGGAAAATCGCGGCAAATCCGCGGTAAATCCGCGGATTTTTTCCGGAGGTCAGCAAATCTTTCACTCCCAGAAGTTTCTCGAGAAGATTTTCTCGAGAAACTTCACATCTCTAGTGCGCACATAGCCTTAAGTCTGGATTTGAGCAAGTGAAATGCATGCTCAATTGGGTTAAGATCTGGTGATTGACTTGGCCATTGCAGAATGTTCCACTTTTTTGCACTCATGAACTCCTGGGTAGCTTTGGCTGTATGCTTGGGGTCATTGTCCATCTGTACTATGAAGCGCCGTCCGCCGTCCGTCCACGGATGACAACAGTGGTGGATGATTGCCGCATACTTTCTTTGGTGAAGAAGAACCCGTTCACAACATCAACTGAAGTCCAGAACACTCTCAGTGAAGTAGGTGTATCTGTCTCTAAGTCAACTGTAAAAAGAAGACTGCATGAAAGTAAATACAAAGGGTTCACATCTAGATGCAAACCATTCATCAATTCCAAAAATAGACAGGCCAGAGTTAAATTTGCTGAAAAACACCTCATGAAGCCAGCTCAGTTCTGGAAAAGTATTCTATGGACAGATGAGACAAAGATCAACCTGTACCAGAATGATGGGAAGAAAAAAGTTTGGAGAAGAAAGGGAACGGCACATGATCCAAGGCACACCACATCCTCTGTAAAACATGGTGGAGGCAACGTGATGGCATGGGCATGCATGGCTTTCAATGGCACTGGGTCACTTGTGTTTATTGATGACATAACAGCAGACAACAGTAGCCGGATGAATTCTGAAGTGTACCGGGATATACTTTCAGCCCAGATTCAGCCAAATGCCGCAAAGTTGATCGGACGGCGCTTCATAGTACAGATGGACAATGACCCCAAGCATACAGCCAAAGCTACCTAGGAGTTCATGAGTGCAAAAAAGTGGAACATTCTGCAATGGCCAAGTCAATCACCAGATCTTAACCCAATTGAGCATGCATTTCACTTGCTCAAATCCAGACTTATGACGGAAAGACCCACAAACAAGCAAGACCTGAAGGCTGCGGCTGTAAAGGCCTGGCAAAGCATTAAGAAGGAGGAAACCCAGCGTTTGGTGATGTCCATGGGTTCCAGACTTAAGGCAGTGATTGCCTCCAAAGGATTCGCAACAAAATATTGAAAATAAAAATATTTTGTTTGGGTTTGGTTTATTTGTCCAATTACTTTTGACCTCATAAAATGTGGAGTGTTTGTAAAGAAATGTGTACAATTCCTACAATTTCTATCAGATATTTTTGTTCAAACCTTCAAATTAAACGTTACAATCTGCACTTGAATTCTGTTGTAGAGTTTTCATTTCAAATCCAATGTGGTGGCATGCAGAGCCCAACTCGCGAAAATTGTGTCACTGTCCAAATATTTCTGGACCTAACTGTGTATATATATATATATATATATATATATATATATATATATATATATATATATATATATATATATATATATATATATACACACACCGTACACTACATATATATATAAACACTCCGGTTTACACCGATCTATTTCCTGTCAGTTTCCTTCTCTTCTCTCTTTCCTGTGGAAACAATGACGACAATGCTGATATGGAGAGGCCACTCCGTCAGATTTCCCCTGACTCCTGAGATGGACTCTGAGCGGAAACCCAGTGAGTGAGGAGGTG
Organism: Anomaloglossus baeobatrachus; assembly: GCF_048569485.1. NCBI lineage: Eukaryota > Metazoa > Chordata > Amphibia > Anura > Aromobatidae > Anomaloglossus > Anomaloglossus baeobatrachus. The sequence goes on along the minus strand of NC_134357.1, from coordinate 470,524,381 downwards.
ATGTCACCTGGATGTGTCTGTCCACACGTTATCCTGCCCAGGCGCACTTATCGTGATGTGCGTGCCATCAGCCCTAGGTTAGCTTATGTGGGAGCACACTGACCCTAGGAGGGCTGTGGTGATCCAGAGTGACTTCACTCATGAGTATAGGCAGGAATGGAGACGCTGAGGGCGATAAGACAAATGGATTATATATGGGCCTGAAGCTCGAGGTGAGGTGCTGCAAAGGACTGGAAAATCCCACATAGAAAAATGACATGAATCTAAGATCATTAATTACAGAAGAGTACATAGATGAGTGGGGGCACCAGGAGAAGCCAAAATTATAGAAGCTCCCCCACCATCCAACCCGCTACATGTCACAGCAATAGGGCAGAAGAGAGACTGGCTGACCAAAAATTCTTTGTATAGAATTGTAACAAGTATATAACCAATAAACAAAAAAACGAACAAAGGTCAATTGATTGGAAAAATTATGTAGTGTGTTATTAATTATAAAAAACAGTATTCAAGTGGTAGCAAAACAGAAAGGCATCCACACAATATAAGATCACAAAATATAGAAATGACACTGATCTAGAGGTAAGTATATATTATAACCCATAAAAAATGTTGGTAATACCAATTTCAGGTTAGGTATGTATGATGTATTATAGGTGTAAGAGCAAATCTATAAAGACCCCTGTACATGAAGATCACGGGATCCTATATGTGCCTATATTATAGCTATATAGATGGACCTGTGAAGAAAACATCATCATGAATGCCACATTGTACAAGCGTTATAAAAAGTACAATGTGCAAAAACTAATAAGGACCAGTGTAAAGGCATCTGATGACATTCGACACTAGGGTTAGTAACAAAAAGTAAGAAGGCCAAAGTAGTAATTTCGTCAGGATGAGCAGTGCAGAGTGTGGCATCCTCCCTCCTCAATGCTCGTTTTAGCATTTCTTTTGTCACCCCCTGAAACGGGCGTCGGGTTGGCCAATCCTCTCGGGAGTAATAAGACCGTTTAACGGCACCCAATCACTGATGCTGGCGCAGAAGGATGTGCAGGATAATGGGCAGATGGAAGGGCTGAATATTCATTTTGTATTAACATACGTTTGACTAGCGGGCGCGCAACTATAAATTTTCCGGAGCTTACAGCAACACAACGGGGCAATAAAAGTTACATATCCTGAAAGGGCTGCCTCTCAATCACTGACGCCGGCGCAGAGGGGTGTGTGGGATTATGGGCGGGGGAAGGGCAGAATATTCATTTTGCATTAACATACATTTGACTAGTCGAATCGCGGCTATATATTTTGTGAGGCTTACAGCAACAACAAAAGGACAACATACAGCATTAAAAGGTACATATCCAGAAAGAGCTTCCTAATCCTTATTTCAGGATACTAGGTATTAAGATATCCCCTGACTTAAAGTCTAGTCCATCTTTCGGAGCTGCAAATAATATAAGACCCTGTGTTATTTCAGGGACATGCGGTACTATTAACTCCAATGGTCTTATTTCTATTTCAATTGTTAAATGCGTCACCCATTATATCATACTCATGTTGATGCATCTATCATTGTAGGTTCTTGATTTTGGTATTAAATATTGTAACAAACCCTCAGCTGTGAGACGTACTAAGTCTGTTTTATGCATCTGAATATTCCCATCTAGATTGGGAAATTGATGACAAATTGAAACACAAATACTTATCAGTGATGCAGAAAGGCCATTTTTGTGAGGGTGTAATTTTGTAGTAGCTCTCACTGCCGTCTCTGCTCATCACATAGCAAATTACAGGGCACATGGTGTCCCCCGAACCCACAGCAGCCATAATATGAGGGGAGCAGTGACGGGGACCAGCATTTAGTGCACTGCAGCCTAATTACATGGGATTATAAAGGTGGCTCTCTAACCTTACATCCCCTGCCCCATCATCATTATACCACAGGGCCGGACTTCTGATTACCGCTGTGTGGCGCTTTCAGTCCCCATAACCAGAGCCAGATTGGTCTCTGTTGCCGCTTTCATTTTCTTAGACTCTAATCCTTGATTATTGATTGTGAGATGGATGAGTTGACTGGATCCAGGGTCTGGATTGGTTTAATTTTCTTGATTTCCCAAAAAGTCACCACCTACCCCCATGTCATAAAAACAAGTAACCCTCCTTATTGATATAAGCCTTGAATGACCCTCTTCTATCGGACTCTGACATATTCTGGTCACCCCTTCTGCAGTGAAATATCATGGACCAAGGTGAATTATATTGATAAAAAATACCTTTATTAGAAACATTAAAATCTGATCCTATAATTCCACCATCACCCATGCTAAAGTGCTGGTCTAGCTAGCTTAGAAAATTACTCAGGGGGCAATGCCAAATGTGAAAAAGCTTATATTCCCTCTGTAATAGTGGACCCCTTCCATAGTGGCTATCACTATCCTGAATGTAGAGGAGACAATGAGCGTGGACAAGCGAGGAGTTGTATGGGGGATGTAGCCCCCATTATCTGTCCCTTTGCATATTATAATATTTGATTTGTATTTTTGTCCTCACAGAAGGATCGTTTCTGCGTCTACGAGGAATACTGCAGCAACCACGAGAAAGCCCTAAGGCTGCTGATGGAGCTGAACAAAGTCCCTAGTGTCCGAGCCTTTCTGCTGGTGAGCCTCACATGTCCACACTACATCCGGGGTCTTCTAAGCTTTGCTGCTCCTTAAGAACATTATTCTGCCATTTTCCTTGGAGGAATCTCGGACGTCGGAGCAACAAGGAGTCAGGCTTTTATCTGGGAAGTGCAGAATACCTTTGCTGGGGCTTCTGTCCCTTTAAATATTGGTACTCCCCCTGTCAGTCCCTGCTGTTAGTTTATCAGATTTGGGTAATTGGTGACCTCACCGGAGCCGCAGCACTAATCCTTATATCGTGCTATATCGCTCCATGGGTCACATAACTATACAGCCATCAATGTTACATGACTCCAAATAGGATCCATATGCTGCAGAAGGGGGTGAATTGACTATTCATATTTATGCAAATCTTTAGTTTTTTGCTCCAAATTCTGCCATTGTTGCACCTAGGACACAGCAATAAGCCGCCAAAGAAATCTGCATCAGTCAACAACACAGATTCCAGCTCTTGTGGAAAGAAACAATCTGATTGGAAAATATTGATATTTTCACTAATTTTCATACAAACCTATGTATTGTGTCTCATGATAAAAAAAAAGATCTGTGTGCAATCATTGCTTCTAATTATTTTGTCTCTATTAGAGCTGCATGTTACTAGGTGGCCGCAAAACGACAGACATCCCCCTGGAGGGTTACCTGCTGACCCCCATTCAGAGAATCTGCAAGTATCCCCTACTCCTCAAGGTAGGACTCCAAAATAATCCTGTGAGCTGTCATGTGGAAGTTGGGGTTCATCTATCCCCCAAGTGATGCTTCAATACATGACCTCTAGTCTCTAGATAAGACTTCATAGGATCAGCCCAATAGGAAGACAGATGCACAAGTGCCTCCTGAAATGTGCCTTGATTATTAGACAGAATGGTGCTGTGAGATCATGGGCGGGGCACACAATGATGTGCCTGCCCCCGAGGATCCTGTTATAGAGTAGATAGACAATTTCGATAAACCTTCTGTGGTCCACAGAAATACTATAGGTGGGAATGTCATGCCCAGGGCCCAGCAGGGCCCAGTTCTCAGGGCAAACATACTATTGGGCACATGGAGGCCAGGTAAAGGACTAGAATTCATCTGATGATACTTATGAAATAAGAGAATTCCCAAATTTTTGCCTGACTAGACCAGATTCGGCACCCCTCAGAAGATTGTGACTCTTCATAGTGCCAGTGACTTGGTGACATTGTGTAATCCTCCAGCGCAGGATTAGGGATGTTCTGGCTTTTATAAATAAACCACAGGAAATGAGGTTGGTTTCGGATCCCATCACGAAAAAATTCTGCTTTTCTAATTCCTGTTTCTGCTGCAGCACGATGGCCGCACAGCTGTGTTTATCAGCGCTGATACTTCAATCTGTTACATGCAGGAAACATTCAGCGCGGTCTGCGCCAAATATTAATGTAAGGCAAACAAATACAGGTGGCTGAGAAGTAGTTAGGAATTCTGGTAGTTAATACTCCAGTCCCATCCAGAGCTGCGGTTATACTTGTTCCACTTGACCCTGCCATCTAAGCCCCCTCTATTCACGGCACTTGATATTGTGAGTGCTGCACCTCCATGCTGCCCGGTGTCTAAATTCTGGGAAAAATGTATTCTAGCTTTGTGGACAGGAATGAGAGGAAACTAAGATGTGCTCTGCACCAATGATGGGGGGATAATTATTTACATTTTTTTTTTTTTAATTTAATAAAGGAACTTGCAAAAAGGACCCCAGCAAAACACCCAGACCACCAGCCGGTACATAGTGCCCTACAGGCGATGAAGACCGTGTGCACCAACATCAATGAAACCAAGAGGCAGATGGAGAAGCTTGAGGCCCTGGAGCAATTACAGTCCCATATAGAAGGATGGGAGGTCTGTAGTGGTACTATGCACTGAACATAAATACAGAGTAAAAGAAGTGGTACAACGCGGTGTCCTTGCATACGAAACAGGAGCTGATGCAGAGAATTATACCCATCATATAAGAGAAGTGGTACTGTGCAATATCCATATATACAGCATAAGAGCAAATACAAAGAATTACATGAGAAATGGTACTGTGCAGTGTATATATACAGAATAATACAGATACTGAGAATTAGACTCCGTATACACGACAGGAGAAGTGGTACTGTGGTGCAGTTTATATATACAAAATAATATAGATACTGAGAATTACACCCAGTATACAGGACAGGAGAAGTGATACTGTGTTGTGCACATATACAGAATAATATAGATAATGAGAATTACACCCTGTATACACGACAGGAGATGTGGTACTGTGCAGTGTATATATACAGAATAATAGATGTACTGAGAATTACACCCAGTGTACAGGTCAGGAGAGGTGCTACTGTGCAGTGTATATATGTATAGAATAATGCAGATACTGAGAATAACACCCAGTATACAGGACAGGAGAAGTACTGTGCAGCGTATATATACAGAATAATACAGACACTGAGGATTACACCCAGAATACAGGACAGGAGATGTGGTACAGTGTATATATACAGAATAATAGATGTACTGAGAATTACACCCAGGATGCAAAATATGAGAAGTGGTACTGTGCTGTGTTTGTACATACATCAGTCCATTCTCTTTCTTTTCCACCATTTATGTGATATGTTTATAATTATTGAAATACAACCATTTTCTCTGGGTACAGGGTTCAAATCTTACAGACATCTGCACTCAGCTGCTCCTCCAGGGGACGCTGCTCAAGATATCGGCTGGAAATATCCAGGAACGCATGTTTTTCCTTTTTGACAATCTGCTAGTTTATTGCAAGAGAAAATCCAGGTGAGAAATGGCCAAAGTCGATAAACTCTAGAGCTCTGCTTATGCAGAAATATTTTCCCTGACTCCCCATTAGCACATATGATTGGCTTATGTATGGTATGAACCTTACTGGCAGCACCTGCTCAGCCTCTAGAAGACAGTCGGGACCACCCTCTGTCGCGTTCACTGATCCCACCAAAGTCTGAGGGTTGAGTCAACTTTGGTTGATGTGTATGTCCAGTTTGACAGTCACCATTATAACAAACACACAGCTGTGCTGACCTTGTGGTTCTCTCTGCCGCTTAGTCCCTATGTTTTCCTTTTTATGGTATATCTGAGGGGGGATCTCCACATTTTTTACCATACATAACTATATGCTGTCTATTACTCATCCAGTTTTTCCTTCCAGGGTTGCAGGGAAGAAATCCACAAAGAGAACCAAATCTATCAACGGCTCATTGTACATCTTTCGGGGGAGGATCAATACAGAAGTTATGGAGGTGGAAAACGTAGAGGATGGGACAGGTGGGGGCAAATCACAAGTTCTGCTTATAAAATAGTTTGAGCCCCAGTTGTTTTGTCTCTGGGAATAGACAGAATCCCATATATCTAGGTAAATTTTAGTATCTTCAAGCCTTTAAATGTCAAAATTATACAGGATGAAGGAGTTACTTTCCATTTTATAATAGCAAGTACAGAAACTGGATCTTCAGGGGTGGAGATAAGAAAGTATAAACTTACTATGACCCACCTCCAAAGAACAACTATTGAAAATAATACCCAAGGGAATGAGCTGACTTATCAATGGCTCTGGGGCTAATGGAATTGATTCTTGGTCTCCAGGATTAACATGTGATCTTAGGTGGCTGTATTCTGCGAGATGGACAAGACGGCCTGTACCCCAAACCCTTCAAACATATTGGCAATTGCTATTCCCCTCTACTTACCTGGATTCTTCTCACAATTAAACTCTTTGCATTGGCATTTTACCTTGCATTATTACCCTATATTAATGGTACCAAAGTTCTACTAAATGCAATGATATTTTTGTATATCTGTATACCAGAAAATGCAATAATTAGGTGTAGATTTGTGCTAAAATTGATGCCAACTCTGGTGTAAAATATAGTAAATTTCCACCTTTTAAAGTGGTTAACGAAAATATTAATAAGGATAGGGATTAATTTGCGCAGCTTTGTTATCCTCATTAATGTCGTCATCCTCATCCTTCTGTGCAGGAGTCACTTCTTTTTAGACCAATAACACAATCCTGGAGAAGATGAAACAAGATATGTTATATCTGCGCTCTACGGGGAGGTGGATTTTTTGTCAGAGCTTATTAGTGGATGCCATGCAGGTTATGGTTTACACATTGTTAAAGTTGTGTTAATGGCTAAGGCACTTCCAATTGTCAACAGCCATGCTGAACACATTGTGCCTGCCCTCATCGGATTGCAGACGTTACTTAGTTTGAGGCCTGGCAAGTACCAGCATGGGAGACTGGCTGGGAATCCCCGGTTCCGTTGACTCTTAGTCAACGGCTATGCTGAACTCATTGTGCCTGCCCTCGTTGGATCGCAGACTTCCAATTGTCAGTTAGTACAGGTAATAGTGCAAGTTGATATTTGGCAAAAGTTGAGGTGCCCTCTGTCTGTCATTTTTTTTTTTTTAGGTGTCTGCACTTATAGTTATGTTTAGGATCACAGTAGTGTAGGGTCAGCCAAATGAATATTTCTTTATCGTTCCTTTGGGAGACCCAGACCATGGGTGTTTAGCTTCTGCCTCCGGAGGACACACAAAGTACTACACTTAAAAGTGTAGCTCCTCCCTCTGAGCTTATACACCCCCTGGTAGCCAGTCCTAGCCAGTTTATTGCTTTGTGTCAGGAGGCATACATCCACACATGCATTCTCATCTGATTTGTTTGACTTTTGGAAAGAGTTTGAAGAAAAGCGGGTCCATGTCTGGACTCCCGGCATGTCCCTTCTCACCCCACTGTGTCGGCGGTGTTGTTAAGGTTGATTTACAAGGCTGCAGCCTTACATGCCGCGCTCCTTCACCATCCCTTCTGGGCTCTGGCTTGAAGTGGGAGCCAGCACGGTCTCCATGCCTGGCAGGAGTCCGGTCTCCATCCAAAGCCCCTTGAGTATTCTGTTGGACCGGAGCACTCATCCCCAGGGACATGGCCCTGCGTCTCAGCAGCTAAGTACCTGAGACGTTTATGTTGGGGGTCCCGCTTCTTTATTGTAAGGGGAGAGTATGCTGTATGTGATTGTTTTTAACTTTTCCGGCGGGTTCTCTAGCTTTTGCCTGAGAACCGCGCCGATGGTGCCTGCTTGTCGGCCTCGCCGCTTAAATTTAGGCCCCGGCTTCGCAGGAGGCCTAGTTTCATTTTCCTGCCCTCGCATGTCACTCATGCAGAGGGACAGGTTCGGCTCCTCCCGGCGGCCGTTCTACACAGGGGAGGGACACTCCCCACTGCTGGGGCGTCCCTCCTTCCCTGCAGGTCTTTATAGCCCTCCAGTTCCTGCTCTTTTATAGGAACGCCCTCTTCTCAGGCAGAATTCACTCTGCTCTGGGACATCCTGCATTCTGCATCTCTGCTGAAGTGCTGCGACTGGGGGACCGAGCTTCGGGATCTGGAGGGCACACAACACCGCGCTCAGCGGTCTGGTAAGCTACAGCCGGTCTCCGGTTGTGGACCTCTGTATATTCTCCCTGGGGTTCATTCTCTGCAAAGCCCCCACTCCAGCAGCATGTCTCACACAAGGAGCAAGGCTCCAAAGCCTTATTCTGCATGCACTGCATGTAAGCTCCTGCTGCCTGAGCCGAGCACCTATCCACATTGTGATGTCTGCTCTAACTTGGCGGTGCCACAGCCTGGAGTCTCACCCCCAGTGGTCTCTCAGGCTGCTGCTGCACCTGTGATTGACCCCCCGGCCTGGGTAGAGTCCTTTTCTAGGTCCATATCCCAGTCATTTGCTGAGTCCATGGGGCTTTTGTCCAGGACTTTGATGAATATGCTTCAGCCCCCCCTCACAGGGTGCCTCTAATACTCTTGACAGAGGATGCCTATCCTCTGACCTCCATCCATCGGAGCTCACGGAGGATTCATCATCTGATCCCAGACCCCGTCCTTCTAAGAGAAGGCGCAGGGTTTCATCCCCCTCCCCATCCCACGGCTCTGTCTCAAGAGCTGACTCTCTAGATGAGGAGGATGCCCTCACTGGGGGCTCGGAGGCTATGTATCCCATCGATTTCTCTGAGGGTGACTCAGATCTTAGTGATTTGATTGCTTCTATTAATTCTGTGCTGGATCTCAATCCGCCAGTGTCAGAGGAGCAACTCTCTTTGGCAGAAAAACATCAGTTTACCTCGCCTAAGAGAGTGAAGAGTGTGTTCTTTAACCACTCCAGTTTTCAGACCGCTGTGACCAAACCCAGGGCCTGCCCTGACAAACGCTTTCCAAAGCGTGGTTCTGATGACTGATTTCCATTTCCACCTGAGGTGGTCAAGGAGTGGTCTCACTCCCCAAAGGTAGACCCTCTAGTGTCTAGGCTATCAGCCCGGACCGTTGTGTCGGTGGCTGACGGCACCTCACTTAAGGATTCCACTGACCGTCAGATTGACCTTCTGGCCAAATCTGTGTATGAAGCTGCGGGGGCGGCGTTTTCCCCGACTTTTGCAGCAGTGTGGGCTCTCAAAGCCATCTCTGCTTCTCTAGAGGAGATGCATTCCCTCACCAAGGAATCTATGCCTGAGATGGTTACCTTAACTGCTCAGGCTTCAGCTTTTTCATCCTATGCCATGTCTGCCATGCTAGAGGCTGCTCACCGCACTGCGGTGGCTTCAGCTAATTCTCTTGTTATCCGCAGGATTTTGTGGCTTTGAGAGTGGAAGGCAGATGCTTCTTCCAAGAAGTTTCTTGCTGGGCTCCCTTTTGCTGGTTCACGGCTGTTTGGTGAACAACTGGATGAAATCATTAAAGAAGCTACTGGCGGGAAGAGTACTTTCCATGCCACAAACCAAGACCAGGAAACCTGCCCAGGGTAGGAATCAATCAAGGTTTCATTCCTTTCGTTCCTCCAACTGGTCATTCTCTAAGCCTTCCGCCTCGTCCGCTAACTCAGCCAAGGATCAGAAATCCAACTGGCGCCCAAAAGCGCGTCCGCAGAAGACCGCAGGAGGTTCTGCCACTAAGGCAGCTTCCTCATGACTCTCGGCCCGCTCCAGCCACGTCCTTAGTCGGTGGCAGGCTCTCCCACTTTGGCGACGCTTGGTTAAAGCAAGTCTCCGATCAGTGGGTGAGAGACATCATATCTCACGGCTACAGGATAGAATTCTCTTCCAGCCCTCCAAACAGATTTTTTCTCTCAACTCCCCCCTGCTCCAAGGCCGCCGCCTTCTCGCAGGCCGTGGCGTCCTTGCAGGCAAACGGAGTGATTGTCCCAGTTCCCGCTCAGGAACGGTTCAGAGGTTTTTACTCAAATCTCTTCCTAGTTCCGAAAAAGGACGGTACCTTCCGGCCCATCCTGGATCTCAAGCTTCTCAACAAGCATGTCCGGGTACGGCATTTTCGCATGGAGTCTCTGCGATCAGTCATTGCCTCTATGACCCAAGGTCAGTTCCTGGCGTCCATCGACATCAGAGATGCCTATCTACATGCGCCAATCGCAGTGTCACATCAGCGTTGGTTACGTTTTGCGATAGGAGAGGATCATTTCCAATTCGTGGCTCTCCCCTTCGGGTTAGCCACGGCCCCTCTGGTATTCACCAAGGTCATGGCGGCAGTGATTGCGGTCCTGCACCTCCAGGGGTTAGCAGTGCTTCCTTATCTGGACGACCTTCTGGTCAAGGGTCCATCCAGCGCAGACTGTCAGCGGAGTGTTTCGCTCACTCTCGCCACCCTAGCCCAATTCGGGTGGATTGTCAATCTTCCCAAATCCACTCTGACTCCGACCCAGAGTCTGACGTACCTAGGGATGCAGTTCGAGACTTTGCCGTCACTTGTGAAGTTGCCCTTAGACAAACAGCTGTCACTCCGGTTGGCGGTGCGCTCTCTCCTGAGGCCCCGCCGTTATACCCTCAGGCGTCTGATGCAGGTGCTGGGTCAAATGGTGACCTCCATGGAGGCGGTTCCCTTTGCCCAGTTCCATCTGCGTCCTCTGCAGCTGGACATTCTCCGCTGTTGGGACAAGCGGCCTTCCTCCTTACAGAGGTTAGTGGCTCTGTCGCCACGGACCAGGAGCTCTCTTCAGTGGTGGCTTCGACCCCTCTCCCTGTCCCAAGGGCGCTCCTTCCTGACTCCGTCCTGGGTGATTCTCACCACGGATGACAGCCTATCCGGCTGGGGAGCGGTACATCTCCACCACAGAGCACAGGGCACTTGGACTCCGTCCGAGTCAGCCCTTTCAATCAATGTGCTGGAAACCAGAGCTGTGCTTCTAGCTCTCCTAGCCTTTCACCACCTGTTGGCGGGCAGGCACATTCGAGTCCAGTCAGACAACGCGACAGCGGTTGCCTACATCAATCACCAAGGCGGGACACGCAGCCGCCTGGCAATGTTGGAGGTCCAACGCATTCTTCAATGGGCGGAGGACTCCAAGTCCACCATATCCGCAGTCCACATCCCTGGCGTAGAAAACTGGGAGGCAGATTATCTCAGCCGTCAATCCGTGGACGGTGGCGAGTGGTCCCTGCACCCGGCAGTGTTTCAGTCAATCTGCCGCAAGTGGGGCACTCCGGACGTGGACCTAATGGCATCCCGTCACAACAACAAGGTTCCGGTTTACGTGGCTCGCTCCCACGATCCTCAGGCCTTCGCCGCGGATGCTCTGGTTCAAGACTGGTCCCAGTTTCTTCTGTCCTACGTGTTTCCCCCTCTAGCTCTCTTGCCCAGAGTCCTGCGCAAGATCAGAATGGAGGGCCGTCGAGTCATCCTCATTGCACCGGACTGGCCCAGGCGAGCTTGGTATCCGGACCTGCTCCAACTGTCCGTGGAGATGCCGTGGCATCTTCCGGACCGTCCAGACCTGCTCTCGCAAGGTCCGTTTTTCCGCCCGAATTCTGCGGCACTCAAATTGACGGCGTGGCTCTTGAGTCCTGGATTTTGACGGCTTCTGGTATTCCTCCTGAAGTCATCTCCACTATGACTCGGGCCCGTAAGTCTTCCTCCGTCAATATCTATCACAGGACTTGGAAATTTTTCCTGTCCTGGTGTCGCTCTTCCGACCATTCTCATTGCCGACCCTTCTGTCTTTTTTACAGTCCGGTCTGCAGCTAGGACTGTCCCTCAACTCTCTCAAGGGACAAGTCTCAGCTCTATCAGTGCTGTTCCAGCGGCGTCTCGCCCGGCTGGCTCAGGTCCGCACCTTCATGCAAGGTGCGTCTCACATCATTCCGCCTTATCGGCGGCCCTTGGATCCCTGGGACCTTAACTTGGTCCTCACGGTATTGCAGAAACCCCCTTTCGAGCCCCTTAGGGAGGTTTCTTTGTATCGTCTTTCTCAAAAGGTGGCCTTTCTAGTTGCCATAACTTCTCTCAGGAGAGTCTCTGATTTGGCTGCGCTCTCCTCAGAGTCACCTTTTTTGGTTTTTCACCAAGACAAGGTAGTTCTCCGTCCGACCCCGGACATTCTTCCTAAGGTGGTCTCTCCCTTCCACCTTAACCAGGATATTTCCTTCCCTTCCTTCTGTCCGGCCCCTGTTCATCGCTTTGGGAAAGCGCTGCATACTCTAGATCTGGTGCGTGCTCTCCGGATCTATGTGTCTCGCACCGCTGCGCTTAGGCGGTGCACCTCTCTTTTTGTGCTAACCACAGGGCGGCGCAAGGGTCTCTCTGCTTCTAAGCCGACCTTGGCCCGTTGGATTAGATCGACCATTTCGGACGCCTACCAGTGTACTCAGGTGCCTCCCCCGCCGGGGATCAAAGCACACTCGACCAGAGCTGTCGGTGCCTCTTGGGCTCTTAGGCACCAGGCTACGGCTCAACAAGTCTGTCAGGCTGCCACTTGGACTAGCCTGCATACCTTTTCGAAGCACTACCAAGTGCATGCTCATGCTTCGGCAGATGCGAACTTGGGCAGACGCATCCTTCAGGCGGCTGTCGCCCACTTGTGAAGTTAGGCTCCGCCTACTTCTTAGTTTTTTCTGTTTATTCCCACCCAGGGACAGCTTTGGAACGTCCCATGGTCTGGGTCTCCCAAAGGAACGATAAAGAAAAAGAGAATTTTGTTACTTACCGTAAATTCTTTTTCTTATAGTTCCGTATTGGGAGACCCAGCTCCCTCCCTGTTGCCTGTTAGCAATTTTCTTGTTCCGTGTGTTATCACCGGCTGTTGTCGTGGACAGAGTCTCCGGTTGTTCCGGTTCTTACTCGGTTCTACTTGTGGGTGGCTATTCTCCTTCAGCTTTTGCACTAAACTGGCTAGGACTGGCTACCAGGGGGTGTATAAGCTCAGAGGGAGGAGCTACACTTTTAAGTGTAGTACTTTGTGTGTCCTTCGGAGGCAGAAGCTAAACACCCATGGTCTGGGTCTCCCAATACGGAACTATAAGAAAAAGAATTTACGGTAAGTAACAAAATTCTCTTTTTTTTGACTGGTCTGCAGAATTCACTGCAGATATATTGACTTCATTTATATTGACTTCATATCGCAGGTCCCAGCTCTCACCCATATGCTAATTCTTTGGGAGCTTTAACACCTCAAACTCTGCAATGTTACCCTTGAAAATTTGGCTTATTTTCAATAGGGGCTCTTTGGAGGCGGGTCAGAATAAATATACACTTTCTTAACTCCACCCCTGAAGATCCAGTTTCTGTACTTTCTATTATAAAATGGAAAGCAACTCCTTCATCCTGTAAAATTTTGACATTTCCAGGCTTGAATAGACTAAAATTAGTCACACAAAAGAAACCGTAGGATAAGGATGATGAGGATGAGGTTATATTTTCTCTGATGTGGATAAAAATGGTTAAAGTAATTATTCCTCCAGGCCAAAATCTTGGTGACCCCATATCTTATGATCTGCAGCTCTGTAAACACAGCACCTCCAGGTGCACTTGTGCTGACGTTCTTGTCTTCCCGGCAGCTGATTATCACAGTAATGGGTACACCGTTACCAATGGCTGGAAGATCCATAACACGGCCAAAAACAAGTGGTTTGTTTGCATGGCGAAGACCCCTGAGGACAAGCAGAAATGGATGGATGCCGTCCTGAAAGAGCGAGAGCAGCGAGAAAGTGAGTCCGGCAGTACACAAACTCAGTTTACCTTGGAGGAGATGAGTTTGGTGCAGATGACCATATTTCTACACTATTTCTCCCTACAGCGTCATTACCATAGAACAGCATTCATCACCATGCTTAGGCTATGTGCGCATGTAGCGTTCTGTTTCTGCAGAAATGTCTGCAGCGATTTGAACAGCACACGTACACTTCAAATTGCTGTAGAAAGAGTCCGTAATGGGAAAAAAAAAGCCGATTCCATGCGCTCTGACTGCAGCCTCTCCCATAGACAGAGCGGGCGCTGCATGCAGAGCGCACGGAATAAGTGACATGTCACTTTTTAGAACACGCGCTTCGGGCAGCAGCCGAAGCGTTGCGCTCTAATACGCTACGTGCGCACGTCTCTTGCATAATCTTCATAGATTATGCTGGGGACGCAGGACGCATGCAGTTACGCTGCGGTGCAGATCGCAGCGTAACTGCATGCAAATACGCAACGTGCGCACATAGCCTTAGGCAGGATTACATGTAGTTATGGGGAGACGCAGTCAGGAGGCTTAGTACCTTCAGTTTCTCTCTATTTTTGTTGCCCCTGATTTAATCATTATCAGAGGCCCATGGTAGTAGTGAGTCAGTGCTAGCAACTCACTCAAACCCTGTATATAGTGGAGCAAAGCTGTATATAGCAGGGGGAGCTGCTCTGGCATATCTTCCAGTGGAAAGATCCAAGTGGTGTGTTCCTGCGGACTCAGCATTCTGTGCAGAAGCTCTCGATCCATCACATTAACCGTAATCCCTAATGTTTATTGATTGATGTTGATACATAATTAATGCCATGATAGAAAGAGAAACGAACAAGCAGCGTAATGTCCCCAGCTCCGCTTCACATATCAGCTGCAGATTGTTACATTGTCTCCTGTGGAACGAGCTGAAGAAGTTTAAATAATCCATTAAAAGAAATGTCAGTTCACCTGCTGTGGATGCGAAGCTGGTCGAGCGTGTGCATAGCGATGGCTGAGCATGTGGAGTGTGTGCAGAGCGATGGTTGTGTATGTGGAGTTTGTGCAGAGCAGAGACTGAACATGTGGAATGTGTGCAGAGCAGTGACTGAGCATGTGGAGTGTGTGCAGAGCGATGGCTGAGCATGTGGAGGGTGTGCAGAGCGATAGCTGAGCATGTGGAGTGTATGCAGAGCGATGGCTAAGCATGTGGAGTGTGTGCAGAGCGATGGCTGAGTATGTGGAGTATGTGCAGAGCAGAGACTGAACATGTGGAATGTGTGCAGAGCGATGGCTGAGCATGTGGAGTGTGTGCAGAGTGATGGCTAAGCATGTGGAGTGTGTACAGAGTAATGGCTGAGCATGTGGAGTGTGTACAGTGCAATGGCTTACCATGTGGAATGTGTACAGAGCGATGGCTGAGCAGGTGGAGTGTGTGCAGAGCGATGGCAGAGCATATGGAGTGTGTGCAGAGCGATGGCTGAGCATGTGGAGTGTGTGCAGAGCGATGGCAGAGCATATGGAGTGTGTGCAGAGCAGTTAATGAGCATGTGGAGTATGTGCAGAGCAGTGACTGACATATGGAGTGTGTGCACAGTGGTTACTGAACATAAGGAGTGTGTGTATCTACGATGTAGAGAGTGAGGAGGGAACATGTCGGATGTAGAGAGCAAGGAGGGAGCATGTCAGATGTAGAGAACAAGGCAGGAACATATCGGATGTAGAGCACAAGGAGGGACCATGTCAGATGTAGAGAACAAGGCAGGAACATGTTGGATGTAGAGCACAAGGAGGGAGCATGTCGGATGTAGAGAACGAGGAGGGAACATGTTGAATGTATCGAGTGAGAAGGGAGCAAGTCGGATGTAGAATGATGAGGGAGAAATGTAGAGCACGAAGAGGGATCATGTCGGATGTAGAGCACGATGAGGGACCATGTCGGATGTAGAGCACGAAGAGGGATCATGTCGGATGTAGAGCACGATGAGGGACCATGTCGGATGTAGAGCACAATGAGGGAACATGTCGGATGTAGAGAGCGAGGAGGGAACATGTCGGATGTAGAGTACGATGAGGGATCATGTCGGATGTAGAGCACGATGAGGGATCATTTCGGATGTAGAGAGCGAGGAAGTAACATGTCAGATATAGAGCATGATGAGGCAAGAGGAAACATATTGGATGTAGAGCACGATGAGGGATCATGTCGGATGTAGAGAGTGAGAAGGGAACATGTCGGATGTAGAGAACGAGGAGGGTATTTAAAGTGTGTATAAAGCAGTGATAGAGGACACAGAGTGTACGTAGTGAGGATGAAGCATGCTGAGTATACGATCGTGGACCGAGCATGCGACATGTGGACTAAGTGATGAGAGAACGTGTACAGTATAGTGTGTGCATTGCTTGTGCATAGCAGATACAGATCTTTAGTTTAGCGTTTTACAGTTGATTTACTGTGAGTGTTAATGGGAATGAACATTAACATCTTTTAAAGGTGTAGGACAGTGGAAGGGGCAGAGGCCCAGTACTCCTTCTTGGCGTCAGAGCTGACAATCCACTTGTACATTGTCATGTGATGAGTGAGGTCATATTCCAGATCTGTTGATAACATAACTTTGAGACCTCATCCCTGGTCCACGTAGCTCGCAGTCTACAGTGTGCGTGAGAGACGTGCAGCCCATGTGCGGAGGTAACGTTGTTGTATCTGCAGGTCTGAAGCTCGGCATGGAGAGAGACGCTTATGTCATGATCGCAGAGAAAGGGGAGAAGCTCTACCACATGGTCAGCAAGAGGTCCAGTCTCATCAAAGACCGGAGGAGAAAGTTCAGCACCATCCCCAAATGCTTCCATGGAAAGTAAGTTCTGCAGCTGAAAAGCTCCATTCATGGCCGTGACCTGAAAAGCTCTGCAGGGTGGTGGAGCCGCTGCGCTGCGCTGCGCATACGTAATGAAGCTGACTCTGACAGGCCACCCCATTCATCGCTGTGAGGGACGAGTCCAGAGAGAGACCCCTGATATAGTCCTCTCACCCCCATGTTCTCACCCTGCAAGAATAAAACCACAACAATTGGATGTAGGAGTGGTGCAACATGGCGGAGAACACAGGACACGTAAACACCTTCTACCATGGCCACAGTCTGTACACACGCCAGCAGGGGACATCATTTTGATTAAATGTCTGGAATCTAGTCATTGTAGAGGGTCTGGAAGAAGTGACACCACATTCATCGGCTTCTCCATATCCTTCCATTAAAGGGCCGGTGCAGTATATAGATTCTGCTTCAGTTCCTCAATAATTTCTTACTCCTGCTTGCTGCCACTGAATGGTAATTTAAAAAGACTGGCCCTTTAAATGAAGAGTACCCCACCCTCCTAGGCTGTGATGTTGTCTACATAGACATCATTGATCCTGAAATAAACCATTGTCTATAACGGGGGAGGGTGACAGTGTATGAATGCGAGGACATAGGGCTCAGGTGATTATCTGGTGATGTACAGTATAGATGTTCTGTTGCTGGCCAGGCAGATGTGACTGCTGCCAGGACCCCGCACCGCCCGCTGCTCCCATCCCTCAGGGTGTAATGGTGGCGCTCTGTGTCTGCAGCATAAACACGTCGAGATGTCGATCTGTTTCTTATTCTCTCGGTGGAGAACGAGCAAAATGTTAATAAGTTTAAGGTTCGTCCCATTACACATCTGACTCATGGGGAGCCCGAGATTGAACGGCGTGAGAGAAAACAGACCAGGGCAGGAACCACCGCCGGCTCCACAGTTAACCCCTACATGGCTGTGTGCCCCAGAAGATAAGGGGCAGATTATGAAAAGTGATGCCATATTCAGGAGTGATGGGTGTCATATTTATGAGTGATGAGTGTCAGGTGTATGGTGGTCGACATCTCATCCTTCGCCTTGAATGAGAAAATACAATTTGCTGAAGTGAAATGTCTAATTTTTCTGCTGTCTGTGGCATTATCGGGTGGGCACTGTTTTCCAGTTACTGATCCTGAGTGCCCACAATGCGCCGCTTTCTGCAATAATCTATTGTGATGGATCCAGGTGCAACATCGTCCCTACAATAATATCTGTGCCCGGGAACTACATGTATATACCTACTTGTATAGGTATATTCATGTGTATCACTCCCTTAAGCATTGGAGTACCATCATCTATTCTTGGGGTGGCGTTTCCATCATTGTTTTTTGCTGGTGGCCCCATTATCTCTTGTTGTGAGGTTCTCATCATGTACTATTTTATAATTCTGTGTAGGTGGAGGCTTTGTCTTCTTTTGTGATGGGCGCCCGTCATGTTGATTCGTTGGGCCCATATTTTTCTCTTGTGATCATAGCCCAATCATCTATTCCCATGGTGGGAACCCATCATATTCTCTAGTATTGGGAGCCGATTAATTATCCCATCAGCTGGTAGTCCAATCATTTTCCTATTTGGTGGGCATCCCATCATCACAGTGTCAACATATTCATCATTTGTGGTAGTAGCCCCTTCCCCTACCCATGTGGTAAAAACTCATCATATTCTCTTGTAATGTGGTCCCATCATCTTCTCATGTGGTTGGAGCCCCATCATATTTTCTTGTTATGGGGGTCCATTCATTAATCCTAGTACTAGTAGCCTCATCATCTTGCCACATACTGAGAGCCTATCATAATGTCTTGTAATTGGGACCCATCCTTTTCCCTTGTTATATTAGTCCCAACATCTTCTCGCATAGTAGAAACCACCATCAAATTCTCTTGTAGTAGGGGCCCATTATCTTCCTTTGTGCTTATAGCTCCTTCATCTTCCCATGTGATGGGAGCCCCATCATATTTTCTTGTAACGGGGGCCCATTTGTTATTTTTTTTGTGCTGATAGCCCCATCATGTTGCCACATATTGGAAGCTCTATCATATTGTCTTGTAATTGGGGCCCTTTCATCTTCCGTTCTGCTATTAACCCCATCATCTTCCCATGTGTTACTAGCCTCCATCATATTCTTTTTTAATAGGGGCTCATTCATGTGCTCTTGGGCTGGTAGCCACATTATCTTGCCACATACTGGGAGCCCTAACTTATTCTCTTGTAATGGGGCACCACCGTTTTCTTTTGTGAAGTTAACCCCAACATATTCCAACATGGTAGGAGGACCATTATGTTCTTTTGAGGTGGAGACTTCTTCTCTTTGTTGTATTGGCCTTGTTATTTTCTCTAGTGGGGGAGGCACCTTTGACTTCTCTTGTTTGTGGAAGCCCCATTATTTTCTCTTGTGGTGAGCTTCCCATCGTGCTCTTGTAATCTTTCGTGGAGCTGGAAGATTTGTCCTTTTCTCTTGTGGGGTCATATAGTCTTGTGGCACTGACCCTATATTCTTCTCTTGTGGTGGTAGTCCTATCATCTTCTTGTTGCTGTTTTCTGCTTTACTGTTGAGTATTGCTTAAAGTTCACAGATCCTGAACCAGCAGAGTGTACCAAGCAGATGAAGAAATGGATCCTGTCTGTATGATAGTCATGTTATAAGCCGCCGTCCATCCTGCTGCTCACTCCTGGTCTCTTTCTGTTGTAGTGAATTTGTGTCTTGGCTGATGGAGAATGGAGAGATCAGTAAACCCGAAGAAGGTGTCAACTTGGGCCAGGCCTTACTGGAGAATGGGATCATCCATCATGGTAAGATGACGGTCTGGGATGACGGTAGAGCATGTTGGCAATGTGGAACCTGGAAACCATCACGTTGCTTATTGAAGCTCATTTCAAATCTGTTGCGGAAGTATGTGTCTCTCGAATGGCAGCATGGAGTCTACATTTAAAATAATAGGACAGTTTGTCGTTAGTTTTCATGGGAATATCGGCGCAGATTAAGCAATGAAATTGGTGAAAAAAATCCTCTGCCTCAGAATTTCCAGGGGTTTTACAACAGATTTAATTCTTTGGATTTTAGATGGGGAAACCGGCTGCAATTTTGTAACATAATAGGCATGTGATAGATTTGAAAATCAGCGATGTGCTCTACATGACATGATGTTGTTTTCTACTGCACATTCATGAGGTTTTAAAAATCTCTTCCACATGTATTATTCAGGAATGTGTAGTGGATCATCAGTGCACATATGACGTGCTCTTAGGGTATATTCAAACAATGCAGTCATGTCATTATACAAACCTATGATACACGCATTTTATACATTTAAACTATACATAATACACCCATGATATCCATATCATGCAAACTATCATGCATATATGACACATTATACAATGCAATACACAGTACACACATATATTAAACACACTATTATACACATGCACTATACACACATTCATACATCTTTGACACTCATTATACACATATACTATACCCACTATTATACATTGAGTGCACACGTTATACACATACACTCAATTATAGACACATATTATAAATATACACTATACACACTATTATACATATACTACACAAATTATACACATGCAGTATACACACTATCATACATATATGACATGCATACTATACCATACAGTACACACACACGTCATACACATGCACTATACATGCAACAGAATCATACATACGACACACATTATATACTATACACACTCATATATATATACAACACACAATATACAATAAACATAGAATCATACTTTTATATACATATATATATATATATATATATATGTATATATATATATATACATACACACGACACCCATTACAAACATGCACTATACAAACCCATACATATGACACCCATACACTATGAACATAATCATACGTATACGACATATATACACTATACACACTATCATACATAAGTGACACATTATACACATGCACTATACACACTATCATAAATATACGACACCCACTATACACATAATTATACATATACGACGCACATTACACACATACATTATACACACTATTTTATATATATATATATATATATATATATATATAAAACACACATTATCCATATACACTATACATGCAATCATACATTTACGACATGTATGTGTCCTTTTTTTTTAAGTATTTTTTTTCTTGCTGTTTTTCCTATCCTGCTTTTAGTGTCAGACAAGCACCAATTTAAGAATGAGCAGGTTCTATATCGGTTCCGCTATGATGATGGGACGTACAAGGCGAGGAGTGAACTTGAAGACATCATGTCTAAGGTACGTTCCAATCTTTCCATGGTTTATGGTGCTGGTTGCTGACCCCGCTCATGCCATGTGTCGTACATGAGGATGTTCAGTCATTGTGAGTTCAGGGCAATTAGTCAGATTTAAGAAAGTGATGTGACCCATGTAATGGCCACCATCACTGCTGCTCCCCAGGGAAGCCAGGGAGATGATCTCATCAGATAGCCCCATCAAGCAGCTTAATAATTCAGTTCGTTCATAAAGGACATGTAAAACAGCTGACCCCATCACACCCGGAGCAGCGGTCATATCCCCGTCATTGGAATTTTTTTTTACAAGATTACAGAGGTGGTCCACCATCCATAAAAACATTTAAAAAAGAGAAGGCTGCTGTAGAATCTAAAAAGTTATGCTCACCTGCTCTAATTCCCGTCATGCCAGCATAGGCCTTTCCGAGATTATCGGAGCTGGGAGTAACGGGGTAAGAGGCTATAAGTATGTGTTCCTTTGTTATTTTGCAATATTCCTTGCTTTTTTACTGTTATTTTAGAAGTCAAACAACACCTTTAAATCCCTTCTCCGATGGTATTGTAGCTCATAAAGAAGTGTCTATCCATAAGCTTATGTACATGCCAATAACACCAATCAGAATAGCGAGTGCATCTCTAGAGAATGATGTACAGTGGAACCTTGGTTTACGAGAACAATCCGTTCTGGGAGGGTGCTCTTAAACATATTTACTTATCTAGCAAAGCAAGATTTCCCGTAGGAAATCATTGGAAAGCAGACAATCCGTTCCACAACTTGTAGCATGTCCCATCCTGGTCCCCTATTGTGCCATTCCACACATGCGCACACATGCACAAACACGCGCACACACACACATGCACAAGCACGCGCACACACACATGCACATTATGCTCATTATTATCCTCCATTCCCTCATCGTCCTGGTTCTTGCAGTCCGCCGGTAACCATGGCGGCCGATGCAAGATCTGCTGCTGTCTGGCCTTCAGCGGCTGTTGTCATTGCCATGAGCTGCTTTACTCTGTGATTGGCCAGTGCGCTGACGTCAGAGGCATGAGCCGCTTGCCTCTGATTGGCCAGGGCGCTGACGTCAGTGACTCAAATAGGTCAACAAGCTGCCATTCGGAAGCACAGCGGCAGCTCCTGTATTGGTTGCGCTGGTTACCGGATCCACATACCGGCGGACTACAAGAACCAGGTATGAGGCCAGCGAGGGAACAGGGGATATGTGAGCATAATATGTATGTGTGTGTTTGTGCGTACGGAACCGGAAGTGTGTGCGGTATTTTGCTCATACAGCAAAGCTTGCTCGTAAATCGAGTTACAAATTTACAGCAAGCTTTGCTCGTATAGTGAAATATTCGCACACCAAGTTACTCGTAAACAGAAGTTCCCCTGTAGAATGTAACTCTGGATCAGTACAGGATAAGTAATAGATATATCCAGTGACTGCACAAGCAGAATAGTGAGTGCAGCTCTGAAGTATAATGCAGGATGTAGCTCAAGATCAGAGAAGGATAAGTAATGTAATGTATATACACAGGGACTCCACCAGCAGAATAATGAGTGCAGCTCTGGAGTATAAGCCATATAATCGGGTCAGGCGTAGATCTGGTCACTAAGCTTTAGATGTGAATGTGGTGCTGGTGGTGACTCTGCTCCTTTCTTTTCCAGGGTGTCAGACTTTACTGTCGTCTTCATAGCCTCTTTAGTCCTGTCGTCAAGTAAGTGTGAGCTCTCCGCTGGCGATGTTTCTGTGCGCTGGCATCTCCTTCTCTTTCTGTGTGTCAGTGTCGGTGGTCATTTTGTTGGGGAAGCGTTATATATATACAGTTAGTGAATAACCCACTGTTCTCTCCTCATCATGACACGCTGTTTACTTTGGTCCACCTATGTGCCCGGTTTTCTACGCTGTATGTCTGGTTTTCAGCACAAGTGTACAAAGTTCTTAGATAATTATTGAGTTGCCATTTGTTGTGTGTTCTGGAAGTTACAATATCGGATCCTCCAAAGCACCTGAGAATAACAGGCCTCAGTGTGAGCGTCGGCTCACTATTTCACATATTCTTGCCCTGTAGGTACAGTGTAAGGGTCACCCGTGCCTTATGTCCTCTCTATCCTACTAGCTCACAATATACTGGGGGCACTCATAAGGGTGGGTGAGGAAGGAATTTATTCCCGAGAAGAGTGTACGTGTCAGCAGAGCCTTTCAGTAGAGCCCCCTTTATAATGTTAATGATTTGTCATCATCATAGTGATTGGGTAAGGAGAATAAGGCGCCGGACTTCAGCAGGACGAGGGGTCACTGGACGGCCCGAATCGCCCTCTTCTGTGCAGTCTTTGGATATTGTTTTTCCGCTGATTTGAGGTTTAGTCTTGGATTAGTTTTGCTTTAGAGGCAGATTTAGCTGCAGTTGCCGGCGATGGCATCTGATGAGCTGGCACCTCCGCACCACAGATGAGGCAGCTGCTTCTCCCACTTCCTGTTTGGGTGAAATGAGTAAAGTCCAAGGATCTTGAGATGCCCGGTACTTGCATAATATGGCTCTGTGACGAAGGGAGATGCGGCTTTATCAGCGGTGCAGCAGAGTTACTGCCTGGGGAGCTGCATACAACAATCACCATCCCCTACACATTAGTATGGCTGCCACTCTGCACTTATAGCACCCTTCAGGTGCCCATGTTGTGTGTGGGCCACATCACCACATGTACTGACCGTTCTCTGTTCTTGTGCTATATTAATGCTGTGACGTCAATGCTGCAGATCGGTGTAATGGAGAGGGTTACATTCGTTCACTAGGACCTGGCAACAAGTTTACTTGGATGACGAGGGTGATGGTGTTGTCCTGGTATTAGATATCACGTGTTGGACGGCTGCCATGTTTACTGCCATGTTATTATATATATATATACACCCCTTGTCCCTGGCACAGAGATGTCACATCACATGTACCTACTGGTGAATAGTAACACACAGGACAGGGTCATGGCATTATTATATGGTTCTATCTCCGCGGTATCAGTAACATCCCATCAACAGATAATGACTCTCTGTTCTGTCCTCTAGAGACCGAGATCACCACCTGAAAACCTACAAGTCCGTCATCCCAGCCAGCAAGCTGGTGGATTGGCTAATATCACAGGTAACGGCTACTGCCTTCAATAATAAGCACAGGAATAGCAGAGCCACCTCTGCTGGCAACAGACTCGAGAATTAGCCATATACTAGCCAAAGGAACTAGTATTGTATAATAGCACCAGGTGACTGATATCTGTATTATATAATAAGCCTATGTAACTCATATCTGTATTATATACTAACCGTAAGTGACTGATATCTGTATTATATACTAGCCCTTTGTGACTGATATCTGTATTATATACTAGGCCAGGTGACTGATATCTGTATTATATACTAGCCCAGGTGACTGATATGTGTATTGTATACTAACCCTAAGTGACTGATATCTGTATTATAGGCTAGCTCCAGGTGACTAATATATTTTATTTTGTACCAGCCCTGGTGACTGATATCTGTATTATATATTAGCCCCAAGTGACCAGTATCTGTACTGTATACTAGCATATTAGCCTCAGATGACTAATGTTGTATTATATACGAGCCCAGGTGACTGATATCTGTATTTTCTAGTAGCTCCAGGTGACTGATATTTGTATTTAAATACTAATCCCAATTGAATGTTATCTGTATTATATACTAGTATTGTATACTAGCCCAGGTGACTGATATCTGTATTATATACTAGCCCCAGGTGACTGATATCTGTATTATATACTAGCCCAGGTGCCTGATATCTGTATTATATACTAGCCCCAGGTGACTGATATCTGTATTATATACTAGCCCAGGTGCCTGATATCTGTATTATATACTAGCCCAGGTGCCTTATCTCTGTATTATATACTAGCCCAAGGTGACTGATATCTGTATTATATACTAGCCCAGGTGCCTTATCTCTGTATTATATACTAGCCCCAGGTGACTGATATCTGTATTATATTCTAGCCCAAGGTGACTGATATCTGTATTATATACTAGCACAGGTGACTGATATCTGTATTATATACTAGCACAGGTGACTTATATCTGTATTATATACTAGCCCGAGGTGACTAATATCTGTAATATATGCTAGCCCAGGTGACTAATTTCTGTATTGTATACTAGCCCCAGGTGCCTAATTTCTGTATTATATACTAGCCCAGGTGACTGATATCTGTAATATATGCTAGTTCCAGGTGACTGATATCTGTATTATATACTAGCCCCAGGTGCCTGATATCTGTAATATATACTAGCCCCAGGTGCCTGATATCTGTATTATATACTAGCCCCAGGTGCCTGATATCTGTAATATATACTAGCCCCAGGTGCCTGATATCTGTATTATATACTAGTCCGGGTAACTGATATCTGTATTATATACTAGCCCAGGTGCCTAATATCTGTATTATATACTAGCACAGGTGACTGATATCTGTATTATATACTAGTCCGGGTAACTGATATCTGTATTATATACTAGCCCCAGGTGCCTAATATCTGTATTATATACTAGCACAGGTGACTTATATCTGTATTATATACTAGCCCCAGGTGACTAATTTCTGTATTATTTACTAGCCCCAGGTGCCTGATATCTGTATTCTATATTAGCCCAGGTGACTGATATCTGTATTATATACTAGCCCCAGGTGACTAATTTCTGTATTATATACTAGCCCCAGGTGCCTGATATGTGTATTCTATACTAGCCCAGGTGACTGATATCTGTATTATATACTAGCCCCAGGTGACTGATATCTGTATTATATACTAGCCCCAGGTGACTGATATCTGTATTATATACTAGCCCAGGTGCCTGATATCTGTATTCTATACTAGCCCAAGGGGACTGATATCTGTATTATATACTAGCACAGGTGACTGATATCTGTATTATATACTAGCCCAAGGTGACTGATATCTGTATTATATACTAGCACAGGTGACTGATATCTGTATTATATACTAGCACAGGTGACTTATATCTGTATTGTATACTAGCCCCAGGTGCCTAATTTCTGTATTATATACTAGCCCAGGTGACTGATATCTGTAATATATGCTAGTTCCAGGTGACTGATATCTGTATTATATACTAGCCCAGGTGCCTGATATCTGTATTATATACTAGCACAGGTGACTTATATCTGTATTGTATACTAGCCCCAGGTGCCTAATTTCTGTATTATATACTAGCCCAGGTGACTGATATCTGTAATATATGCTAGTTCCAGGTGACTGATATCTGTATTATATACTAGCCCAGGTGCCTGATATCTGTAATATATGCTAGTTCCAGGTGACTGATATCTGTATTATATACTAGCCCAGGTGCCTGATATCTGTATTATATACTAGCCCCAGGTGCCTGATATCTGTATTATATACTAGCACAGGTGACTGATATCTGTATTATATACTAGCCCCAGGTGACTGATATCTGTATTATATACTAGCCCCAGGTGCCTGATATCTGTATTATATACTAGCCCAGGTGCCTGATATCTGTATTCTATACTAGCCCAGGTGACTGATATCTGTATTATATACTAGCCCCAGGTGACTAATTTCTGTATTATATACTAGCCCAGGTGCCTGATATCTGTATTATATACTAGCCCCAGGTGCCTGATATCTGTATTATATACTAGTCCGGGTAACTGATATCTGTATTATATACTAGCCCCAGGTGCCTAATATCTGTATTATATACTAGCCCAGGTGACTTATATCTGTATTATTTACTAGCCCCAGGTGCCTGATATCTGTATTCTATACTAGCCCAGGTGACTGATATCTGTATTAAATACTAGCCCCAGGTGACTAATTTCTGTATTATATACTAGCCCCAGGTGCCTGATATCTGTATTCTATACTAGCCCAGGTGACTTATATCTGTATTATATACTAGCCCCAGGTGACTGATATCTGTATTATTTACTAGCCCCAGGTGCCTGATATCTGTATTCTATACTAGCCCAGGTGACTGATATCTGTATTATATACTAGCCCCAGGTGACTGATATCTGTATTATTTACTAGCCCCAGGTGCCTGATATCTGTATTCTATACTAGCCCAGGTGACTGATATCTGTATTATATACTAGCCCCAGGTGACTAATTTCTGTATTATATACTAGCCCCAGGTGCCTGATATCTGTATTCTATACTAGCCCAGGTGACTGATATCTGTATTATATACTAGCCCCAGGTGACTGATATCTGTATTATATACTAGCCCAGGTGACTGATATCTGTATTATATACTAGCACAGGTGACTTATATCTGTATTATATACTAGCCCCAGGTGACTGATATCTGTATTATATACTAGCCCAGGTGACTGATATCTGTATTATATACTAGCACAGGTGACTTATATCTGTATTATATACTAGCCCCAGGTGACTGATATCTGTAATATATGCTAGTTCCAGGTGACTGATATCTGTATTATATACTAGCCCCAGGTGACTGATATCTGTATTCTATACTAGCCCAGTTGACTGATATCTGTATTATATACTAGCCCCAGGTGACTGATATCTGTATTATATACTAGCCCCAGGTGCCTGATATCTGTATTATATACTAGCCCCAGGTGCCTGATATCTGTATTCTATACTAGCCCAGGTGACTGATATCTGTATTATATACTAGCCCCAGGTGACTGATATCTGTATTATATACTAGCCCAGGTGACTGATATCTGTATTATATACTAGCACAGGTGACTTATATCTGTATTATATACTAGCCCCAGGTGACTGATATCTGTAATATATGCTAGTTCCAGGTGACTGATATCTGTATTATATACTAGCCCCAGGTGACTGATATCTGTATTATATACTAGCCCCAGGTGACTGATATCTGTATTATATACTAGCCCCAGGTGCCTGATATCTGTATTCTATACTAGCCCAGGTGACTGATATCTGTATTATATACTAGCCCCAGGTGACTGATATCTGTATTATATACTAGCCCAGGTGACTGATATCTGTATTATATACTAGCACAGGTGACTTATATCTGTATTATATACTAGCCCCAGGTGACTGATATCTGTAATATATGCTAGTTCCAGGTGACTGATATCTGTATTATATACTAGCCCCAGGTGACTGATATCTGTATTATATACTAGCCCAGGTGACTGATACCTGCATTATGTAGTAGCCCCTTTGGCCGCTTTTGGTATGCGTTTTGGCCTCTCGTCTGCTCCGTCTCTTTGGACCTCCTCTGCCGCTATCTTCCTGTTTCTAGTGGTTTTTTGTATCTGACGTTTTATAAACAATGAATTTGATTTGAACTTTAACTTTTGCCAATTTTCCAAATAGCACAGTTTTGGCTGCGGACCTATAGTGCAGGGTGATGGCTGACTCCTATCCGACCCTCGCCTATGTGCGAGGCCCGGGACGCACTCCTGACAGGAACAATCTCAGGATAATCAGGGCAGGCGCGGCTTCCATCTTTTCTTCAGTTCCTTCATCCTCTTCCCATCCAGTGGCAGCTTCTCGGCACATATTTTGTACGTTTGGCTGCTGCACCCGAGACGATCAGCCCAACAATGGCCATGATTGCCTGCATCACAAATAGTCATCTGACGGGCACAGCCATGCTTCCAACAAGTTAGGGAAACGCACAGAAATAGGAGTCACTGATTTGCAATCATTGCTGGCTCGCTGTGAGCGTGCGGGCTGTGATTTGGATGTCATAAGCTCTGTGTTGTTCCTTCTATAATAATGAAACACTTCTCTGCTTCCAGGGAGATTTTCAGACGAGAGAAGAAGCTGTCGCTCTTGGCGTTGGACTCTGCAACAATGGATTCATGCATCATGGTAATTGTGCCGACTTTTAGTACGAATATGAGCCGTTCCATTGTACAAATATAACAGCGATAATGAGATCCAGTCCCAGAGCAACGTCCGCGCCTGTGCTCTGGATTGATTGGTATGCCTGCTCTGGGCGGACAGTGTGTTTCCATTGTAAGGTGTCTGCACACGGCCAATCAATCCGGCACATGAACCAGCATCCTACTCTGAAGACCTCAGCATTCAGGGGCTGAATAATGGTCGTCCCTGATCACATTATACAGGTTTTATATAAACTGCAGTAGGATTATTTCTGTATAATGGGGGTGGGGCAGGCAGGGTGGACACAGACTGGAAAGGGCTCCTGCGTGATATCTATGTAGGACGTGTTCATGTGTCCATGATGGAATCGGCTTGTTACTTTAGATGTAGAAATTGCCCCCTTACCACTTTGGCCCTTTTTCGGTTGCATAGATTGCACCAATACTTTGTCCACCCCTTCAAACAGAAGATCTGAGGAGGAATGCCGCCTGTATCTCAGGTCATTAGTATACAGCTGAAGTGCGCTATGTGCTGGTCACTTTATCTGCTTTTTGGCTCAGAATGCCGGTGTTCCCTCTCTTATTATGGCTACTGTGTGGTTGGAGACATTGGGCGTTGACAGCTCCTCACCATGTACCCTGTAATTTGTGTTGTGATGTGCAGAGGTGGCTGCGGCTCTGTAAGCTCAGGGACATTACACCCTTTCCCAGAAGACTATATAGCCCCTTCCATGGATGCCCATCATACAATAAGGACTTTGTGATTCAGTTCGTCGTCAATTTGACGATCTCTTCTAGAACTTGTCCCTCATCAGTTTTCTTTCTCCTCTTCCTTGTTATTTGTTACCTTCTCTCCCTCTGATTTCTCCATATTAGTGTTGGAGAAGAGCGAGTTCAAAGACGAGTCGCAGTTCTTCCGCTTTCACGCTGACGAGGAGATTGAAGGAACCAACTCCAAGAACAAGAAGAACGACTTTAAACTCCTGGAGAACATCATGGCCAAGACTTTGCTGGTATGGACTGGTGGTCAAAAACACAAGGGGGCGCAATATTCAGGGGTCCAGGTGTCTGACACATCATTCAGAAGATACAGGTGGATAAGGGAAGGCGAGAATGATGAACTAAAGCTGGTGTCACACACAGCGACAACGATGTCGCTGCTACGTCACCATTTTCTGTGACGTTGCAGCGACGTCCCGTCGCTGTCGCGGTGTGTGACATCCCTCAACGATCTGGCCCCTGCTGTGAGGTCGCCAGTCGTTGCTGAATGTCCAGCTTCATTTTTTGGTCGTCACTCTCCCGCTGTGACACACACATCGCTGTGTGTGACAGCGAGAGAGCGACGAAATGAAGCGAGCAGGGAGCAGGAGCCGGCGTCTGGCAGCTGCGGAAAGCTGTAACCAGCGTAAACATCGGGTAACCAAGGGAAGACCTTTCTCTGGTTACCCGATATTTACCTTCGTTACCAGCCTCCGCCCTTGCTGCCAGCGCCGGCTCCTGCTCTGTGCACATGTGGCTGCAGTACACATCGGGTAATTAACCCGATGTATACTGTAGCAAGGAGAGCAAGGAGCCAGCGCTAAGCAGTGTGCGCGGCTCCCTGCTCTCTGCACTGTGACATGTAGCTGCAGTACACATCGGGTTAATTAATCCGATGTGTACTGTACCTAGGAGAGCAAGGAGCCAGCGCTAAGCGCGGCTCCCTGCTCTCTGCACATGTAGCACAGCGACGTTATGATCGCTGCTGAGTCGCTGTGTTTGACAGCTAAGCAGCGATCATAACAGCGACTTACAAGGTCGCTGTTACGTCACAGAAAATGGTGACGTAACAGCGACGTCGTTGTCGCTGTCGTTTAGTGTGAACCCAGCTTTACACATAAGTGTGTGTGTGTCCTTGGTGATGTGAGTGCAGTCTCCTTCGTGTGTGAACTGTGACCTCGGCCATGTGTGAAATGCAGAGTATTCCCTGGTGATGGTGGCTGTAAGTATGGTGCAGGATGTGATAAATGGCTTTGTGATTTCCGTACATAGGTCCCAGCGCCCCGTGTCCTCTACATGTTGTACACCTCATAGACTCCTATGCGAACATAAATAAATCTGCTGCTCTCACACATTCCAGACCGCTCCGACCGCCGGCACAGGAATAGAAACACCCCTCCCCCGATCCCAGAAATGAAAACAGTAATCACACACTGCCCAGAGTTATGAGGGGTCAACCAAGGGGATTATCACGTGGACAGGTCAAAGAGATCAGATTGTCAGCTCTCAGGGACAGGGATGATGGGAGTGATAAAAGGAGATTATGGTGATGAGATTAGATTGTGAGCTTCTGGGGACAGAGATTGTGTGATGCAGTATGTGTGGTAATGAGATTAGATTGCCATCTTCTGGGTATGGGGATGATAGACATAATATATTGTGTGTACTTGGGAGATTAGATTGATATTTGTAGAATTTACAAGTTGTTGGTTCCTTTTTTGAGGGGTCACTTGTGCTTGTAGTTCTTCACAGCTAGATTGTACTGTCCTTCTTGTGTGGGCTGGCATGTGGCTGCGGTCAGCCAGCTTTCCAGTCGATCAGTCACCAGCTAGTGAGGAGTAGTAATAAGTTTCTGCTCTGTTCTTTCGCAGATTCTACCTCAAGAAGAAGATTACGGCTTTGATCTGGAAGAAAAGAACAAAGCGATCGTGGTGAAGTCGGTCCGGAAGGGATCACACGCTGAGGTGAGACCCATCAGGCCGAGATATAAGACCAATGTTGCCACTCACAGCTCACAAGTATGCTGACACCAGCAGAGACCAGCGCCAGAACAATAGCATTAAAGGAGTTTTCCCACAGGAGACTTTTATCACATTTCAGGGCTATTGGAACAGTACCAGGAAATTTAGGACCGTTGGCCACTATGAACTAGGGTCCATTTACACTGCGAGATTAACTTGACTAAGCACGATAATCCTACAGTGTAATCTGTCTGCTGCTCACACGATAGACAAGCAAAACTATTGTTCGTCTGCCACAATGATAGCTTGTGCTGCACAAAATATCATCTTCTCTGCAGCACAATGTCCTGGGCAAGTAGGACATGCGCTGTCGAGAACAATGGCAGACTATGGGCATTGAACAATCTTATACATATTGTTGAGTGTGCCTAAAACACCATGAAAATACAGTCCAATCTGTAGTAATCATGTAATAGACAAGGAGGAGCTGAGTATATATAGTTTTCTGAGATTTTTCGTCCTGTGGGTGGTCCTTTCAGTGATAGACAGCTCTCTCTTATGGACTTTTATTCAAAGAAAGCTGTAAGTCACTGATGGTCAAAGAATAAGAAGCAGATGCGCTCCATGTGTTAAATCGGTGGGATAACACTGAAGAATGGATATTCAAGGGAGCTGCTCACCTGGTAAGATTGGGCAAACTGCAAGCACAGCACTGCATAGGGCTTGAGGAATGGTGGGACTCTGCTGCTCCTCCCGCTGAACCTGACCAAGTCAGGCATGGAACTTGAGGAACAAGGGCAAAAGTGGAAAATGCTTTGTTTGTGAGCGCTGCTGGGACCAGAGGAAACTGGCTATCCAGGATCCACAATGAGGGGTATATTATTGGCAAAAATTCCCCTCTTTCCAACCTCGTATCCTTTGGACCAAGAACCGCCGCAAACCACTGCTTTTTTTATTTTTTCCTTTCTTTGTCGCTCCATTGGGAGACCCAGACAATTGGGGTGTATAGCTTCTGCCTCCGGAGGCCACACAAAGTATTACACTTTAAAAAGTGTAACCCCTCCCCTCTGCCTATACACCCTCCCGTGCATCACGGGCTCCTCAGTTTTATGCTTTGTGTGGAAGGAGGCACACATCCACTCATGCATTCCCATTTTAGTCAGCAGCAGCTGCTCATTTTATCGGATGGAAGAAAAGAGGGCCCCCACAGGGCCCCCGGCATGCTCCCTTCTCACCCCACTAAGTCGGCGGTGCTGTTAAGGTTGAGGTACCCATTGCGGGTACAGAGGCTGGAGCCACATGCCGTTTTCCTTCACCATCCCTTAGAGGCTCTGGGAGAAGTGGGATCCTGACCGGTCATCCATTCACTGGGACCGGGCTCCCTCCGCAGCCCCTGTGGGAATCTGCCGGACAGGAGTCTATGTATCCTCAGGGACAGGGCCCTGCATCTAAAGGTACTCTGTGTCTCCACGGGGACGGTGCATGGAGCGCTTGTTTCACAGACGCTGCAGCAGCTGCTGGTTTGTGAAGACCGGGACTTCCGCGCCGACCGCGCCTGTTTGTCGGCCGCGGTATTAAATTTAGTCCCCGGCTTCATTGCGGCCTAGTACCATAACTCCCGCCCCCGGGCCTGCCAGTCAGGGGTAAGGGCGGGACGGTCGACCTGACGTCGGCAGTGAGGGCTGGAGCATACTTTATGTTTCCTCCCCCCCCCTCACTGATCACTGTGGGGCCCCAGATTCCCGCACTTTACTAGTCGCCGCCCACGGCTCCCTTCTCCCCTGAGAGCTCCGGCAGCCATTTTTACACACATTCTGCCGGTGGAGGATTTCAGGAACGAGCTCTGCAGCTCTGGGAGACCTAAGGCAGGGAATCTGGTGGACACACACCGCTTTGGGCGGTCGGTTAGCCACACCGGTCACCCGGTGCTGGTCCCCCTAGGGTGCCGGAGTATATATATATATATACTTGTATATATTTTCTCTGTTCGGCCGGGTTGTTTTGCTTTTGGCTATATACCCTCAGTGATCACTCTCCTAGGAGACAACAGCATGTCGTCCACAGGGAGCAAGGGCGCTAAGGCAAAGGTTTTTTTTTTGCAACCTGTACCTCTTTTGTGGGGCTATGTTACCTGCGGGTTCCACCTACCCTCACTGTGAGCAATGCTCGACCCCTGTTGCACTTGCTCAGCCGGAGCCTCGGTCACTAGTGGGCCCCTCGGCTCAGGCAGACCCTCCTGCTTCCCCTGTCCAGGCGGCAGGGACAGAGTTTGCCGTTTTTGCTGAGAAACTCTCTGAGTCGCTTTCACAATCCATGGCTCAGTCTATGGACAAATGGTCTGCCAAGCTACTAGAAGCCTTGCAGTCCAGACCGGTCCTTACACAGGCCCCGGGCACTGTTGGATCATCGCCTCCAGGCCCCTCTCGGTCTGCGCCGCAGCGTGCTCCCGGGGTGGCCCCTAGGTCTCACGTGGAGGACTCCGGCACGGACCACAGTCCCAGACCGGCTAAGCGGGCTCGCTGGGAATCTTCCCCGACTTCCTCACGCTGCTCGGGGTCTCAGCTTGAGGACTCTCTGGAGGATGAGGCGGACGTCGCAGCTCAGGGCTCTGACCCTGACGTTGCTCTCAATCTTGATACACCTGAAGGGGACGCCATAGTAAATGACCTTATAGCGTCCATCAACCAGGTGCTAGATCTTTCTCCCCCAACTCCACCTATAGAGGAGTCGGCTTCGCAGCAGTAGAAACACCAGTTTAGGTTTCCCAAACGTACACGGAGTGCGTTTTTCGATCACTCTAACTTCAGAGATGCTGTCCAGAAGCACAGAGCATTTCCGGACAAGCGCCTTACTAAGCAACTTAATGACACACGTTACCCCTTCCCCTCTGACGTAGTTAAGGGTTGGGCTCAATGTCCCAGGTGGATCCTCCAGTCTCTAGACTGGCGGCTAGATCTGTAGTATCAGTTGCAGATGACTCATCGCTCAAGGATGCCACTGACAGGCAGATAGAGCTCCTGGTGAAATCCATCTATGAAGCCACAGGCGCATCTTTTGCCCCGGCCTTTGCAGCCGTGTGGGCACTCCAAGCTATCTCAGCTTGTCTGTCTGAGATTAATGCGGTCACACGTACCTCTGCTCCGCAAGTTGCGTCTTTGACTTCTCAGGCGTCGGCTTTTTCGTCCTACGCCATGAACGCCGTCCTGGACTCTGCTAGCCGTACAGCGGTAGCATCCGCTAATTCGGTGGCAGTCCGCAGGGCCATGTGGCTACGCGAATGGAAGGCAGACTCTGCTTCCAAGAAGTTCTTGACCGGTTTGCCGTTTTCTGACGACCGATTGTTTGGCGAACGATTGGATGAAATTATTAAGGAATCCAAGGGAAAGGACTCGTCCTTACCCCAGTCCAAACCGAAGAGACCTCAGCAACGGAAAATACAACCGAGTTTTCGGTCCTTTCGGCCCTCAGCCAAGTCCCAATCCTCCTCGTCCAACAGGCCAGAGAAGGGCCAGAGGAACTCTTATGCGTGGCGGTCTAAGTCACGCCCCCAAAAAAACGCCGGAGGCAATGCCTCCAAGGCGGCATCCTCATGACTTTCGGCTTCCCCGAACCGCTCCTCGGTCGGTGGCAGGCTCTCCCGCTTTTGCGACGCCTGGTGGCCACATGTCCAAGACCGATGGGTGAGAGACATTCTGTCTCACGGTTACAGGATAGAGTTCATCTCTCATCCTCCGACTCGTTTCTTCAGAACATCTCCGCCCCCATCTCGGGCCGGAGCACTTTTTCAGGCTGTGGGCGTTCTGAAGTCAGAAGGAGTGGTGATTCCCGTTCCCCCTCAGGAACATGGTCACGGCTTCTACTCCAACTTGTTCGTGGTGCCAAAGAAAGACGGATCATTCCGTCCCGTTCTGGACCTCAAATTGCTCAACAGGCATGTGAGCACCAGAAGGTTTCGGATGGAATCTCTCCGCTCGGTCATCGCTTCGATGTCACAAGGAGACTTCCTAGCATCGATCGACATCAAGGATGCTTATCTCCATGTGCCGATCGCACCCGAGCATCAACGCTTCCTGCGTTTCGCCATCGGGGACGAACACCTTCAGTTCGTGGCACTGCCTTTCGGCCTGGCGACAGCCCCACGGGTCTTCACAAGGTCATGGCATCCGTTGTGGCGATCCTACACTCTCAGGGCCACTCGGTGATCCCTTACTTAGACGATCTCCTAGTCAGGGCTCCCTCCCGGGTGGCGTGTTAACACAGCCTGACCGTCGCTCTGGAGACTCTCCAGCAGTTCGGGTGGATCATCAACTTCCCAAAGTCCAAGTTGACACCGACCCAATCACTGACTTACCTCGGGATGGAGTTTCATACTCACTCAGCGGTAGTCAAGCTACCGCTGGACAAACAGCTTTCGCTGCAGACAGGGGTGCAATCTCTTCTTCGGGGTCAGTCACACCCCTTGAGGCGCCTCATGCACTTCCTGGGGAAGATGGTGGCAGCAATGGAGGCAGTGCCCTTCGCGCAGTTCCAGCTGCGCCCACTCCAATGGGACATTCTCCGCAAATGGGACAGGAGGTCGACGTCCCTCGACAG
This sequence comes from Anomaloglossus baeobatrachus, assembly GCF_048569485.1. Lineage (NCBI taxonomy): Eukaryota > Metazoa > Chordata > Amphibia > Anura > Aromobatidae > Anomaloglossus > Anomaloglossus baeobatrachus. Next base: position 470,488,306 of record NC_134357.1, on the reverse strand, counting down.
GAACGTCTCTCTTTCCCTTACAGCCAAAACCTCTCTTCAGTGGTGGCTTCTTCCCACTTCTCTATCGCAGGGAAAATCCTTCCTGCCCCCATCCTGGGCTGTGGTCACGACGGATGCGAGCCTGTCAGGGTGGGGAGCGGTTTTTCTCCACCACAGGGCTCAGGGAACCTGGACTCCGATAGTCTTCCCTTCAGATCAATGTTCTGGAGATAAGGGCAGTGTATCTAGCCCTAAAGGCGTTCCATCGGTGGCTGGAGGGCAGGCAGATCCGCATACAGTCGGACAACGCCACGGCGGTCGCGTACATCAACCACCAGGGCGGCACGCGCAGCCGTCAAGCCTTCCAGGAACTCCGGCGGATTCTGCTGTGGGCGGAGGCCACAGCCTCCACCATCTCCGCAGTTCACATCCCGGGCGTAGAAAACTGGGGAAGCAGACTTTCCCAGTCGTCAGGGCATGGATGCGGGGGAATGGTCTCTTCACCCAGACGTGTTTCGAGAGATCGGTCGCCGCTGGGGAACGCCGGACATCGATCTCATGGCGTCACGGCACAACAACAAGGTCCCGGCCTTCATGGCACGGTCTCAAGATCACAGAGCTCTGGCGTCGGACGCGTTAGTTCAGGATTGGTCGCAGTTTCGACTCCCTTATGTGCTTCCTCCTCTGGCGATGTTGCCCAGAGTGTTACGCAAGATCAGATCCGACTGTCGTCGCGCCATTCTCGTCGCTCCAGATTGGCCGAGGCGGTCGTGGTACCCGGATCTGTGGCATCTCACGGTGGGTCAGCCGTGGGCGCTTCCAGACCGCACAGACCTGCTGTCACAAGGGCCGTTTTTCCATCTGAATTCTGCGGCCCTCAACCTGACTGTGTGGCCATTGAGTCCTGGCTCCTAGCGTCGTCGGGTTTATCTCAGGATGGCATTGCCACTATGAGACAGGCCAGGAAACCAACGTCCGCCAAGATCTATTACAGGTCGTGGCGGATCTTCTTGTCCTGGTGCTCTGATAAGGGTTTACTCCCTGGCCTTTTGCCTTACCCATTTTTCTTTCATTCCTTCAATCCGGAATGGACAAGGGTTTGTCACTCGGCTCTCTCAAGGGACAAGTATCGGCGCTCTCAGTATTTTTTCAAAAGCGCCTGGCAAGGCTTCCGCAGGTCCGCACGTTCCTGCAGGGAGTTTGCCACATAGTTCCACCCTACAAGCGTCCGCTGGAACCCTGGGACCTTAACAGGGTGTTAAGGGCTACGGCTCAGCAGGTGTGTCAGGCAGCTACGTGGTCTAGTCTGCACACCTTCACAAAACACTATCAAGTGCATACCTATGCTTCGGCAGATGCCAGTCTAGGTAGGCGAGTCCTTCAGGCGGCGGTTGCCCACCTGTAGGAAGGGGTCGTTTTTCGGCTCTCTGTTATTGAGGTATTCTTTTACCCACCCAGGGACTGCTTTTGGACGTCCCAATTGTCTGGGTCTCCCAATGGAGCGACAAAGAAGAAGGGAATTTTGTTTACTTACCGTAAATTCCTTTTCTTCTAGCTCCTATTGGGAGACCCAGCACCCGCCCCTGTTTCCTTCGGGCTGTTTGTTCTTTTGTGTACACATGTTGTTCATGTTGAATTGTTCTTTTGGTTCATGGTTTTCAGTTCTCCGAACATCCTTCGGATTGAAATTACCTTAGACCAATTTATAAGTTTCCTCCTTCCTGCTTTTGTACCAAAACTGAGGAGCCCGTGATGCACGGGAGGGTGTATAGGCAGAGGGGAGGGGTTACACTTTTTAAAGTGTAATACTTTGTGTGGCCTCCGGAGGCAGAAGCTATACACCCCAATTGTCTGGGTCTCCCAATAGGAGCTAGAAGAAAAGGAATTTACGGTAAGTAAACAAAATTCCCTTCTTTTCCTCAAATCACTCTCGGACCACCAATTGGACTAAAAGAGCAAAAAATGTTGATGGCAGAGTCTGATATTTAAATTTCATCATTTTGTTAATGTCCCTCTCTTCTGCCTGTTAGATGGCTGGACTACAGGTTGGACGTAAGATCTACACCATTAATGAAGACCTCGTCTTCCTCAGACCCTTTTCTGAGGTGGAGATTCTTCTGAACCAGTCGTTTTGCGCTCGGCGGCCAATCCGCATCCTGGTGGCAACCAAATCCAAAGAGTAAGTGTCGTAAGTCCCTCCATACACATTATATGGCTGTTGGCTGGCCGATGCTTTGGCCAACCATTCAGCCGACAGCCATCTCAGCTGTCTGTCCTATACAAAGGGGCACGACTTTATCTGAGTGCTCCTGTGTCCTCTGTAAGAGCACTGCCAACAGAATCTCAGCCAGCAGCTTATCTCCTGAAGAACAAAACGATCGGAAAATGAGACCTACCTGATTGACACCTGCCCCGACAATCAGTAGGCTGCACCCATTTAGATATTCGTGTCGTCCAAACCCATCAATGTTGGCAAATGTGGCCGGCATTAGTCTAATGTGTATAAGGGTCTTTAAAATGTTTGTGCAGCATCCGGCGAGTCCCTTTATATTACGGGGTGTGCTGTGATGTGAGGTGCAGAACATGACGTTACATGATATCTGTACTGGACACTTCTACAATGGGTGAGAATTGATTGTTGTGGGGGAGGGATATTATATACCGCCCGACATTATCCTCTCTGAATGTAATTATTCATCTTGTTGCTCTAGAATTGTGAAGATTCCGGATTGTCCACAGTCCCTGTGTTTCCAGATCAGGGGTTCAGCTCCTCCTTACGTCCACGCAGTGGGGAGAGGTGAGACCTGTGGGTGCAGTGATGGGTTCATGAAGTGATTAGAGGTGCGGTGTAGACATTGAATACAGACTTGGCATAGTGTCACATATTATTGCTGTGCTATGGACATGTCAGGGTCTCATCTCTGCATCAGCCGGGCCATATAAGCATCATGTTTTTTACACTCAGAAGACGTCTCCTCTTGTATGAGAAGCTCAGACTTCATGGTGAACGCTTCATAACAAGTGCTGTGTCTAATGTCAATCACAGCCGGCGAGCATCAAAAATATCCACCACATCCTAAGTACCTACAGATGTGAGGCCGACATCTGGTGTGCAGGGGTGGCAGGCAGCAGACTGCTTTATGACCCCCCGAGGCATTGATTTACCATTTTACATCAGGACTAGAAGGTTTAGGACTAAAAGCAAACTATACAAAGTGTAAAGGTGTCTGTAGGTGATTGGTGTGTACACGTGTGCTGTATGTGTGTCTGTCTATCAGATTGCATGTGAGGGACTCCGCTATTGACTTTCAGAACTCTTGTTTGCTGCTGGACGGTGTATTGGTTTACATGATGTGAAGAGGTTCATTATTTTAGGTGCCCTCTGCTGTCTGTATCCGCCCCTGGTACTGTATATATATATATAAATAAATGTGCTCAATGTATGATGTGTGTGCATTGTATGTGCTCTCTCTGTGTTTGTATGTAGGTGTGTTTTGTCTATGTACATACACATGCACTGTAAGGGATGTATATATGTTGGTAAACTAGATTGTATATATGTATATATGTGTTATACTGTATGAAGGTAAGTGTATTTTTGTGTACAGAATGTATGTGTGAGTACTCTACATGCATGTAAAGAATGTGTTTGTATATCGCGCTGTATATCTGTGTACTGTGTGAGTATGTGATAGTGTGTGTGTGTTTGGATTCTACATGTGTGTACAGTATGGTATCTATGAATTTGTGTAGTGCGCTATATGTACAATGTATAGTGTGTGTACATGTGGGTGCACAATATGATATGTACGTGTTCACAGTATGGTGTTTGTATATACAGTCATGGCCAAAAGTTTTGAGAATGACACCAAAATTAAATTTTCACATGATCTGTTGCCCTCTGGTTTTTAATTGTGTTTGTCTGATGTTTACATCACATACAGAAATATAATTGCAATCATATTATGAGTACCAAAAGGTTATATTGACAGTTAGAATGAGTTAATGCAACAAGTCAATATTTGCAGTGTCGACCCTTCTTCTTCAGGACCTCTGCAATTCTCCCTGGCATGCTCTCAATCAACTTCTGGATCATATCCTGACTGATAGCTGTCCATTCTTGCATAAGCAATGCTTGCATTTTGCCAGAATTTGTTGGTTTTTGTTCGTCCACCCGTCTCTTGAGGATTGCCCACAAGTTCTCAATGGGATTAAGATCAGGGGAGTTTCCAGGCCATGGACCCAAAATCTCTATGTTTTGTTCCATGAGCCATTTAGTGATCACCTTTGCTTTATGGCAAGGTGCTCCATCATGCTGGAAAAGGCATTGTTGGGCGCCAAACTGCTCTTGGACAGTTGGGAGAAGTTGCTCTTGGAGGACATTCTGGTACCATTCTTTATTCATGGCTGTGTTTTTAGGCAAGACTGTGAGTGAGCCGATTCCCTTGGCTGAGAAGCAACCCCACACATGAATCGTTTCAGGATGCTTAACAGTTGGCATGAGACAAGACTGGTGGTAGCGCTCACCTCTTCTTCTCCTAATAAGCTGTTTTCCAGATGTCCCAAACAATCGAAAAGGGGATTCATCTGAGAAAATGACTTTACCCCAGTCCTCAGCAGTCCACTTCCTGTACCTTTTGCAGAATATCAGTCAGTCCCTGATGTTTTTTCTGGAGAGAAGTGGCTTCTTTGCTGCCCTCCTTGAAACCAGGCCTTGCTCAAGCAGTCTCCGCCTCACAGGGCGTGCAGAAGCACTCACACCAGCCTGCTGCCATTGCTGATCTAGATCTAGCTCGGCACTGCTGGTAGTCCGATCCCGCAGTTGAAACAGTTTTAAGATACGGTCCTGGCGTTTGCTGGTCCTTCTTGGGCGCCCTGGAGCCTTTTTGGCAACAATGGAAGCTTTTTCCTTGAAGTTCTTGATGATGCGATAGATTGTTGACTGAGGTGCAATCTTTGTAGCTGCGATACTCTTCCCTGTTAGGCCATTTTTGTGCAGAGCAATAATGGCTGCACGTGTTTCTTTAGAGATACCCATGGTTAACTAAAGAGAAACAATAATACCAAGCACCAGCAACCTTTTAAAGTGTCCAGTGGTGTCATTCTTACTTAATCATGACTGATTGATCGCCAGCGCTGTCCTCATCAACACCCACACCTGTGTTAATGGAACAATCACTAAAACAATGTTAGCTGCTCCTTTTAAGGCAGGAATGCAATGCTGTTGAAATGTGTTTTGGGGGTTGAAGTTCATTTTCTTAGCCAATATTGACTTTGCAAGTCATTGCTGTTAAGCTGATCACTCTTTATGACATTCTGAAGTATATGCAAATTGCCATTAGAAAAACTTAAGCAGTAGACTTTGTAAAAATTAATATTTGTAGCATTCTGAAAACTTTTGGCCATGACTGTACTGTATATGTGTTTGTACACAATGGTATGGGTATAAGAAAAAAAGAGTCTTACAGCTCACCCGATATTAAGGAGTACACCGGTAAATTCAATAAAGTCCGGGTGGTGCACAAAAGGCTGAATGCCGACTATCCAGGTGAGCTCTAGGTAAATAGAAAGATGCTGGATCTTTTTCTATTTACGATGGTACAGTATGTGTGCATACTGTATGTGTGTGCACTGTGTGATATGTGTATATGTCGGGGCACTAGATGCTATGTACATGTGCACATTATGGTCTATGGGTATGTGTATACTCTTTATGTATAGCATTCTGTTTTGTTATACTGTATGTTCTATATATGTATGTATTGTATGTGTTTGTGTATGTTGATGTGTAAATTATTTGTTTGTGCGCATGTGTATTTGTATACAGTTGTGTGTGTGTATAGTGTAGTATATGTATTCAGTATGATATATACTGTAAGTATTGCATGTTTGTACAGTATGTATACAAAGGAATGTATGTGTATAGTATGTTATTTATGTACAGTATTGCATGTGTATCGGTGTACGGTATGGTTTTTGTGTACAGTATTGCATATGTACAGTATTCCATGTTTGTAACGTTTCGCGTGTACAGTTTTGCGTGTGTACAGTATGGTATTTGTGTGTACAGTATGACATGTGTACAGTATGGGATTTGTGTGTACAGTATGACATGTGTACAGTATGGGATTTGTGTGTACAATATGGTGTGCGTAATTTGGCATGTGTATAGTATGGTATTTGTGTGTACAGTATGGCATGTGTACAGTATGGTATTTGTGTGAACAGTATGGCGTGTGTACAGTATGGCATGTGTGCAGTATGGTGTGCGTAGTTTGGCATGTGTATAGTATGGTATTTATGTGTACAGTATGGCATGTGTGTACAGTATGGTGTGCATAGTTTGACATGTGTACAGTATGGCATGTATACAGTATAGTATTTGTGTGTAGTATGGTATTTGTGTGTACAGTATGGCATGTGTACAGTATGGTGTGCATATTTTGGCATGTGTACAGTATGGCATGTATACAGTATAGTATTTGTGTGTAGTATGGTATTTGTACAGTATGGCATGTGTACAGTATGGTGTGCATAGTTTGGTGCGTGTACAGTATGACGTGTGTACAGTATAGTATTTGTGTGTAGTATGGTATTTGTACAGTATGGCATGTGTGTACAGTATGGTGTGCATAGTTTGGTGCGTGTACAGTATGGCATGTGTACAGTATGATGTGTGTACAGTATAGTATTTGTGTGTAGTATGGTATTTTCTTTGTCGCTCTATTGGGAGACCCAGACAATTGGGTGTATAGCTACTGCCTCCGGAGGCCACACAAAGTATTACACTTAAAAGTGTAAGGCCCCTCCCCTACTGCCTATACACCCCCCGTGGGATCACGGGATCCTCAGTTTTCAAGCTTTGTGCGAAGGAGGCTGACATCCACGCATAGCTCCACTGTTTAGTCAGCAGCAGCTGCTGACTATGTCGGATGGAAGAAAAGAGGGCCCATACTAGGGTCCCCAGCATGCTCCCTTCTCACCCCACTTTTGTCGGCGGTGTTTGTTAAGGTTGAGGTACCCATTGCGGGTACGGAGGCTGGAGCCCACATGCTGCTTTCCTTCCCCATCCCCTTAGGGCTCTGGGTGAAGTGGGATCTTACCGGTCTCCAGGCACTGAGGCCGAGCTCCATCCACAGCCCCTGGGATCTGCTGGACATGGAGCTGAGTATCGTCAGGGACAGGACCCTGCTACATTAAGGTACTCTGTGTCCCCGTGCAAATCGCGCACACACACACCAGCATTGCTGGGTGTGTTAGTGCGCCCGGGACAACAGCGCTGCGCGCTTGTGCCACACTATCTTCAGCTAGCTGAAGGAGTTAATGTTTTGGAAACGGTCGCGCCGGCCGCTGCTGTCAGTTTTAACTGCGGCGCGGCTGGGACTTGTGGTTCGCCGGGGACTTCCGCGCTGGCCGTGCATATTTGACGGCCGCGCTTACTACTACAGTCCCCGGCTTTTTGCGGCCTAGTTTCGTTTCGTTCCCGCCCCCAGGCCTGCCAGTCAGGGTGGGGGCGGGACGCTGTGCAGAACGTCAGCGCCGAGGGATGGAGTTTACTTTACATACTCCAGCCCTCACACTGAGCACAGTGGGACGCTGGTTTCCCGCTCTTCGTCTGAGGCACGCCCACGGTCCGCCCCTCTTCACAGAACGCCGGCAGCCATTCCTGCATGCAGTTTGAGCTGGAGAAGGGGAGACAAGTTATGGGAGACCCAGGCACGGGATTCTAGCGACCACACACCCGCTTTCAGCGGGCGGTAAGTGGCACCTCTGGTGCCTACCCCACTAGTGCCGAAGTGTACAATTGTATTTTTATGCTTGCATGCTATACATTGCACTGTACGGGCGCTGGTAATTCTTCACTATATACCCTCCTAGATTGCTCTGAGACAACAGCATGTCGTCCGCAAAAAGCAAGGGTGCCAAGGCACAGGCTTTCTATGCTGCCTGTACCGCATGTGGGGCTACTCTACCGGCAGGTTCCACTGACCCCCATTGTGTGCAGTGCTCGGCCCCTGTGGCACTTGTTCGGCCGGGGCCTCTGCTAGAGGTGACCCAGGGAGAACCACCTGTGAATACTGTCCAGGTGACGGGGACAGAGTTTGCAGCTTTTGCTGATAGATTATCTGTGACTATGACTAAAATCCTAGAAACTTTGCAGTCTAGACCAGTAACTCAGACCATGGGCACGGTTGAATCACTGTCCCCTGGTCCCCCTCAGTTGGAACAGCTCCGGGCTCCGGAGGTGTCCCAGGCATTCCAGGGTGACGGCTCTGACACGGACGACAGTCCCAGACAGCCTAAGCGAGCTCGCTATGAGCGGCCCTCGACTTCATCACACTGGTCAGGGTCCCAACAGGAGGACTCTCTATACGACGAGGCAGAGGTAGCTGATCAGGATTCTGATCCTGAGACCGCTCTCAATCTGGATACACCTGATGGTGACGCCATAGTGAATGATCTCATAGCGTCCATCAATAAAATGTTGGATATTTCTCCCCAAGCTCCTTCAGCGGAGGAGTCAGCTTCACAGCAGGAGAAATTCCATTTCAGGTATCCCAAGCGTAAATTGAGTGCTTTTCTGGACCACTCTGACTTCAGAGAAGCAGTTCAGAAACACTACGCTTATCCAGATAAGCGTTTCTCCAAACGGCTTAAGGATACACGCTATCCCTTTCCCCCTGACGTGGTCAAGAGCTGGACCCAGTGTCCAAAGGTGGATCCTCCAATCTCCAGGCTTGCGGCTAGATCCATAGTTGCAGTGGAAGATGGGGATTCTCTTAAAGATGCCACTGATAGACAGATGGAGCTCTGGCTGAAATCCATCTATGAAGCTATCGGCGCGTCGTATGCTCCTGCATTCGCAGCTGTATGGGCACTCCAAGCTATTTCAGCTGGTCTTGCGCAAATTGACACTGTCACGCGTACATCTGTTCCGCAAGTAGCGTCCTTAACCTCTCAAATGACTGCATTTGCGTCTTACGCTATCAATGCTGTCCTGGACTCTACGAGCCGTACGGCAGTGGCGTCCGCCAACTCCGTGGTTTTACGCAGAGCATTGTGGTTAAGGGAATGGAAGGCAGATTCTGCTTCCAAAAAGTGCTTAACCAGTTTGCCATTTGCTGGTGACAGACTGTTTGGTGAGAGATTGGATGAAATCATTAAACAATCCAAGGGTAAGGATTCATCCTTACCTCAGCCCAGACCAAATAAACCCCAACAGAGGAGGGGACAGTCGAGGTTTCGGTCCTTTCGAGGCTCGGGCAGGTCCCAATTCTCCTCGTCCAAAAGGACTCAAAAGGATCAGAGGAGTTCAGATTCTTGGCGGGCTCAGTCACGCCCAAAGAAAGCAGCCGGAGGAACCGCTACCAAGGCGGCTTCCTCATGACTTTCGGCCTCCTCTCTCCGCATCCTCGGTCGGTGGCAGGCTCTCCCGCTTTTGCGACATTTGGCTGCCACAGGTCAAAGACCGTTGGGTGAGAGACATTTTGTCTCACGGGTACAGGATAGAGTTCAGTTCTCGTCCTCCAACTCGATTCTTCAGAACTTCTCCGCCTCCCGACCGAGCCGATGCTCTTCTGCAGGCGGTGTGCTCTCTAAAGGCAGAAGGAGTGGTGATCCCTGTTCCTCTTCAGGAGCAAGGTCACGGTTTTTACTCCAATTTGTTTGTGGTGCCAAAAAAGGACGGGTCTTTCCGTCCTGTTCTGGACCTAAAACTGCTCAACAAGCATGTGAAAACCAGGCGGTTCCGGATGGAATCCCTCCGCTCCGTCATCGCCTCAATGTCTCAAGGAGATTTCCTAGCATCAATAGACATCAAAGATGCTTATCTCCACGTGCCGATTGCTCCAGAGCACCAGCGTTTTCTACGCTTCGTTATAGGAGACGAACACCTTCAGTTCGTAGCCCTGCCTTTCGGTCTGGCGACAGCCCCAAGGGTCTTCACCAAGGTCATGGCAGCAGTAGTAGCTGTCCTGCACTCTCAGGGTCACTCCGTGATCCCTTACTTGGACGATCTACTTGTCAAGGCACATTCTCAAGAGGCATGCCAACACAGCCTGAACGTTGCGCTGGAGACTCTCCAGAGTTTCGGGTGGATCATCAACTTTTCAAAGTCAAATCTCACCCCGACCCAATCGATAACATACCTTGGCATGGAGTTTCATACTCTCTCAGCGAAAGTGATGCTTCCGCTGGACAAACAGCGTTCACTACAGACAGGGGTGCAATCTCTCCTTCAAGGCCAGTCGCACCCCTTGAGACGCCTCATGCACTTCTTGGGGAAGATGGTAGCAGCAATGGAGGCAGTCCCTTTCGCGCAGTTTCATCTGCGTCCACTACAATGGGACATTCTCCGCCAATGGGACGGGAAGTCGACGTCCCTAGACAGGAACGTCTCCCTTTCTCAGGCGGCCAAGGATTCTCTTCAGTGGTGGCTTCTTCCCACCTCATTGTCAATAGGAAAGTCTTTCCTACCCCCATCCTGGGCGGTGGTCACAACGGACGCGAGTCTATCAGGGTGGGGAGCAGTGTTTCTCCACCACAGGGCTCAAGGTACGTGGACTCAGCAAGAGTCCACCCTTCAGATCAATGTTCTGGAAATCAGAGCAGTGTATCTTGCCCTACAAGCCTTCCAGCAGTGGCTGGAAGGCAAGCAGATCCGAATTCAGTCGGACAACTCCACAGCGGTGGCATACATCAACCACCAAGGAGGGACACGCAGTCGGCAAGCCTTCCAGGAAGTCCGGCGGATTCTGACGTGGGTGGAAGGCACGGCATCCACCATATCCGCAGTTCACATCCCGGGCGTAGAAAACTGGGAAGCAGACTTCCTCAGTCGCCAGGGTATGGACGCAGGGGAATGGTCTCTTCACCCGGACGTGTTTCAGGAAATTTGTCGTCGCTGGGGGATGCCGGACGTCGACCTAATGGCGTCCCGGCACAACAACAAGGTTCCGGCCTTCATGGCACGGTCTCACGATCTCAGAGCTCTGGCGGCGGACGCCTTAGTTCAGGATTGGTCGCAGTTTCAACTCCCTTATGTGTTTCCTCCTCTGGCACTGTTGCCCAGAGTGCTACGCAAGATCAGGTCCGACTGCCACCGCGCCATCCTCGTCGCTCCAGACTGGCCAAGGAGGTCGTGGTACCCGGATCTGTGGCATCTCACGGTAGGACAACCGTGGGCGCTACCAGACCGACCAGACTTGCTGTCTCAAGGGCCGTTTTTCCATCAGAATTCTGCGGCCCTCAACCTGACTGTGTGGCCATTGAGTCCTGGATCCTAGCGTCTTCAGGATTATCTCAAGGGGTCATTGCCACCATGAGACAGGCTAGGAAACTATCCTCTGCCAAGATCTACCACAGGACGTGGAAGATATTCTTATCTTGGTGCGCTGCTCAGGAAGCTTCTCCCTGGCCATTTGCATTGCCTACTTTTCTTTCCTTCCTGCAATCCGGGTTGGAAAAAGGTTTGTCGCTCGGCTCCCTCAAGGGACAAGTCTCAGCGCTATCTGTATTTTTTCAGAAGCGCCTAGCACGACTTCCTCAGGTACGCACGTTCCTGCAAGGGGTTTGTCATATCGTCCCTCCTTACAAGCGGCCGTTAGAGCCCTGGGATCTGAACAGGGTTCTAATTGCTCTCCAGAAGCCGCCTTTCGAGCCTATGAGGGATGTTTCCCTTTCTCGCCTTTCACAGAAAGTGGCCTTTCTAGTAGCGGTCACGTCTCTTCGGAGAGTGTCCGAGCTAGCAGCGCTGTCATGCAAATCTCCCTTCCTGGTGTTTCACCAGGACAAGGTGGTTCTGCGCCCGATTCCGGAGTTTCTCCCTAAGGTGGTATCCTCCTTTCATCTCAATCAGGATATCTCCTTACCTTCTTTGTGTCCTCGTCCAGTTCATCAATGTGAAAAGGATTTGCATTTGTTGGATCTGGTGAGAGCACTCAGAATCTACATTTCCCGCACGGCACCTCTGCGCCGCTCGGATGCACTCTTTGTCCTTGTCGCTGGCCAGCGTAAAGGGTCGCAGGCTTCCAAGTCAACCTTGGCTCGGTGGATCAAGGAACCAATTCTTGAAGCCTACCGTTCTGCGGGGCTTCCGGTTCCCTCAGGGCTGAGAGCCCATTCTACCAGAGCCGTGGGTGCGTCCTGGGCATTACGGCACCAGGCTACGGCTCAGCAGGTGTGCCAGGCGGCTACCTGGTCGAGTCTGCACACTTTTACCAAGCATTATCAGGTGCATACCTATGCTTCGGCGGACGCCAGCCTAGGTAGACAAGTCCTTCAGGCGGCGATTGCCCACCTGTAGAAAAGGGGCCGTTTTTACGGCCCTATCATGAGGTATTATTTTACCCACCCAGGGATTGCTTTTGGACATCCCAATTGTCTGGGTCTCCCAATAGAGCGACAAAGAAGAAGGGAATTTTGTTTACTTACCGTAAATTCCTTTTCTTCTAGCTCTAATTGGGAGACCCAGCTCCCGCCCCTGTTTTTTTGTATACACATGTTGTTCATGTTGAATGGTTTCAGTTCTCCGATATTCCTTCGGATTGAATTTGCTTAAACCAGTTTATTGGCTTTCCTCCTTCTTGCTTTTGCACTAAAACTGAGGATCCCGTGATCCCACGGGGGGTGTATAGGCAGTAGGGGAGGGGCCTTACACTTTTAAGTGTAATACTTTGTGTGGCCTCCGGAGGCAGTAGCTATACACCCAATTGTCTGGGTCTCCCAATTAGAGCTAGAAGAAAAGGAATTTACGGTAAGTAAACAAAATTCCCTTCTTTACGTACAGTATGACGTGTATTTGTGTGGTATGTGTGTACAGTGTAGTATGTGTGCCTTTCACATTATTTGTGTCGGCTGTGATCTGAGGAAATATGGACACTATTCTTGTTCTGCAACAATGGAAACCCCAGCAGACACCCATCACAACTGTTATATAATGGCTGTAGACTTGTGTATGTCTTATGTCCTCTCCCAGAGCCGGGGGTGGACACGCTTCTGTATACCTGCATGTGTTGCCCCAGTGGATAGTAGGATGGATAACAATGGGGCCAATGATTTTATTTTGTCTGTGCTCAGCCACTGGAGCAGAACTTTCCCACAACTCTTTTCCAGACATGTAGACCCCTTCCAGGTGCCATGGGGGTCCTGTAGTGTGAGAACCTGGAGCTTATAAATCACCTCCAGCAATAACATTCCAGCCGCACGTGTTATGCAGGTGACATTCACCCGTAACAGAGGGTCTTCAGGCTACTGAGGGGGTAGCATTGCTTTATAGATTTCCTAAACAAATATTCAAGTACATAGTGTTCTAAATAAGTATTCTGTATTTACTTATATTGGAAAGTATGCGTGTGTGGGGTCCTACATGGAGAAAGATGGGTCTACTGCTGCTTCTCTATGTAGATTGGGTGTAGTCATTGGTCTGATTCTTATGGTGTCTCATATCTCCTCGTGTTCAGGGTCACAGGCGGCAGCTGTTGGTCTCCATCCTGGACAATGTATCCTCAAGGTAAATGGGACAAACGTCATACACGACAGTCACTCCGAGGTCCTGGAGCACTTCAGCGCGTACCGGAAAAGCCCACAAAACCCTCTGGTGAGTGTGAAGAAACAATTACTACTCCCAGCATCCTCCGCTATAAGAGTATACAAACTGGTAAAATATGTGATGACCGCAGCACCTTGAGATTGTACGTGCAGTGGATAATATGTCTTCTGATTTCAGGGGCTGTTCCAGTGGATCTACCGGACCCACGAGGACGCGGATGAGGACAGAGCGCAGAGGTGTAAATCTGATGAGTGTCTGAACGGCGGCTTATCTGATGACCACAGCACCGGCCTCCTGCTGGACACGAGCATTCATAACAGACAAGCAGGTAGTACACAAGTGGTCACATCTCCTGTATATAAGCACATCCAGACCCTACGATATCAGGTAATATTGAGGGTCAGAGATGTGACAACCATTAAATGGGCAGTCAAATATTTACATTTATGATTTAGCTATGTTATATTCCATAAATGTATAGTAGATATGGGTCCCACCAGTAAGACACCAATCTATCTAGAGAATGGAGCCCTGTTTTCATTGGAGTAGTGGTCAGAATTCAGACCACCCCTGCATTGACAGTAGAACACCTCAAGACCCATTGATGGGCCTACACCTCCTATATATAAGGACGTCTGGACCCCCTGTTATGAGATACTTTTGAGGGGGCAGATATATGACAATTAAAGGGGCAATCACATCTTGTACATTTATGGGTTATCCATGGTTTATTCCATAAATGTATAGTACATCTAGGTCCCACCAGTAGGACACTAATCTATCTTGAGAACGGGGCCATGTTGCTCCTGCTTTTCATTGGAGTAGTGGTCAGAATTTAGACCACCCCTGCTTTGGCAGCAGGAGCATGTAAGGGGACCCATCGAGGGGCCCACATCTATACATTTCTGGTATATCTTGTGGACACACCATATATTTACAAGGTGGGAATGGTCCTTTAGTAAGGGTTTGAGTCCTGCGGCTTTCTTACAGACCTTGTGCTTCACTTCCACACCATTTTTTCCATTTCTGCTTGCAGTCAGTGATCAGGAATATTCTTTCTTCCACCCAGAAGCAGGATCCCCCCATCCTGACCTAGTACTGCTCACACAACTGACGGTCGGGTATAATTGTATCCAGTCTAGGTGATTCGCTACTAACTGACTTCAGATTGATAGGTTTTACCTGCACTGATACATTGGAGCAAACTCTCAGTGCTAGGTTTTTAGGAGTTTTCAGTCCATGAATGTTTCAATTCTCTGAATAGTGAAAATGGTGAGGAATTGAGTCCCCTGGTACATCGGAAGCTGCAGAACTTCTCCAACATGTAGCTGGACGTTATGAGTGACAGCCCCTTCTTGTAGGGTACAATGTATAGCAGAGTGCAGGCGGCTATGTGTGGCAGTGAATGGGTTAGGCCGCGGCGCTCTCTTCTCTAACCGACAGCTGCTTATTTATTATTCATGTTCTCAGCCGCTTCCCTGAAATCCCCAGCACTTCTGCATCAGTAGTATAAGAGGGGGGTAAAGTGACTCAAAACTCATGCCCTGGGTGGGAGGGGGGCACAGATTTACCCCTGGCCATATGTGTTTATGACAACCTTTGGGGAGCATTATGTCACTACCGTCCCCCTCTGTAGTGTACTCCCCGATGATGAGTTTATTGGCCAAATGGGGGAAACTAAAGAAATCCAGATATTTTTAGGCTCTGACTCATTGTCCCTTTGCAGATATTATCCCCTGCCCCTCCACTCCCATCATGGAGGACGGTCCGCTCATTAACCTGACGGTGGAGAACGTCCACCTTGAGCATGGCGTGATGTATGAGTACGTCAGCACCGGTGGGATAAAGTGCTATGTCTTAGAGAAGATGGTTGAACCTCGCGGCTCCTTTGGGATCACTGCTAAGGTAAAGCACATCGTCTCTGACCTCACATAGAGGGTCACATTACTCTTGGGGGGCCGGGCTCTTCAATCTGTCTGCTGCTTGTCTTCTCAGATCCTGCAGGCATTTATCTCTGATGACATGGAGTTTGTAAAGAATTGTACGAGACTTATCGCAATGAGTAAAACGGTGATGACCATGCCACAGTACGAATTCCGCCACATCTGTGACACCAAACTGGAGAACATCAGCCGGAGGATCAGCAACTACAAAGGGGTAACAAGTCGGGGTCCTAATCCCCAAAATCTTATAGCATCATTCTCCGGCCCTATATATCATTGGCCTCAATTTTCCATTCCTCTCCTCTGTACTGTGCTCTTCACCCTTAACTGTCCTCAATATTTCTGATCCTTTGTCCTGTTTCATCTTCTCGTTATCTGTGCTGCTGACTTTTCACCCTGTGACTAGCGACTGTGTGATTAAGGTTTGTGTCATCTCTCAGTTTGCAGATGAGCTCAGGATGAAGGTCAGTCCGTCCTTTAAACAGGCAATGAGTGAGCAGCACAGGCTGCAGAGTATGGACTTCTGCCCCACCAACTGCCACATCAACGTCATGGAGGTGTCGTACCCCAAAACCACCACCTCAATAGGAAGGTCCTTCAGCATTCGCTTTGGCAGAAAAAACTCCTTCTTTGGCCTTGATCCAGACCAAGGTGAGATCATGAGACTTCTGTAAATCGTGACTCCACCAGCAGAATACTGAGTGCAGCTCTGTAATAAAAAAATAGGATGAGGGTCAGTAAAAATAATATAATCTATGTACACAGTGACTGTACCAGCAGAATAGTGAGTACAGCTCTGGAGTATAGTACAGGATGTAACTCAGGGTCAGTACAGGATAAGTAATGTAATGTGTATACACAGTGACTCCACCAGCAGAATAGTGAGTACAGCTCTGCAATATAATACAGGATGTAACTCAAGATCAGTGTAGGGATAAGTAATGTAATGTATGTACACAGTGACTCCACCAGCAGAATAGTGAGTACAGCTCTGGAGTATAATACAGGATGTAACTCAGGATCAGTACAGGATAAGTAATGTAATATATGTGCACAGTGACTGCACCAGCAGAATAATGAGTGCAGCTCTGGAGTATAATACAGGATGTAACTCAGGATCAGTACAGGATAACTTAGGTAATGTAGGTACACAGTGACCGCACCAGCAGAATAGTGAGTGCAGCTCTGGAGTATAATACAGGATGTAACTCAGGATCAGTACAGGATAACTTAGGTAATGTAGGTACACAGTGACCGCACCAGCAGAATAGTGAGTGCAGCTCTGGAGTATAATACAGGATGTAACTCAAGATCAGTGTAGGGATAAGTAATGTAATGTATGTACACAGTGACCACACCAGCAGAATAGTGAGTGCAGCTCTGGAGTATAATACAGGATGTAACTCAGGATCACTACAGGATAAGTAATGTAATGTATGTACACAGTGACTGCACCAGCAGAATAGTGAGTGCAGCTCTAGAGTATAATACAGGATGTAACTCCGGATCAGTACAGGATAAGTAATGTAATGTATGTACACAGTGACTGCACCAGCATAATAATGAATTCAGCTCTGAAGTATAATGAAGAATAATTGGGATACGTACAGCAGAAGGATATTGACGTTTATCTTTTTGTAGCCTGATATAGCTGGGACCAGCACTATATTTTGCCCTGTATACTGCAGCGCTCCCTTCTGATTTGCACTCAGGTCCTACCCATGTGTTTTCTCCACAGTCGGCAGCTTGAATCCTATGACGTACTCTCAGCACTGTATGTCCAGTATGGCGGCTCCTGCCTGGAGGTGTCACAACGTTAAGGATGACGATGGAATGAATGGAGGATGCATGGACAGCAGCTTCTCTCAGATGAATGGAGGGATGAAGAGTGAGGAGCGAGGGCTGAGCCATCTGCTGAAGCAGGAGGACACGGAGATTCAGGACGCCTATCTGCAGCTTTTCAATAAGCTGGACGTGGCTCTGAAGGAGATGAAGCAATATGTCACCCAGATCAACAAGTGAGGTTCCTGCTTGTATTATGTGACCAAGACGACCCTAGAAATCACAGCCAAATCCTCCATTCCCAACCCCAATCTCACTGCTGGCTGCACACTCATGTACCTGTGCTGATACATTGTAGCAATCTATCAGCACAGGGGAGATAGCTTTACTTATATAGGACTTCATCTGGCTTTCAACTTAATTTACATAGGACTGCACCGCCCCTTGGTGATGTGTTTTTTTGGGATGTATGTTGTTATATAGTTTTTCAGAATCAGAGGAGCTAAATATTAGAGGTGTGGTAACTGCTGAGCTTGTAGTCAGACCATGGCATATATAAAACGCCACGACTTGGTGTTCAAGGTTCTGATATTTTCTTCTGATCCTGGTACAAGACCTGAGAAGGGCCGGGGGAGCACGGAGTCCTCTCCAGTGAGTATAATTCCCTTCTCCTTTGTTTCTGCAGGCTGCTGTCCACCATTACCGAACCCCTGGAGCCTGAGCCGGCATGTGAGGCCGCTTCTGCTGGAGGAACCCCCCCATCTTCCCTGGTGACGGACGATGGAGACGGTGACCGGGGGGAACCCGGGGGCATAAAGAAAGTTTGCTTCAAGGTGTCAGAGGAAGATCAGGAGGACTCTGGGCATGACACGGTCAGCTACAGAGATTCCTACAGGTCAGTGCAGGTTCCTTGGTTTATGTGAGGGGGAGCCCTATGGATGTCTACATCCTGATCTGCAGAACTGTGATGTCCTCCATCATGTCACATGACTACAACTCTCAGCAGCCACAGGGGTTGAGTCACTTGGGTGGGTGGATTGAGACTTCATTTTTCTTTCACCACCTCCTCCATCAAACCACAGGAGCGATAAGATCACTGAGTGACGGGATGTGGCGTCTTCACTGCACACAACTAGGACACCACTCTCTCTGTTGATAAGGCTTTAGTATTCTTGACTTTTCTTGGGTGGTGTCCTGCTCATCTCAGAGTAAATATCATATTTTTGTCTGTCCGACAGCGAATGTAACAGCAATCGAGACTCTGTTCTGTCCTACACAAGTGTCCGCAGCAACAGCTCCTACCTGGGCAGCGACGAGATGGGATCAGGTGATGAGATCTAATGTATCCTATGTACCCCGTCATCCATACCTATACCTCAACATATATATCTTCTATATATACCTCTGTATGTTCATTCAATACCTGGACATTTACAGTACTGTGCAGAAATTTTAGGCAGATGTGGAAAAAAAAGTATACAACTTAAGAATGCTTTCAAATATAGAAGTGAGTTAATAAAATAAAAAATGATTGAACAAAAGAGAAATCTTAATTCAATATTTGGTGTGATCGCCCTTTGCCTTCATCAACTCTTCGATGTTTATGAATTTTGAAGGGACACGGCAGGAGGTTGTTCCAAACATCTAGGAGAACCAAGCCCAGATCTTCTATGTATGAGGCTTGTGCCGATCCTTCATATGATCTCAGATAGACTGGGTGATGCTGAGATTGGGACTCTGTGGGGCTGGATCATCACCTCCAGGACTTCTTATTCTTTTTCACACTTAAGATCGTTCTTGATCACATTGGCTGTATATTTGAGGTTGTTATTCTGCTGCAGAATAAATTTGGAGCTAATCAGATGCCTCCTGGATGGTAGTACATGATGGATAACTATCTGCCTGTATTTCTCAGCATTGATGACACCATTAATCCTGACCAAATGTTCAACCCCATTTGCAAAAATGCAGCTGCAAACTTGCAAGGAGCCTCCACCATGCTTCACTCTTCCTGCAGACACTCATGATTGTGCTGCTCTTCAGCTAAAAAACTGCCTTCTGTTAGAGATAAATATTTCATATTTTGGCTCATCAATCCAGAGCATCGGCTGCCATTTTTTTCTTCTCCCCATTTCCTAATTTTTTTTTGCATAGCTGAGTTTCTTGGCATTGATTACAATTGGAAGGTCTGGCTTTTGTTTGCAATTCCTCCATGAAGACCACTTCTGGCCAGACGTTTCTAAACAGTAAATGGGTGTAGCTGGTCCCACTGGTTACTGCCAGTCCTGAGCTGATGGCACTGCTCGACATCTTCCTATTTGAAGGGAAGGAAGCATGATGTGTCTTTCAGTGCTGCATTGTTCCTTTTTCCGACCACTGCGTCTACAGTTCCTCAATATTACTTGTGTTGGTGCGCCTTCAAATGATCTTGAACCCGGTCTGCTGTGAGATCTTTGCCGGGGAGAAATTTGCTGATACATCATAACTACCTTGTCTTGTTGCTGTGCTTAGTCTTGCCATTGGCTATGGCCTGTGACATGAAACTGTCTTCCACAACCTCACCCAGTTTTAAGTCTACTACACATCTGTTTCTGCTTCACCTGTTTGGTATAACTACTCATACACTCGACTATAATCCTACTTAATCCCTGACTTTGTGCAAGTGTACCTAGAAGAATTAATGCTGTTTTGAAGGCAAAGGACAGTCACACCAAATATTGATGTTAGATTTCCCTTCTAATCATTCACTCTGCATTTTATTAATTGATAAAAAATAAACTATTAACACTTCTATTTGTAAATGTTTTCTTACTTCTTTGTCGCTCCTTATTGGGAGACCCAGACAATTGGGGTGTATAGGCTATGCCTCCGGAGGCCGCACAAAGTATTACACTAAAAGTGTAAAGCCCCTCCCCTTCTGCCTATACACCCCCCGTGCTCCCACGGGCTACTCAGTTTTTTGCTTTGTGCGAAGGAGGCAGACATGCACGCACAGCTCCACAGATTGGTCAGCAGCAGCTGCTGACTATGTCGGATGGAAGAAAAGTGGGCCCATATAGGGCCCCCAGCATGCTCCCTTCTCACCCCACTCTTGTCGGCGGTGTTGTTAAGGTTGAGGTATCCATTGCGGGTACGGAGGCTGGAGCCCACATGCTGTTTTCCTTCCCCATCCCCCTCAGGGCTCTGGGTGAAGTGGGATCCTATCGGTCTCCAGGCACTGAGACCGTGCTTCATCCACAACTCCTGTGGAGCCTGCTGGATAGGAGCCGGGTACCGTTCAGGGACATGGCCCTGCTACTTGGAGGTACTCTGTATCCCTGTGGGGACCGCGCACAGCAACACTTCAGCTTTGCTGGGTGTGCTAGTGCACCGGGGACCGCGGCGCTGACCGGGTTAATATGTGCCATTACACACTCAGCGTTGCTGAGTGTGTTTTATGTATAGGGACTGCCGCGCTGACCGCCGCTGCCACGGAAACACTGCGGCGCGGCTGGGACTTGTAGTGCGCCAGGGACTTCCGCGCTGGCCGCGCTTATACGGCGGCAGCGCTTATTACTTGAGTCCCCGGCTTTTTGCGGCCTAGTCTCCTTTTCCTCCCGCCCTCACCCCTGACAGGCAGGGGAAGGGCGGGAAGCTGCACAGAACGAGCAGCACTGAGGGCTGGAGCATGATTTGCATACTCCACCCCTCTCACTGTGCACAGTGCGGCTCCAGTTCCCGCACTTTCTTGGCCACGCCCACGACTCCCTCCCCTCCTCAGGACGCCGGCAGCCATTCCTGTCAGCTCCTCGGACGCAGCAGAGGGGGACAAAGTCTGGGAGACCCAGAAACAGGGACTTGGGTGGCCTCACAACCGCTTTAAGCGGGTGGTAAGCAGCACCTGTGGTGCTAGCCCCATTGTGCAGTAGTGTACCTATACAGTATATGTTTATGGTATATACCTTACACTGTATGGTGCACAGTTGATTGCTGGCTATATACCCTATTGTGTTGCTCAGGGAAGATAATAGCATGGCGCCCACAAAAGGCAGGGGTGCCAAAACACAGGCTTATTATGCTGCCTGCGCCGCATGTACGACCCCACTACCGGCAGGTCCCACTGACCCTCATTGTGTACAGTACTCGGGCCCCGTGACACTTGCTCAGCCAGAGCCTCTGCTAAGAGGGGCCCAGGGGGAGCCACCTGCTGACAATGTCCAGGTGACGGGGACAGAGTTTGCAAAACTCTCTGAGACTATGGCTAAGATACTAGAAGCCTTGCAGTCCAGGCCGGTATCTCAGCACAGGGACTCTGCTGAATCTTTGTTCCCTGGCCCCCCTCAGTTGGACCAACAATGTCCTCCCGGGGTATCTCATAGATCCCAGGCTGAACGTTCTGACATAGACCCCAGCCCCAAACCGACTAAGCGAGCTCGCTTAGATTTTCCCTCAACATCATCATATTGTTCAGGGTCTCAGCGAGGGGAATCTCGGGTTGATGAAGCGGAGGATCAGGATTCTGATCCTGAGGGCGCTCTCAATCTTAATACTCCAGACGGGGACGCCATAGTGAACGATCTTATTGCATCCATCAATCAAATGCTGGATATTTCTCCCTCAGCTCCTCCGGCAGAGGAGTCGGCTTCTCAGCAGGAGAAATTCCGTTTCAGGTTCCCCAAGCATCAGAAAGAAACTGGAGAAAAAACAGGTTTTTTGCCGCGCTTGAAGACCACAGACATTGATGTCGGAACAGATGATTCTTTTATTGTTTCATTCCTACGCGTTTCGGAGATCCAAACTGTCTCCTTCTTCAGGGAAAGAATTTTGAAAATTCTTTCCCTGAAGAAAGAGACAGTTTGGATCTCCGAAACGCGTAGGAATGAAACAATAAAAGAATCATCTGTTCCGACATCAATGTCTGTGGTCTTCAAGCGCGGCAAAAAACCTGTTTTTTCTCCAGTTTCTTTCTGATGTTCCTCCTGTGTAGCAGGGCTGCTGCTGGACCGCTTGGGCGCTCATTCTTGCTATCAATGGTGTTGTGACTGGCACAACCCGATCAGGTGAGTGCATCACTTCTTTATGTTTGCCCAATATATCGGGTAAGACCCTATTGCGCCTTTTCTCTCCCATATAGTAGGTTCCCCAAGCGTACACCGAGTATGTTTCTGGACCACTCTGATTTCAGAGAGGCAGTCCAGAATCACCATGTTTGTCCAGATAAGCGTTTTTTTAAGCGCCTTAAGGATACACGTTATCCCTTTCCCCCTGACGTGGTTAAAGGTTGGACTCAGTGTCCCAAAGTGGATCCTCCAATCTCCAGACTGGCGGCTAGATCCATACTTGCAGTGGAAGATGGGGCTTCACTCAAAGATGCCACTGACAGGCAGATGGAGCTCTGGTTGAAATCCATCTATGAAGCTATCGGCGCTTCTTTTGCCCCAGCATTCGCAGCCGTATGGGCGCTACAAGCTATCTCAGCAGGTCAAGCGCAAATTGAAGCAGCCACATGCACGTCCGCGCCACATGTGGCGTCCATTACCACTCAGACCTCGGCATTTGCGTCTTATGCTATTAATGCTGTCCTGGACTCTGCGAGCCGTACGGCGGTGGCAGCCGCCAATTCGGTGGTACTCCGCAGGGCCTTGTGGCTACGGGAATGGAAGGCAGATTCTGCTTCCAAAAAGCGCTTAACCAGTTTGCCAATCTCTGGCGACAGATTGTTTGGCGAGCGTTTGGATGAAATCATCAAACAATCCAAGGGAAAGGATACATCCTTACCCCAGCCCAAACCGAACATACCCCAACAGAGGAGAGGGCAGTCGAGGTTTCGGTCCTTTCGGGGCGCGGGCAGGTCCCAATTCTCCTCGTCCAAAAGGCCTCAGAAAGAGCAAAGGAACTCTGATGCATGGCGGTCTAAGTCACGTCCTAAAAAGACCACCGGAGGGGCAGCTAACAAAGCGGCTTCCTCCTGACTTTCGACCTCCTCATTCCGCATCCTCGGTCGGTGGCAGGCTCTCCCGCTTTTGCGGCACCTGGCTGCCACGAATAGAAGACCGCTGGGTGAGAGACATTCTGTCTCACGGTTACAAGATAGAGTTCACCTCTCGTCCCCCGACTCGATTCTTCAGGTCATCCCCGCCTCCCGAGCGAGCCGAGGCTCTTCTGCAGGCGCTGCGCACTCTGAAGGCAGAAGGAGTGGTGATCCCTGTTCCTCTTCAGCAACAGGGCCACGGTTTTTACTCCAACTTGTTTGTGGTCCCAAAGAAGGACGGGTCTTTCCGCCCTGTCCTGGACCTGAAACTGCTCAACAAACACGTAAAAACCAGGCGGTTCCGGATGGAATCCCTCCGCTCCGTCATCGCCTCAATGTCCCAAGGAGATTTTCTTGCATCGATCGATATCAAAGATGCTTATCTCCACGTACCGATTGCTCCGGGGCACCAGCGCTTCCTGCGCTTCGCCATAGGAAACGAACACCTGCAGTTCGTGGCACTGCCGTTCGGCCTGGCAACAGCCCCACGGGTTTTTACCAAGGTTATGGCTTCTGTAGTAGCGGTCCTACACTCTCAGGGTCACTCGGTGATCCCGTACTTGGACGATCTGCTGGTCAAGGCACCCTCTCAAGAGGCATGCCAACGCAGCCTCGACGCTACCCTGGAGACTCTCCAGAGTTTCGGGTGGATCATCAATTTTCCGAAGTCAAATCTGACACCGGCCCAATCGCTGACATATCTTGGCATGGAGTTTCATACCCTCTCAGCGATAGTGAAGCTTCCGCTGATCAAGCAGCAGTCACTATACAAAGGGGTACAATCTCTCCTTCAAGGCCAGTCACACCCCTTGAGGCGCCTCATGCACTTCCTGGGGAAGATGGTGGCAGCAATGGAGGCAGTCCCTTTCGCGCAGTTCCACCTGCGCCCTCTTCAATGGGACATCCTACGCAAATGGGACAGGAAGCCGACGTCCCTCGACAGGAACGTCTCCCTCTCTCAGGCGACCAAAGCTTCCCTTCGGTGGTGGCTTCTTCCCACTTCATTATCGAAGGGGAAATCCTTCCTACCCCCATCCTGGGAGGTGGTCACGACGGACGCGAGTCTGTCAGGGTGGGGAGCAGTTTTTCTCCACCACAGGGCTCAGGGTACGTGGACCCAGCAAGAGTCATCGCTTCAGATCAATGTTCTGGAAATACGGGCAGTGTACCTTGCCCTGAAAGCGTTCCAGCAGTGGCTGGAAGGCAAGCAGATCCGAATCCAGTCGGACAATTCCACAGCGGTGGCATACATCAACCACCAAGACGGCACACGCAGTCGGCAAGCCTGCCAGGAAGTCCGGCGGATTTTGCTGTGGGTGGAAGCCACGGCCTCCACCATCTCTGCAGTTCACATCCCAGGCGTGGAAAACTGGGAAGCAGATTATCTCAGTCGCCAGGGCATGGACGCAGGGGAATGGTCCCTTCACCCGGACGTGTTTCAGGAGATCTGTTGCCGCTGGGGGGTGCCGGACGTCGACCTCATGGCGTCCCGGCACAACAACAAGGTACCGATGTTCATGGCTCGGTCTCAAGATCCCAGAGCTCTGGCGGCAGACGCCTTAGTTCAGGATTGGTCGCAGTTTCAGCTCCCTTATGTGTTTCCTCCGCTGGCACTGTTGCCCAGAGTGTTACGCAAGATCAGGGCCGACTGCCGCCGCGTCATCCTCGTCGCTCCAGACTGGCCGAGGAGGTCGTGGTACCCGGATCTGTGGCATCTCACGGTCGGCCAACCGTGGGCACTACCAGACCGACCAGACTTGCTATCCCAAGGGCCGTTTTTCCATCTGAATTCTGCGGCCCTCAACCTGACTGTGTGGCCATTGAGTCCTGGATCCTAGCGTCTTCAGGGTTATCTCAAGACGTCATTGCCACTATGAGACAGGCTAGGAAACCAACGTCCGCCAGGATCTACCACAGGACGTGGAAAATTTTCCTGTCGTGGTGCTCTGCTCAGGGTGTTTCTCCCTGGCCTTTTGCCTTGCCCACTTTTCTGTCCTTCCTTCAATCTGGACTGGGAAAGGGTTTGTCGCTCGGCTCCCTTAAGGGACAAGTCTCAGCGCTCTCTGTGTTTTTCCAGAAGCGCCTAGCCAGGCTTCCACAGGTACGCACGTTCCTGCAGGGGGTTTGTCACATCGTTCCTCCTTACAAGCGGCCGTTAGAACCCTGGGATCTGAACAGGGTGCTGATGGTTCTTCAGAAACCACCATTCGAGCCAATGAGAGATGTTTCTCTCTCACGCCTTTCGCAGAAAGTGGTTTTTCTAGTAGCAGTCACTTCTCTTCGGAGAGTGTCTGAGCTAGCAGCGTTGTCATGCAAAGCCCCTTTCCTGGTGTTTCACCAGGACAAGGTGGTTCTACGTCCGGTTCCGGAATTTCTCCCTAAGGTGGTATCCCCCTTTCATCTCAATCAGGATATCTCCTTACCTTCTTTTTGTCCTCATCCAGTTCACCAATGTGAAAAGGATTTGCACTTGTTAGATCTGGTGAGAGCACTCAGACTCTACATTTCTCGTACGGCGCCCCTGCGCCGCTCGGATGCACTCTTTGTCCTTGTCGCTGGCCAGCGTAAAGGGACACAAGCTTCCAAATCAACCCTGGCTCGGTGGATCAAGGAACCAATTCTCGAAGCTTACCGTTCTGCTGGGCTTCCGGTTCCCTCAGGGCTGAAGGCCCATTCTACCAGAGCCGTGGGTGCGTCCTGGGCTTTGAGGCACCAGGCTACGGCTCAGCAGGTGTGTCAGGCGGCTACCTGGTCGAGCCTGCACACTTTCACGAAACACTATCAGGTGCATACCTATGCTTCGGCGGATGCCAGCCTAGGTAGACGAGTCCTTCAGGCGGCGGTTGCCCACCTGTAGGAAGGGGCCGTTTTACGGCTCTATTACGAGGTATTATTTTACCCACCCAGGGACTGCTTTTGGACGTCCCAATTGTCTGGGTCTCCCAATAAGGAGCGACAAAGAAGAAGGGAATTTTGTTTACTTACCGTAAATTCCTTTTCTTCTAGCTCCAATTGGGAGACCCAGCACCCGCCCCTGTTTTTTTGTGTACACATGTTGTTCATGTTGAATGGTTTCAGTTCTCCGATATTCCTTCGGATTGAATTTACTTTAAACCAGTTTATAATTTTTTTTCCTCCTTCTTGCTTTTGCACCAAAACTGAGTAGCCCGTGGGAGCACGGGGGGTGTATAGGCAGAAGGGGAGGGGCTTTACACTTTTAGTGTAATACTTTGTGCGGCCTCCGGAGGCATAGCCTATACACCCCAATTGTCTGGGTCTCCCAATTGGAGCTAGAAGAAAAGGAATTTACGGTAAGTAAACAAAATTCCCTTCTTTGCAGTATTTTTTCCACACTTGCTTCAAATATTTGCACTCTACTGTATATACTCTTTCATCCTAGTATATCCCCCATATACCGGCATATATACTGTACTTTCCATGTCCTCTCAATACCCGCACCTTTATATACCGCCTTATCCACCCATATGCTTGTAGTGGTGTATTACTGCACATAAATATATATCTACTGCTATATCTGCTCACGTATATCCCCCTTAAACTGCTATATATGCTCATTTACCTGCCGGTCTAATGATGCCTGTTCCTGTGTCCCCAGGGGACGAGCTGCCGTGTGATATGCGGATCCCTTCTGATAAACAGGACAAGCTGCATGGCTGCCTGGAACATCTGTTTAATCAGGTGAGTGAAATCCCTAAGCTGTGACCACCATAGCTATTGTAACCCACCTCCAAACTAACATTATATATGAGGAAGGTAGAGCGCCCACTGGTGGCGGAAATCAGTACAGACACCAGTTTATATGTATCACACCACTAACATTTATTCCATTTCTTTGTCGCTCCTAATTGGGAGACCCAGACAATTGGGTGTATAGCTATGCCTCCGGAGGCCACACAAAGTATTACACTAAAAGTGTAAAGCCCCTCCCCTTCAGCCTATACACCCCCCGTACTGCTATGGGCTCATCAGTTTTCTTGCTTTGTGCGAGACAAACATTCATGGCTCGATCTCAAGATCACAGAGCTCTGGCGGCAGACGCCTTAGTTCAGGATTGGTCGCAGTTTCAGCTTCCTTATGTGTTTCCTCCTCTGGCTCTGTTGCCCAGAGTGTTACGCAAGATAAGGGCCGACTGCCGCCGCGCCATCCTCGTCGCTCCAGACTGGCCGAGGAGGTCGTGGTACCCGGATCTGTGGCATCTCACGGTCGGCCAACCGTGGGCACTGCCAGACCGACCAGATTTGCTATCTCAAGGGCCGTTTTTCCATCTGAATTCTGCGGCCCTCAACCTGACTGTGTGACCATTGAGTCCTGGATCCTAGCGTCTTCAGGATTATCTCAAGAGGTCATTGCCACTATGAGACAGGCTAGGAAACCAACGTCCGCCAAGATTTCCTCCCTAAGGTGGTATCCCCTTTTCATCTCAATCAGGACATCTCCTTACCCTCGTTTTGTCCTCATCCAGTTCACCAATGTGAAAAGGATTTGCACTTGTTAGATCTGGTGAGAGCACTCAGACTCTACATTTCTCGTACGGCGCCTCTGCGCCGCTCCGATGCACTCTTTGTCCTTGTCGCTGGCCAGCGTAAAGTGACACAAGCTTCCAAATCAACCCTGGCTCGGTGGATCAAGGAACCAATTCTCGAAGCTTACCGTTCCTCGGGGCTTCCGGTTCCCTCAGGACTGAAGGCCCATTCTACCAGGGCCGTGGGAGCGTCCTGGGCCTTGCGACACCAGGCTACGGCTCAACAGGTGTGTCAGGCAGCTACCTGGTCGAGCCTGCACACTTTCACGAAACACTATCAGGTGCATACCTATGCTTCGGCAGATGCCAGCCTAGGTAGGCGAGTCCTTCAGGCGGCAGTTGCCCACCTGTAGGACGGAGCCGTTACGGCTCTATTATGAGGTATTATTTACCCACCCAGGGACTGCTTTTGGACGTCCCAATTGTCTGGGTCTCCCAATTAGGAGCGACAAAGAAGAAGGGAATTTTGTTTACTTACCGTAAATTCCTTTTCTTCTAGCTCCAATTGGGAGACCCAGCACCCGCCCCTGTTTTTGTATACACATGTTGTTCATGTTAAATGGTTTCAGTTCTCCGATATTCCTTCGGATTGAATTTACTTTAAACCAGTTTATAATTTTTTCCTCCTTCTGGCTTTTGCACCAAAACTGATGAGCCCGTAGCAGTACGGGGGGTGTATAGGCTGAAGGGGAGGGGCTTTACACATTTAGTGTAATACTTTGTGTGGCCTCCGGAGGCATAGCTATACACCCAATTGTCTGGGTCTCCCAATTGGAGCTAGAAGAAAAGGAATTTACGGTAAGTAAACAAAATTCCCTTCTTTTTTTACTGTAATGCGAGTTCTGTGCTCATCCGTTTCTTCCCCACTTTTCTCCTTGCAGGTAGATGCCATTATTACACTCCTCAAAGGAAAAATGATGTCTAAGACCTTCGAGGAGACAAAGCACTTTCCCATGGAACACAGCCTACAAGGTAAGTGACAGCAGCGAGGTCATGTGACGTCTGACAGCTGCCACCTGTGCAGAAGTGTAAAACGATGGAACTCAACGGACCCAGAATCAGACGGCAGCCAATCAGACGACCGCAGTATAATATCATCATTCTCTGATTGGATGCCAGGTCTATAGATAACTGTGATAAGCGGTGCACATTTTCATCTGCCTGATGGTCTCTGCATTTTCTGGATATGATGGTGTTTGACACCACATGCTTTGTTCCCTATTTTTCCATCTTGTCAGCCTACTCCTAGCACACACTCATCACTGACCCTGGATGACGCCGCACATCCGCCAGCTTGTGGCGTCTAGAGAAGTTTTGGATCCTTCTGGATCCACATCACTCAGAGCTCCTTATTAATGTTGTTTTCTCTCTCCAGAGTTTCAGAAAAAAGAAGAATTCACAATAAAGTGCCGCAGTATGATCCAAATCAGCGTTCGAGAAGATCCATGGAATCTGCCAAACTCCATCAAGATCCTAGTGGAAAGTATCCAGAAATACGTGGAAGATGGGAAGAATCAGCTCCTGCTGGCTCTGCTGAAATGTACAGGTAAGCTCTTTATAACCCCCCCACGGCAGGGGAGACCCGCAGGTGATGTAGGCCGGCTATAACCTTCTTCTCTCCTTGTAGATACGGAGCTGCAGGTCAGGAGGGATGTGATCTTCTGCCAGACGCTGGTCGCTGCCATCTGCACATTCACAGAGCAGCTCATGGCCGCCCTCAACTACCGATATAATAACAATGGCGAGTACGAGGAGAGCAGCCGGGAGGCCAGCAGGAAGTGGCTGGAGCAGATCGCGGTGACTGGTGTCCTCCTCAGCTACCAGTCCCTGCTGTCACCCAGCGTGGTAAATATCCAACTCCATGCATTCTCCTTTCTGAATTATAGCCCCCCATATATGATGGATAAAGGGCGTGGCCCGTATAGTAACTATAAACCTTGCCCACTGTGGAATGAGAGGTCAGGCTCCCCCACACAGCTCTGCCCATGACTGCATCGTCAATAAATCCTTCTATCCAGGAATACTTGTGCAATGAGCATAACACTGGCGTATCAGCCAAGAGCCAAATTCATAGTCCATCAGCGACCTCTAGTGACCACAACTGGAACTGCAGTTAAACACTGACCTGTACAGTAGTTACATACTGTACATAATTACATAGTTGCATAGGTTGAAAAAAAGAGCTAGGTTCATCTACTTCAACTTTCCCCCGCTAATTATATATTTTGTCGCTAAAATATTTATATCCCACAATGTTGAGTGTAATGAGGAAATCATCCAGCCCTCTTTTAAAAGCTGTTCTAGTATCTGCCATCACTAACTCTTGTGGTAGGGCATTCCACAGTCTGACTGCTCTAACTGTAAAGAACCCTTTCCTATTTAGCTGCTGGAATCGCCTTTCTTCCACTCGCAGTGACTGACCCTTGGTCCTTAGTATTGTCTTTGGAAGGAATAAGTCATGTGCCAGTTCTTTGTATTGACCACGTGTGTGTGTGTGTGTGTGTGTGTGTGTGTGTGTATTGTGTGTGTGTGTGTGTGTTTGTGTATTGTGTGTATATGTGTTTTTTTCTGAGATGTGTTTTTTTTTTCTCTAAGCTAAACAAATCATTCAACTCTTCCAATCTCTCATCATATGGGAGGCCTTCCATTGATAGTAATAATCTAGTTGCCCACAATTAAAGTGAATCTAACTTCTGAATGTCCTTTTTAAAATCTGTAGCCGAAAACTGGATCCTATATTCCAGATGTGGCCTTACAAGCGATCTATAGAGGGATGATGGGATCTAATTTCTCTTTTTATACACCCTAAAATATTGTTTGCTTTAGCAGCTGCTGTTTGACATTGAGTGCTGCTGCTCATCTTACTTGTAAACAGAATACCCAAGTCCTTCTCCTGTTCTGTAGTCTTGAGTTTACTTCCATTTAATGTATACGCAGTTATAGGATTACTTCATCCTCTGTGCATTACTCTACATTTATCAACATTAAATCTCATTTGCCAAGTGTTTGCCCATTCTGACATCTTATCCAGATCTTTCTTTGTCGCTCCTAATTGGGAGACCCAGACAATTGGGTGTATAGCTATGCCTCCGGAGGCCACACAAAGTATTACACTAAAAGTGTAAAGCCCCTCCCCTTCAGCCTATACACCCCCCGTACTGCTACGGGCTCATCAGTTTTTATGCTTTGTGCGAAGGAGGTCAGACATCCACGCATAGCTCCACAGCTTAGTCAGCAGCAGCTGCTGACTATGTCGGATGGAAGAAAAGAGGGCCCATAACAGGGCCCCCAGCATGCTCCCTTCTCACCCCACTCTTGTCGGCGGTGTTGTTAAGGTTGAGGTATCCATTGCGGGTACGGAGGCTGGAGCCCACATGCTGCTTTCCTTCCCCATCCCTCAATTAGGGCTCTGGGTGAAGTGGGATCCCTTCGGTCTCCAGGCACAGGAGACCGTGCTCCATCCACAGCTCCTGAGGACCCTGCTGGATAGGAGCCGAGTATCGTTCAGGGACATGGCCCTGCTACTTGGAGGTACTCTGTGTCCCCGTGGGGACCGCGCAGAGCAACACTCCAGCATTGCTGGGTGTGCTAGTGCACCGGGGACAGCAGCGCTGGCTGCATTTGTGCCACTATACACTTCAGCGTCGCTGAGTGTGTTTGTGTCTTTCTTCCCGCCCCCAGCCCTGCCAGTCAGGGGAAGGGCGGGACGCTGTACAGGTCGGCAGCACTGAGGGCTGGAGCATGCTTTGCATACTCCACCCCCCTCACTCTGCACAGTGGGGCACCAGTTCCCGCACTTTTCTGGGTCACGCCCACGGCTCCCTCCTCTCCTCAGGACGCCGGCAGCCATTCCTCTCAGCTCTGCTAACGCTGGAGAGGACAGACAAGCTCAGGGAGACCCAGGCAGGAATTCTGGTGCCCACACAACCGCTTTGCGCAGGCGGTAAGCAGCACCTGTGGTGCTGGCCCCACTAGTGCAGAAGTGTATTTATAGTTTATATGATTATAGTCTATACTTTACACTGTAGGGTGCACTGTTGATTTGTGGCTATATACCCTCCTGTATTGCTCAGAGGAGACAACAGCATGTCGTCCACAAATAGCAAGGGTGCCAAGGCACAGACTTACTATGCTGCCTGTGCAGCATGTACGGCTATACTGCCGGCAGGTTCCACTGACCCTCATTGTGTGCAATGCTCGGCCCCTGTGGCACTTTCTCAGCCGGAGCCTCTGCTAGGGGTGGCCCAGGGAGAACCACCTGTTGACACTGTCCAGGTGACAGGGACGGAGTTTGCAGTTTTTACTGAAAGACTTTCTGAGACTATGGCTAAGATATTAGAAGCCTTGCAGTCCAGGCCGGCATCTCAAGCCAGGGGCACTGTGGAATCATTGTCCCCTGGTTCCCCTCAGTGGGAACAGCAATGTCTTCCCGGGGTGTCTCATGGATCCCAGGGTGAGGTCTCTGACACGGACCGCAGCCCCAGACCGACTAAGCGAGCTCGCTATGAAATTCCCTCGACATCATCACAATGTTCAGGGTCTCAGCGAGAGGACTCTCTGTATGATGAAGCGGAGGTAGCTGGTCAGGATTCTGATCCTGAAGCCGCTCTCAACCTTGATACTCCTGATGGGGACGCCATAGTGAATGATCTTATTGCGTCCATCAATGAAATGTTGAATATTTCTCCCTCAGCTCCTCCTGTGGAGGAGTCAGCTTCTCAGCAGGAGAAATTCCGTTTCAGGTTTCCCAAGCGTACAAAGAGTATGTTTCTGGACCACTCTGACTTCAGAGAGGCAGTCCAGAAACACCGAGCTTATCCAGATAAGCGTTTTTCCAAGCGCCTTAAGGATACACGTTACCCTTTTCCCCCTGACGTGGTCAAGGGCTGGACTCAGTGTCCCAAGGTGGATCCTCCAATCTCCAGACTGGCGGCTAGATCCATAGTTGCAGGGGAAGATGGAGCTTCACTCAAGGATGCCACTGACAGACAGATGGAGCTCTGGTTGAAATCCATCTATGAAGCTATCGGCGCGTCTTTTGCTCCAGCATTCGCAGCCGTATGGGCACTCCAAGCTATCTCAGCTGGTCAGGCGCAAATTGACGCACTCACACGTACGTCTGCGCCGCAGGTGGCATCCATAACCTCTCAAACGTCGGCATTTGCGTCCTACGCTATTAATGCTGTCCTGGACTCTGCGACCCGTACGGCGGTTGCAGCCGTCAATTCGGTGGCAATACGCAGGGCCTTGTGGCTGCGGGAATGGAAGGCAGATTCGGCTTCCAAAAAGTGCTTAACTGGATTGCCATTTTCTGGCGACCGTTTGTTTGGTGAGAGATTGGATGAAATCATCAAACAATCCAAGGGAAAGGAAACATCCTTACCCCAGGCCAAACCAAAAACACCCCAACAGAGGAGGGGACAGTCGAGGTTTCGGTCCTTTCGGGGTACGGGCAGGTCCCAATTCTCCTCGTCCAAAAGGCCTCAGAAGGATCAGAGGAACTCCGACGCATGGCGGTCTAAATCACGCCCTAAAAAGACCGCCGGAGGTGCCGCTACCAAGGCGGCTTCCTCATGACTTACGGCCTCCTCACACCGCATCCTCGGTCGGTGGCAGGCTCTCCCGCTTTTGCGACACCTGGCTGCCACAAGTAAAAGACCGTTGGGTGAGAGACATTTTGTCTCACGGTTACAGGATAGAGTTCAGCTCTCGTCCTCCGACTCGATTCTTCAGAACATCTCCGCCTCCCGAGCGAGCCGAGGCTCTTCTGCAGGCGGTGGGCATTCTGAAGGCAGAAGGAGTGGTGGTCCCGGTTCCTCTTCAGCAACAGGGTCACGGTTTCTACTCCAACCTGTTTGTGGTTCCAAAGAAGGACGGGTCCTTCCGTCCTGTTTTGGACCTAAAACTGCTCAACAAACACGTAAGGACCAGGCGGTTCCGGATGGAATCCCTCCGCTCCGTCATCGCCTCAATGTCCCAAGGAGATTTCCTAGCATCGATCGATATCAAGGATGCTTATCTCCACGTACCAATTGCTCCAGAGCATCAGCGCTTCTTGCGCTTCGCCATAGGAGACGAACACCTTCAGTTCGCGGCACTGCCGTTCGGCCTGGCGACAGCCCCAAGGGTTTTCACCAAGGTCATGGCTACAGTAGTTGCGGTCCTCCACTCTCAGGGTCACTCAGTGATACCTTACTTAGACGATCTGCTGGTCAAGGCACCCTCTCAAGAGGCATGCCAACACAGCCTCAACGTTACTCTGGAGATTCTCCAGAGTTTCGGGTGGATCATCAATTTTCCAAAGTCAAATCTGACACCGGTCCAATCACTGACATATCTTGGCATGGAGTTTCATACTCTTCCAGCGATAGTGAAGCTTCCGCTGGACAAACAGCGTTCACTACAGACAGGGGTACAATCTCTCCTTCAAGGTCGGTCACACCCCTTGAGGCGCCTCATGCACTTCCTGGGGAAGATGGTGGCAGCAATGGAAGCAGTCCCTTTCGCGCAGTTTCACCTGCGTCCTCTTCAATGGGACATCCTACGCAAGTGGGACAGGAGGCCGACGTCCCTAGACAGGAACGTCTCCCTCTCTCAAGCAACCAAAGCTTCCCTTCGGTGGTGGCTTCTTCCCACCTCATTATCGAAAGGAAAATCCTTCCTACCCCCATCCTGGGCGGTGGTCACGACGGACGCGAGCCTGTCAGGGTGGGGAGCAGTTTTTCTCCACCACAGGGCTCAGGGTACGTGGACTCAGCAAGAGTCCTCACTTCAGATCAATGTTCTGGAGATCAGGGCAGTGTATCTTGCCCTAAAAGCGTTCCAGCAGTGGCTGGAAGGCAAGCAGATCCGAATTCAGTCGGACAACTCCACAGCGGTGGCTTACATCAACCACCAAGGTGGGACACGCAGTCGGCAAGCCTTCCAGGAAGTCTGGAGGATTCTGCTGTGGGTGGAAGCCACAGCATCCACCATATCCGCAGTTCACATCCCGGGCGTAGAAAACTGGGAAGCAGACTTTCTCAGTCGCCAGGGCATGGACGCAGGGGAATGGTCCCTTCACCCGGACGTGTTTCAGGAGATCTGTTGCCGCTGGGGGATGCCGGACGTCGACCTAATGGCGTCACGGCACAACAACAAGGTCCCAACATTCATGGTTCGATCTCAAGATCACAGAGCTCTGGCGGCAGACGCCTTAGTTCAGGATTGGTCGCAGTTTCAGCTTCCTTATGTGTTTCCTCCTCTGGCTCTGTTGCCCAGAGTGTTACGCAAGATAAGGGCCGACTGCCGCCGCGCCATCCTCGTCGCTCCAGACTGGCCGAGGAGGTCGTGGTACCCGGATCTGTGGCATCTCACGGTCGGCCAACCGTGGGCACTGCCAGACCGACCAGATTTGCTATCTCAAGGGCCGTTTTTCCATCTGAATTCTGCGGCCCTCAACCTGACTGTGTGGCCATTGAGTCCTGGATCCTAGCGTCTTCAGGATTATCTCAAGAGGTCATTGCCACTATGAGACAGGCTAGGAAACCAACGTCCGCCAAGATTTCCTCCCTAAGGTGGTATCCCCTTTTCATCTCAATCAGGACATCTCCTT
Source organism: Anomaloglossus baeobatrachus (assembly GCF_048569485.1). Taxonomy (NCBI): domain Eukaryota; kingdom Metazoa; phylum Chordata; class Amphibia; order Anura; family Aromobatidae; genus Anomaloglossus; species Anomaloglossus baeobatrachus. The sequence goes on along the minus strand of NC_134357.1, from coordinate 470,452,906 downwards.
ACCCTCGTTTTGTCCTCATCCAGTTCACCAATGTGAAAAGGATTTGCACTTGGTAGATCTGGTGAGAGCACTCAGACTCTACATTTCTCGTACGGCGCCCCTGCGCCGCTCCGATGCACTCTTTGTCCTTGTCGCTGGCCAGCGTAAAGGGACACAAGCTTCCAAATCAACCCTGGCTCGGTGGATCAAGGAACCAATTCTCGAAGCTTACCGTTCCTCGGGGCTTCCGGTTCCCTCAGGACTGAAGGCCCATTCTACCAGGGCCGTGGGAGCGTCCTGGGCCTTGCGACACCAGGCTACGGCTCAGCAGGTGTGTCAGGCAGCTACCTGGTCGAGCCTGCACACTTTCACGAAACACTATCAGGTGCATACCTATGCTTCGGCAGATGCCAGCCTAGGTAGGCGAGTCCTTCAGGCGGCAGTTGCCCACCTGTAGGACGGAGCCGTTACGGCTCTATTATGAGGTATTATTCACCCACCCAGGGACTGCTTTTGGACGTCCCAATTGTCTGGGTCTCCCAATTAGGAGCGACAAAGAAGAAGGGAATTTTGTTTACTTACCGTAAATTCCTTTTCTTCTAGCTCCAATTGGGAGACCCAGCACCCGCCCCTGTTTTTGTATACACATGTTGTTCATGTTAAATGGTTTCAGTTCTCCGATATTCCTTCGGATTGAATTTACTTTAAACCAGTTTATAATTTTTTCCTCCTTCTGGCTTTTGCACCAAAACTGATGAGCCCGTAGCAGTACGGGGGGTGTATAGGCTGAAGGGGAGGGGCTTTACACTTTTAGTGTAATACTTTGTGTGGCCTCCGGAGGCATAGCTATACACCCAATTGTCTGGGTCTCCCAATTGGAGCTAGAAGAAAAGGAATTTACGGTAAGTAAACAAAATTCCCTTCTTTTGTAATATTGTACTATCAAGGTCCGTTTTTAATATCCTACATAGTTTGGTGTCGTCAGCAAAGACTGACACTTTACTATCAATCCCATCCACAAGGTCATTAATAAAGAGATTAAAAAGAATCGGCTGATTATGTAGGAAGGGGTCATTGGCCCCCATAAATTAGATGCTGTGAATGTGGGGGGTGAATAACACCCATGTCTCTGTCTCACAGAAAGAAGAGCGGGTGATGCTGGAGGACATAAAGGCGACGCTGCAAGACCTGGACAAAGTGGTGTTTTACTTCAAGCAGATGGACGAAACGCTGGTAGCCAGTAAGAGACTCTGACCATCATCATCACCCTGATTGCTGACTGATATTCCCACCCTGACCACTGACCCATAGCAACATCCTGACCACTGATATATTATTATCCTCACCAATATCAGATCCATATCATCACACTGACCAGTGTCTGCCTCCATATCACACATAAAGGCTTATTCACGTGTTGCATTTTTGGCATGTTTTTTTCTTTGTCGCTCCTAATTGGGAGACCCAGACAATTGGGTGTATAGCTACTGCCTCCGGAGGCCACACAAAGTATTACACTTAAAAGTGTAAGGCCCCTCCCCTTCTGGCTATACACCCTCCCGTGGGATCACGGGCTCCTCAGTTTTCATGCTTTGTGCGAAGGAGGCACACATACATGCATAGCTCCACTGTTTAGTCAGCAGCAGCTGCTGACTATGTCGGATGGAAGAAAAGAGGGCCATACTAGGGCCCCCAGCATGCTCCCTTCTCACCCCACTCTTTGTCGGCGGTGTTTGTTAAGGTTGAGGTACCCATTGCGGGTACGGAGGCTGGAGCCCACATGCTGCATCCTTCCCCATCCCCCTTCGGGCTCTGGGTGAAGTGGGATTTTTACCGGTCTCCAGGCACTGAGACCGTGCTCCATCCACAGCCCCTGGAGACTCTGCTGGATATGGAGCTGAGTATCGTCAGGGACAGGCCCTGCTACGTCAAGGTACTCTGTGTCCCCGTATATATCGCGCCCACACCGCAGCATTGCTGGGTGTGTTAGTGCGCCGGGGACAACAGCGCTGCGCGCTGGTGCCATTCCTATCTACAGCTCTGCTGAGAGGGGACATGTCTTTGAAACTGCCGCGCCGGCCGCTGTTGTCAGTTTTTTCGCTGCGGCGCGGCTGGGACTTGTGGTGCGCCGGGGACTTCCGCGCTGGCCGTGCATATATGACGGCCGCGCTTATTACTCGAGTCCCCGGCTTTTTGCGGCCTAGTTTCGGTTCGTTCCCGCCCCCAGGCCTGCCAGTCAGGGGAAGGGCGGGACGCTGTACAGATCGTCAGCGCAGAGGGCTGGAGTCTGCTTTGCATACTCCAGCCCTCACACTGGGCACAGTGGGACGCCAGTTTCCCGCACTTTGTTTGAGGCACGCCCACGGTCCGCCCCTCTTCACAGGACGCCGGCAGCCATTCCTGTGTGCAGTCTGAGCTGGAGAGTGGAGACTGGGAGACCCAGACACGGGATTCTGGTGCTCACACACCCGCTTTTTAGCGGGCGGTAAGCTGCCCTCAAGGGCTGACCCCCACTGGTGCCGAAGTGTATATTTGTATTTTATGCTTGCAATACATTGCACTGTACGGTCGCGGTGATTCTCTGCTATATACCCTCCTAGATTACTCAGAGGACACAACAGCATGTCGACCGCAAAAAGCAAAGGTGCCAAGGCACAGGCTTTCTATGCTGCTTGTACCGCATGTGGGGCTGTTCTACCGGCAGGTTCCACTGATCCCCACTGTGTGCAGTGCTCGGCCCCTGTGGCACTTGCTCGGCCGGGGCCTCTGCTGGAGGTGACCCAGGCAGAACCTCCTGTGAATACTGTCCAGGTGACAGGGACGGAGTTTGCAGTTTTTGCTGACAGATTGTCTGTGACTATGACTAAAATTCTTGAAACATTGCAGTCTAGACCAGTAACTCAGGCCATGGGCACTGTTAACTCATTGCTCCCTGGTCCCCCTCAGTTGCAACAGCTCCGGGATCCGGGGGTGTCACTTACATCCCAGAGTGATGGCTCTGACACGGACGACAGTCCCAGACAGCCTAAACGAGCTCGCTATGAGCGGCCCTCGACTTCATCTCACTGGTCAGGGTCCCAGCAGGACTCTCTGTATGATGAGGCGGAGGTAGCTGATCAGGATTCTGATCCTGAGACCGCTCTCAATTTGGATACACCTGACGGTGACGCCATAGTGAATGATCTTATAGCGTCCATCAATAAAATGTTGGACATTTCTCCCCCTGATCCTCTTGTAGAGGAGACAGCTTCACAGCAGGAGAAATTCCATTTCAGGTATCCCAAGCGTAAATTAAGTGTATTTCTGGACCACTCTGACTTTAGAGAAGCAATCCAGAAGCACCACGCTTATCCGGATAAGCGTTTTTCCAAACGGCTTAAGGATACACGTTATCCTTTTCCCCCTGACGTGGTCAAGGGCTGGACCCAGTGTCCCAAGGTGGATCCTCCAATCTCCAGGCTTGCAGCCAGATCCTTAGTTGCAGTGGAAGATGGGGCGGCACTTAAGGATGCCACTGACAGGCAGATGGAGCTCTGGTTGAAGTCCATCTATGAGGCTATCGGCGCGTCGTTTGCTCCAGCATTCGCAGCCGTATGGGCACTCCAAGCTATTTCAGCTGGTCTTACACAGATTGACACAGTCACACGTACATCTGCTCCGCAGGTGGCACCCTTAACCTCTCAAATGTCTGCATTTGCGTCTTACGCGATTAATGCTGTCCTAGACTCTACGAGCCGTACGGCAGTGGCGTCCGCCAACTCCGTGGTTTTACGCAGAGCCTTGTGGTTAAGAGAATGGAAGGCAGATTCTGCTTCCAAAAAGTGTTTAACCAGTTTGCCTTTTTCTCGTGACCGACTGTTTGGTGAGCGCTTGGATGAAATCATTAAACACTCCAAGGGTAAAGATTCATCCTTACCTCAGCCCAGACAAAACAAACCCCAACAGAGGAGAGGACAGTCGGGGTTTCGGTCCTTTCGAGGCTCAGGCAGGTCCCAATTCTCCTCGTCCAAAAGGACTCAAAAGGATCAGAGGAGCTCAGACTCTTGGCGGACTCAGTCACGCCCAAAAAAGACAGCCGGAAGACCCGCTACCAAGGCGGCTTCCTCATGACTTTCGGCCTCCTCTCTCCGCATCCTCGGTCGGTGGCAGGCTCTCCCGCTTTGGCGACATTTGGCTGCCACAGGTCACAGACCGTTGGGTGAGAGACATTCTGTCTCACGGGTACAGGATAGAGTTCAGCTCTCGTCCTCCAACTCGCTTCTTCAGAACTTCTCCACCTCCCGACCGAGTCGTTGCTCTGCTGCTAGCGGTGTCCACTCTAAAAGCGGAAGGAGTGGTGACTCCCGTCCCTCTTCAGGAACAGGGTCACGGTTTTTACTCCAACTTGTTTGTGGTGCCAAAAAAGGACGGGTCATTTCGTCCCGTTCTGGATCTAAAACTGCTCAACAAGCACGTAAAAACCAGGAGGTTCCGAATGGAATCCCTTCGCTCCGTCATCGCCTCAATGTCTCAAGGAGATTTCTTTTTCGCTCCTAATTGGGAGACCCAGACAGTGGGTGTATAGCTACTGCCCTCTGGAGGCCGCACAAAGAACTACACTTAAAAGTGTAAGGCCCCTCCCCTTCTGGCTATACACCCTCCCGTAGGAGTACAGATTCCTCAGTTTTAGCTTTGTGCGCAAGGAGGTCAGACACGCACGCATAGCTCCATTGTTTTTAGTCAGCAGCAGCTGCTGACTATGTCGGATGGAAGAAAAGAGGACACATATAGTGTCCCCAGCATGCTCCCTTCTCACCCCACTGTATGTCGGAGGTGTTTGTAAGGTTGAGGTACCCATTGCGGGTACGGCGGCAGGAGCCCACATGCTGATTCCTTCCCCATCCCTTTTTACAGGGCTCTGGGTGAAGTGGGATTTACTGGTCTCCAGGCACTGAGACCGGGCTCCATCTACAGCCCCTGGACAAGATGCTGGATGGAGCGGAGTACATCAGGGACATGGCCCTGCATCCTCAAGGTACTCTGTGTCCCCGTGCAGGCGCTCACACCGCAGCATGCTGGGTGTTGTAGTGCGCCGGGGGACATCAGCGCTACGGCGCTTGTGCCATGGCCTCATTCAGCTTAGCTGAAGCAGGCACACTTCCAGGAATCGGTCGCGCCGGCCGCTGGGACTGCGGCGCGGCTGGCACTTGTGGTGCGCCGGGGACTTCAGCGCGGCCCGCGCTTTTACGGCGGCCGCGCTGATAACTCGAGTCCCCGGCTTTTGCGGCCTGCTTCCGTTCGTTCCCGCCCCCGGACCTGCCAGTCAGGAGAGGGGCGGGACGCTGGCCACATCTAGAGATCGGTCATGCCGGCCGCTGGGACTGCGGCGCGGCTGGCACTTGTGGTGCGCCGGGGACTTCAGCGCGGCCCGCGCTTTTACGGCGGCCGCGCTGATAACTCGAGTCCCCGGCTTTTGCGGCCTGCTCCCGTTCGTTCCCGCCCCCAGACCTGCCAGTCAGGAGAGGGGCGGGACGCTGGCCAGTGCATCAGCGCTGAGGGCTGGAGTCGTTTTTACATACTCCAGCCCTCACAATCGGCACAGAGGGGACACTGTTTCCCGCACTTTTGTTTGGGAACTCCCACGGACCGCCCCTCTCCACAGACGCCGGCAGCCATTCCTGCTGACACGCTGAGCTGCAGAGGGGAGCCGGGGAGACCCAGACAAGGATTTCTGCAGCCTCTTACCCGCTATTCAGCGGGCGGTAAGCAGCCCTCAGGGCTCACCCCTCTTGTGCCAGTAGTATCCTTAGTATTTTGTTGCTACAAATACTTGGTATTACATAGCGCTGGTCGCCCTTTGGCTATAGACTCTCTCACATTCAGAGAGCCAGCAGCATGTCGTCCGCAAAACGCAAGGGTGCCAAAGCACAGACATTATATGCTTCCTGCACCGCATGTGGGACTTTTCTACCGGCAGGCTCCACAGACCCCCATTGTGTGCAGTGCTCGGCCCCTGCGGCGCTTGCACAGCCGGGGCCTCTGCTGGACGTGACCCAGGGTGTACCACCTGTGAATGCTGTCCAGGTGACAGGCACTGAGTTTGCAGCTTTTGCTGACAGAATGTCTCTCACTATGTCACAAATTCTTGACACATTGCGAGCTAGGCCTGTACTTCAGGCCACGGACACTGTGCAATCATTGCCCCCTGGTCCCCCTCAGCTCCAAGCTTCGGGGCGGGCATATACACCTCAGGGTGAAGACTCTGACTCGGACGATGGCCCCGGGCAGCCTAAGCGGGCTCGCTATGACGGGCCTTCACATTCATCCCAATGGTCAGGATCCCAGCGAGATGAATCTATGGGTGATGAGGCGGACGTAACTGATCAGGATTCTGATCCTGGAACCGCTCTCAATCTAGATACACCAGATGGTGACGCCATAGTTAATGATCTTATATTTAACATCAATAAGATGTTAAATATTTCCCCACCAGCTCCTCTTGTGGAGGAGTCAGCTTCGCAGCACGAGAGAATCCATTTCAGATACCCTAAGCGTACTTTAAGCACTTTTCTGGACCACGCTGACTTTAGAGACGCAATCCAGAAACCCCACGCTTATCCTGAAAGGCGTTTTCCTAAACGGCTTAAAGATACACGCTATCCTTTTCCCCCTGAGGTGGTCAAAGGTTGGACCCAGTGTCCAAAAGTGGATCCTCCAATTTCCAGGCTTGCAGCTAGATCCTTGGTTGCAGTTGAAGATGGAGCGGCACTTAAAGATGCCACTGACAGGCAGATGGAGCTCTGGCTGAAATCCATCTATGAAGCGATTGGAGCGTCATTAGCGCCTTCTTTTGCAGCCGTATGGGCACTCCAGGCTATCTCAGCCGGGCTTGCGCGAGTTGACTCCGTCACACGTGCATTTGCCCCGCAGGTAGCACCATTGACCTCGCAAATGGCGGCATTCGCGTCGTACGCGATTAATGCTGTTCTTGACGCTACAAGCCGCACGGCAGTGGCGTCAGCCAACTCCGTTGTTTTGCGTAGGGCCCTGTGGTTGAGACATTGGAAAGCAGATTCTCATTCCAAGAAGTGCTTAACCAATTTGCCTTTTTCTCGTGACCGATTGTTTGGAGAGCGTTTGGATGAAATCATCAAACACTCCAAGGGTAAGGACTCATCCTTACCGCAACACAGACAAAACAGACCCCAACAGAGGAAGGGTCAGTCTGGTTATCGGTCCTTTCGAGGACCGGGCAGGTCCCAATTCGCATCGTCAAAAAAGACTCAAAAGGACCAGAGACGCTCAGATTCTTGGAGGTCTCAGTCACGCCCAAAAAGGGCAGCCGGAGGAACCGTTGCCAAAACGGCGTCCTCCTGACTTGAGGTCTCCGATTCCCACACCCGCGGTCGGTGGGAGGCTTTCCCACTTTGGCGACATCTGGCTGTCACACGTCAAAGACCGTTGGGTGAGGGATATTCTGTCTCACGGGTACAGGATAGAGTTCAGTTCTCGTCCGCCAACTCGTTTCTTCAGAACTTCTCCCCCACCAGACCGAGCCGATGCTCTGTTGCAGGCGGTGGCCGCTCTAAAAGCGGAAGGAGTGGTGACCTCTGTCCCTCTTCAGGAACAAGGTCACGGTTTTTACTCCAATCTGTTTGTGGTCCCAAAAAAGGACGGATCGTATCGGCCCGTCCTGGATCTAAAGTTGCTCAACAGACACGTAAAAGTCAGGAGGTTCCGGATGGAATCCCTACGCTCCGTCATAGCCTCAATGTCTCAAGGAGATTTTCTAGCATCAATAGATATCAAAGATGCGTATCTCCACGTGCCGATCGCACCAGAGCATCAGCGTTTCCTACGCTTCGTCATACACGACGAACACCTGCAGTTCGTAGCGTTACCTTTCGGTCTGGCAACAGCCCCCCGGGTCTTCACCAAGGTCATGGCAGCAGTAGTAGCTGTTCTGCACTCGCAGGGTCACTCGGTCATCCCGTATCTAGACGACCTGCTTATAAAGGCACCCTCTCAAGAGGCATGCCAACACAGTCTGAAAGTGGCACTAGACACTCTCCAGAGTTTCGGGTGGATTATCAACTTTCCAAAGTCTCATCTAACCCCGACCCAATCTCTGACTTATCTTGGCATGGAGTTTCATACTCTCTCAGCGATAGTGAAGCTTCCACTGGACAAGCAGTGCTCGCTGCGGACTGGAGTGCAATCTCTCCTTCAGAGCCAGTCGCACTCACTGAGGCGCCTCATGCATTTCCTAGGAAAGATGGTAGCAGCAATGGAGGCAGTCCCGTTCGCGCAGTTTCATCTGCGCCCTCTACAATGGGACATTCTACGCCAATGGGACGGGAAATCGACGTCCCTCGACAGGACTGTCTCCCTCTCTCAGACTGCCAAGGACTCTCTGCGTTGGTGGCTTCTCCCCGCCTCATTGTCACAGGGAAAGTCGTTCCTTCCCCCGTCCTGGGCAGTGGTCACGACGGATGCGAGCCTATCAGGGTGGGGAGCGGTGTATCTCCACCACAGGGCTCAGGGGATGTGGACTCTGGAAGAGTCCACCCTGCAGATCAATGTTCTGGAAATCAGAGCAATCTATCTTGCCCTGCGAGCCTTCCAACAATGGCTGGAAGGCAAACAGATTCGGATTCAGTCGGACAATTCCACGGCGGTGGCGTACATCAACCACCAAGGGGGAACACGCAGTCGCCAAGCCTTTCAAGAAGTCCAACGGATTTTGACGTGGGTGGAAAGCAGAGCGTCCACCATATCCGCAGTTCACATCCCAGGCGTGGAAAACTGGGAAGCAGACTTTCTCAGTCGCCAGGGCATGGACGCAGGAGAATGGTCTCTTCACCCGGACGTGTTTCAGCAGATCTGTTGCCGCTGGGGGACGCCGGACGTCGATCTGATGGCGTCACGACACAACAACAAGGTCCCAGTTTTCATGGCACGGTCTCACGATCACCGAGCACTGGCGGCAGACGCCTTGGTTCAGGATTGGTCGCAATTCCGACTCCCCTATGTGTTCCCACCTCTAGCATTGTTACCCAGAGTTCTCCGGAAAATCAGGTCCGACTGCCATCGAGCCATACTCGTCGCTCCAGATTGGCCAAGAAGGTCGTGGTACCCGGATCTGTGGCATCTCACGGTAGGCCAACCGTGGACACTACCAGACCGTCCAGATTTGCTGTCTCAAGGGCCGTTTTTCCATCTGAATTCTGCGGCCCTGAACCTGACTGTGTGGCCATTGAGTCCTGGATCCTAGCGACCTCAGGTTTATCTCATGAAGTTGTTGCCACAATGAGACAGGCTAGAAAACCATCCTCAGCTAAGATTTATCACAGAACGTGGAAGATATTCTTAGCGTGGTGCATGGCTCAAGGGTTTTCTCCCTGGCCATTTGCATTGCCAACTTTTCTTTCCTTCCTGCAGTCTGGGTTGGAAAAAGGCTTGTCGCTTAGCTCTCTTAAGGGTCAAGTCTCCGCGCTATCCGTATTCTTTCAGAAGCGCTTGGCACAGCTTTCTAAAGTACGCACTTTTCTCCAAGGAGTTTGTCATATCGTTCCTCCTTACAGACGGCCATTGGAACCCTGGGATCTGAACAAGGTTCTCATTGCTCTCCAGAAGCCGCCTTTCGAGCCTTTGAAAGAGGTCCCCCTTTCTCGGCTTTCACAAAAGGTAGTTTTTCTTGTGGCGGTCACGTCTCTTCGAAGAGTGTCCGAGCTAGCGGCGTTATCTTGCAAATCTCCCTTCCTGGTGTTTCACCAAGACAAGGTAGTACTGCGTCCAATTCCAGAGTTTTCTCCCAAGGTGGTTTCTTCCTTTCATCTCAATCAGGATATCACTTTACCATCTTTGTGTCCGCATCCAGTTCACCAATTTGAAAAGGGTTTACATCTGTTGGACCTGGTGAGAGCACTCAGGATTTACATTTCTCGCACGGCGGCTCTACGCCGTTCTGATGCGCTCTTTGTCCTAGTCGCTGGTCAGCATAAGGGATCGCAAGCTTCCAAATCCACCCTGGCGCGGTGGATCAAGGAACCAATTCTTCACACATACCGTTCTGCTGGGCTTCCGATTCCATCTGGACTGAAGGCCCATTCTACCAGAGCCGTGGGTGCGTCCTGGGCATTGCGGCATCAGGCTACGGCTCAGCAAGTGTGCCAGGCGGCTACCTGGTCGAGTCTGCACACGTTTACCAAACACTATCAAGTGCATACCTACGCTTCGGCAGATGCCAGCCTAGGTAGACAGGTCCTTCAGGCGGCGGTGGCCCACCTGTAGGAAGAGGCTGTCTGACAGCCCGTTCATGTGGTATCTTTTTACCCACCCAGGGACTGCTTTTGGACGTCCCACTGTCTGGGTCTCCCAATTAGGAGCGAAAAAGAAGAAGGGAATTTTGTTTACTTACCGTAAATTCCTTTTCTTCTAGCTCCAATTGGGAGACCCAGCACCCGCCCTATTTGTTCTTAGGGTTTCGTTTTTCGGGTGCACATGTTGTTCATGTTGTTTCTTAAGTTCTCCGATCATGTTATCGGATTGAATTTGTTTTTGAAACTGTTATTGGCTTTCCTCCTTCTTGCTTTGGTACTAAAACTGAGGAATCTGTACTCCTACGGGAGGGTGTATAGCCAGAAGGGGAGGGGCCTTACACTTTTAAGTGTAGTTCTTTGTGCGGCCTCCAGAGGGCAGTAGCTATACACCCACTGTCTGGGTCTCCCAATTGGAGCTAGAAGAAAAGGAATTTACGGTAAGTAAACAAAATTCCCTTCTTCCTAGCATCTATAGACATCAAGGATGCTTATCTCCACGTGCCGATTGCTCCAGAGCACCAGCGTTTTCTACGCTTCATTATAGGAGACGAACACCTTCAGTTCGTAGCTCTGCCTTTCGGGCTGGCGACAGCCCCACGTGTCTTCACCAAGGTCATGGCAGCAGTAGTAGCAGTCCTGCACTCTCAAGGTCACTCTGTGATCCCGTATTTGGACGATCTACTTGTCAAGGCACCCTCTCAAGAGGCATGCCAACACAGCCTGAACGTTGCGCTGGAGACTCTCCAGAGTTTCGGGTGGATCATCAACTTTTCAAAGTCAAATCTGACCCCGACTCAATCGCTAACATATCTTGGCATGGAGTTTCATACTCTCTCAGCGATAGTGAAGCTTCCGCTGGACAAACAGCGTTCACTACAGACAGGGGTGCAATCTCTCCTTCAAGGCCAGTCACACCCCTTGAGACGCCTCATGCACTTCCTAGGGAAGATGGTAGCAGCAATAGAAGCAGTACCTTTCGCGCAGTTTCATCTCCGTCCACTACAATGGGACATTCTCCGCAAATGGGACGGGAAGTCGACGTCCCTCGACAGAGACGTCTCCCTTTCTCAGGCGGCCAAGGAATCTCTTCGGTGGTGGCTTCTTCCCACCGCTTTGTCGAAAGGAAAGTCATTTCTACCACCATCCTGGGAGGTAGTCACGACAGACGCGAGTCTATCGGGGTGGGGAGCAGTGTTTCTCCACCACAGGGCTCAAGGGACGTGGACTCAGAAAGAGTCCACCCTTCAGATCAATGTTCTGGAAATCAGAGCAGTGTATCTTGCCCTACAAGCCTTCCAGCAGTGGCTGGAAGGCAAGCAGATCCGAATTCAGTCGGACAACTCCACAGCGGTAGCGTACATCAACCACCAAGGTGGAACACGCAGTCGGCAAGCCTTCCAGGAAGTCCAGCGGATTCTGACGTGGGTGGAAGACACAGCATCCACCATATCCGCAGTTCACATCCCAGGCGTGGAAAACTGGGAAGCAGACTTCCTCAGTCGCCAGGGTATGGACCCAGGGGAATGGTCCCTTCACCCGGACGTGTTTCAGGAGATCTGTTGCCGCTGGGGGATGCCGGACGTCGACCTGATGGCGTCATGGCACAACAACAAGGTCCCGGCTTTCATGGCACGGTCTCACGATCACCGAGCTCTGGCGGCAGACGCCTTAGTTCAGGATTGGTCACAGTTCCGGCTACCTTATGTGTTCCCACCTCTGGCATTGTTACCCAGAGTGCTGCGCAAGATCAGGGCCGACTGCCGCCGCGCCATCCTCGTCGCTCCAGACTGGCCGAGGAGATCGTGGTACCCAGATCTGTGGCACCTCACGGTGGGCCAACCATGGGCACTACCAGAACGACCAGACTTGCTGTCTCAAGGGCCGTTTTTCCATCTGAATTCTGCGGCCCTGAACCTGACTGTGTGGCCATTGAGTCCTGGATCCTAGCGTCTTCAGGATTATCTCGAAAGGTTATTGCCACCATGAGACAGGCTAGGAAACCATCCTCCGCCAAGATCTACCACAGGACGTGGAAGATATTCTTATCTTGGTGCGCTGCTCAGGGAGTTTCTCCCTGGCCTTTTGCATTGCCTACTTTTCTTTCTTTCCTGCAATCCGGGTTGGAAAAAGGTTTGTCGCTCAGCTCCCTTAAAGGACAAGTCTCAGCGCTATCTGTATTTTTTCAGAAGCGCCTAGCACGACTTACTCAGGTACGCACGTTCCTGCAAGGAGTTTGTCATATCGTCCCTCCTTACAAGCGGCCGTTAGAGCCCTGGGATCTGAACAAGGTTCTAATTGCTCTCCAGAAGCCGCCTTTCGAGCCTATGAAGGATGTTTCCCTTTCTCGTCTTTCACAGAAAGTGGCCTTTCTAGTAGCGGTCACGTCTCTTCGGAGAGTGTCCGAGCTTGCGGCGCTGTCATGCAAATCTCCCTTCCTGGTGTTTCACCAGGACAAGGTGGTTCTACGTCCGATTCCTGAGTTTCTCCCTAAGGTGGTATCCCCCTTTCATCTCAATCAGGATGTCACATTACCTTCCTTGTGTCCTCATCCAGTCCATCAATTTGAGAAAAGTTTGCATTTGTTGGATCTGGTCAGAGCACTCAGGATCTACATTTCCCGCACGGCGCCCTTTCGCCGCTCGGATGCACTCTTTGTCCTTGTCGCTGGTCAGCGTAAAGGGTCGCAAGCTTCCAAATCCACCCTGGCTCGGTGGATCAAGGAACCAGTTCTTGAAACCTACCGTTCTGCGGGGCTTCCGGTTCCTTCAGGGCTGAAGGCCCATTCTACCAGAGCCGTGGGTGCGTCCTGGGCATTACGGCACCAGGCTACGGCTCAGCAGGTGTGCCAGGCGGCTACCTGGTCGAGTCTGCACACCTTTACCAAGCATTATCAGGTGCATACCTACGCTTCGGCGGACGCCAGCCTAGGTAGACAAGTCCTTCAGGCGGTGGTTGCCCACCTGTAGGACAGGGCTGTTTGACGGCCCTATCACGAGGTATTCTTTTACCCACCCAGGGACTGCTTTTGGACGTCCCAATTGTCTGGGTCTCCCAATTAGGAGCGACAAAGAAGAAGGGAATTTTGTTTACTTACCGTAAATTCCTTTTCTTCTAGCTCCAATTGGGAGACCCAGCACCCGCCCTGTTTTCTTAGGGATTTTTGGTTTTTTCGGGTACACATGTTGTTCATGTTGAATGGTTTCGGTTCTCCGAGGTTTCTTCGGATTGAATTTGTCTTTAAACCTGTTATTGGCTTTCCTCCTTCTTGCTTTTGCACTAAAACTGAGGAGCCCGTGATCCCACAGGAGGGTGTATAGCCAGAAGGGGAGGGGCCTTACACTTTTAAGTGTAATACTTTGTGTGGCCTCCGGAGGCAGTAGCTATACACCCAATTGTCTGGGTCTCCCAATTGGAGCTAGAAGAAAAGGAATTTACGGTAAGTAAACAAAATTCCCTTCTTTTTCGCTACGGAAAAGAAGGCAGTGTTTTACTATACCAGTAAAGTGAATGAGAGTTTGGAAGTCTCACGTACGTGCCGTTTTGTTGGTTTTTTTTTTGTAGACTTGAAGAAGTTTCATTCTCCAGCATGTCAATTCCTTCAGTGTTTTTGCAGCTTTTTTCACCCAATCAAATGAATGAGAAAAACACATAAAAAGTGCATATTTAACGCAGTGTTACTCCTGGTGCAGAAATCTGTGCTGCAAATACTCAACTTGTGCACATACCCTGATGCACACACCCACAAGCAGGTGGAGGAATCCTCCTAAATCCAGCTCACCATGTGCACTTGGAAGTCCTTTTAGATGGTGCACGGAAAATCTCCAGCCAAGAGGTTAGCACAAAAATTCAGGAATCCGGCACAGCATCTTCATAAAAAAACAAATTTTATTGATCCATTAAAATCCAAAAAAACGGACAACACTCGTTTCGGGGACACCCTTGTTCACAATCCGTGATTGTGAACAAGAATGTCCCTGAAACACGTCTTGTCCGTTTTATTGGATTTTAATGGATCAATAAAATTTGGTTTTTTAATGAAGATGCTGTGCTAGATTCCTGAATTGTTCTGATGCACATGTGTCGCCCGGGGATAAGGGGTACTCAGATCCGGGCCACGGGGTCACTTCTGTGGGTATCACGGTGGCGTGACCCGGTCTGTGATCCCAGGCTCCAGAGTAAGAAGGGGATTAGGTAAGGGAGATTGTCCGTGACGCCACCCGTGGTGTGCGGTGAGGTAACGGAGCACCGCCGCTGCTGGTAAATGGATCCCGGGGATGGTGGTGGGCAGCAAGGTGGTGATTTGCCTCCACGGGTAGGGTGTTGGTGTCCCGGGACCCCGGTGAGGTGGTGCAGGGAGGAGATGGAGACCGTCTGAGAGCTGTGCGCCCGGTTGGATCGGGGGATGTTGTTACTCACAGTTCGCTTTTCAAGGAAATTCACACAGAGTCAGGAATTAACCAGAAATTGCCGGTGTCTGCAGCCTTCGGTGCGGAGGGTGTTTGGGGTCCCACACACAGTACAGCAGGATCCTGGTCTTGTTTTGCAGCCAGACGCTTCTTTCTCCTTCCTCAGTCGGGAACGGGGAGCCCACTCCCCCTGCAGTGATCCGGGTCACCCCTTGATGCCGGCGGGCCACTACCCTGCCCCGGCCACCTCGGGCCCCTTCCTCACACTTCCCTTCCTTATAGCAGCCAGGAGCTATCTCTCCTGGTCTGCTCTCTTCACACTCCAAACTCACTTTGCTCCAGCCCCTCCCCTCGCTGCTCTGTTTAGCTCTTACACTGGGGGTGTGTGTCTGTCCTGCAGCACTGGTGTGGGATCAGGTTACCAAGGAGGAGAATGGCCTACACTTTGCTTGATGTCTGCAGGCCCTGTTACACCCTGGTTTTGCCAGGGCGTCACACACACAGTATGAGGAGAAGACATGACTGTCCCCGGACAGATTGCTCAGTAAGGCGGTGTTCACACAGTTATTTTGACACATTCAAAAAACAGCAAAGTAGTAACCACACCAGGAAACCTTAATTTTCTTTTTCCTTTTATTTTCCTGAAACTTTTTTGAAGAAGTTTTGGAAGTGATTTTTCTTTCCTGAAGAGTTTCTTTTTTCAGTCTTTCGATTGTCCAGTATCAGGTCTCCTTCTGTTTCAGAGAAGTGACGTCTATTTTGTTTTTATTCCCAGTTTTTCAAATCCTCTTCAGGAAAATATAAGTTTCAAAAACTCTTCATATGAACAGCAAAGAGTTTTCCAAAAATTTTCCAAGCAGTTTTTTTTAGGTGGATTAACTCTAAAACACTTCTTCAGAAAACTCCATGTGCACATCTCTAAGAGCTTGATCTTCCTGCGTCTTTTTCTGAAGGTCTGAAACATCTATTTTTCAAGCAGAAATGGCTTCAGTAATTGCCCTTTTTTTTCCTGGAGTTTTGTAAACTTCAAGCATTTTTTTGCTTCCTGACTTCTTTTTAAAAAGTTCTTTAATCGTTTTTTTATTGTTTCTTTTTTAACTGATGTTTAGCTAGCATTTTTTTAATATTCATTAGACAATGGAGAAAATGCTGACTTTTTTTTTTTTTTATAAACAAAAACACAAGCTAAGCTAAAACCAACCCTCCCACTTGTATTTTCAGCCTACACATTGGCTTTTGTTGGAAAGTAGTGATTGTCTTCCTAGTGGAAAAGGCCTGAACATATGAACACCATGTTGTTTTCCCATACAAATTAACAAGATCTTTCTTTTAATTGTTTTGTTAGAGCCTTTTCCACCATCTTTTATTCTAAGCAAACCGGCTCTAAAAAAACAGCAGAACAAAGATGCAGTGTGAATATACCCCGAGACTCCTGCACCATGACCGCCATGTCCCTAACTGCTCTGAGCGGGGATCTGTGCCGCTGACCTCTCGGCTCCCTCTTGTAGACTCTTTGACCTGAAGGATAATTGACTCCTCTATCCCCCCGACTCGTGCCCCCAGCAGGCAGGTGTAACACATTGTTTCCCCCCCAGATACAGCCGTCTTCCACCATATAGAAGGATGCCGCCAGTCCCTCAAGGTCGTCTTTTACCTGGACAGTTTCCATTTCTCAAAACTGCCAATAAAGTTTGAGCACGGCGGCTGCTTGAAGCTTCAGTCCGTCCTATTCACACAAGGTGAGTTAACCCTGTATGGGCGACGTCCCACCGGGAGCTGTACAATTAGGGTCCGGCTAGTGACAGAGGCTGTCAGATTAATAGCTGGTGTCTGATTACATTTTTATTTAAAAATATTCAGTAGATATATATTTTTCAGTCTCTGTTACGCATCTTTGAGGGCCTCCTGTACATTTCCCTCCTCTTACTCACGACCCATACTCTTTGTCATTGCAGCTCTGGACAGTGCAGAGGGGCAGCCAGGCAGTATTGTACCCCCGGAGGAGATTCGGCAGCAGATTAACCAGAATTCCCTGGAAAAGGTGCAGAATTACTACCGGAAAATCAGGTAAAGCTGCAAATGGGAGTTTTCACTATATTTAGCTCTTGCTATGACCAGTTCCTAGAACTACTTCATCAAATTGTCAGAACTTAAACAAGAGACGAAAATCCGAGAGAACTGAGAATTCACAGCAATCTACCCCAATAAAGGATACCCGCCATGTTTAACCTTCTAAGGCTATGTGCACACGTGTGCGCTCTGCACTGCACCTAAAAGGTGCGCTTCAGAGCGCAGCTGAAAAGCTCCGTTCTGAAGCGCATGGTGCCGGCGAGAACGTGCGCTCTGCCTGCAGATCCTGCCATAGACAGAGCAGGGGCTGCCGGCAAGGCGCACGGAAGAAGTGACATGTCACTTCTTAGAACGCAGCGATTCGGGCAGCAGCCGAATCGCTGCGCTCCAAGACGCCACGTGCGCACGGCCCCTGCACAGTCTCCATAGATTGTGCAGGGGACGCAGGACACATGCAGTTACGCTGCGCTACAAAGAGCAGCGTAACTGCATGAATTACGCACACGTGCGCACATAGCCTAACAATGCAGCCTAGTTTGGACCTTAGGGATGCTGGGATTTTTATTTTATTCTGGGATTGAGGTTTCTAAACCAATACACCTGATAATGTGTGGTTAGAAGTATCTAATATACAAGTTGCAACCTGCTATAGGAGCCATAATATCGCTTTATCAAGATCTGTATCTACAGTATATCAGAAAAGTGAGTACACCCCTCAGATTTTGTAATGTTTTTTATTATATCTTTTCATGGGACAACACTGAAGATATGACACTCTTATACAATGTAAAGTAGTCAGTGTACAGCTTGTATAACAGTGTAAATTTGGTGCCCTCTATATAACTCAACACAGCTATTAATGTGTAAAGCGCTGACAACAAAAGTGAGTACACCTGTAAGTGAAAATGGATAGATTGTGTCTAAAGTGTCACAATTTTGTCTGGCCACCATTATTTTCAAGCACTGCATTAAATCTCTTGGGGAGATGGAGTTCACTAGAGCTTCATAGGAGCCACTGGATCCTCTTCCATCTTCCATGACATCACAGAGCTGGTGGATGTTAGAGACCTTGCACTCCTCTATCTTAAATTTGATGATTCCCCACAGATGCTCAATAGGGTTTAGATCTGGAGAGATCCTTGATCAGTCCAGCACCTTTACCCTCAGTTTCTTTAGCAAAGCTGTGGTCGTCGTGGAGGTCTGTTTGGGGTTTTTAGGTTGGATTACTGCCCTGTGGCCTAGTTTCTGATGGGAGGGGATCATGCTTTGTTTCAGTATGCCACAGTACATATTGGCATTCATTTACCTCAATGAACTGCAGCTCCCAACAGCCGGCAGCACTCACCCCAAACCATGACACTCCAACCACCATGCTTGACTGTAGGCAGGACACACTTGTCTTTGTACTCCTCACCTGGTTGGCGCCACACACACACTTTACACCATCTGAATAAAATACGTTTATTTAGGTCTCATCAGACCACAAGACATGGTTTCAGTAATCCATGGCATCAGTCTTTTTGTTTTCTGCAAACTGTTTGCAGGCTTTCTTGAGCATCATCTTTTGAAGAGGCTTCCTTCTGGGATGACAGCCATGAAGACCAATTTCATGCAGAGTGCTGCATATGGTCTGAGCACTGACAGTCTAACCCCCCCCCCTTCCCGCCCCTTTAACCTCTGCAGCAGTGCTGGCAGCACTCATACATCTATTTTGAAGAGACAACCTCTGGATATGACACTGAGCACGTGCACTCAACTTCTTTGATCGACCTTTGCACAGCCTGTTTTGAGTGGAATCTGTCTTGTTAAACCTCTGTATGGTCTTGGCCACCATGCCTGCAGCTCAGTGTTAGGGTGTTGGCAATCTTTTTATAGACTAGGCCATTTTTATGTTGAGCAACAATTCTTTTTTTCAGATCCACAGAGAATTCTTTGCCATGAGGGGCCGTGTGGAGCTTCCAGTAACCAGTATGAGAGAGGGTGAGAGCGATAACTGTAACTCACCTGCTTCCCATTCACACTTGAGACCTTGTAACACTAAGGAGTCACATGACACCGGGGAGGAAAAATGGCTGATTGGGCACAATTTGGCCCATTTCACTTAGAGGTGTACTCACTTTTGATACCAATTTTTAGACATTAATGGCTGTGTGTTCCGTCATTTAGAGTACACACCAAATTTATACTGTTATACAAGCTGTACACTGACTACTTTACATTGTATCAAAGTGTCAGATCTTCAGTGTTGTCTCATGAAAAGATATAATACAATATTTACAAAAATGTGAGGGATGTATGCTCATTTGCTTGGTGCTAGCATAAAAATCATCATTATCAATAGCGAACCACCGCGTGTAAATGGCGGATGTGCTGCCTATAGCATGGTAGTGTATTGGGACCGTGTTAGCATTCATTTTAACTTCATCATTTTGTTGCCCTGTGTAAACAAATTGGGTTACACAGATGATTCGTGATCGTTTAACCCCTTCCCCCAAATGGACAGATTGGTCCATCCAGACTGCAAGTGCTTTCCCGCAATCCTGCATACAATTGCATCCCAGAGATTGCACAGGAGTTGTGCCTTGTGCCCATACCATCCCCAGCAGGAACTGGCTGTAATATACAGCTGAGCTCCCGCTGTGTGTGGTGGCATCGAATCTAGCTCTGATCCCCTCACTGTAGCCCCCTCACATGCCATTGTCAATAGTCAGAGGCATGTGTCTCCTCTCTGTTAGCCGATTAGCACCCCTAAAACACAATTGCAGGGTGCTAATTGGTTGCAGGTATGCAGATATGGTAGCCGAAGGCCTAACTCTCTCCTCCATAATTTCTCAGATCCTGGTGGAGGCAGAATCTAGGGGGCTCCTGTCAGTCCGCCATGGACAGGCAAGATAAAGCACTGTACTACATAAGTTTTACAGTATATACTGTATGTAGTGGCCCTGAGCCACTCAGGGCACTCTAGGAACTGCATCCTCACCAGGATGCAGGGCCTACCCCCTGGGACCTGGAACACCAGCGTCAGCAACACCCACATACACCAAAATCCCAGTTTCCACTCCACAGCAGGGATAATTGGCTAGTCGGACACAAAGGGATGGCCACCTAGAGGGTGGAGCCAGACTAGAGAGACTAGACAACCTGGTTGGAGGGGACAGCAGGCAGTTTGAGTAGGAAGTGGAAGTGGAAAGAGGTGCCTGAGAGCTGGGTCGTGTGACGGTGACCCGGGGGCACAGGAGAGTGGTCGCCAGGGCAGGTACACTCAAGTACCACTGGGACCAGAGCACCGACAGGGCACAGGACCCTAGGTCAGACGTCAATTTCATACGGTCTGGCAAATACCTGCACAGTGAGGGGACCTTCACGGACCTCACTGACCCACAGATCCGGGGGCACCAGCAGTAAAGTAAGGATCAGGGTTCGGGACACAGACCAGCCCTACAGGGTCCACACTGCCCACCGTACAAGGAGACTGCCACAAAAAGGGACAGTCTGACCCCAAACGCTCCACACTACAGGGACCCAACTACACTGAGGGTACCGGGGATAGAGCAACCGAGTTATCAACTGGCACTAGAACTAGAGGGACCTGAACCAGCCGTCCGAGGGTCAAGAGTGAGTAGAGACTGTTAACTACAACCCATGGTGTGGCCTCTCTCATTACTCCATCATACAGCTCCTGGGCTCAGCCCTACCTGCGGAGGGCCTACCACCACAGCTGCCATTACCACCAGCCCTAGAGATAATCAACTCAGCAGCGGCAGTTCCACCATCTTAACCGCAACCTGCAGATGGCGTCACACAAATTACTTTATTTTCCCCTGTAAATACTCCCCATTAAAAAGCACCCAGGGCACGGGACCGGGCAACGGCCACCAAAGTGATATTCCCCAGTAGTAAACTGCCCGGGACCAAGTACTCCATTCCCTGGGCGACACAGCTTTTTCCTGGCGTCACAAACAGGATATGGACTAGGCCCGTTAACTCAGGTGACGTGCGCCTTATGGACTGTTTTGTGCAAAAACTATATATATAGTAAAACATGAAAAGGTGTAAATTGGGTATCAACACAACCATATCGACCTGTAGAATAAAGTTAATATGTCAGTCATACTGGACAGTGAAATCTGTAAAACCTAGAACGCCACATTTGAAAACTGTTCCAGATTTTATGTCTACTACTCAAAAAAAAGGTGATCAAAACATTTTATGTACCCTAATAAGGGACCAGTACAGCTTTTCCCGCAAAAAAAAGCACAAGAATCAGAATTTTGTGACCAAAAACAAGATTTTTTTTTAATTATTTCTTTAGCAAAAGTAGTATAACATTAAAAAAAACTTAAATTACATTTACATTTTGTATTGTCCTGATTGTATCTCCCTATAAAATAAAGATAACATGACAATTATACAGAAGTGAGTCACATTTAGCTAAAGATAAAATATAGAATTAGTTGTTATTTTTGCCTCCCAAAAGTGATGAAAAAGTCACATGTACCATAAAATGTCACCAATGAAAACTACAGCTTGGTTCACCAAATAAAGCTGTCATACAGCTCCACTGACAGCAAAATATCAAGCTTCTGGCTCTTAGAATAGGAAAACAAAACTGAAAAGGATTTTTTGATTTACCGTAAAATCACTTTCTCATAACCTGGGAGACACAGGAAATATGGGTATACGCTGCCTGACACTAAAGCCCACTTTACACCTTACGATATCACATACGATATCGTATGCGATCGTACCCACCCCCATCGTATGTGCGGCACGTTCAATTTGTTGACCGTGTCGCACAAACGATTATTTGCCGTCACACGTACTTACCCTTCCATACGACTTCGATGTGGGCGGCGAACATCCACTTCCTGGAGTGGGAGGGACATTCGGCGTCACAGCGACGTCACGCGGCATCCGGCCAATAGAAGCGGAGGGGCGGAGATGAGCGCGACGTAAACATCCCGCCCACCTCCTTCCTTCCGCATTGCCGGCGGGACGCAGGTAAGATCTGTTCATCATTCCCGGGGTGTCACACACTGCGATGTGTGGTACCTCGGGAACATTGAACAACCCGACATGCAATTTTAAGGAAATGAACGACGTGTATGCGATGAACGGTTTTACGTTCAATCACAATCGCACGTAGCTGTCGCACGCTGCAACAACACTAACGATGCCGGATGTGGTCATTTACGACGTGACCCCGCAGACACATCGTTAGATTTGTTGTAGCATGTAAAGCCCGCTTAAGAATTACATCTTTAAGAAAAAATCAGCTCCTCCTCAGGAGGCTACAACCACTTACTGGCAACGAAGCTACTTGGTTAGTGAAAAAAGCAGGAGGAGTAGCAAAAAATGTTATTAACACACATACACAAGTCCATCTAGGCACCATGAACAAGGGGGAAGAGGAGAGGGGTGCTGTGCTATCCAATGAAGGCTACAAGAAAGGTATTTTACGGTAAGTCCAAAAATCCTTTTTTTCTCAGGTGCTTCATTGTGGACACAGGAAACCATGGGGCATCCCAAAGCAGCATCAAAGGTGGGAAATATAAGAATGTGTAAGGCAAATCCGTTAAGAAGTACTAGTAACTCGAGAGACTGCCACTTGCAGCACCTTTCTGCCCAGATACCCATCTGCTGATTTGAGCAATTTGAGAAAGTCTGGAAGGTCAATGCCTAATGGCAAACAGCCCAGGAAGCTCCCACCAACTGACTTGAATGAGCCTTGATCCCAAGGCTCAATGTTTTTGGCTTTATAAGCTTCTGTCCAGCGTATTCTGCAGACTGTAGGTTCTTGGAGTAAGAAGGAGCCTTGATAAGGATCTCAACCAGGTACAGATTGACTACTATTCCACAGTGTTGCAGCGGAGTCATGATGGCAACCTTCACTTTTGTGAATACCTGAGGAACCATGACCAACCTGAAGGGAAGCCCACAAACTGACAGTGGAAATGATTGACAGCAAAGAGGAGAAACATCTGGTGCACCCTGGCATTCTAAATGTCTACTGAGGAAACAAGTTCTCCTGGTTCCTTGCATGCAAAAATGAGTGAAGGGACCCAATTACACACTTCTTCAGCAATTTTAACTCCAAAAAGGGAGAAACTAAGCCATCCTTTTTGGGGATGACAAAATGGCTTGAATAAAACCTGTGAACCGTTCCTGGTTAGGAACCAGAAGAATGAAACATGAGTAGAGAAGAAAAGAAATGGCTTTGAAAAAAAACACCACTAAGGGATTCCATGCAGGAAGAGATGGAGAAAAAAAAATATACCATTGGCAGAAACCAGTCTGGATCTTCAGAACTGTGTCTGTCTCCTAAGTGACACCAAGCTAAAGTGGATAGCTTGGTTGCCAGTAGGTGGGTGTAGCCTAAGGAGGAGAATCCTTTTTTTTTTAAAGGTTGTAATTCTTAGTGTTAGGCCTAAGCCACACGGCGAGAAAAACGGTGCGAGTGGAGTGCGATAAAACATCGCATTCCACTCGGACCAATTTTAGCCTGTGTGTCAGCGCACATGAGCGATTATTTTCTCAGCCCTAATCGGACTGAGAAAACAATCGCAGCATGCTGCGATTGTAATGCGAGACTCTTTTTCTCGCACCCATTCAAGTGTATGGGGCGAGAGAAAAATCGCACTGCACTCGCGGTACACCGGTGTACCGCGAGTGCAGTGCGAGAATGGCAATATGCAGCTACGGAGGAGAGAGAGGGCGAGAAATACCTCCCTCCCCTCCACAGAGCCGGCCCGCCCCCGCAGCTGAGGTCTGCTCGCACAGTAGGACCTCAGTTGCAGGGATACTCGCATGACACTCGACTCTGCTGTACTGCAAGCATGAGCCGAGTGTCATGTGATGATCGCACTAGTGCCCCGTGTGGCCCCGGCCTTAGCCTCCTGGTGGCATCAGCATGCACCCATGGTCCCTGTGTTCCCCAATTAAAGGGAATCTGTCAGCAGGTTTTTGCTATATAATATGAAGACCACATGCTGTAAGGGTTAACACACAGAATTTACAAAGTGTCTCTTATCAAGGTTCATGTTGTTGTTTACTTGAAATGTTTGTTTTAGCACCAGAAGCTTATCATTGCTGTAACTAAAGCTGGTGTCACACTAAACGACAGCGACAACGACGTCGCTGTTACGTCACCATTTTCGGTGACGTAACAGCGACCTTGTAAGTCGCTGTTATGATCGCTGCTTAGCTGTCAAACACAGCAGAAGCAGCGATCATAAGGTCGCTGTGCTACATGTTCAGAGAGCAGGGAGCCGCGCTTAGCGCTGGCTCCTTGCTCTCCTGCAGCACACATCGGGTTAATTAACCCGATGTGTGCTGCAGCTACATGTCACAGTGCAGAGAGCAGGGAGCCGTGCGCACTGCTTAGCGCTGGCTCCTTGCTCTCCTTGCTACAGTATACATCGGGTTAATTACCCGATGCATACTGCAGCCACATGTCACAGAGCAGGAGCCGGCGCTGGCAGCAAGGGCGGAGGCTGGTAACCAGCGTAAACATCGGGTAACCAGGGAAAGGTCTTCCCTTGGTTACCCGATGTTTACGCTGGTTACAGCTTACCGCAGCTGCCAGTGCCGGCTCCTGATCGCTTCATTTCGTCGCTCTCTCGCTGTCACACACAGCGATGTGTGTGTCACAGCGGGAGAGTGACGACCAAAAAATGAAGCTGGACATTCAGCAACGACCGGCGACCTCACAGCAGGGGCCAGGTCGTTGCTGGATGTCACACACAGCGACAGCGACGGGACGTCGCTGCAACGTCACAGAAAATGGTGACGTAGCAGCGACGTCGTTGTCGTCGTCGTTATGTGTGACACCAGCTTAACTAGCTGGTGTAGTCAGTCCTCCGCCTCCTTCTGTGATTAGAAGGGGGTGCAATCAGACAGCTCACTGTCTAGAGAGCCTTGTGTGGGGCAGCTCTCAGCTCTGCTGCATGGCTAAATCTAAAAAGTGTGAGTGTATCATTCAGTATTCCTTATTTGTGCTGCACTGTACCCTCGTGTTAGATCTATATCTTTATTTTAGGGCTTTCTACCTGGAGAAGTCAACAGACTCAAATACTACAGCCATAAAGATTGACCAGGTAAAGATAAGCGTTATCATGGTGGTCTTGTAAAGATGTTTGAGGAAGGGGTAATGTATTTCATGGATAACTAAAGTCTCTTTGGTTCTGCTTTCTCAGCTGATTCGCCCTATAAACGCACTGGATGAGCTTTGTCGGCTCATGAAATCTTTCATCACCCCAAAACAGTCACCATCAGAGTTATGTAGAAACAATTTGTCGGGGGCCGCACTTTTGCCCATTTCCTCCGAGCTGTGCTACCGCCTGGGGGCCTGCCAGATCGTCATGTGCGGCACAGGAATGCAGAGGTAACTGATGCCGTACTATCCTGTACATACATTTCCTCCATAGCCTCACAAATGTACTTTCTGCCCCTCTTCCATATGTGTACATCCTCCATACCTTGTACTATCAACCCATCCTTCACACACATACATAGAATATGACTCTCATCCCCATGAACATACATACATATATTACCGTGGGGAAAATAAGTATTTGATCCTCTGCCAATTTTGCATGTTTTCCCACCTACATAGAATGGAGAGATCTGTAATTTTTATAGTAGGTACACTTCAATTGTGATACACAGAATAAAAAAAAATACAAAAAATCACATTGTATGATTTTCAAATAATTATTTTGCATTTTATTGCATGAAATAAGTATTTAATACAATAGAAAAGTAGAACTTAATATTTGGTACAGAAATCTTTGTTTGCAATTACAGAGGTCAGATGTTTAGTGTAGTTCTTGAACAAGTTTGTACACACACTGCAGCAGGGATTTTGGCCCTCTCCTTGCTGGCCAACATTCAGTTTCCGCTCCCTCCAAAGATTTTCTATTGGATTTACGTGTAGAGACTGGCTAGGCCACTCCAGGACCTTGAAATGCTTCTTACTGATCCACTCCTTAGTTGCCCTGGCTGGGTGTTTCAGGTTATTGTCATGGTGGAAGACCCAGCCACGACCCATCTTGCTATACATCACCCCATCTATGGTCCCCTCAACACGGTGCAGTCGTCCTGGCCCCTTTGCATGAAAGCACTCCCAAAGTATGATGTTTCCACCCCCATGCTTCACAGTTGGGACAGTGTTTTTGGATTGTACTTATACTTCTTCCTCCAAACACGGCGAGTAGAGTTGATAAGAAAAAGTTCTATTTTGGACTCATCTGAACACATGACCTTCTCCTATGCCTCCTCTGCATTATTCAGATGGTCATTGACAAACTTCAAGCAGGCCTGGACTTGTACTGATGAGAGTAGGGAGACCTTGCTTGCCATGCAGGCTTTTAAGCCATGACGGTGAAGTGTGTTATTAACAATAATCTTTAAGATTGTGGTCCCATGTCCTCCCGTGTATTTCTGGGCTGATCTATGACCTTTCTCAGAACCATCCTTACCCCACGAGGCAAGATCTTGCATGGCACCCCAGACTAAGATTGACAATCATCTTGTGTTTCTTCCATTTTCTAGTAATTGTGTCAACAGTTGTTGCCTTCTCACCAAGCTGCTTGTCTATTGACCTGTAGCCAATCCCAGCCTTGTGCAGGTCTACAATTTTGTCCCTGGTGTCCTTAGACAGCTCTTTGGTCTTCGCCGTGGTTGGGAGGATGGACAGTGATTGTGTGATTGAGTGTGTGGACAGGTGTCTTTTATACAGGTAACGAGTTCAAACAGGTGCAATTAATACAGGTAATGAGTGCAGAGTAGGAGGGCTTCTTAAGAAAAATATAACAGGTCTGTGAGAGCCAGAATTCTTGCTGGTTGGTAGGTGATCAATTGCTTACTTCATGCAATATTATGCAAATTAATTATTTATCAATCACATACAATGTGGTTTTCTGGATTTATTTTTTTTCATTCTGCCTGTCAGTTTGTCAGTTGAATTGTACCTACTAACAATTACAGACCACAGAAGTGTATCAAATGCTGATTTTCCCCACTGCATACCACCCATCTTCCATACCTGTACAGGCACTTACTATCTAGTGCTGGGTGAACCTGCAGATATTCGGAATCAGTGGGTCCAACCGGATTTTTTTTTTTTTTTAATCCCAAACATCTGCCTGGATGACGATCCCCATATAAGTTGATGGGGACCCGAAAATTGTACTTTAAAATGGTGGTAAAAAGGGCTAGGAGGAAATGAGCTGGATCGTTATACTTACCGAATCTCCCGCATGGCTGTAACACTACTTCCAAAGCTGCTCATTACCCTTATACATTTTCACTCATTCCCCCACCCACAGGAAGTCTTTGTGTCTGAGATTGGTTGCAGTCAGACTGCGCCCCCACCCTGTAAGACACACACTGTCTGCATCTCTATAGTAGTGTAAAAATTGTTTAAAAAAAATTGGCTTAGGGTCCCCCCATATTCTGATACCTAGCATGGATAATGCATACGGCTATAGGCTGCAGCACCCAGTTGTATGTATAATTTTGGCTGTGCATAAAAATAAGGGACCCTATGCGTTGTTTTTTTTTTTTAAGTTATTTAAATAAACAAAAAAAAAATGGCTTTAGGTTCCCACCCTCTTCCCCCCACAATTTGATACCCATCCATGATAAAGCAAACAGCTGGAGGCTGGTATTCTCAGGCTGGGGAGATAACCCCAGCACTTTATCATGTTCATCCCGATTGCCCTGGTGTGGTGGCAATTAGGGTAATATAAGGAGTTAATGACAGTTCGTAGCTACCTCTAAGCCCTATATTAAAATTGAAGGAAAAGACCGGCACTCTTCTTTATGAATGTAGATTATTTTTATTGTACAATTCCATGTACAGGCGGCAAATATTATCAATAATATAATAATTATCAATAATAATATTTGACGCCTGTACATGGAATTGTACAATAAAAATAATCTACATTCATAAAGAAGAGTGCCGGTCTTTTTCTTCAATTTTGATTGTGGATGCCTTCCATAGACCTGAGCACCGTTCATCCCTGCACCGTTCATCCCTGAGTGCCACCCTGGAACTTTTTTTCCTTTTTTTTCCTAAGCCCTATATTAGTAATGGGAGATATCTGTGAAACCCTCCCCCCATTACTAATACTGTAAGTGAAAAGAAATAAACACAAACACCGAAAAAACTTTAATTTGAAATAAAATACAAAAAAAACCCCAGTCTTTTTCTACAATTTATTAACCCCAAACACCCAGTTCCGACATAATGCGCACGAAGTCCCACGACGATTCCTCTTCTGCTACATACTGAAGTTACAGCACGCGGGCACAGAACATGACTGCACAATGTGGCTTCAGGCAGAGACTGACTAAGCCGCAGCTGTGAACAGTGTCACTCAGTTTATCTGCGGTCACAGCTGAAGGTTCCCACAGTACTCCACCTGTGACTGCAGATAAACTGACCTCAGGTGACCTCATTGAACTCGGTGACCTCACCTCAGGTGAAATAAATTCAATGAGACCTGCGTGTCCTGGCAGAAAACCCACATTTTTTTTGCCAAGAGATGCAGATATGGTGCTGGAATTGATACACCAAATTTATACACCAAACAGATGTGTACTACTCCTCCCATCCTCCATAAGTGTACATACATGTTCTACATCCTCATTCTTCATACCTGTACAAATGAGTACTACAACATTATGAGTGTATGACTCTATTATTCCTTCTGCACAGGAGTACGCTGAGTGTGTCCCTAGAACAGGCTGCCATCCTGGCCCGGAGTCACGGACTGCTCCCCAAGTGCATCATGCAGGCTATGGACATAATGAGGAAACAGGTAAGAACTGGGCATTGATGTTGAAGGATTAGTAATCTCCAGATGGATGGACATGGTGGTCTCTGACCCTTCTCTAATCTTCTCCCTTTTTTTTAGGGTCCTCGTGTAGAAATCTCAGCAAAGAATCTAAAAGTCAGGGATCAAACATTGCAGTCTGCACCACGGTGAGTGCATCCCCTCCTCCACCCTCTACCATACTGCCAGATAGTGTTGCCCATTCACACACTACCACGTATTACCCCTGCTTGGTGCCATCTATTCCCACACTACCTGATACTACCCCTGCTCAGTGGTGTCCATCCCCACACTACCAGTTACTAACCATAGCCAGTGACGCGCATTCCCACACTATCAGATACTCCACCTGCTTATTCCAAAACTACCAGATACTAACCAAGACCTGTCTTGCCCATCCTCACACTATCAGATACTACCCCTGCTCAGTGTCTTCCATCCCCATATTACCAGATACTAACCATGACTAGTGCCATCTATTTCCAGAATACTAGATGCTTCAGTTGCTCAGTTCCGCCCATTCCAACACTACCAGATACTAACCATGACCAGTGCTACCCATTCCCACACTATCAGATTCTAAGCATAAACAGTGCCGCCCATTGTTGCACTACCAGATACTACCCCTGCTCAGTACCACCTGTTCCAATACTACCAGCTACTAACTATGACCAATGCCACCAATTCCCACACTACCAGATACTACCGCAATCTCCAGTTACTCCCCCTGTCAGCTTCAACCCTCACCCAATTACCAGACATCAGCCAGTGAGACTCTCCATACCATCAGATGCCATCCTGTCCTGCCATGCTGGACTCTTCTCCTGGCTTTGATAAGATATTGTTCTTGATGTTCCGCTTCTTGTATTTCCCGCAGGATCTACAGACTGTGTGTTCCACCACTAGATGGAGACTTGTAATTTTCTGCCTGTAACATCATCTTACACCACTGGGCACCGGTGATATGAAGGGACCCGTTGGAGACAGAGGGACCAATGCCCATTGTGACTTACCCTGAGGAGGTTAAAGCTGACAAATTAGGCTCCTCCTCAGGTTTCCTGGCACATACTGGACTCTTTGGACACTTGACATGTGCCAGGGTATATCAGTGTTATGTGGCCACTCTGGAGGGTGAGCACTGGACTGCAAAACTTGACTCCCTGCCCGCCCTAACCAGGAGTAAAGCTCCTCTGTCTGCCCAACAAGCAACGCCACTGCCGCCAGTATTAGGAACCGAGCTGCACTTTCTGACCATTGTTGGCACAAAACTATTTATTATGACTTGTAGATGGCTCTCTGGATCCTCTCCCTGCTTTTACCCCAGTTTTATCTCTCAGCTTTTGTTTTAGATTTTTATGTTCCTTTGTTTTATATGTGGAGATTTTACTTTTATATTTAAAGAAGCGTCTAACGAAAGAAGCAAAACCAATCCCTCTGGTTGCACCAAAATGGAGCCTTACCCAGAATCCTTCACTCTGCTGTCGAGGAATAATGACGTCTTCTCCTGCGACCAATCTCCTCCATCCCCGATAGGTTTGTTCTACTCATGGATAATGGCACAGTCACACTATATCACTATGACCTCTATCATTCAATCAATATGGCCAGCTCCTATAACACCACAGTGAAGAGTGGTCCTCTTCCTCTAGGGTTGACCATCTGTCCGCCAATGGGATGTTATGTAGATAGGTCCCCCTGACTCAGAAGCGTCTGTGGATGAAGTGATGGCCGCCGGAGAACCCTATAAAGTTACATGTGGAGATAACATACTATCTGATGTTGGATGTTCCATGCCAGGTGTCCATGGGGATTGGAGCCACCTCAAAACCACAGAGCAAACTTGTACTCCACTGTTGGCTCCTCGTGTGATATTATTGGCTTTGTAATATACAGTATGTCGTCTTAGGCCTGGACATGGCATGAGTATTTCATATCTGCCTCATACTAAATTGTGGCATAATGGTTGTCGGTTGTCAGGGTATTTATACATTTCACAGCACGTATTGCTTACAGTTGGAGTGGCCTTAAGAAGAGAAAGTTCACAAGGTCAGGACCGGACCTCCTTAAAGGGGTGAAAACCCTTATCCTCGGTACAGTTTGTTTTAAAAATTAAACTGCTTTACTCATCTTTTCTGGGTCAAGAGCTGAGTCTCCGCAGCTCAGCCCTATTTGATAGCACGAGCCTCTGAGCTCACTGACTGATTGCCTCGCTGCTGAGGTGATGTCGGCGCTGCAAACAATAAAAAGCGGAGACACTCTGGAGGGTAATAATGAAACAGGTTGGTGGCTTTTCTAAAACAAATTGTAGCTGGAATATGGGGGTTTTACAAAACCCATTTAAGATCCTGTACATGTTCTGCCGGTTCTTCCTCTCATGTGGAGTATTTTATCAACCGGGCTTCAGTCATATATCACGCCATCTCTCCGTTTACTCAGAATTCCTAAAAGCAGAGCACAATCCCAGTAATGGTTCATCTGGAAGAAGCAATAACGTCCCGAGAAGTGACCTTACATTAGTGGCCGCACTCTCCAGACTCACTCATGATGCCATTTCTTCTGCCACAGCCTACCGTACAGTCATCGGCGTAGATTGAAGGGTCTTGGTGTATTAGGGTTCAGACCTGGATGTGATCACTACCCCATCTCCATCATTGTTATACATTCCTCTTACTTGAATACATTATAATTTGGGGGGTTTGTGGGTGTCCATTTTGTTTATATTATCATGAGCCTAAAAAGAGAAGCCGATGTCCGCTGCATGATGACTGAATCTTAAAAGCACCACCTGCGTTTCAGACACTTTGCTCCCTGCAGATTAGATGTCGCTTCTCGTAACACTTGCAACGCTATAGAAATCCATCCATCCGGGCATTCTACTAAGGATCTCATTACCTTACATAAGACTTTACATAAGACGTGTTCACTATTATTTTTTTTTTTTTTTTGGAGGCGCCACTTCCCTTTGTACAGACGACCTTGTCATTTTAACTGTGTCTTAAATAAACAATTTACATATAAAGCGTGTGGTGACTGATCTGTAATACTTCCCGACCCCCCTGTCTGGACAATTGTCATATGATCAGGTTTCAGAAAAAAATAGAATTGCGTTTTCTTATTTTATTCTGGTCATTGTTATTTTAATGTTATCTAGATGTTTTCATGTGATGTTTTTTTTTCAATAATTTCTTGGTGGCATCACTGTTATGTAAACTTCAATGGATCCCTCCCTACGTAATCTTCAATTGGGCGAACATACCATTGGAGCACCCTGAGCAGTCGCCCAGGGGCCAAGAGATGAGGGGTCACTATCTCCAAAGCAGCTTCTGTAACCAATAAATAGGACTGCAGAAGGTACTGTTCATGCACAGGGTGTAGACCTAAATTTAGGACTGTCCACTGCATTCAGGACGGTTGGAACTAGAGATGCAGGGTTCGATTCACGGGATGCCGGTCCAGGTCAGTGGTACCAGGTGGCCGCACGAGAGCCTCTGAATCTCTTACCTTCCGGCGTCCCCGGCTTTTGATTATCCAGGGCTGGTGTGACGTCATCTGGGCATCCTGTTCATATCTAGTTGAGATCTGTGGATTTATTTTTTGTTCATTCATTCATAGTTGTAGCAGCTGGAACTTTCTCATCTTGATGTAGCATCAATATACAGTATCTGGCTTTTTTTGTGTCTGTAAGACCGTGTTCACACGTTGCATATATACTGTACTTTTGTTTTTTGCAGATGTTCGCACCAAACTACGCAATAGCAATCTTCTCTGGTTATTGCATTTTTGCTGCGTTTTTTATGCTTTTCCCCAACACTTATTTACCGTAATGTATTTTTGATGTAGATGTGAAGGCGCATTTGTAATGTGGTTTTTATACTACAGAAAAACTTGGATTCTGCACTGACAAATATATTTGCAGTTTTCTCCATGAGTTCTTTATATAGGCTCCACATAGCAGCCCGTAGAGAAAAAAAAGCAACAAAACCACTAAATTCAGCAGCGTCTTTAGATGCACAGTTGGTGAAGTTTTCATGAAATCACAGCCACTTGTACAATTAAACATACTAGAAATTCTGCGCAAAAAAGGCAGCAAAAAACAACATTTACACTACATGTGAACACAGCCTAAAGGCTGCTTTAAACGCTACGACATCGCTAAAGTGATGTCGTTGGGGTCACGGATTTTCTGACGCACATCCAGCCACGTTAGCGATGTTGTTGCGTGTGACACCTATTAGCAATTTTGAATCGTTGCACAAACGTTCAAAATCGCTAATCGGTGACATCCCCCCCTAATTTCAATTATTGTTGCAGCTGCAGGTACGATGTTGTTCGTCGTTCCTGCGGCAGCACACATCGCTATGTGTAACACCGCAAGAACGAGGAACCTCACCCTACCTGCGTCCCGCCAGCAATGAGGAAGGAAGGAAGTGGGCGGCATGTTCGCCTCGCTCATCTCCGCTCCTCCGCTTTGATTGGGCGGCCGCTTAGTGACGTCGCTGTGACGCAGAACGAACCGCCCCCTTAGAAAGGAGGCGGTACGCCGGTCACAGCGACGTCGCTATGCAGGTAAGTAGTGTGACGGGTCCACGCCATTTTGTGCGCCACGGGCAGCGATTATTCCTGTGACGCACAAACGATGGGGGCAGGTACGTACGCTAGCGATATCGCTAGCGAGATCGCAGCGTGTAAAGCGGCCTTAAGGCTATGTGCGCGAAGTTGCGTAATTTCATGCGTTTACGCTGCATATTGCACTGCAGCGTAAACGCATGCATCCTGCATCCCCAACAAATCTATAAAGATTGTGCATAATCCAGCCTTAGGCGGGCTTTGCACACTGCGACATCGCAGGTGCGATGTCGGTGGGGTCAAATTGAAAATGACGCACTTCCGGCATCGCATGCGACATCGCAGTGTGTAAAGCCTAGATGATACGATTAACGAGCGCAAAAGCGTCGTTATCGTATCATCGGTGCAGCGTCGGCGTAATCCATGATTACGCTGACGCGACGGTCCGATGTTGTTCCTCGCTCCTGCGGCAGCACACATCGCTGTGTGTGAAGCCGCAGGAGCGAGGAACATCTCCTACCGGCCTCACTGCGGCTTCCGTAGGATATGCGGAAGGAAAGAGATGGGCAGGATGTTTACATCCTGCTCATCTCCGCCCCTCCGCTCCGATTGGCCGCCTGCCGTGTGACGTCACAGTGACGCCGCACGACCCGCCCCCTTAACAAGGAGGCGGGTCGCCGGCCACAGGGACGTCGCACGGCAGGTGAGTGTGTGTGTGAAGCTGGCGTAGCGATAATTTTCGCTACGCCAGCTATCACCACATATCGCTGCTGCGACGGGGGCGGGCACTATCGCACTCGGCATCGCAGCATCGGGCTGCGATGTCGCAGTGTGCAAAGCCCGCCTTAGGTTGCATTTGAGAACGCAGCGATTTGCATGCTGAAATTTTGATCCAAATCGCAGCGCTCAAAAAAGTAACATGTCACTTTTTTCGTGAGCTTTGGATGCTGCTCCCACTCTGTCTATGGGAGAGGCAGCATCCCGAGGGCATGAAATCGGTATCTATTCTGCAGACACTGCATCCATTACACAGTGGTTCTCCAGCTATTTGAAGCGCACATGCCTTCCAAATCGCTGCAGATTTTTCAGCATGGACACTACGCAACGTGCGCACATAGCCTTAATGTTCAAGCAAATTGGATGTGATTTCATGAACTCTCTTCCCACTTTGCGTCTACAAATGCTTTTGCTTAGGTGGTTTTGGTGTTTTTTTTTTCCCTCTATAAACTTCTATGTGGATAGGATCAGTATCATACGAACCCAAAATATGAATAAGCTTCTATGTAAAAAAAAAAATATATATGCTGTTGCATTTTTAAACACAGAATAAAAGCTTTTCCATCTTACTAAAAAAGCATTAAAAACTCAAGTTCACACCTATACCAAAAATGCATCAAATAAGGATTAAAACTCGTACCGCAAAAACACAAGCCCTCATATGGCTATATTAAAGAAAAAATAAAAAAGCTCTTAGAAGAAGGGGAGGAAAAAACAGAAAATCGCTGCAGGGTGAAGGGGTTAAAAAAGATTTCTGCAGCCATGGAAAGGATTGTTCAACATTTGTTCGCTTCTATTAAATCTGCCTCTCCAGCCTTACCAACAACTAGGGGATGCCTAAGCCTATGTGCGCACATTGAGTATTTGGTGCAGAAATGTACTGCATCAAATCTGCACCTTCTGGCAGAAAATCGCACCAAAAAATAAGTGCGTTTTTCATAATGAAGTCAATGGCTATATGTCACGCTAGGTACGGGGGAAAGGGAACCCTGACCAAACCTACTGCTGGTCCCTGGGGTCCCTCACCACCCTAACTAGGTTCCGCTCCAATGCGCCGAGCCGGATACTTGACCCTAGGTGTCCCTAGTGCTGGGCCCTAAATAGTGAACTGGTGGGATGAGCTCTTTGTCAACCCCACTAAACACTAAAGAAGACACAAGGAGGACACACAGAGGAAAAGTGCATGAACAGATGACTCAGAAGTTCAACAAAGTTTCAGCAACGATACTACAAATGAGTACAAGCCACCTGCTTGCAACCAGAGCTTGAAAGAACTAAATAATATCACCAGTCCAGGAAAGATGGAAGTATTTAAGCACAAAGGGAATACCGATAAACAGCAGCTGGGTGGAGGGAGAGCTCCCCTGCGTCCTAAAGGGGGAGAGAGGAAAATCCAGTAGGAAAGTTACCTAGTACAATGAATACTAACAGCAGGAACAATAGAAAGTCAGGGAGCATTTTGCACAGCCAAAACAAATGATTGTCACATGTGACAGTGTAAGAGCTGGCTTTGCTGGCATGAGAATAGGCATGCATATTTGTGACAAAACTGTACCAAAAACGCATCAACAGCGCAGTGTGCACACAGCCTTACTGGTGAGGTTCGCTTCACAGTTTGATAAGCACAAATGTAGGAGATGGCAGTTTAAGCCTCCCTGTCAGTGTTTTTACAATATATTAGCTTTTTTATTGGAATTTAAAAGGCAGTATAATCATAGTTTTCTCTTCGAAGGCAGCAATGCTTTGGGGGTATGGGCACTAGCTGGGCCTGCGATGTACTATTGATGCATCATGGGATTGGTAGCAGAGAAAAAGAAATAAAGTGCAGGATGGGAGCTAGGAATTAA
Source organism: Anomaloglossus baeobatrachus (assembly GCF_048569485.1). Classification (NCBI taxonomy): domain Eukaryota; kingdom Metazoa; phylum Chordata; class Amphibia; order Anura; family Aromobatidae; genus Anomaloglossus; species Anomaloglossus baeobatrachus. The sequence continues at coordinate 470,417,117 of NC_134357.1, read as the reverse complement.
GAAGTCTGAACCTAAGGGAGCAGGCTGACTACAGGGAAGTACACGATACATACAGTGAGTACAGAAAGTATTCAGACCCCTTTAATTTTTCACTCTTTGTTTCATTGCAGCCATTTGGTAAATTCAAAAAGAAGGGAATTTTGTTACTTACCGTAAATTCCTTTTCTTCTAGCTCTTATTGGGAGACCCAGACGATTGGGGTATAGCTACTGCCCTCTGGAGGCCACACAAAGCACTACATTAAAAGTGCAAGGCCCCTCCCCCTCTGGCTATACCCCCCCCCGTGGTATCACGGGTTCTCCAGTTTTAGTGCCAAAGCAAGAAGGAGGAAGCCAATAACTGGTTTAAACAAATTAACTCCGAATAACATCGGAGAACTGAAAAACCGTTCAACATGAACAACATGTGTACCCGCAAACAACAAAAAAACATCCCGAAGGACAACAGGGCGGGTGCTGGGTCTCCCAATAAGAGCTAGAAGAAAAGGAATTTACGGTAAGTAACAAAATTCCATTCTTCTTCAGCGCTCTATTGGGAGACCCAGACGATTGGGACGTCCAAAAGCTGTCCCTGGGTGGGTAAAGAAATACCTCATGTTAGAGCTGCAAAACAGCCCTCCCCTACGGGGGTGTCACTGCCGCCTGCAGGACTCTTCTACCTAAGCTGGCATCCGCCGAAGCATAGGTATGCACCTGATAATGCTTGGTGAAAGTGTGCAGACTGGACCAGGTAGCTGCCTGGCACACCTGTTGAGCCGAAGCCTGGTGACGTAATGCCCAGGACGCACCCACGGCTCTGGTTGAGTGGGCTTTTAGCCCTGAAGGAACCGGAAGCCCCGCAGAACGGTAGGCCTCTAGAATTGGTTCTTTGATCCATCGAGCCAGGGTGGCTTTAGAAGCCTGCAACCCCTTGCGCGGACCCGCGACAAGGACAAAAAGTGCATCGGCACGGCGCATGGGCGCCGTGCGGGAAATGTAGATTCTGAGTGCTCTCACCAGATCTAGCAAACGTAAGTCCTTTTCATACCGGTGAACCGGATGAGGACAAAAAGAAGGCAAGGATATATCCTGATTAAGATGAAAAGAGGATACGACCTTAGGGAGAAACTCCGGAATAGGGCGCAGCACTACCTTGTCCTGGTGGAACACCAGGAAGGGAGCCTTGGATGACAGAGCTGCCAGCTCAGACACTCGCCGAAGCGATGTGATCGCAACAAGAAACGCCACTTTCTGTGACAGCCGAGAAAAGGAAACTTCCTTCAGAGGCTCGAAGGGCGGCTTCTGGAGAGCAACTAGTACCCTGTTCAGATCCCATGGATCTAACGGCCGCTTGTACGGGGGCACAATATGACAGACCCCCTGCAGGAACGTGCGCACCTTAGAAAGACGTGCTAGACGCTTCTGAAAAAACACGGATAGTGCCGAAACTTGCCCTTTAAGGGAGCTGAGCGACAAGCCCTTTTCTAACCCCGATTGCAGGAAGGAAAGAAACTTGGGCAATGCAAATGGCCAGGGAGACACTCCCTGAGCAGAGCACCAGGATAAGAAAATCTTCCACGTTCTGTGGTAGATCTTAGCCGAATTCGACTTCCTAGCTTGTCTCATTGTGGCAACGACTCCTTGAGATAATCCTGCAGATGCTAGGATCCAGGACTCAATGGCCACACAGTCAGGTTCAGGGCCGCAGAATTCTGATGGAAAAACGGCCCTTGGGACAGTAAGTCTGGTCGGTCTGGCAGTGACCACGGTCGACCGATCGTGAGATGCCACAGATCCGGATACCACGACCTCCTCGGCCAGTCTGGAGCGACGAGTATGATGCGGCTGCACTCGGATCTGATCTTGCGTAGCACTCTGGGCAAGAGCGCCAGAGGCGGAAACACGTATGGGAGCTGAAACTGCGACCAATCTTGAACCAAGGCGTCTGCCGCCAGAGCTCTTTGATCGCGCGACCTCGCCATGAATGCCGGGACCTTGTTGTTGTGCCGGGATGCCATTAGGTCGACGTCCGGCACTCCCCAGCGGCGACAGATTTCCTGAAACACGTCCGGGTGAAGGGACCATTCCCCTGCGTCCATGCCCTGGCGACTGAGGAAGTCTGCTTCCCAGTTTTCTACGCCTGGGATGTGAACCGCGGATATGGTGGATGCTCTGTCCTCCACCCACATTAGAATGCGCCGGACTTCTTGGAAGGCTTGCCGACTGCGCGTCCCTCCTTGGTGGTTGATGTATGCCACCGCTGTGGAGTTGTCCGATTGGATTCGGATCTGCTTTCCTTCCAGCCACTGTTGGAAGGCCAGTAGAGCAAGATACACTGCCCTGATCTCCAGAACATTGATCTGAAGGGTGGACTCCTGCGGAGTCCACGTCCCCTGAGCCCTGTGGTGGAGAAATACTGCTCCCCACCCTGACAGACTCGCATCTGTCGTGACTACTGCCCAGGATGGGGGCAGGAAGGATCTTCCCTGAGACAATGAGGTGGGAAGGAGCCACCATTGTAGGGAGTCCTTGGCCGTCTGGGAAAGCGAGACTTTCCTGTCCAGGGACGTTGACTTCCCGTCCCATTGGCGGAGAATGTCCCATTGAAGTGGGCGCAGATGAAACTGCGCAAAGGGAACTGCTTCCATGGCTGCCACCATCTTCCCTAGGAAATGCATGAGGCGCCGCAAGGGATGCAACTGGCCCTGCAGAAGAGATTGCACCCCTGTCTGTAGTGACCGCTGCTTGTTCAGCGGAAGCTTCACTATCGCTGCTAGAGTATGAAACTCCATGCCAAGATACGTTAGTGATTGAGTCGGTGATAGGATCGACTTTGGAAAGTTGATGATCCATCCGAAAGACTGTAGGGTCTCCAGCGTAGCATTCAGGCTGTGCTGACATGCCTCTTGAGAGGGAGCTTTGACCAATAAATCGTCTAGGTAAGGGATCACCGAGTGTCCCTGAGAGTGCAAGACTGCTACCACCGCCGCCATGACCTTGGTGAACACCCGTGGGGCTGTCGCCAGACCAAATGGCAGAGCTACGAACTGAAAATGGTCGTCTCCTATCACAAAACGTAGAAAACGTTGATGTTCTGTAGCAATTGGCACGTGGAGATAAGCATCTTTGATGTCTATTGAGGCAAGGAAGTCTCTTCTGGACATTGAGGCAATGACAGAACGCAGGGTTTCCATCCGGAACTTCCTGGCGTGCACATGTTTGTTGAGCCGTTTTAGGTCCAGAACAGGACGGAACGAGCCGTCCTTTTTTGGAACCACAAAGAGATTGGAGTAAAACCCTTGCCCTTGTTCCTGAGGAGGGACTGGGATCACCACTCCTTCCGCTCTTAGGGAGTCCACCGCCTGCAGCAGAGCATCTGCTCGGTCTGGATGTGGGGAGGTTCTGAAGAACCGAGCTGGAGGACGAGAATTGAACTCGATTCTGTACCCGCGAGACAAAATGTCCGTCACCCACCGGTCTTTGACCTGTGACATCCAAATGCCGGAAAAGCGGGAGAGCCTGCCCCCGACCGGCGATGCGGAGGGAAGGGGCTGGAAGTCATGAGGTAGCCGCTTTGGAAGCGGTACCTCCATTTGCTTTCTTGGGGCGCGTGTGAGCCCGCCACGAATCTGAGTTTCTTTGCGTCCTCTGAGTCCCTTTGGACGAGGTAAATGGTGTCTTGCCCGAACCTCGAAAGGACTGAAACCTCTGCTGCCACTTTTTCTGCTGAGGTTTGGTTGTTCTGGGTTGTGGTAAAGAGGAGTCTTTACCCTTGGACTGCTTAATGATATCAGCCAATGGCTCGCCAAACAGTCTATCTCTAGATAAAGGCAAACTGGTTAAACATTTTTTGGAACCAGCATCTGCTTTCCAGTCCTTTAACCACAAGGCTCTGCGCAAAACTACCGAATTGGCGGACGCCATTGAGGTGCGACTGGTAGATTCTAGGACCGCATTGATAGCGTAAGACGCAAACGCCGACATCTGCGTGGTAAGGTGCGCCACTTGCGGCACTGCTGGATGTATGATAGCATCCACTTTTGCTAAGCCAGCTGAAATAGCCTGGAGTGCCCATACGGCTGCGAATGCCGGAGCAAACGACGCGCCGATAGCTTCATAGACAGATTTTAACCAAAGGTCCATCTGTCTGTCATTGGCATCTTTAAGTGAAGCGCCATCCTCCACTGCAACTATGGACCTAGCTGCGAGTTTGGAAATCGGGGGGTCTACCTTTGGACACTGTGTCCAGCGCTTGACCACCTCAGGGGGGAAAGGGAAACGCGTATCTTTAGATCGTTTAGAGAAACGCCTTTCTGGGTGAGCGTCGTGCTTCTGGATTGATTCTCTGAAGTCAGCGTGATCCAACAAAGCACTCAATTTACGCTTGGGATAAAGGAAACGAAACTTCTCCTGCTCCGCAGCCGCCTCTTCTGCTGAAGGGGCTGGGGGAGAAATATCCAACAGCCTATTGATGGCTGAGATAAGGTCGTTTACCATGGCATCCCCATCAGGGGTATCCAGGTTGAGAGGGGTTCCAGGAATGGATTCCTGATCACTCTCATCAGACACATCACAGGGAGACTGATTGCGCTGAGACCCTGAGCAGTGTGATGACGTCGAGGGTCTTTCCCAGCGAGCTCGCTTAGGGTGGCTGGGGCTATCATCTGAGTCATAATCCTCGGCCTGTGAAGCCGGGGACCCCCCTGTGGGCTGGATTAATTCCAAGTGAGGGGGACCTGAGGACAGAGGCCTCGCCGTGCCCAAAGACTGAGCCCCATGCATAGATTGCAAGGTTTCAAGGATTTTTGCCATAGACACAGACATATTATCAGCAAAAACTGCAAAGTCTGTCCCTGTCACCGGGGCAGAACTTACAAGCGTCTCAGCCTGGGTCACTACCTCTCCTGACTCCGGCTGGCGAAGCAGCACTGGGTCGGAGCATTGCACACAATGGGGGTCATCGGAGCCTGCTGGTAGATTAGCCCCACATGCAGCACACGCAGTATACACAGCCCTAGCCTTGGCAGCCTTGCGTTTTGAGGATGGCATGTTGTTGCTTCCACAGAGGGATCTGGGAGATGCAGCCAGAAGCGACCTCACAGTGCAAGAAATACAATATCTCTATATCCTACACAGTACACCGATACACCGTGAGGCACTAGAGGGACCAGCACAGAAAAATCGCTTACCGCCCGCTTAAAAAGCGGGTGTGTGGTCGCCAGATAGCCCCTAGTCCAGGTCTCCCAGAGCCTTGCGTCCTTCCTCCAGCCAGACTGCATGTAATGGCTGCCGGCGTCCTGAGAGAGAAGGGGGGCGGGCCCTGGGCGTTCCTGGCTAAGAGCGGGAAGCCTGCTTCCCTCTGTGCCTAGTGTGAGGGCTGGAGCATGTAAATCAGGCTCCAGCCCTCGTCGCTGCTAGCGAACAGCGTCTCTCCCCTACCCTGAATGACAGGGTGGGGGCGGGAACGAATCGGAGCTGCCGGCGTCCTAGGCCCAAAAAGCCGGGGACTCAATTTATAACCGCCGCCGCCGTAAAAGCGCGGACGGCGGATCCCCGGCGCACCACAAGTCACAGCAGCGCCGCCCGGTCCAGAGGGGGTCGGCGCTGCGTTCCCATACACAAAAAATCCCCCAGTAATCTGTAGGGACACTAACTCCAACGTTGCGGTCCCCGGCGCACTACAACACCCAGCCAGCCCGGAGTGTGTCTGTGCCTGCCGGGGACACAGAGTACCTGTATGATGCAGGGCCTGTCCCTGATCGTACTCCTGCTCCGTCTCCATCAGGTTCTAATGGGTCTGTGGATGGAGCCCGGCGTCAGAGCTGAGAGGCCGGCAGGATCCCACTTCCACAGAGCCCTACCAGGGGATGTGGAAGGAAAACAGCATGTCAGGCTCCAGCCCTGTACCAGCAATAGGTACCTCAACCTTACAACACCATCCAGGGGTGAGAAGGGAGCATGCTGGGGACACTATATGTGTCCTCTTTTCTTCCATCCGAAATAGTCAGCAGCTACTGCTGACTAAAATCTGTGGAGCCATGCATGGAATGTCTGACCTCCTTCGCACACAAAGCTAAAACTGGAGAACCCATGATACCACGGGGGGGGTATAGCCAGAGGGGGAGGGGCCTTGCACTTTTAATGTAGTGCTTTGTGTGGCCTCCAGAGGGCAGTAGCTATACCCCAATCGTCTGGGTCTCCCAATAGAGCGCTGAAGAAAGTTCATTTTTTTCTCATTAATGTACACTCTGCACCCTATCTTGTCATAAAAAGAAACGAAATGTAGAAATTTTTTCAAATTTATTAAACAAGAAAAACTGAAATATCACATGGTCATAAGTATTCACACCCTTTGCTCAGACACTCATATTTAAGTCACATGCTGTCTATTTCCTTGTGATCCTACTTGAGATGGTTCTACTCCTTCATTCGAGTCCAGCTGTGTTTAATTAAACTGATAGGACTTGATTTGGAAAGGCACACACCTGCCTATATAAGACCTCACAGCCCACAATGCATGTCAGACCAAATGAGAATCATGAGGTCAAAGGAACTCCCCAAGGCGCTCAGAGACAGAATTGTGGCAAGCCACAGATCTGGCCAATGTTTCTTCAGTACTCAAGCTTCCTAAGAGCACAGTGGCCTCCATAATCCTTAAATGGAAGAAGTTTGGGACCACGAGAACTCTTCCTAGACCTGGCCGTCCAGCCAATCTGATCAATCATGAGAGAAGAGGCTTGGTGAGAGAGGTAAAGAAGAATCCCAATGTCACTATGGCTGAGCACTAGAGATACAGTAGGGAGATGGGAGAAAGTTCCTCAAAGTCAACTATCACTGCAGCCCTCCACCAGCCGGACCTTTATGGCAGAGTGGCCCGACGGAAGCCTCTCCTCAGTGCAAGACATATGAAAGCCCGCATAGAGTTTGCAAAAAAACACATGAAGGACTCACAGACTATGAGAAATAAGATTCTCTGGTCTGATAAGATGAAGATAAAGCTTTTTGATGATAATTGTAAGCGGTATGTGTGGAGAAAACCAGGCACTGCTCATCACGTGCCCAATACAATCCCAACAGTGAAAAATGGCGGTGGCAGCATCATGCTATGGGGATGTTTTTTAGCTGCAGGGACAGGACGAATGGTTGCAATAGAAGGAAAGATGAATGCGGCCAAGTACAGAGATATCCTGGAAGAAAACCTTTTTCAGAGTGCTCTGGACCTCAGACTTGGCCAAAGATTCACCTTCCAACAAGACAATGACCCTAAGCACACAGCTAAAATAACAAAGCAGTGGCTTCAGAACAACTCTGTGACCATTCTTGACTGGCCCAGCCAGAGCCCTGACCTAAACCCAATTGACATCTCTGGAGAGACCTGAAAATGGCTGTCCACCAACGTTCACCATCCAACCTGATGGAACTGGAGGATCTGCAAGGAAGAATGGCAGAGGATCTCCAAATCCAGGATCCCAAGAAGACTCATGGCTGTACTAGCTCAAAAGGGTGCTTCTACTTAATACTGAGCAAAGGGTGTGAATACTTATGACCATGTGATAATTTCAGTTTTTCTTGTTTAATAAGTTTGCAAAAATTTCTACATTTTTGTTTTTTTTTCTGTCAAGATGGGGTGCAGTGTGTACATTAGTGATAAAAAAAATGAACTTTTTTGAATTTTCCAAATGGCTGCAATGAAACAAAGAGTGAAAAATTTAAAGGGGTCTGAATACTTTCCATACCCACTGTAAAAGAAGTGCATAGTGTGACAGAGCATCAGGTAGGTAAAACAAAGCATCTTTAATATGCTCACTTGTATCAAAACTTCTCGCAACAACTGGGGAGGAGAGTGCGTGTACTCAAACTTTCAGAAACCTTGCTTTAAACTGTAGCACTGCTTCAGATTTTGACAACTCAGAAAGAGTCCAGCACATGGAGACATTATTTTTATTGGTATTAATAGAGGGCTTATTCCATCTAGTATATTTAAAGTGTGTCGCCCAGGGAAGGGGGTACTCGGTCCCAGGGGGCTGCAAATGGGAATGTCTCTCTGGTGGCCTTTGCCCAGTCCCGTGCCCTGGGGCTTCTCTTGTAAAAAGTTAAATATTTACAGTAGGGGTGAAAGTTAGTGTATGTGACGCCACCTGCGGGTTGCGGTTAAGGGTGTAGAACCGCCGCTGCTGAATGTGGGTACTCCCATGGCTGATGGTGGTTGCAGCAATGATGTTGGGCCCTCCGCAGGTAGAGCCATGCTTGGGAGATGTGTAGGGCAATAACAGAGACAACACAAGATTGTAGTGACCAATCTCTACTTACTTCGACCCGTGGATGACTGGTTCAGGTCCCATGGAGTATAAGTGCCAATGCAGTGACCCAGGTTGCTCTGTTCCCGGCACTCTCTGTTGATTGGGTCCCCGTAGCATAGAGCGTTTGGGGCCCGACTGTCCCTTTTGGAGTATCAGTCTCCTTCTCCATATGGCGGGCAGTGCGGACCCTGTGGGGAGGTAAGTGTCCAAACCCTGATCCTAGTTTACTGCTGATGCCCCCGGATTATTTGGTTCGGTGAAGTCCATGAAGGTGTCCTCACCGTGCAGGTGATTATCAAGCTGTGTAGAACTGGCGCCTGATCAAGGGTCCTGTGCCCCGTGCGTGCTTCGGTCCCAGCGGTACTTGTCCGTACCCGCCCTGGCGACCTCTCTCCTGTGCCCCCGGGTCACCATTGCACGGACTCAGCTTGAGCACATCCGAACACCTCTCTGTGTGACACGGTTCTTGCTGTCCCCTCCCACCAGGATGGCTAATCCCTGGACTCGTTCCTAACTCTAGGCGACCATCCTCTTACTTGATTAACCCCTTAGTTCCGGTGTGAAGTGGAGAACTAGGATTTTGGTTGTGTTTTGGTGGTATCAGCACTGGTACTCCAGGTCCCAGGGGGTAGGTCCTGCATCCCCAAGAGGAGATGTGTAGCCCCGCATTACCTGCTGGTGCAGGTCGCCGCAGGGTCTCCACGGGCTTGAAAATCTTCTGGTCACAGGTAGGTTAACTTCAATTAGGAATTCGTGATGCCACTCTCGGTAATTGCGGTCAGGGTGACCGCCACTGCAGATTAGGGGACGCCTGGGGCTGATGTCAGGTGCAGTTAGATGTGGTGGCCTCCCAAGAGTGAGGCTGGTCCCAGGGCCCAGTGTAAGTGTGTAGTACCACAGGTCGCAGAAGAACTCACACACAAACAGCAAAGTCTTTCAGGGTTTTTACTCACTTCAGATGGCAGGGGTGAGTTAACCCGGGCGATGCTCTGGTGGACCAGGAGGAACCAGGTATCCCTTCGGCTATTGTATGGGTGACTACTGACTCGCCTTCCTAGCCCTTCTTGTTTTGAGGTGACCCTGACCTGAAGTCCTGCGACCCAGGGAAGTCGCCTACGCCGTTCTCCCATTTCTGGCCCGTTTGCGGGCAGCGTGGACCAAGTGATTCTGGTTGCTTGCCGTCAGTCACTTATGGGCCCCTCGTTGCTGCTGTAGCTGCGAAATCTGTGTAAGTTTGGTGAGGCGGATAAAGTACCCTCACCGGCAGGTTGAGCAGGCCAACTGAATGGGCCCCTGCTCTGGGGACCTGTACGCCGTGCGGGCAGGGTCTCTACTGGCAGTCCCCGTACTCAGCCACCCCTCTGCACCAGGTGGTTTTCGGGCGGCACTACCAAGTAGCCCTTTCTCCCCCGCCAGCAGCCACGAACGGTGCAGTGTCGGTTTAGCTTCTCGGCACTTCACCTCCTTGCTCTCTCAGCTCCACTAGCCGACTCGGCTCACTACAACCTCCTCTCTGTGCCTGCCTCTGCACACTCCCTTGTTCCCAGTGACACCACCCACCACTAGCTGGGAGGCGAGGGCCACACCCCCTCCCTGAGTCTGCTCAGTGGTCTCCTCTAGCTGTGTGGGTGTTCTGGTTACTAGTGTTCCGTGTGTCCACACCTTAGTCAGCCTCTGGGATTACCTGTATCGTACTGACCCAACATGGGTGCAGTACTCAGTGGTGCCTGACCAGGTCAGGGGCGCCACAGATGCAGTTCCTTGTAGTGCCCTGAGTGGCTCAGGGGCGCTACAAAAGCACCACTCCACTGTTTCGTTTTATTGCACTGCTGGAGTGGTGCTTTAAATACAAGCCCCCCACCCCTGTCTAATACTCATCTTTTGGTGGCTTCATCCACTATCACCCTGGTCTGTCGGGCTCCTGTGATTTGTGATCTGCTGTCAGCTCCAATGTTTCATGGAGTGCTGGAGGGCACAACTCAATACAAGTCTGAGAGCTTCGTTCTGCTCTCATAGTCTCATAGAGATGCATTGGGAGCTTGTGACGTCATAGTTGAGTGGCCATGTCAGTAGTCTGTGGACACTAACTTCCTCTTCCCTGCCAGCATCTCTGGTGACTCTTCTGATTAGTAGACCTGGTGCAATATCATGCGAGCCTACAGATCAGAAGAGGTTTCGGGGATGCTGGTAGGTAGGAGGAAAAAAGCAGGGCTCCTATGCAGCAGCCATAGATGACTGATGTGGTTTGTGGACTAGGGTCCTGTGAAGGGATTTGGTAATTTCTAGTGGCCATACATAGATCTCTCTCATAATCTGATTAAGGCCTCCGACACACAGCCGTTAAAAACGTGCGTGTTATGTCCGTTTGAGTATATACCGGAGACATGGACAAATGTGCACCAATGTTAATATATGTTTGTGGTCAAACTTGCGTTTTTCATCATGTCTGTGTGTCCGTGTCCGTGATCCGTATGTGTTTCCGTTTTTCACGGCAGCATGTTCGTTTTCTGCACGGAACACGCACACACGGACACCATGAAAGTCAATGGTTTGGTGCGCACAAGTACGTGACACGGATGCATCTCTGTATGCTCCGTGTACGTTTTGTGCTTTTTTGTAGCGATGTCGGCTATTCTTTCTTTTCCTGTCTATGTCGGTCAATCTCCCTCAGTCCGTCGGTCGGTCTCTCTCTGTCGGTCGGTCTCTCTGTCTTGTCTGTCCCTCTTTCTGTCTGTCAGTCAGTCTCCCCCCTCTCTCATACTTACTGATCCCCGATCACCGGCGCAGCGCTGCACGGCGTTCACACTGCTCCAGCGGCTTTTACTATTTTGAAAAAGCCGGCCGCTCATTAATCAATCTCGTATTCCCTGCTTTCCCCGCCCACCAGCGCCTATGATTGGTTGCAGTGAGACACACCCCCACGCTGAGTGACAGCTGTCTCACTGCAACCAATCACAGCCGCCAGTGGGCGGGTCTATACTGTGCAGTAAAATAAATAATTAAATAATTAAAAAAAAAACGACGTGTGGTTCCCCCCCATTTTGATACCAGCCAGGGTAAAGTCACACGGCTGAAGGCTGGTATTCTCAGGATGGGGAGCTCCATGTTATGGGGAGCCCCCCAGCCTAACAATATCAGCCAGCAGCTGCCCAGAAATGCCGCATCCATTAGATGCGACAGTTGTGGGACTCTACCCGTCTCTTCCCGAATTGCCCTGGTGCGTTGGCAATCGGGGTAATAAAGAGTTAATGGCAGCCCATAGCTGCCACTAAGTCCAAGATTAATCATGTCCGGCGTCTCCCCGAGATACCTTCCATGATTAATCTGTAAGTTACAGTAAATAAACACACACAACGAAAAATCCATTATTTTAAATAATAAACCCAAAAAAAAAACACCTCGTTCGCCAATTTATTAAGCCCCAAATACCCATCCATGTCCGACGTAATCCACGGAGGTCCTGCGTCGCTCTGAGCTCTGCTACATGAAGGTGACAGGAGCTGCAGAAGAACACCGCCGCTCCTGACAGTTCCACGCTGCAACTGAGCTGAGTAGCGCGATCAGCGATGACGTCACTCAGGTAAGTCGCGGCCACCGCTGGATCCTCCACCTGTGACAGCAAGTCGACCGAGTGACAGCGATGAAGTCACATGTGAGTTGCGGTCACGGGGGGTGGACTCCAGCTAGCCACGGGTAACCTGAGTGACAGCAGCGCTAATCGCGCTGCTCACTTTAGTCACTCAGGGGATTAGCGGTCACCAGTGAGTCCTTCACGGGTAACCGCTAATCAGGACGTGACACAGACAGAGCCGCGGGATGACAATGAAGTCGGGTGAAGTTCATCCGAGTTCATTCTCAGCGCGCAACTCTGTCTGCTGTCTACGGGTAATCAAACACGACATTTTACATTAAACACGGAACATTTCACACGGAAAAAACATTCACACGTCAGTTACAAATCACACGCACACACGGGCATTACACACGTACACACGGCTAGCAAACGCAGGTCATACAAAGGCCACACGGACCATAAAAACGGATAAAAAAACAGATCACGGACCTGAAAAACGGCCCGTATTACACGTGCGTGGTTTTAACGGATGTGTGTCGGAGGCCTTAACAAGATTTTCTAATGTTGCCAAACAATTAGGTAGCCCCCTCTCCAGTTCGGGCAGTGCACGATGGGCCCCTTTTCTAACATAGATGGATGTTCCAGTGGGGTCACCTGCATCTATCGGACATTCAGTGACGCTGTTCTCCAGTTCTCACTTGTGTCCAGCAGGAGGCTCTTCTAGTCTATGAAACAATAAAAATAAGTGGCGGCAAGCATTCAGAAGTAAGAACGACTTCTAGGGCTGATATATTCTGCAAAGATGGATATTTTATTATCATATAGTTATGATCAGTATATTGACCCAGGAGCAGCCGCACCTTACAAGTCAGGACTCATCAGTGACTTCTGTACCTTCCACTGTGCTGTGGAGCCCAACATTTGGCAACATTAATACTCATACTGCCAAATTATTTTCTATAAAGGGAATTTGTCATAACTATTGCCCCTAAACCTCCTAATATGTCCACATTGGTAAATAGCTGACAAGTAACGGAGGGGCGGAGATGAGCGGGACATGACATCCCGCCCACCTCCTTAGTTCCGCATTGCTGGTGGACGCAGGTAAGGAGATGTTTGTCGTTCCTGCGGTTTAACACACAGCGATGTGTGCTGCTGCAGGATCGACAAACAACATCGTACCTGCAGCAGTAACGACATTATGGAAATGAACGACGTGACACAGATCAGCGATTTTTTACGCTATTGCGCTCGTGCATCGTCACACCTAGGATTTACACGTTGCGATGTCGCTACCGGCGCCGGATGTGCGTCACTAACGACGTGACCCCGACGATATATCGGTAGCGATGTCGCAACGTGTAAAGCCCGCCTAAGCCTTCATTATACCATCAGTTGGGGCCTAGTCATGAATTGGTCTGTTTGCTGCTTTTCTTTGGGGTCTCTTCAGGCATATAGGGCCCTCAATCTCCCTCCTTTGTGACCCTGTTACTGATCCTGGCTCCGTGGCCTGAGTATCTCACAGTCATATTCCCTACTGAGCGGCTAGAACATTGTCTATCGATTTCAGATCAGGTCATGTTAAGTGTTTCTTGTCGTCGCTCCTCCTCCGCCTGCCGCTCTGTGCTTAGAATCAGTGATAGACACTTATGTACAGACTCCCACTGAGGCCCCATATGCCGGAGGCCGGATGTGGAGCCAAGAGAAATGTCGCCATCGACGGCTTATCGAGGAACATGGGGAGAATGAAAGGGCAACACCGTTGCAGAGCCGATTGTAGCGGCAACCCCAACACTCAGCTGTAAATAATACAGCAGCTCAGACGATATACTGTGCACATCAAGTGTCATCCAATCCACCACTGACCCTGATCATCCCTCAAATAATCAGCGTGAAATCTAGGCTATTTTACACAAATTTGATGGCTCCCATCATCCCTGGATTGCCAGCCTCTGATGTGAGATTATTTTTTATGTTGGAGAAACTAAGGCTATGTTCACATGCAGCATTTTTGCACTTTTTTTTTATTCTGCAGCCAAAACTTGTTCTCTTGGTTTAAACACAAATAAAAAGGCTGTTTTCATGGCGTGCGTTTTGCCTAGTTTTTTGCAGATTTTGTCTATAGTTTTTTTTACTTCCATATTGATTTCTATAGGAAAAAAAGTTGCAAAAATGCTGCAAAGACGTTGAAAGAGTTGACACGCTGCGGATTTAAAAAAATGCTGCATTTCTCAAATTTAGTCAGGAAAAGAAAAAACAATCAAGTACGTGAGAGAACGGAAATCTGATGGCTTTTGCTGGTTCTGTAAAAAGCAGCTTTTAATTTGCATAAAAAAACCCCCAAAAAACTGCAGCAAAAACGCTGCATGTGAACAAAGCCTAATACAGATTATTCTCACCCAATTATAACTCACAGTTAATGCAGCTAATTATGGACTGTAGACATAAGTCATTATTATAGTTTTATAACTCTTCTGTAAAAAAAAAAGTTGATTGATAAGGCTGTTTTCACACTACGTTTTTTTAACACGTGTCCTGAATGTTTTTTTGCTGCAAAAGCGGATCCTGTTTTTCCAAAGAGAAACGCATGTGTAATTTTACAAGATCCTGTCACTTGAAATTATGGGCGGGTATTGGAGTCATGTGATTGGGAGTGAAGGGAACTGACCGTGATAGACTGGAAATTCAGAAGGTGGGAGTGGGAGAGAGAGAGAGAGACACGCAGACACTACCGCCCCCATCATCACCGCACACACGCAGGCACTACCGCACCCATCATCACCGCACACACACAGGCCCTATCGCACCCATCATCACTGTACACACCGGCACTACCGCACCCATCATCACCGCACACACGCAGGAACTACCGCCCCCATCATCATCGCATACACGCAGGCACTACCGCCCCTATCATCACCGCGTACATGCAGGCACTACCGCACCCATCATCACCGCACACACACCGGCACTACTGTCCCCATCATCACCGCACACACTCAGGTACTACCGCCCCCATCATCACCGCACACACACAGGCACTACCGCACCCATCATCACCGCACACACACCGGCACTACCTGAATGACGTCATCGCTGATAGCGCGGCTCACTTCAGTTGCTCCGTGGAGCTCATAGCGAGCGGTGGTGTTCTACGCCACTCCTGTCAGCTTCCGATGTAGCAGAGCTGAAAGCGTCATGGGACCTTGTGTGCATTACGTCGGACCTGGAGGAGTATTTGGGGATTAATAAAGTGGTGAAAGAGGGTGGGGTTTTTTGACTTTTATTTCAAATAAAGGATTTTTTCAGGTGTATGTGTTTATTTACTTTCACTTACAGGGTAATCATTGGGGGCATCTCAGAGACGCCTGCCATGATTAACCTAGGATTAACCTAGGAGTTAGTGGCAGCTATGGGCTGCCATTAACTCCTTATTACCCCGATTGCCACCACACCAGGGCAATTTGGGATGAGCCGGGTAGAGTCCCGGGACTGTCGCATCTAATGGATGCGGCAATTCCGGGCAATTCCGGGCGCCTGCTGGCTTATATTTTTAGGCTGGGGGGCTCCCCATAATGTGGGGCTCCCAATCCTGAGAATACCAGCCTTCAGCCATGTGGGCTCTACTTTGGCTGGTATCAAAATTGGGGGGGACCGCACGCCGTTTTTTTTTTAAATTAACTTATTGTACTACACTATATAGACCCGCCCACCGGTGGCTGTGATTGGTTGCAGTCAGACAGCTGTCACTCAGTGTGGGAGTGTGTCTGACTGCAACGAATCATAGGTGCCGGTGGGCGGGGGAAGCAGTGAATACGAGATTGAATAATGAGCGGCCGGCATTTTCAAAAGAGGAGAAGCCGCCAGAGCAGTGTGACAGCTGTGCAGTGCCGTGTTCGTAATCGGTGAGTATGAGAGAGAGGATGAGAGAGAGAGATCGACAGACAGAGAGAGACCGACCGAGAGTGAGAGAGACCGAGAGAGAGAGAGGGACTCTGTGATCACACCAGGCTGGTTTCTACCCAACAGAATCCTGTCTATCAGCATGCCAGCGTTCACATGCGTTTGCATGCGGTATAGTGAGGATCCAGTGACAAACAGTATTTGGACGCAGCTCAAAAACACTACAAGTTGAAATACTGCAACTCGCTGGATCCTCACTATACCGCACGCAAACGCATGTCAACGCATGTTGACGCGCGTCCATTGCAAATGCATTGAAATTAAAACGTATTTGCACTGAATCCACTTTTGCTGCAAAAAAACGTTCAGGACGCATGTTAAAAAAACGTAGTGTGAAAGCAGCTGTCTAGGAAATAAAAAACAAATTGGCAACTCTGGGAGCAAGATTGGAGCATTAGTCTACGTTCACATGCAGTGTTAATTTTTTGAGATTTTTTTTTAGGCTAACTAAAAGCTGCTTTTTACAGAACCAGCACAAGCTATCAGATTTCCGAAATCTCATGCACATTTTTTTTCCTACAATCCACAACGTCCACATTTCTCTATCTTGTAGACAACATCCTATATATAGATACCACTAGTAATCACAACAGAAATCACTATGATGCTTTATATGTCAGAAAAACTCACTTTATTAATACATCTTTTAAAACAAAACAAGTGACAATATTTTGGCCTGATAAGAAATAGGGCAGTGAAAATTACAAAATGCGTCCCCCCTACACAGGGGAGAGAGGTGGGTACGGGTGCACCAAGCTCATCTGAAAATTAGTTATATCATAAATTGACAGGATATGCAACCCAATCCAATTAAGAGTGGATATCAGCAGTTTTTACTGATTTCAGGCTATAGAGCAGATAAGTAATATCTATTTGTCCACCTGAAAATGATCACCCTGGTTGCAGGAGATTTACCCAGAATCTGGAATAACCGAGTATCAATGAACAGTAAATATTTACTCCATCACAATCTCAGGGCCACATACGGGTGGGCAATTGTATCAGCCCTCTCTGTTGTCAGCCTCTGATCAAAAAGGCAAGCAAGGAAAACAACACTTGTCTTATAGTGATACTTTAATCTATACACCAATGGACAGCGGTATATCCATCTGCCTGTATCAGGAGTGTTATAGTTTTTTGAAAAAAGCTAAGGCTGGAGTTTTACTTTATTATACCGAGTGAGAATCATTACTCCACTCTTGGCTCCATAATAATACAGGGAGACAGACCCATTGACCATTAGATAGTATTTACATACTCATATGCTGACATAAGGATCGATTACAGACCTGACAGATGATAGCGTGATATGCCCGCAGCCACCACGCCTCGACGCGTTTCACGTGCTGCTTCTTCGGGATGCAGGTGTACTTACTGTGGGGCTGTGAGGTCTATATATACACCGCTGTGATGCCTAACTACTTACAGGTGTCATCCAGTTTTGCCGCTATTCAACCACATGCTTTTCACTGGCGCGGGCGCCGCCATGACGGTAGGATGTGTCTCAATAATGCGTTGCCTGTTCCGGCCACGTCAGCGAGCCGCCCACCGCGCCGGCAATGGCAACGTGATGCCGCAGTCGCCGCGCATGCGCAGCACGCCGACGCTTCGGCCGCATCAAGGCATCGCTCATCCACCGCCCAGCCTTGCCGCGCACAGCCTGTGTTGACACTACGGCTTACTATGGTAAACTATTAACGGGAGTTTGTTTTCAATCAATCCCATAATTATTTAAAGAGTACATAGTAAGTAGTTAGCAACCATATCTTAGAGAACCCGTAGATGACTATATATATTTAATCCTCCATAAGAAACTCATTACAGTTACTCTCTTTTTTTGCTTTTTTTCTTTAGAGCTTATTGCAAAAGGACTATATCTATAGGGTTTCATCCATCATATCACCAGTATTCACTGCTATAGGAATATATCTCATATGGCCATGTGTATATACATGCAGTTATAAATTAATCCTAAGCAATATGCATACACAATATAATCCATAATCAAAACCGACATAAAAATACAAATACAAATAATGCCAAAAAAACATTATTCTCAGCATTTGTATCAACCCACATATAAATGATTTCCATACTCCATAATTAGCAGTAAAGTCCAAGAAATACTAAAGATACATTTTGTGCTAATTGCACCGAGCCAGGATGTTTCAAGATGGAGATCCTCATATGGGTTTCTCAATAGGCACATTCCATGGTTCCTTAGTTCTTTTTGCGTTGTATATTTCCATAACGCATATCTATTTTATCTTTTGATGGTAATGTTTCCTCATTTTCAGCACCTATTCTTCTCCATAAAGATGGTATACATCAAATTTATATACTCTGAAAGAGCTCAAAAAGAAAGGAGAAGAGAATATTAGTAAGGCTATGTGCGCACGTTGCGTACAGTCACTGCAGAAATTTCTGCAGCGATCTGAAGAGCACATGTGCGCTTTAGATCGCTGCAGAAATGTCCGTAGTGAGCGCCGATTCCATGCGCTCTGCCTGCAGCTCCTCCCATAGACAGAGCAGGAGCTGCCGGCAAAGCGCAGGAAAGAAGTGACATGTCACTTCTTTTTACGCAGCGCTTCGGCAGTAGCCGAAGCGCTGCGCTCTTAAACGCCACGTGCGCACGGCCCCTGCACAATCTCCATAGACTGTGCAGGGGACGCAGGACGCATGCAGTTACGCTGCGCTACAAAGCGCAGCGTAACTGCATGTATTTACGCAACGTGCGCACATAGCCTTAACCCGAACAAAACACCAATTTAACCCTGTACTCAACCTTATTTGTCAATATTAAAAAAACCGTTTA
Organism: Anomaloglossus baeobatrachus; assembly: GCF_048569485.1. Taxonomy (NCBI): domain Eukaryota; kingdom Metazoa; phylum Chordata; class Amphibia; order Anura; family Aromobatidae; genus Anomaloglossus; species Anomaloglossus baeobatrachus. The sequence goes on along the minus strand of NC_134357.1, from coordinate 470,398,487 downwards.
AAAAACAATAAAAAACATCTCTGATAGCAAGATTTTATCTTTCAAAGGAAGGCACTAAAGCCAAATGACTTGTTTAAGCCGTCTGTGGATATTGTGCCCAGCCGGTATATCCACCGGCTCTCAAGTTGGGCCAGGGTTCTACCTACATCCCCACCACGCATATCCACCTTAATTTGATCGATTGCTTTAACTCTGAGATGTCTAGAGTCAGAGTTGTGGAAATCCTTAAAATGGCGTGGTATTGTTTTTAATTTTTCGTTACTCAAAGCCTCCTTGGAGTTTTTGATGTCTCTGACATGTTTTCCAACCCGAGTCCTAAGTTCCCGGGTGGTCATGCCAATATAATATAACTCGCATGGGCAGCAGGCCTGGTAAACCACGGCTTTTAAGGTGCAGCTTAAATACAATCTGATGTCATATTCTTTGTCACTTTTAGTGCCCTTGAACGTTTTGGCTTTGCGCATATTTGCACAAGCCTTACAGAGGCCGCACGGGAAGAAGCCAGTAATGCCTGTTTTGTTTTGACTGTTTTTGCCTGACCCATAGTGGCTATGGACCAAATGGTCCTTGATATTTCTAGCCCTTCTTGCTGTTATAAGTGGGTATGGCGACAAGTTCTTATATAGGATCGGGTCAGTCTTCAGGATATCCTAATGTCTCCTGAGGATCCCGCCTATATCCTTCCACCGATTATTATACGTCGTGATCAATCTTAAACATTTTTTTCCTGACTGAAGTTGAGAACTGCAGCATTTTTTTAAATCTGCAGCAGGTCAATTTTTTCAGTGTTTTTGCTGCTTTTTTTACCCTTAGAAAGTGAAAAACGTGCTTAAATCACCACAGCAGTTTTTGCTGCGTTTTTGGTCAATAAAGCTAACTATATTAAACACTAGCTGTAGTACCCGGCGTTGCCCCAGATAGTAACTGTCTCTCTGTTTCTCTCCCGGTTTCTGTCTGTCTCCCCCTCTGTTTGTCTCTCTCTGTCTGTGTGTCTGTCTGTCTCTCTCTATCTTTGTCTGTCTGTCTCTTTATCCCTGTCTGTCTCTTTCCCTGTCTGTCTATCTCTTTCCCATTCTGTCTGTCTCTGTCTATCTGTGTCTGTCTGTGTCTGTCTGTCTCTGTTTCTGTCTGTCTGTCTCTTTCCCTGGCTACATTGGGACACGCCAACATTCCATTCAACGGTGTGGCTGCGCATTCTTCTGAAGTTCTGGCTGCACTGTGGCTCCCAGCTCCATTCGCTTTAATAGAGGCAGGTTTTTTGTTGAATAACTGTAAAGAGCGGGGTTAAAATGTCCTCTCATAACATAGCCTATGACGCTCTCGGGGTCCAGAAGTGTGAGTGTGCAAAATTTTGTGGCTGTAGCTGCGACAGTGCGGATGCCAATCCCGGACATACACACACACACACACACACACACACACACACACACACACACACACACACACACACACACACATACACACATTCAGCTTTATATATTAGACTAGCTGACTATTAAGTTAGTAACTAACTAAGATTTACCATTGACCACCTGCAGAGGGAACTAGATGATATTTCCAAGAATATTTCTGCTATTGAGACCCAGCTTTCCAATACATTTTCCTCATCTGATCTTGCGAATATTAAATCAAAATTGGACACAACCATTAATGAATATAAGAAAACTCTTCAAGACCGGACAAGAGCTAAATTTGCACGTGATGAGGACGACTATAAAAAAGGCCGTGTGTACCGATAGCGCTGTGGTGAACCAGCTCCCCGTCGGCGTTTTTTTCCCAGAAATGATTTTTCGTCCTCCACCAGTTCTGGTAGTGAGCAAGACACTTCCTCTTTTTTAGGCCCTCGTCGCCCCTATATCCCAAGAGGACGAGGAGGGGAAAGAGGAAGGTCTTTCACCGGAGATCGGATTGTGACACAGTCCCAGGTAGGACGGATCTCATCTTTAATATCTCCTCATATACCTTGTTCCCAATAGAAACACAAGTCTTGCAAAAAGGATTAAGTTTCAGTCCTACCCCTAATTTTGATACTTTTAGGTTGGATCAAGAGTTGAACAGATTTTTTAGATCTCTTAGATTGAAGGCCCATTTTCAAACCCATCCCTCTCAGGATAGTAGCAGTGGCAGTGTGCCTAATATTGAGAGTCCTCTATTTTCACTTAAAAATTTAGTCCTATATACACGTAGCAGTTTTACGCCTCCTCGCTCATACCATCCAGTTGAGACCTATATCTCATTAGTTAAGACAGATATTGAAGCCTTTACCCATAAGGTAAAAATGGCGAACTACACGTTAAACGTAATTTAACTTCTGAAGAAGCACAGGCCTTACAATCATTGAAACTTAATCCTTCTATAACTATTAAACCTGCGGATAAAGGGGGAGCCCTGGTCATCATGAATAAGAGTTATTATATCTCGGAGATCCTTAGCCAACTTGCTGACCGGTCCACATACCTCCCAGTCAATAATGATCCTTCACCTGGTATTAAGGAAATTATTTTGGAAAAGATTGCTCATTATTCTGAATTAGGTGTCATAGATACCAAGCTAGCTACTTTTCTAAATCAAGTAAATCCATTGGTACCAGTATTTTACACTTTGCCTAAGGTGCATAAGAATTTGTGGAATCCTCCTGGACGGCCAATTGTGGCCTCCACAGAATCTTTATTGTCCCCCTCTGGCGATTACACTGGATCGCATCTTATCTCCTATGGTGTCCAAAACTACTTCTTATCTACGTGATAGGTCTCATTTTCTTGAACATTTGGAAACTTTGGGACATCTCCCTCCTGACTCTCTTCTCGTCACCCTTGATGTAAATTCGTTGTATACAAGTATTGATCACTCTTTGGGTCTTCAGGCTGTTCAATGGTTTTTGCATACTTACTCCGGATTTTCACCTAATCAGATGACATTTTGCCTCGATTTACTACACATTGTTTTGTATAAAAATTTCTTTATGTTTCAAGACCAATTTTATGTTCAGAAGAAGGGCACTGCAATGGGCTCAAATGTTGCGCCGCCATACGCAAATATATTTATGGCCCATTTTGAGATGTGTACGTTTATTCCCATCCGATTTTTGCAACCCATGTAATAACATGAAAAAGATTTATAGATGATATTTTCTTGATTTTTAATGGTCCTATCACTGTTTTTGAACATTTTTTTCATCATATTAACAATCAGGTACCAGGTGTGACATTTACTAAACATATTGAGTCCCACAGTATTAATTTTTTGGATACTCTTATTATCATTGATTCACAAGGCAAAATTTCATCTGATTTGTATGTTAAAAATACGGACAGGAATAGCCTCCTATATTATGATAGCTGTCATCCCCGTCATTTAAAGCACTCTTTACCCTATTCTCAACATAAAAGGGTGGCGAGAATAGTGTCAGATTTTGAGCAATGAGAACTTCGACATAAGGAAATGCAAGACAAATTTGTTCAGAGAGGTTATCCTTTACAGATTGCAAGGTACAATCGACCTGTTACTGGCAAGAGAAAGAGACAGGGTCCATTTATTCCATTCGTTAACACGTTTCATCCGTATCATCTTATAGTTAGGGGCATAATTCTAAAACATTGGCGGCTTCTACATCATTCCTACCCAAATATAGAAGAGTTTGCTAATATTCCGCTCTTCAGCTTTAAACGGCCTCCAAATTTGAGGAATATATTGGTTAGGGCTGATGTTGGGTCCGCCATCCGTAAGTCTAGACAGACCTTTTTGGCTACGCCCAAACAAGGTAATTTTCCTTGTCTTCGATGTCCACAGTGTTCGAATATGGTTAAGGGTAATTCATTTACACACCCTCATACAGGGAAGGTGTTTTATATAAAAGAATTTTTCTCATGTGATACATCATATGTAGTATACCTACTGAAATGCCCCTGCGGTCTCGGGTATGTGGGTGAAACCACCCAACATATCCGGGACCGCATCGGCAAACATAACTCGACCATCAGGTGTAAGCTGATGACGTTGCCGATCCCCCACCATTTCCTGACATTTGGTCATTCCATTTCACAGTTAGGCCTTGTGCGCACTAGGCGTTTTTAGCGGCGTTTTTTACCGCGTTTTTGTGCTGAAAACGCAGTGACATTGCTTCCCCAGCAATGTCTATGGGTTTTCAGAAGTGCTGTCCGCACGCAGCGTTTTTTTGTAGCTGCATTTTTGTGGTGACGACAAAAATGCAGCATGTCAATTATTTCTGCGTTTTTCACTGCGTTTTTCACCATTGAGTTCAATGAGATGTTCAACAACGCAATGAAAAACGCATATAGCTGCGTTTCTATGACTAAAAACGGAGCTATAAACGCAAGGGGTGGGCAGTATAGTGACGTGTACAGGAAGAGGATTTCTTCTGTTGGTAAACACAGAAGCATGAATCCTCCCAGTACCGTCACCGCTGCCTCCACCTCCCGTCCGGTGCCATGTCAGCTCCGTGCGGCGCCATGTCTGGGCGGGAGGTGGAGGCAGCGGCGAAAACCAAAGTGAACAGTAGAAAAAAAAAATGTCATATATACTCACCTGTCTGCAGGGTCCCGGTGCCATGCCCGCTCCTGTCCCGGTCCCACCGCTCTGGCTGTGTGCAGTCTCCCCGGGGCACGTACGAAGCTTGCAGGACCTGGCCGTGGATCACCTGATGCAGTCATCTGACGCATCAGCTGATCGTAATTCTCGCGGTGTCGCCGGCTTTTTCGCGCCCGGCCGGCTATCAGCTGATCCTGCCGTCAGGAGACTTCATCAGCTGATTACCGTCAGCTGCTGCAGCGATGGGACAGGATCAGACTTTCATCCGATCGCTGCAGGAGCTGCCGGTAATCAGCACAGACGTGAGTATTTATTTATTTATTTATTTATTTTTTGCACTGATGCTTCAGCTGATTGTATAATCGGCTTTTATACAATCAGCTGATGTGTGATGTGCTTCAGCCCCTAGAACCTGACACATCATCTGATCGCTTTGCCTTCCAGCAAACCGATCAGATGATATTGGATCCGGATTGGACGGCGCGGGACCCTGACCCAGGATTACTGCGGAGGGGGGTTCTTTATTTCAATAAAGATGGAGTCACTAATTGTGTTGTGTTTTATTTTTAATAAAAATATTTTTCTGTGTTGTGTTTTTTTTATCATTACTAGAAATTCATGGTGGCCATGTCTAATATTGGCGTGACACCATGAATTTCGGGCTTAGGGCCAGATGATAATATACAGCTAGCCCTAACTCCATTATTACCCAGCGAGCCACCCGGCATCAGGGCAGCTGGAAGAGTTGGATACAGCGCCAGAAGATGGCGCTTCTATGAAAGCGCCATTTTCTGGGGTGGCTGCGGGACTGCAATTCACAGCGGGGGTACCCAGAAAGCATGGGCACCCTGCACTGTGGATTCCAATCCCCAGCTGCCTAGTTGTACCCGGCTGGACTCAAAAATTGGGCGAAGCCCACGTCATTTTTTTTTTTAATTATTTCATGAAATTCATGAAATAATTAAAACAAAAGGGGTTCCCTATATTTTTGGTTCCCAGACGGGTACAAATAGGCAGCTGGGGTTGGGGGCAGCCTGTACCTGCCTGCTGTACCCGGCTAGCATACAAAAATATGGCGAAGCCCATGTCATTTTTTTGGGGGGCAAAAAACTCCTGCATACAGTCCTGGATGGAGGATGCTGAGCCTTGTAGTTCTGCAGCTGCTGTCTGCTCTCCTGCATACACTAGTTCTGCAGCTGTCTGCTCTCCTGCATACAATGAACATTTTGAAGAAGGAAATGACATCAGACATTTTTTTTTTCATCAACAATCTTTAATGGCATTGTGCACTGATTAAAAACGCAGTGAGCAAAAACGCAGCAAAAAACGCATCAAATCGCGGTAAAAACGCATGCGTTTTTACCGCGTTTTTTAGCCGCGGGTGCGTTTTTTGAGACAAAAACGCACATAAAAACGCAGCGTGAAAAAAACGCCTAGTGCGCACATACCCTTAAGGTTCCAAGTTTTGGAACACGTTCCCCTGTTGAGACGTGGTGGTTACAGAGTACAAAAACTTAAAGAGAGTCCTTTTGGATACATACTCTTAGACCTCTGTCCCCACATGGTCTCAATAGGGAATATGATTCACTTCCATGAAGTTCTGTCTAGCCAATGATATCATTTAACTTGTGGTACGATCTAGCTAATGATTTGATTGTTTCATTTAGTTCATGTATTTGGACCATATTTTCCTTAAAATTATGCCCTTATTCTATGATTTGATCCCGGACATTATATATTCTAGACTTTATGGTCATTTTCACTTTTATATTATTGGGATGCTTTATTCCATTATATTAAATGATTTGTTCCATTTATGCTCTGTGAGATCTTATATATGACATATTGTTTTATTACAAATATGACTCACAAGTGATCCATCTCTTTTACAGACGCGCTGATTGTAGGAGCAGCTCCATGAGAGCGTCTCACGTCTTCCTTCTCTCCTCTGCTTTCTTTCTGCGCCTGTGTGCAATCTTCACTTACACTGCGCACGCCTGACGTGCGGTTCATTTTTCTCACTGCTTGTGTTCCACTGAGCGGATATAAGCAATTATACCCGCCCTCCACTGGTATTTAAACACCTACTGCACGCTTTGGCTAAGTTCACACACTGCGTTTTTATGATGCTGCATTTTTGTGCGTTTTTGGCCGCTAAAAACGCACAAAAACGCACCCGCGGCAAAAAACGCATGCGTTTTTACCGCGATTTGGTGCGTTTTTGGCTGCGTTTTGCTGCGTTTTTGATCTCTGTGTTTTTCTGCGGTTTTCCAATGCATTGCATGGGGGGAAAACGCAGAAAAACGCAGGAAAGAATTGACATGTCCATTTTTTTTTTTAAGCTCAAAAACGCAGCTTAAAAAAACAGTTGTGTGCGGACAGCAAAATTGAAAACTCATAGACTTTGCTGGGGAAGCAAAGTCATGCAGTTTTGAGGCCAAAACGCACCCTAAAAACGCGCAAAAACGCTGCGAAACACTGTGCGAACATAGCCTGTACTCACTCCTTTGCTGACCACTGATGAAACAGGTAACATATGGTATTTTATGGGCGTTTTTTTTTGCTATACTTGCCTGATGAGCACTTGTTAAATCACTTTCCTCTGATAAATTACGGGTTTCTGCTAAATAGGCAGTTACATATCTTCCATTCTCCTTATAGGAACTATAGTTTTTATAAAATAGGCGCTCCTAATAGCTCATGTATATCTCTGTTACATAGGTCTGTTACAACATACAAGAACTAACAGAGTTAAATAGATGGGTAGAGTGCTCAAAAAGGGGACTAACATGTAATCTCAACCCTATTTTAAAATGTGCAATTTTTATTAATATTCATTAAAATGTACCCGTACATTTTAATGAATATTAATAAAAATTGCACATTTTAAAATAGGGTTGAGATTACATGTTAGTCCCTGTTACAACATACCTAATATATTGCTGCCTGAGATGGCACACACATATATATGTATATGTAAGTAGGTGTTGACACGATTGTTCAAGTATTTATATGCTATGTGGATTAATATATACAGTAAGGACATTGTTTTCTTCATGTAGTCCTTGTTTCAAAAAGTTTCAAAAAGTTTTTTCAATAAGATTTTTCCAAAAGATTTTATTCAAAAAAGAAAAAACATTTTTTCCCAAAAAAATTTTTCAAAATTTTTTTTTTAAAGGAAAATTGTTTTTTTCAAAGAAAAATTTCTTCTAAAAGAAAAAAAAATTTTCACATTTTTTTCAATTTCTGTTCTAATAATTCTCATTTTGTATTATATCTCCCCTTTATCATGAGGTATTCTAATCGATATTTTTTTAACAGAAAGAATATCTTTTCTCTGAATATACCCTAAAGGCTGCTGTGAGTCCAGTATATATGTATCCTCTGATGCTATAGGTAATATAAGTTCTTTTCACATGTATATACACATTGTATTGTGTTGCATATAACATTTTCTGATGGTGTAATACTTAATATCCTTTTTGTATTTCCTCATTGTTTGGTAATAATGTATATTTTTTGTTCTTTATTTTGATATATAGAGTACCAAAATTGAAGAAGGCGAATAGCTGAAAACGTTTTTTTGAATGTTACTCCTATGAAATGGAAATAAAAAGCCAAAATAAAAAGAATTGCAATAAATTTTGAGTGCCGGAGTTTTTTTTACTTTATTATGGTCACTGAAAGAGAGCTGTCTCACATAGCTCTACCAGGACCTAGGACTTTCCCTGTCTGTCTCTTTGTCTGTCTGTCTCTTTGTCTGTCTGTCTCTGTGTCTGTCTGTCTCTGTGTCTGTCTGTCTCTGTGTCTGTCTGTCTGTCTCTGTGTCTGTCTCTGTCTCTTTCCCTGGCTACATTGTAACACGCCAACATTTAAGGCTGGCTGCGCATTCTTCTGAAGTTCTGGCTGCAATGTGGTTCCCAGCTCCATTAACTTTAATGGAGGCAGATTTTTGGCGAATAACTGTAAAGCTCGGAGTTACAATTTCCCCTCAAAACATAGTCTATGACGTTCCCTGAGTCAAATGGAGTGTGCAAAATTTTGTGATTGTACATGCGACGGTGTGAATTCCTTTAGTTGACATACACACACATACATACATACATACATACATACATACACTCAGCTTTATATATTAGATGTACTATGGACAAAGCACATATGGAATCCATACTCAAAATATGCTGCAATAAAAAATACTAAGGAAACATTGCAAAATGGGCGTTTTGAACACTTTTTTACAGCCAAGAGAGCAGGTTTTTTACGCAAATTAAAAAAAAAAAAAAACACAACATGTGAACACAGCCCTAGAGGTTTCATCCACAGAATGCAGCAGTGGTTTATAGGGAATTTTCTCACTGAGAAGAGAGGAAACTAAGCAGCATGTGAACACCTGACTATTTCAGCTCAAGTTACAGATGACTGATTTCTGAATAATGATATTTTATGGACCAGGCGTCCATTTTTTCCTAATGCAAATTTTATCCTTTTGTTAGGGATCATGTATGTGAGCGTAATTCATGTAGTCCCATACTCCATGGTAGCCATGTCGCGGGCGGGGAGGACGCCGCCGCTGCGCTCGCTAACGCTCGGGTCCGGCGCTGCTGCTGCTCGGTGGCTCGAGCGGTGGGCCGGATCCGGGGACTCGAGCGGCGCTCCTCGCCCGTGAGTGAAAAGGGTGGTTGGTTTGTTTGGGGATTTAGTCCGTGACGCCACCCACGGGTTGTGGTGAAGATGGGCACCACCGCTGCTAGTGACGGGGATCCCAGGAGCGATGGTAGGGAGCAGCTGGGATGTTGTTTTCCCCCTCCGTGGGTAGGGGTCGGTGGTCCCGGGGCCCGGTGGTGTGACGGGGAGGCAGGGTTAGTGAGGTGCAGGGTTTCAGGGACAGCGCGGCGCGGTGCCGGATGGCACGGGTGTACTCACTCAGTAAGAGATGCACAAAGTCCTCGGTAAACCAAATGGCTGGATGGATGGGTCCCGCAGCCGGTTGCAATGTCTCTCCCCGGACAGGTGATGGCGGCTGTCTTTCCCTGCACCTTTGTGTACTGTTTGACTACGATGGGTCCCCAACGGTAGTCCGCTCCCCAGTGTATGGATGCCGGAGGAGCCAGTTTGCCCGCAGGCGCTGGCCCTTGGGTCTCTAGCCTTAGGCGGTAGCTGTATACCCTCACAGTGCGGACGGTTGCCTTCTAACGGGTCTTTGGCTGTTAGGAAACCCCTGGGGTTCCTGTCACACTCGGATTTGACTGTTGACGGCGACTCCAAGCCTAGTCGGGGTCCGATGGCCCTGCCTGTGTGTGCTGGCTTCACTTCGCTCCCCGGTCGGTACCGGCAGGCCACCGCCCATCCCCGGTCCTACGGTTCCGCGTTGATTCACCACTCCTGCAGACGGCCACCATCGTCTGCCAACCTTGTTGTCAGTGCCTGGGCCACAAAGCCAAATACTCTCCACTTTACTCCTCTCACTTCAACCTCCTCAACTCAACTCTACACTCTAACTGACTCCTTTTCCCGCCTCCAGGCCTGTGAACGCCTCGGTGGGTGGGGCCAACCGCTTGGCTCCGCCCTACCCGGTGTGGACATCAGACCCTGGAGGGAGGCAACAAGGATTTTGTGTTTGGCTAATGTTACTGTCTAGTGGGGGTGGGGGTGTATGTATGTTACCTGTGACGACCTGGCTAGTCCAGGGCACCACATTCCCCCTTGGTGAAATGCAGACCGTCCGCGGGCTGCCCGTCCATCACCGGTTTTATTTTTCAACTGTAAAAATATAAATAACATGTAAACATATCAAACATAGGCATTTTTATCAGGTCACTTCAAACGTTACACATAAAAACATTTTTAATCACAGACGGATGGACGGATGTCTTCCGCTCTCCCACCCAAGCAACCTAGCCCTGATGCTGCCCTCAAGAAGTGGGCAGCACCCCTTGACCCCAGTCCAGGTTCAGGCTGCCCGAGCGGGAACGGGTACGGTTACTCGCACCCGACTGTCACTTCAGGGGACCCCACGTCCAGGGGGGACCCCTGACCCCCGGAGGATGGCCACCGGTCCTGGTGGTGGCCGGGCCCCAGCCTACTCTGCTGCGGGCCCTTTCTCCAATCTGCCTCTTCGGAGGTGGCAACGGTTTCCATCCCACAATACTATTTACAAACCCACAAGTTCGTGGGTGGCCTGCTAGTTCTCGGCCATGTCCATGAGCAGTTTCTCATGTGGGTGGTAGAAACACACAGAGTCCCTTCGGGGACAACTTGGCGGCAACGGCCGGGATAATCACGTAGATAATCAGATGATCTTTCGGATGATTATTGTCATTCACTCACATATTTAACGGTGCTGGGGGTCCCAACGGGGGACAACTGTATGCAACGGTGGACCGCTGCCTTTACTGGAGGTCACCATCGCCACTTACTTCCTCCGGATCCGCCTTAGGACTGTATGGCGGAGGAGGTGACTGGGGCTGCTCGTGGTCATCATGGCTTACCGTTCTCTGGACATCCAGGGCGAACCAGCCCCTCTTTCCCAGGTGGCAGGTATATGTGACCAACTCACCCGCACAGAGGTCACGCTCCGGATGGCCCAGGGACAGCTGGCTGTGCACATCTCGCCTGGAGAAGAACGCCTCGACCCCCAGGCTTGGCTCATGAATAAACCCCCATCCACGCCGGGGGTAGAACTGCCGGACTTGACCTTCAAAGATCGGGCCCCGAGCTTCGGGAGAGGCTCTCCGGAGAGCGTCCTTTGCCTCTACAGTGCGGGCCAGGATAGCAGCCTTCTCTTTCTCCCGGGCCTCTGTCTCCCGGCCCATCAGGTTTGGCTGCCGCTCCCAACATGGCGGCTCCTCTAGCGCGGGGGTTGGGCCCAGCAGGTACCCCCCGATGCGGGCCACGACCGGCACCTTCTGGGTAGGGGGGCACCGCTGTGTCGCGGCCTGCTTTGCTGCCTTGCAGCGGCAACCCTCCTCAGCCTCAGCCGAGGCCTGGAGCTTGGGAGCGGTCAGCGTCACTTTCCGGGCTTGAGGCAGGCTACCCTCCACCTCCATACTGGCCGGGCGGACTGCCGGGGCCTCTTCGGGTGCGGCCGCTTCCGGGCTGGATGGCTCCCGTTGGGGAGCGGGCACCCTCCAGGAGAGCGGGGTTGGTGCTGGGTCCCCAACGGTAGTCCACTCCCCGGTGTATGGATGCCGGAGGAGCCCGTTTGCCCGCAGGCGCTGGCCCTTGGGTCTCTAGCCTTAGGCGGTAGCTGTATACCCTCATGGTGCGGACGGTTGCCTTCTAACGGGTCTTTGGCTGTTAGGAAACCCCTGGGGTTCCTGTCACACTCGGATTTGACTGTTGACAGCGACTCCAAGCCTAGTCGGGGTCCGATGGCCCTGCCTGTGTGTGCTGGCTTCACTTCGCTCCCCGGTCGGTACCGGCGGGCCACCGCCCGTCCCCGGTCCTACGGTTCCGCGTTGCTTCACCACTCCTGCAGACGGCCACCACCGTCTGCCAACCTTGTTGTCAGTGCCTGGGCCACAAACCCAGACACTCTCCACTTTACTCCTCTCACTTCAACCTCCTCAACTCAACTTTACACTCTAACTGACTCCTTTTCCCGCCTCCAGGTCTGTGAATTCCTCTGTGGGTGGGGCCAACCGCTTGGCTCCGCCCTACCCGGTGTGGACATCAGACCCTGGAGGGAGGCAACAAGGATTTTGTGTTTGGCTAATATTACTGTCTAGTGGGTGTGGGGGTGTATGTATGTTACCTGTGACGACCTGGCTAGTCCAGGGCGCCACAGCCATCTTTACCATTTTCAGATCTGCTCCAAAATCACGTGACTGCAGTTATCACCAGTGGTTGTTTTGTGAAGAAGTCACTTGTTTTTTTTAAAGGGGTTGTCCACTATTAGGACAACCCCTTTTGATTTCATGTTTCATCCAGGTAGAATAATAAAGCCTCTACTCACCTCCCGTACTGGCACCATTCCAGTGGTGTCCAGGATTGCAGTTGCTAGGGCTCACGTGGGTTTCTGACGTTGCACGAGCCCCGTGCCCAATCAGCGCTGACTTTCTTTTTGCCACTTTCGGACTAAACAAGTTAATAAACAGTGAGCACAGCCGTATTTTGAGTGCTTGTTTCTGCTTTAGGTTTTTCAAAAACACCCTGGAGAAGGGAAAAAAAAAGTGCATGTCAAAAATTCTGAGGTCGGGAATTCTGAAATTATGAGGTCAAGCGACACCTGCAGCCGGTCATCTGGTTCGTAGCCCAATGCCATGAAAACACCTTCTGATGGTTTGTGTAGACACCATTTGACACCTTCGGTTTAAGATGTGACGTTTAATTTGCAGGACAGAAAGGATCAATAAGCACAATTCTTCACATCTGAGGAGACAACCTTCATAAGAGAACAACACAGCGGTCCTACTCCCATGATTATGGAGTGGGGTGGCATAATTTACAGTGCTGGACCACTCTAGTCTTCATTCTAGGTACAGTACACAAACAGCTCGGCATTACATTGATTTGGTGGTGGAACCAATGGTATGGCTATTTCTATGTGTACCAAGAGGTTTTTCAACACGTTGATGGTGCTGTGGTGAGCAGTCTGCTTGACCTAAATGTGCCGCCATGACCGACAGTGTCTCTAGACTTGTCTCCCATTAAGCACATACTTGATACTGAATAAATCAAGATATTGTGACCATTTTGTTTAGGGGTTTTCTTTAATTATATGCATAATTAATGTGATGCGCTGGAAAAACCAGGTAGTCACAGAGGTTGTACAAATCTCTCAGGTACAAAACTCCATCCTCCTTGGCATACCAACACAAAACCCACACCAAGGTGCACAACACCAGCCAGTAAAGCCTAGTCACCCTCCATGACAATAGGGACACACCAGTGGGCGGGACTAGACCAGGAAGGGAGCGCCCAACTAGGGGTCCTGAGGTGTCCTGGGAGGGAACACAGAGACAAGCTGAGACAACAGAACAATACAGACAGTAGAACAGTACTGACAGTTGAAGTTGGAGTGTGAAGTGACAGCGGAGTTAGGCGTTGGGGCCCCTGGACTACCGGACTAGGTGGCAGACGGCAAACAGGACCAAAGGCGACGGAGATCCGGTCGCGGGAGACCTTAAGTGGACCGGGGCAGGGTTGTAGCCCGCCGGTGACGACAGCGGGAATCCGGTCCGGAGGCCTGCACAGTCGGGGTGCCTGGACCCTAGGGCAAGGAAGGTTTCAAGCCCCTTGTCAATTGACCAGCCGGGGACAAGGTTTCAGGCCTTGTTCCACAGTAAGCCAGGAGAGCAAAATGGAAGCCCAACGCGGGGGATAGGGTGTCCGCCAGAACCCACAGAGATCCCAAGGGTCAAATTTCAAGGGCCACAGCTCCCAACATACAGAGTACCGGGAGTGGACTTCCCCGTTCCAAGCAGAGTTGTCCCATTGAAGACACAAACACTGAGTGCAGGAGGTAGGGACCCCTGTTTGCAACACCAGGGTGTGGGACCCGAATACACCCGCCGGAGGCAACCGGTCACAGGCAATTTGGTTTACCACTGGACTTTGTGTGCAATTCTTTGGAACTGTGAGTACACCATCCATCCCCGGTCCAACCCTGCATTACATTCTCCGCAGCCATTACTCCCGTACACCTGGGCCCCGGGACTACACCTCCCCTACCCGTGGAGGGGATTCCGTCCTGCTGCCCCGCTCCATCAGCCCCGGGCGTCCCATCACCAGGCAGCAGCGGTGCTACCAACTCTCACCGCAACCCACGGGTGGCGTCACTGACAAACTAATCCCCTGTAAATACCCCCCTTCCTACAGTTGTGAGGACGGACGGCTGTTGGAGCCCGGGTCCGGCTACCACTTGAGCCGCAGTAACGAACCTGGATCCGAGCAGCCCCTGCAGCGGCCCGGCCCCCGTCCGCAACAATTAACATATCTATCCTGTGATTTACATAATTCTACGATTTTTCCTTCTCGGTTTTGTAATTTCAATGTTGAGGGGCGAAGAATCACAGCCTAGATCTTTGACACTTCCCACTGAATGTTATGCTTTTGCTAACGCCCTTATGAGGCTGGAGGAGTTCCCATACAAATATCTGCAGCATTGTTATTATTTTACCGCACACGTTAGGGCCCTTCCTCAGCGTCTCATGCTGTAGATAGTTTTCTTACACAAATCAGTAAATAATGGCACTTTCATACCCACATGTTAATGAGGTTGCTCAGCGTGTAGTCAGCATTGACCCTGGGTTAATTACAGGTTGTGTAGGATCCAGGAGTGGTGTGGGAGGATTCACTGTGTACGTGAAGGTTTTCTTTGTCTAAAGCTACAACAAAAAATAAACATGTAAAGAATATTGGTAGCAGAGAAGAGTACTCGGTAGCAGATTTGAGGACATGTCACCCAGGCATAAGAAAATGGTAAATAATCCATCGTGGTCACAAGTGAGGACCACAGAGATATGGACATCACTCCAGGCTGGTGGGAACAGAAATTCAGGGTGTGTAAGTAGAAATACTGTCCCTGATGATACCTCACAGCATATTAGTCCGTACACCAGAGGTCCACAACCTTTCTGACCATGAGAGCCACATTCTGTTCTGAGAGAGGGTCGCAAGCCACATCCAGCTTCTGCCCCCTCATAGTAGTGACACCCAGAGCCCCCATTACCAGTACATTGACAGCCAAAGATTTTTCACAGAAATCACACCAAGACAGTATACCAAGATCCAGGGGTTCCTACCTTAACCCTATTCAGATCTGCACCTTAATGGGAGGCTTTGCATGTGACGCCCTGGCCAGGTAATCACAAATAGGGCCCCGCATTACACCCTTCCCTCACAGATAACACTCAGCCAACCTTAAAACCTTAGTCACCCCCAAAGGGCTTGATAGACACA
Source organism: Anomaloglossus baeobatrachus (assembly GCF_048569485.1). NCBI lineage: Eukaryota > Metazoa > Chordata > Amphibia > Anura > Aromobatidae > Anomaloglossus > Anomaloglossus baeobatrachus. Next base: position 470,383,034 of record NC_134357.1, on the reverse strand, counting down.
CCAGGGGGCAGAACCAGGCGGTTGGAAGATGTCCACCTAGGAGTTTTAGACAGCCCGGGGCGGGGAAAAGTCAGGGTAGTTGAGTTGTGGAGTTCAGTGTGAGTGGAGGTCAGGCCTGTGTCTGATGCCTGAAGCAAACTGACAGGTACCAGGGTAGGAGCCCTGGTGCCTTTGGCTAGGAGGCAGACGGCGGTCTCAGTCTGCAGGAGCCGGGAAGACGACTCGGTGGAACCGAGGTGGACCGGGACAGGGTAGTGGCCCGCCAGTACCGACCCGGGGAACCGACTCGGAAACCGGAGCACAAAGGGGGGTACTCAGACCCTGAAGCTAGGCCCAGAAGCGACTGGACTTAGTTAATGAACTGATTGCGGCCAGGACTAGAGGTCCTGTCCCACCCAAAGTCCCAACTGAAGGCAACAGCCCACCGAGGGGGATAAAAGGCCACCGCCACGGCTCAGAGATCCCACGGGCCAGCGTCTGCGGGCAAAGGGCTTCTTAGGCGACCACAAGCCGGGAGCGGACTCCTGAAGTTGCAGCGTAGGCAGTCCACCATTCTAAACAGGTGCAGGAGAAAGACAGAGACCACCAGCCGGGTGGGGGAACCAGAACGCAACCGGCTGCGAGCACCGACCACCATCACCTTGGTTTACCAGAGACTCATGTGTTTTCTAATAGTGAGTACACCAGCACCCTGCAGTCGCCCATCTCCCTGCATCGCCAAACCCCCAACGGGTCCCGGGGCCACCATCCCTGCCCACGGAGGGGTTAACAACCTACTGCACAACATCTCCCCCGGGTGCCCCGTAACTGCAGCGGTGATGTCCAATATCACCACACACCGTGGGTGGCGTCACGAACTCCATACGGCTCTGCCCGTACTTTTACGTCCCACATCCACCATCCCATCACTACCCCTTTTCATTTGAAGTGACCGTGAGGCCCCCGGGTCCGGAGACCCTTGAGCCACCCACAGAAGGGCCGGATCCGAGCAGCTCGGCTGCTGAGAGTGGGGCAGTACATGCACATACGGTAATTCATCATCTGGAGATCTGCTCTTCATAGCGGTTTGCTTGACCCGGGGCTTATACACCAAGCTGGAGGACAGCCGCAAGCCACAAATCACGGGCCCGTGAGCCACATATGGCCATCCAAGTCACAGGTTGGGGACACCTGCTATACACCATACCTTAGAGGAACCATAAGACTTTGCTAAATGATATTCTCTGGTTGAGATGGTGGCAGAAAAGGGCGCAGTACAGACAAGGTGCAGGACACTGACATTTACTGTATCTCAAGGAAATACAGGACTCTCAAGCTCCCAAAGGAGAAAACAGAATGACATGATTATCAATCACTATGCTAAGACAAGATGCCATGACAATGCTTTGATCCAAGGAGACAAACAAGAGAAAAATAATGTGACAAGTGTGGTCCATAGAGACAAAACTATATATATGTATGTGACGCCCTGGCCTATCAGATCGTAATAGGGTACCGTGCAATCTTCCCTTCTGCATGGTACCCGCTCCTCCTTGGTTACGGGTCCTGTCAATTTGGTGTTGCTACCAACAGGTGTACACAAATCCTGAGGAACACTCTGCACCACACCCATCAACCACCCATTGGGCAGCCTGAGGGGAATAGGGCCACCCAGATGGAGGGATGGAAGAGGGAGGGCAGAGATCTCAGTTGAAGAGTAGTAGTTGAGCAGTGAGCAGCAGTGATAGTGCAGGTCATGGCTCCTGTACCCGTCTCAGGTGCCAGACGTTGGCCTGGCCTGGAAGGAGCTAGAACCCCGGTCGCAGGCGTTAGTGACAGGCGGTACAGTACTGCTACAGAGAACAGGCCGGCTGCCTTGTGCTACAACTGGGCAGGGACCAGGGCACGACGGGGTACGCGGACCCTAGGCTGGGAAGTAGCTTCACGCAGCCCAGTAATTCACCCGATGGGAACAGAATCTTCAGGAACCGTTCCCCACCCGCTCCATAATCGGGGTACTAGCGCAACGAGGGGGATAGGACTTCCCACAACCGTCCAGAAAATCCCAAGCGTGAACCCTGAGAGCAAGCTCACCCTGCTAGCCACGCAGGTGAGCGGGACCTGAATCGCTTCATGTTAGAGGGATCCACACATAGGACACACAGTGCCAAGGGACAAGGCTTCAGACCAACCTGCAACACCAAAGGGGCACAGACCCAGCGTACTCGCCCAGAGAGAGCAGGATACTCAAGAGTTTGGTTTACCTGGTGTCAGCGTCAGTGACTTTGGACTGTGTGAGTACCTGATATCCCTTTTCACCCGACGGGTCCCCCACTCCATCCGTCACCGGATCCCGGGACACCACTACCCTGCCCACGGAGGGGTTAACATCTCGAGCTGCCACACGCCATTGTCCCCGGGCTTCCCCCCAACTGGCAGCGTTGGTCCTTCACGTTACCACACACCGTGGGTGGCGTCACGAACATTATCCCCTTCACCACTCAAAACAACACCCCCCTTTTTATATCCGAGGTAGCCGCGCGACCCCGCCTCAGATCCGGACACCCCTTCGAGCCACTGCGGATCTGGGTCCGAGCAGCCCGTCGGCTGCCGCGGGGGCGGCACATGTACAGTATCATTAAAAAATATAGATACATTGGTTCATGCAGTATTTTTCCTTTTTCATATTGGAATGTCCACAATGTAAATTCAATTTGTAGACAGCCAGCAAAACTACAAAGGAGCATATATGTAAATAAATTGTAAAGAAACGTGTAAAAATGTGTTAAACCTTAAATTCCTCATAATACCCCTTTTACTCTGATGATACCCCATTGGCATCCTTCAATCGGTTTCATCAGGTCGCCACTTGGAATGGTTCCAATGGACAAGACTGCTTTGTCAAAAGTTAATTTGTGGAATCACCTGTGCTCAGATTGTTTGCGACCATCATGTGTTCTGTAGTGCCAATGTTGGTTCACAGCTCTATACAGGGCTGAGGCTATTCCACAACTGAATTAAGCCAGATTATGGCAAGAACCACTCAACTATGAAAAAAAACCTAAAACTATAGTCCATCATTACTTTAAGATATGAAGGTCAGTGAATCTGGAAAATTGCTAGAACTTTCAAGCTGCAGTCATGAAACGTCAATGACTTTGATCAAATTGGCGTTCGTGAGGAAAGGAAGGGAAATAAAAGGAAAGGAAGACCAACAATTACCTCTGCTGCAGAGGATAGGTTCATCAGAATTACCGGACGCAGAAACTGCAAATTGAAGCATCTCAGATAAAGCCACAGGCGAATGCAAGGAGCAGGCCTTTCTGGATGAATTGCTGCAGTGAAGCCACTACTGAGGACCGCAAAAAAAGAGACACGTGCTTGAGCTAAACTCAAGGACTGGATATTAGACCAGTGAAAATCTGTACTGTGGTCTGATGAGTTACATGCAGTGGTACCTCGCTTAACGAGTAACCCACTTAACGAGAATTTCACTTAACAAGCAAAGCTTTTTGTAAATTTGTAGCCCGCTTTACGAGAAAGCTTTGCTGTACGAGCGAAATCCTCACCGCACACGCTTCCGGTTCCATACATCCACCGCGCTCTAACCCGCACTTACAGTCCACACCAGTCCACACAAACACACACATGTACACACAAACACACACGCACGCACACACATACAGTAATATGCTCACCTTACCTTCTGTTCCACCGCCGGGCTCATGGTTCTTGTAGTTCCCGGGTACATCGCGGCGAACTACAAATACCATGAGGCCGGCGGTGGAACGGAAGGTAAGGTGAGCATATTATATGTGTACCTTCCGTTTCATCGCCGGTCTCCTGGGTCCTGTAGTGCGCCGCTCCGCTCCATTCCACTCCAGGCATCAGCATCCATAGCGACGAAGCAGGAACTTCCTGGTTCCTATCACCGCTACTCAAAGGCAGCGCGCTGGCCAATCAGAGGCAAGTGGCTCTGCCTTTGACGTCAGCACTCTGGCAGGAAGTTCCGCCCTCATCGTTATGGTTACCTGATACACGGCCCGCATCGGAGAACAGCAAGTCCCAGGAGACCGGCGATGCAACGGAAGGTAAGATGAGCATATAATATGTGCGTGTGCTCGTGTGTTTGTGTGTGTTTGTACATGTTTGTGTGCGTTTGTGCATGTGTGGAATGATAGAATAGGGGACCAGGATGGGACATTTAACACATTGTGGAACGAATTTTCTGCATTGCAATGATTTCCTATGGGAAATCTTGCTTTGCTGAACGAGTAATTTGATTAACAAGCACAGTCCCAGAACGGATTGTTCTCGTTAAGCAAGGTTCTACTGTAGTTACATTTTTTTTTTAAATCAGGTTCATTTTTATTTAACAGCAAAATTATACAACACATAAAATAAATTCTCCCATAAAAACATCACAGAAAGGGGAAAATCCTTTAGTCAGTAAGAAAAACTACACAAATTACATAATAAACAATGCACCCGTAGCCCACATCTCATTTCAATATGGGTCACAAAGTGCATATTATTTCCCAATATATTCTCCATAGTATAGATTACCCAGCATCTTTAAGTTACATAGTTACATAGTTACTCAGGTTGAAAAAGACGTAGGTCCATCTAGTTCAACCTTCTTCCACCAATTCTAGATTTTGTCCCTAAAGGCCCCGTCACACACAGAGATAAATCTTTGGCAGATCTGTGGTTGCAGTTAAATCATGGACATATTGTTCCATTTGTACACAGCCACAAACCTGGCACTGATTGTCCACAATTTCACTGCAACCACAGATCTGCCGCAGATTATCTCTGTGTGTGACAGGGCCTTAAGTCATTTATAACCAACAATATTATGTATACTGAGAAAATCATCCAGCCCTTTTTTAAAAGCAGTTTTTAAAATTGTTTTTGCCATTTGGGTTTTGCACTGCAAAGCTGAGTTTTTGCCCAAATTTCTGCCACAAAAAGGCTGCAGTTTGAACTGCATAGTGTGGTTTAGAAACCCAAATTCCCATAGACTAAGCTTGAAAAGCAGAACACATCCATTTTGGCATTAAATGCTGCAGATAAAAAAGCAGGTAAAAAGCAACCTGGACACATAGCCTTACACCTTACGATCCAGCATACGATATCGTATGCTATCGTAACCGCCCCCATCGTATGTGCGGCACCTTCAATTTGTTGAATGTGCCGCACATACGAGTAACCCCCCGTCACACGTACTTACCCGTCCATACGACCGCGATGTGGGCGGCGAACGTTCACTTCCTGGAGTGGGAGGGAAGTTTGGCGTCACAGCGACGTCACACGGCAGCCGGCCAATAGAAGTAGAGGGGCGGAGCTGAGCGGGACGTAAACATCCCGCCCGCCTCCTTCCTTCTGCATTACCGGCCGGAAGCCGCAGGACGCAGGTAAGATCTGTTTATCGTTCCCGGGGTGTCACACACTGCGATGTGTGATACCCCGGGAACGATGAACAATCTGACGTTCAATTCATGAGGAATGAACGACGTGCGTGCGATGAACGTTTTACCGTTCAATCGCAATCGCACGTGGCTGTTACACACTAAAATGTACCTTATGATGCCGGATGTGCGTCACTTACGAAGTGACCCCGCCGACACATTGTAAGATACATTGCAGCGTATAAAGCGGGCTTTCTCTAGATCTTTTTGTAATATTATACTATTAAGGTCAGTTTTTAATATCCTACATAGTTTGGTATCATCAGCAAAGACTGACACTTTACTACTATCTATCCCATCCACAAGGTCATTAATAAAGAGATTAAAAATAATTGGTCCTAGCACAGATCCCTGTGGCACCCCACTGCTGACTATAGCCCATTTAGAGTATGTACCTGTCATGGTTTGCCTCCCCGTCCACATGGCTAGGGGGCGGAGCCTTCTCCCAGGCCTTACTTCCGGAGCCTGGATGCCTTAAAAGCTGACATTTCCAGTGAACCAGCGCCGGCTATAAGCTTAGCGCTGCTTTGCCTGTGAGTGCTGGTCCCTATAAGTATGATCCTGATCCGTTCCCTCTCTGTGCCCTAAGCCTCTGTCTGTGTTCTGTCCCCTTGTCGTTCTGCGATTCCTTCCCACCTCCTTCCTTCCCACAATAGCCCCGATTGTTTCCCCCTCTCATACCTACACATTCGGTTGTTTCCTCTGGTACCGACCTCAGCCTGATCTCGACTCCTCCACTGCTAGTTCCTCCGGTCTTCCTGCTGCCTGTACTGTGTATGACCCGGACCTGTCTGACCATCCCCCGAATGCTCCAAAGCTTCAACTGTCCAGCTGATGCTAGCAAACACTGCATTAGCACACACTGGGAGTTCCCCTCCTTGCTCATTCAGCTCCGTGTAGTGTCTTTCCCTGCAGGACTCCAGCTCCCCCTGTGGCAGCCTGACAGTACCATTTATGACTACTCTTTGTTTCCTATCTTTTAGCCAATTCCTTACCCAGTTGCATATAGTTTCTCCTAGTCCTTGCTTCTGGAACTTTAGTATAAGGCTATTATGTGGTACAGTATCAAATGCCTTTGCAAAGTCCCAACCGCCATGTGTTTGTGAGATGCAAAAAAAGTGAGTGGATGTTTCCTACATGTATGGTGCCCAGAATCAAGCATGGAGGTGGAGGTGTGATGGTGTGGTGGTGCATCTGACGCAGCCACGGGGTCTGGGGGGTCACTCGTCGCCATGCCGGCATAAGGGGGTTAGGATGTGACAGTCGCCTGACCCGATTCCGTGACCCTGGCAGTGTCAATAAAGGCAGTGTGTTATTTACAAGGGAGTAGAGTTTGTATACGTGACGCCACCTGTGGTTTTCGGTTAACATAGGAACCACCACTGTGGGAGGTATCCTCTGGGGCAGATCTGGGGCAGATGGTAGCGCAGCTTGGTTGGTACAGCTCTCCACAGGTAGAGCTCAGGCCCCAGGGATATTGGGAGTAGTAGACAGCTACGGTGGGGGTAGTGCGTAGAAAGGATTGGACGACACAGGGGTTGCAATTAAAGTTCTTTACTCACTGAATTAGCACCGCCTTTGGAGTGCCGGACTGTCATGGTCTCCAGCCGATCCTGGATAGTTCGGAGGTCAGAGCTGGTGCTTATTTCTGTGCGTGCTTTCTATTTGCGCTGTGTTGTGTGAGTGTGGCTTGAGACTATGCTGGGACTTCCGTCCTTGTATAGGTTCCGGTCTTGTCCCGTATGGCAGGCAGCGCGAGTCCTTTGCTGGTGCCGCTCTTTTGTCACGACTCCTGGCTCTAGTATGCTGCTGTGCCCAGGGCACTGTTGTGGGCCAGAAGACTTGCAATCTTCTGTCCTACGGATTCTGCTGGTGGGACTTGCAGTACCCACACAGCCTAGGGCTCCGCACCCTGCTGTTTGCACTCGGCCCTGGGGGAGCTATGGCGCAGTGAAAGAAGAAGGAAGTGAAGTGGTAGAGGAGCTAAGGAGAGAAGCTGAAGTAAAGGGAAAGTGACAGTTAAGACAGCCTGAAGCTGGTCCGGGTGTGTGCCCCGGACTGAGAGACAGCAAGGTCAGCAGACGGCGGTGACTGTCTGCAGGGGTGACTGCTTGGAGGTTGCTGGAAAGACCGCGGACGGGTGGTGGCCCGGCGGTACCGGAGCGGTATACGAAGAGCAGTCAGCACCAGTGGCAGGGGCCTTTCGGATCCCGGCAAGGCTAGGAGTCGCCGTGAATTTGCCAAATCAGTTAGTGAAGGGGACCTCTGGGTCTCCCAACAAGCAAGTCCCGATTGAAGGCAACAGTCCAACCGTTACAGAGAGACACCGCCACCGCCAGGGCACCAGTTTCTCAGGGCCAGCGCCTGCGGGCAAAGTAGGGCTCCTCCGGCCCATATCCAAGCCGGGGAGCGGGTTACCGGTGGGAACCCATCGCAACCATCATCATCTTAGGTGCAGGAAAAGGGACCGTCACCGTCAACTACTGGGGAAAGCAAGTGCAGCTGTGTCGCCCGGGGACCAGGGGGTACTCAGATCCGGGCCACAGAGTCACTTCTGTGGGTATCACGGTGGCGTGACCCGGTCTGTGATCCCAGGCTCCACAGTAAAAGGGGTTTGTTAAGGGAGATTTATATTGTCCGTGACGCCAACCAAGGTTGTGGTGATTGGAACTGGACGGGGATCCCGGGAGTGATGATATGGAGCAGCTAGATGTTATTTCTCCCCTCCGTGGGTAGGGGGTTGGTTGTCCTGGGGCCCGGTGATGGGGATAAGCAGGGAGCAGGGCGCAGTGCTGCGGTGCGGTGCCCGAGGGCACGGGCGTACTCACAAGTATGTCACACAGAGTCACTGGTAAACTAGGAATTGCCGGTGTCCGCAGCCTTCAGTACGGGGGTGTTAGTGTCCCACACACGGTGCAGCAGCCCTTGTTGTTCTTTCCCCGCAGCCAGGTGCCTTTCTCTCCACTCTCTTCCTCTTTCTCCTCAGCCGGGAAAGGGGAATCCACTCCCCTGCAGTGATCCGGGTCACCCAGGTACCGGGGGGCCACTACCCTGCCCGGCTACCTCTGGCCCCTTCCTCACTCACAGCCTGTCTCGGCCCTCTCGGAGCGCGCTTTGCTATCAGCCTGGGAGCTACAACTCCAGACTCCTCTTCTGTCTGCTTCTCCAACACTCTGCTCCAGCCCCTCCCCTCTGCTCTGCTTTTCTCTTACCCTGGGGGATGTGGTTTGTCTTGCTGCACTGGTGTGGGATCAGATTACCAAGGAGGATTAACTCTTTCTGTGACAACCTGGCTTTGCCAGGGCGTCACACAGCCGTCTGTGGGAACCGTCTTTCCAGCCGTGTGTTTTACCGAGAACTGTGTCATAGTCTCAGGCTGAGTGAGTACCACAGTGCCGCAAGGCACAGCGCTGTCCCCGCGTCCCTGCACCCCACCAAGCCCTGCATCACCCACCTCATCACTGGGCCCCGGGACAACTACCCCCTACCCACGGAGGGGAGGACTAACATCTAGCTGCTCCATACCATCACTCCCGGGATCCCCATACAGAGCAGCGGTGGTGTCAACAAATCACCACAACCGTGGGTGGCGTCACGGACAATAAACTATCCCAAAACACCCAATCCCCTTTTCACTCACCGGCCCATCGCTCGAGCCACCGAGCAGCAGCAGCAGGCCGCAGCAGCCGCAGCGGCAGCCGGACCCGAGCAGTGGGAGAGCGCGGCGTCCCCTCCTCCGCCCGCGACACATGAAAGAAAATACAGAGGGTTCACTGCATGGTGCAAGACACTCATAAGCCTCAGCAATAAGAAGGCTAGATTGGACTTTGGTAAAAACAAATCTTAAAAACCAGCACAGTTCTGTAAGAACATTCTTAGGACAGACGAAACCAAGATCAACCTCTACTAGAATGATGGAAAGGAAAAAGTATAGTGAAGGCATGAAGCTCATAATCCGAAGCATACCACTTCATCTGTAACACACAGCGTAGACAGTGTGATGGCCGGGCATGCATGGCTGCTAGTAGCACTGGGTCCCTAGTGTTTATTGATGATGTGACACAGGACAGAAGCTGCCGGATGAATTGTGGGGTTTTCAGAGACACTGTGTGCTCAAATTCAGCCAAATTGATTGTTCGGTATTGGTTTCATAATACAGATGAACAATGACCCAAAACACAAAGCCGAAGCAACCCAGTAGTTTATTAAAGCAAAGAAGTGGAATATTCTTGAATGGACAAGTCAGCTGATCTCAACCCAATAGATCTACATTTCACTTGTTAAAGACTAAAGGCCGCTTTACACGCTGCGATATCGGTACCGATATCGCTAGCGTGCGTTCCCGCCCCCATGGGTTGGGCGACACGGGCAAATCGCTGCCCGTGTCGCACAACATCGCCCAGACCTGTCACACATACTTACCTGCCTAGCGAAGTCGCTGTGACTGGCGAACCGCCTCCTTTCTAAGGGGGTGGTTCGTTTATCGTCACAGCGACGTCACAGCAGCGTCACTGAACCGCCGCCCAATAGAAGCGGAGGGGCGGAGATGAGCGGGACGTAACATACCGCCCACCTCCTTCCTCCCGCATTGTGGCCGGGAGGCAGGTAAGGGGAGGTTCCTCGTTCCTGCGGTGTCACATGTACAGATGTGTGCTGCCGAAGGAACGAGGAACAACTTCGTTACTGCTGCAGTAACGATATTTGAGAATGGACCCCATGTCACCGATGAGCAATTTTCCACGTTTTTGCGACGATGCAAAATCGCTCATAGGTGTCACACGCAACGGCATCGCTAATGCGGCCGGATGTGCGTCACAAATTCCGTGACCCCAACGACTTCTCATTAGCGATGTCGTAGCGTGTAAAGCCCACTTTAGGCTGCTTTCACACATCCGTTTTTTGCTGAGCGGCACAATACGGCGCTTTGCAGAAAAAACGCAACCGTTTTTATTTGCCACCCGTTGCGTTTTTTCCGCATAGACTTGCATTAGCGCCGCAAGGCCTTGCGTTGCGTCCGGTTTTTGCTGGATACAGCATATTTAGCCCATGTGGTGGCCGGATGGAACGTTGCCTGGCATGTCTTTTTGTGTGGCAAAAAAAACGCATCGCGACGGATCTGGCGCAAGGCGCGATTTACAAGCCTATGGACGCCGAATGCGACGTCCTGCGGCAAAAACCGCATCTGGCCGCTGGGTGCGGTTTTTTGAACTGCGCATTCTCAGTATCAAGCCGCATTCGTCAAAAAACGGACGGGCCGCATGGAAAAACTTATGCAACGGATCCGTTTTTTTCGCCGCATCAGTTGCATAGGTTTTTGAGCCGGATTGTGCCTGATGCAAAAAAACTGATGTGTGAAAGCAGCCTAAACTTTAGACACAAAGGCCCACAAATAGACAGCAACTGAAAACCGCTGCAGTAAAGGCCGAGTAAAGTAAAAGCAGAGCATTAAAAGGAGGACACACAGCATCTAGTGATGGCCATGAGTTCAAGACTTCAGGCAGTCATTGCCAACAAAGGGTTTTTAACCAAGTATTAGAAATGAACATTTTATTTCCAAATATTTAATTTCTCCAATTACTTTTAAGCCCCTGAAATGAAGGGATTGAGTTTTAGTTTCTCTCATTTTTGTGATCATTTTGTTCAACCCTCTGAATTACAGCTGAAAGTCTGAACTTCAACTGCTTCTGAATTGTTCTGTTCAAAATCCATTGTGGTAATGTATAGAACAAAAATGTGAAAAATTTCGTCTCTGTACAAATATATATTGATCTAATTGTATATTCAAATTCAGTACATTATAATAAAAAATTACACTTCCCCATTTACACAATACATATGTATGTACATAGTAAACACATGAACAAAAGAATATATATGTATGTTGGCCCATTCCTCCATCTAGATCTCCTCTAGAGCAGTGATGTTTGGGCCTGTCGCTGGGCAACGGACTTTCATCTTTCTCCAAAGGTTTTCCATGGGGTTGAGATCTGGAGACTGTCTAGGCCACTCCAGGACCGTCATATGCTTCTTACGAAGTCACTCCTTCGTTGCCCTGGCGGTGTGCTTGAGATTGTTATTATGCTGAAAGACCCAGCCACGTTTCATCTTCAATGGCCTTGTTGATGAATGGAGGTTTGCACTCAAAAGCTCACTGTGAGGTAAATCCGGAGATATGACGATAAATCATGATATTCAAGTATGTCAGGAAGCCCTCTCCTGGTGTCACCCCCCCTTTCCTTCACACAACTGGTTTAGCAACAAATCCCATGGCCATGTCCTGTGATATGGAAATGAGGTGGTGTGGGAACAATGGACACAGGATGACTCCCTGCCGTCACCCTGTAACAAGAGCTGTATCTCATTAGCAAGGCTATGGAAATAGCCAGACAGAACGACTCCAGTAAAAAATGGTTCATATCTCGCAAGCCATATTTCCGATAAATATGGCAACCATAAAAATGGTGTCTCCGCATGTGGACGATGCCGGCACCCCCTTTTTATGGGAGCGGGACATTGGGAAATGCCCCAGGCGTGATATCAGCCAATGGGGAACTGGCAGACAGGTCATGAGTCCCCTCGTTCTGTGGCTAAATTCATAGCTGTCACAATGAGAGCATTGGCGTCCGCCTACGACGCTCCCAGGCAAAGTTATGGCCCATATTCCATGTTGGGATATTGTCCATAACTCAAGCCAGGGGTGGAGCAGTGCTCCCTGTGAGGTCACGAAGGTAGGAGGAGACCTGGATTTGCCCAGGTTGATAACCCTACTTCGGCCATTTTCCAGTGTTCTTCTGCTCGGGGGCCTGGTTGGGAAAGACCTGTGAGGGAGTTCCTGGAAACCTGGTCTACAGCGCCCCCCTGTGGCCAGACGCAACAAGGTAACTGCTGGAACTGTGTATGCCTGTTTGTAACCCATGCTTTGATTGTAACTGTACTCTGACATATGTATATTCTGTAGATTCCCTATTGTATATATTGTAGTTCTAGTGTGCTTTAGGCTGATTAAATTATATAATTAATCTTGGGCTGTTCTGTTATCTCGATCTTGAATCCCACGTCTGTGTGTTCGGCTAATAGTTACCGTGAAGCGGTTGGTGGCAGCGAGTTGTGCCAAGGATTATTGTGGGGAGGCCAGTGAGATTCGGGAAGATATTATATATTCCGCCCGCGGAGGTCGGGGGAATATATACCCTACTCTCACCGGGGACCCTTCAATAATCGGCATAAGTAGTATAGCGGCCTCCTTGCTTATTGTCGGGCAATTCCATAATTGGCCTGACTATAAGAGGGGCGCTAGAGAGCGCGTCACGTGCTCTGTCTGTCGGTCGGGAGGTATAAAGGAGGGGTGACCCCCACTTGTTACCCCCCGATTGTGACGTACTGGTAGCCAGCGCGGGGGATTTCTGAGTGACCCCCCCGGTGGTTTGTGACATATTGGTGGCATAGCGGTGGGATCGAGATAATAGTGTGTGTGAGTGTGAGACCCATACTCCCAGACACTAAAGACTGCCTGCAGCAGCTGTGGCTGCTGGGGTCTTCAGACTAGCTCAACACTAGAGTGTCAGAGTGCAGATACTGTAAGGTGTGTGGAGGCATCAGGTGTCAGTTCTGTGTCAGTGACCAAAAGTCTGCAAGAATGGCTGATGGCACCAGGAGCAGAGCTATGCAACTGGCCAATGCTAAAGCAGGAGCCGAAGAGAGGGAGGACGGTGCTGTGGACAGTAATGAGGAGGTTGCCCACGAGTCCTCCAGGAGCTCGACGCCAGAAAACCGTTCTGCAGAGGACAGCGCACAAGCTGGCAATTATGGACAAGATGAGGAGCAGCTCACCCAAGGGTCCTCAACGAGCCAGATGCCAGCCCTCCGCTCTGCAAGGGACAGTGAATCACCAGGCTCCGCAGCGGGCCGCAGATCACCACGTGCCATTCCACCGAGCCTGGGAGGCTCGGATAGCCTTCTTCAAATGGCTATGGCCCTTCTCCAGGCTGGAGACCAGGAGGGCTACAAGGAACTCCTGGCAGAGCGCAGGGCAGAGCGGCACGCAGAGCGTGAGGCTGCGGAGCGAGAGCGGCAGGCAGCGCGTGAAGAGCGAGAGCGACAGGCAGACCGTGACTACCAGCTGCAGCTAGCTCAGCTCCGGCCCTCATCAGCCACATGTGACCTTCGAGACACCAAACTTCCAAAGGTCCGTGTTGAGGACTTCCCAGTGCTGGAGAAGGATGGAGACTTGGACTCTTTCTTGACTGCTTTTGAACGGACTTGCTTGCAGCACCATCTGGACAAGGACCAGTGGGCCAAATACCTGACCCCCCGTTTAAGGGGTAAGGCCCTGGATGTCCTTGGGGACTTGCCTGCTGAGGCAGATCAGGGCTACGACACCATCAAGCGGGCCCTGATCCAACAGTACAACCTCACTCCAGAGTCCTACCGCAAGAAGTTCCGGAGCCTACAGAAGGGACCAAAGGACTCCTGGGCTGACCACCGGCGGGCACTTGCCCGAGCTGCCGACCACTGGACCCAAGGCCTGCAGCTTTCCACCGGACCGGAGATCCTGGACTTGGTCATCACGGAGCAACTCTTGTGGAACTGCCCTGAGGATCTCCGCCAGTTCATCCGAGACCAGAAGCCAAAGGGGTCCACGGCTACAGCTGCCCTTGCCGATGACTACACCAACAACCGGGCCCCTGAGGCCAGGAGAGCGGCCACCAGCAGCACCTGGAGAGGGGGTAAGATGAATTCTGCGACTGCCCCACCTGCCCCTAGACTGCAGGGGGTGTCCCCCTCAACTCCCCTCTCCAGGCCCGTGGCGGAACCAAGACGGTGCCACCAGTGCAACCTACCTGGACACTTCAAGGCCCATACCTCGTGTACCAGCAGCTCAACCCTGTAACGTACCTGGTCACCCTGGACCCTGCCCGTGGAAGGCGGAAGCCCTTCCATGTGAACATGATGAAGGCACATCATGAGCGGGAGGCATGTGCGCTCCCCGTGTGCAACCTGCCCGAGGAGGGAGAAGCGGAAACCCTCTTGGATATGCTAGCCCAGGTTAGGGCAGGCGGATCCATTGAGGATGTGGAGGTTGGCCACCAGCTCTTGGAAGACCAACGGTCCCAGCTGTGGGCCACCCTCCTCCCCTTCCGGGGGTTGTTTACCAACCAGCCCGGAAGGACTGACTTGGCTGTCCATCACGTGGACACTGGGGATCATCCCCCGATCCGGCGTTCAGCATATCGGGTCTCCCTGGAGGTGCAGCAACACATGCGCCAGGAGATTGACGAGATGCTGAAGCTGGGGGTGATCCAGGCATCCAACAGCGCTTGGGCCTCGCCTGTAGTCCTCGTCCCTAAGAAGGACCGAACCACTCGGTTCTGCGTGGACTACAGGGGGCTCAATGCTGTCACGGTCGCCGATGCGTACCCAATGCCACGCATCGATGACCTGCTCGATCAGTTGGCCGGGGCTCAGTACCTGACCATCATGGACCTGAGCCGGGGATATTGGCAGATCCCCCTGACTCGCAAGGCCAGGGAACGCTCTGCCTTTATTACCCCATTTGGACTGTACGAGTCCACGGTGATGCCATTCGGGATGAGGAATGCCCCTGCCACTTTCCAGCGGATGGTCAACACCCTGCTCAAGGGACTTGAAGGGTACGCGGCCGCGTACCTGGATGACATTGCCGTCTTCAGTCCCACCTGGGAGGACCACCTAGAGCATCTAGCACAGGTGCTCAGGCGGATCCACCGGGCAGGTTTGACCATCAAGCCGGGAAAGTGTCAGCTGGCCATGAGCGAGGTCCAGTACCTCGGTCACCGGGTAGGTGGGAGAACACTGAAGCCCGAGCCTGAGAAAGTGGAGGCCATCGCATCCTGGCCCACCCCCAGGACCAAGAAGCAGGTGATGTCCTTCTTGGGGACCGCTGGGTACTATAGGAGGTTTGTTCCATGCTATAGTAGCCTGGCAAAGCCCTTGACGGACCTCACCAAGAAGAAGCTGCCCTCTGCAGTCGATTGGACAATGGACTGCGAGACAGCCTTCCGGGCCCTAAAGGACGCCCTGTCCAGCCCGCCCGTGCTACAGGCAGCCGACTTCACGCGGCCGTTTGTAGTACAGACCGACGCCAGTGACTTCGGCCTCGGTGCGGTGCTCAGCCAGGTGGACTCTGCGAGCCAAGAGCACCCAGTCTTGTACCTGAGCAGGAAGCTGTTACCAAGGGAAGTTGCCTATTCCACGATGGAGAAGGAGTGCCTGGCCATAGTGTGGGCCCTGCAGCGTCTGCAACCCTATCTATACGGGCGCCACTTCATCGTGGAGACGGACCACAATCCCCTCAGCTGGTTGCACACCGTCTCTGGGACGAATGGGCGATTGCTGCGATGGAGCCTTGCGCTCCAGCAATACAACTTCACCATTCGCCACAAAAGGGGCCGTGACCACGGTAACGCAGACGGGCTGTCCCGACAAGGAGAGGTCGCGGACGGGCGCACGGGGGAACACCGGAGTGTGCTGCCCCCTAGCGCCCTCAAAAGGGGGGAGGTGTGAGGTAAATCCGGAGATATGACGATAAATCATGATATTCAAGTATGTCAGGAAGCCCTCTCCTGGTGTCACCCCCCCTTTCCTTCACACAACTGGTTTAGCAACAAATCCCATGGCCATGTCCTGTGATATGGAAATGAGGTGGTGTGGGAACAATGGACACAGGATGACTCCCTGCCGTCACCCTGTAACAAGAGCTGTATCTCATTAGCAAGGCTATGGAAATAGCCAGACAGAACGACTCCAGTAAAAAATGGTTCATATCTCGCAAGCCATATTTCCGATAAATATGGCAACCATAAAAATGGTGTCTCCGCATGTGGACGATGCCGGCACCCCCTTTTTATGGGAGCGGGACATTGGGAAATGCCCCAGGCGTGATATCAGCCAATGGGGAACTGGCAGACAGGTCATGAGTCCCCTCGTTCTGTGGCTAAATTCATAGCTGTCACAATGAGAGCATTGGCGTCCGCCTACGACGCTCCCAGGCAAAGTTATGGCCCATATTCCATGTTGGGATATTGTCCATAACTCAAGCCAGGGGTGGAGCAGTGCTCCCTGTGAGGTCACGAAGGTAGGAGGAGACCTGGATTTGCCCAGGTTGATAACCCTACTTCGGCCATTTTCCAGTGTTCTTCTGCTCGGGGGCCTGGTTGGGAAAGACCTGTGAGGGAGTTCCTGGAAACCTGGTCTACAGCGCCCCCCTGTGGCCAGACGCAACAAGGTAACTGCTGGAACTGTGTATGCCTGTTTGTAACCCATGCTTTGATTGTAACTGTACTCTGACATATGTATATTCTGTAGATTCCCTATTGTATATATTGTAGTTCTAGTGTGCTTTAGGCTGATTAAATTATATAATTAATCTTGGGCTGTTCTGTTATCTCGATCTTGAATCCCACGTCTGTGTGTTCGGCTAATAGTTACCGTGAAGCGGTTGGTGGCAGCGAGTTGTGCCAAGGATTATTGTGGGGAGGCCAGTGAGATTCGGGAAGATATTATATATTCCGCCCGCGGAGGTCGGGGGAATATATACCCTACTCTCACCGGGGACCCTTCAATAATCGGCATAAGTAGTATAGCGGCCTCCTTGCTTATTGTCGGGCAATTCCATAATTGGCCTGACTATAAGAGGGGCGCTAGAGAGCGCGTCACGTGCTCTGTCTGTCGGTCGGGAGGTATAAAGGAGGGGTGACCCCCACTTGTTACCCCCCGATTGTGACGTACTGGTAGCCAGCGCGGGGGATTTCTGAGTGACCCCCCCGGTGGTTTGTGACACTCACGTTAGATGGCCCCATTAATTCTTTCATGTACACGGATCAGTCGTCCTAGTCCCTTTGCAGAGAAACAGCCTCAAAGCATGATGTTGCCACCCCCATACTTCACAGTAGGTATGGTGTTCTTTGGATGCAACTCAGCATTCTGTCTCTTCCAAACACAAGTTGTGTTTTTACCAAACAGTTCTACTTTGGTTTCATCAGACCATATGACATTCTCCCAATACTCTTCTGGATAATCCAAATGCTCTCTAGCAAACTTCAGATGGGCCCAGACATGTGCTGGCTTAAGCAGAGGGACACGTCTGGGACTGCAGGATCTGAGTCCCTGGCGGCATAGTATGGCAGCTACTATTGATAGCCTTTGTCACGGTGGTCCTAGGTCTATGCAAGTCATTCACTAGCTCCCCCAATGTGGTTCTGGGATGTTTGCTCACCGTTCTTGAAATCATTTTGACCTCACGAGATGAGATCTTGTGTACAGCCCCAGATTGAGGGATATTATTAGTGGTCTTGTATGTCTTCAATTTTCTTATTATTGCTCCAACAGTTGATTTAATCACACCAAGCTGCTTGCCTATTGCAGATTCAGTCTTCCCAGCCTGGTGCAGGGCTACAATTTTGTTTCTGGTGTCCTTCGACAGCTCTTTGGTCTTCACCATAGTGGAGTTTGGAGTGTGACTGTTTGAGGTTGTGGACAGGTGTCTTTTATACTGATAACAAATTCAAACTGGTGCCATTACAACAGGTAATGAGTGAAAGACAGAGGAGTCTCTTAAAGAAGAAGTTACAGATCTGTGAGAGCCAGAAATCTTGCATGTTTTAGGTGACTAAATACTTACAGTGCCTACAAGTAGTATTCAACCCCCTGCAGATTTAGCAGGTTTGATAAGATGCAAATAAGTTAGAGCCTGCAAACTTCAAACAAGAGCAGGATTTATTAACAGATGCATAAATCTTACAAACCAACAAGTTATGTTGCTCAGTTAAATTTTAATAAATTTTCAACATAAAAGTGTGGGTCAATTATTATTCAACCCCTAGGTTTAATATTTTGTGGAATAACCCTTGTTTGCAATTACAGCTAATAATCGTCTTTTATAAGACCTGATCAGGCCAGCACAGGTCTCTGGAGTTATCTTGGCCCACTCCTCCATGCAGATCTTCTCCAAGTTATCTAGGTTCTTTGGGTGGACTTTAATCTTGAGCTCCTTCCACAAGTTTTCAATTGGGTTAAGGTCAGGAGACTGACTAGGCCACTGCAACACCTTGATTTTTTTCCCTCTTGAACCAGGCGTTGGTTTTCTTGGCTGTGTGCTTTGGGTCGTTGTCTTGTTGGAAGATGAAATGACGACCCATCGTAAGATCCTTGATGGAGGAGCAGAGGTTCTTGGCCAAAATCTCCAGGTAGGCTGTACTATCCATCTTCCCATGGATGCGGACCAGATGACCAGGCCCCTTGGCTGAGAAACAGCCGCACAGCATGATGCTGCCACCACCATGCTTGACTGTAGGGATGGTATTCTTGGGGTCGTATGCTGTGCCATCCAGTCTCCAAACGTCACGTGTGTGGTTGGCACCAAAGATCTCGATCTTGGTCTCATCAGACCAGAGAACCTTGAACCAGTCTGTCTCAGAGTCCTCCAAGTGATCATGAGCAAACTGTAGACGAGCCTTGACATGACGCTTTGAAAGTAAAGGTACCTTACGGGCTCGTCTGGAACGGAGACCATTGCAGTGGAGTACATTACTTATGGTATTGACTGAAACCAATGTCCCCACTGCCATGAGATCTTCCCGGAGCTCCTTCCTTGTTGTCCTTGGGTTAGCCTTGACTCTTCGGACAAGCCAGGCCTCGGCACGGGTGGAAACTTTCAAAGGCTGTCCAGGCCGTGGAAGGCTAACAGTAGTTCCATAAGCCTTCCACTTCCGGATGATGCTCCCAACAGTGGAGACAGGTAGGCCCAACTCCTTGGAAAGGGTTTTGTACCCCTTGCCAGCCTTGTGACCCTCCACGATCTTGTCTCTGATGGCCTTGGAATGCTCCTTTGTCTTTCCCATGTTGACCAAGTATGAGTTCTGTTCACAAGTTTGGGGAGGGTCTTAATTAGTCAGAAAAGGCTGGAAAAAGAGATAATTAATCCAAACATGTGAAGCTCATTGTTCTTTGTGCCTGAAATACTTCTTAATACTTTAGGGGAACCAAACAGAATTCTTGTGGTTTGAGGGGTTGAATAATAAATGACCCTCTGAATAAACTTTTCACAATTTAAAAAAAAATAAAAAAAGAAATAACATTCTTTTTTGCTGCAGTGCATTTCACACTTCCAGGCTGATCTACAGTCCAAATGTCACAATGCCAAGTTAATTCCGAATGTGTAAACCTGCTAAATCTGCAGGGGGTTGAATACTACTTGTAGGCACTGTATTTTACACCATCATTTGCAAATTAAAATCTTCCCAAATCAAACAAGGTGATTTTCTGGATTTGTTTTCTCATTTTGTCTCTCATAGTTGTGGTCTACCTATGATGTTCAATTACCGGCCTCTCTAGTCTTTTTAAGTGAGAGAACTTAAACACTTGCATAATTGGTGGCTGACTAAATACTTTTCTTCCCCACCGTGTACATATATACACTATATATGTGTGTGTGTATCCCACCAAGGACAACATCTGCAAGGCGTTTGTATGTTCTCCCCGTGTTTGCGTGGGTTTACTCCGGGTACTCCGGTTTCCTCCCACCTCCAAAAAAACATACAGATAGGGACTTTAGATTGTGAGCCCCAATGGGGATAGTGTTCCTGATGCATGTAAAGCGCTGCGGAATATGTTGGCGCTATATAAAAATAAAGATTTGATTTTGAAATATATATATATATATATATATATATATATGTATATATATATATATAGACTCACATTAGGTGCTATATATAGTCTTCATTAGACCCGCAACACACATCCGTGTAATTTGTACGTGTGCGGTACGTATTTGCACGTACCGGAGACACGTACACACGGAGACCCATGTTATTCAATGGAAGATGGCACACGTACGTAAAATCACACGGAACGTGTGTCCGTGTTGTTAGTACGTGTGTGCGCTTTTCAACACGGACGACATGTCCGTTTTTTGCCGGCAACACGCAGGCACGGACCCGCTTTAGTCTATGGGTCCGTGACTGCACGGACTGCACACGGAGTATGTCCGTGTTCAGCACGTATCGTCCGTGTCTGTATTTCATCACAAAATCTAAAACACTTTTTACCAATCTATCAGGTCAATTGTAGGCCATTAATTCTGGCGCCATACATACATTTCCTGTCTCATTTGCACGCCAGACAGCAGCTGGGCACCTGTCCTCTCACTGCAGGGGAACTTTGAGCACTGAGAACAACACAGGTACTGAGCATGGCGCCCAGAATCGATACAGAGAGGCTGATTGGAGAAGTAGAGAGGCATCCAGAGCTGTGGGACACACGTGTTGATGGCTATCATGACAGGCTAATGGTGGAACGAGCATGGATGGCTGTGGCAGAGATAGTCTACCCTAGGAATGGATGGTCTCAATGCACCCCTGGAAAGAAAAATAGATATGGTGAGTACAGATATTTGCATTGCTTCTGTCTTTACCTACATGTGCACATTCTGTAGGCAGAGTATAATCATATTTGTATTGTTTGTTGGGCCTGTATTAATGGGCCTGACTCATTTTGAGATACACTGGAGACTCACAAACAGGAGAGTGTAGTTTTCTGCACTTTTGAAGTATTCATTGCAATTTACTAGTAATGTCAGCATGTGTATATATGGGCTTTAAAGTATTTTATGCATGTACAAATGGCATTTCATGGTGGGGAAGCCACTATTAAACATGTTTGGGGGTTTGGTTACCATTTCTGTGCATTTTCTATTGCAAATGTGCTGTGATTTGTCTATATTTTTGGATTTGTATTTCTATGTTTGGGTTATTATGCAAGTTCCTTGTTGTCACCATGTCTGGAATGGTAACAGTAATGTGTAGTGTATAATGGAAAATATATGTGGAACATATGGCACTTCATGGGTTTGTAGATATTTTCATGGCTTTCTGTAGGTTTTTTATTTTTTGAACAATTATAAGGACATGAATGATGAATAAGTGTTTGCAGATGTTTACTGCTGAACTTGTTTTTTCTCCCATGCTTATTGTGTTATTATGTCACTATATGAGTGTTATGGGTTGTTGTTGTCATACACATGGTTGTGTTTTCCTATTTCATACAATTGATGCAATCCAAGACTAATGTCTAAATTTTTAACATCTACAATTGTTTGAATTAGTGACCTGAATTTACATTTTTTAATGTTTTTTAACAGTGGATCTTGTCAAATGGCGATGGCGCTCAGCCAGTGACCAGTTCCGCAGAGAGTATAACCCTGTGGCCACCACAGCTGCTGCTGCAAAAAAGAAAGAATATGTCCATTATGAAAAACTGAGCTTCCTTATGCCCATTATGGAAGTACCAAAGTAAGTTTCAAGCATTACATCACATGGTGGTTTTATTTAAAAGGCACACAGTAATGGTTTGTTTTTTTTCATCAAAGTACAGAGGATAACCTGGAAGATAGTGAGGAAGCCCAGTCAGCAGTATTAACCCCTTCAGCCCCTGGGCACTTTCCGTTTTTGCGTTTTTGTTTTTTGCTCCCCTTCTTCCGAGAGGCGTAACTTTTTTATTTTTCCATCAATCTTGCCATATGAGGGCTTGTTTTTTGCGGGACGAGTTGTACTTTTAAATGAAACCATAAGTTTTACCATATAGTGTACTGGAAAACGGCAAAAAAATTCCAAGTGCGAAAAAATTGCAAAAAAAGTGGGATTGTACAATAGTTTTTGGGATATTTTATTCACCGTGTTCACTATATGGTAAAATTGATGTGTGGGTATGATGCCTCAGGTCGGTGCGAGTTTGTAGACACCAAACATGTATAGGTTTACTTGTATCTAAGGGGTTAAAAAAAATTCACAAGCTTGTCCAAAAAACGTGGCGCACGTTTTGCGCCATTTTCCAAAACCCGTAGCGTTCTTATTTTTCAGGATCTGAGGCTCAGTGATGGCTTATTTTTTGCGTCTCGACCTGACGTTCTTAACGGTACCATTTTTGCGCAGATGCTACGTTTTGATCGCCTGTTATTGCATTTTGCGCAAAATTTGCGGCGACCAAAAAACGTAATTTTGGCGTTTGGAATTTTTTTGCCGCTACGCCGTTTACTGATCAGAGTCATTGATTTTATATTTTGATAGATCGGGCATTTTTTTAACCCTTTAATTTTCAATGGGGTGAAAGGGGGGTGATTTGAACTTTTAGGTTTTTTTATTTTTTAAAACTTTTTTTTTTACTTTTTTTTTTTATTTTACTAGTCCCCCTAGGGGGCTATTGCGATCAGCAATCCGATCGCTTTGCACTATCTGCAGATCTCAGCTACAGAGCTGAGAACTGCAGATTTGCTGCTTCACTTTCAATGCCGGCTGTATTCCGGCATTGAGAGGAAGTGACTCATGTTAGCTACAGGCGTCATCACATGACCCTGTGCTACCATGGCAACCGCCGAAAGTCACGTGATCATGTCACGTGACTTCCGGTGGGGGCGGGGTAAGTCACTGTCATGGCGGCGCCCATATACATATCGCTGCCAAGACTTTGGCAGCGAAATGTAAGGGGTTAATGGCCGCGGGTGGAAGCGATTCCACCCGCGGCTAGCAGGCACACATATCAGCTGTTGATAACAGCTGATATGTGCGCCGATCGCCGCCTGCCGGCGGCAGGGGGCGGGGCTTACCGGCACACGATCCATGGCGTATCTAGTACGTCATGGGTCGTTAAGGGGTTAACAGCGACCTCTGCTTCTGAGATGGAGCCAACCTCATATCAACCTCCACCAATCCCCAACACCAGCCAGCCAGACGCAGAAGAAATGCCATCTGATTTGGGTTTGGGCACAAGTCAATCCACTAATGTAATTGCAGGCCAGTCTACAGGGCAACAAAGTGGCCCTTCACCAGTTATTGCAGACAGTAGTCCACAGCAACATGCAGGCACACAGCCAAGAATATCAACTAATACCATGCGCACAGTAGCACAATCTATCCGTGGTCGCCGTCATAGGCGTTATGAAGATTTACGTTCCCTTCCAGATATCATTGATACCAGAATTATACACATGATGAATTCACTGATACCAGAGAGTGATGGAGAGAGATTTTGCCGCTCCCTTTCTCCCTCTCTTGCATTGGTTGCACCTGATAGGCAGGACAGATTGAGGGCGTCCTTAATAACACTAATATCTGCTACCCAACGTGAGCCAGAACCCATTTATTGTTTTGAAGTGATAGAACAATGGAGAGCCAATCCACGTGGCCCACACACAAACACAACTCAACAAACTGTGGAAGCCCAAACAGAGGAACATTTCTCTAATTTTCAACTTAATCCTGTAGTGCAACAAACACATATACAGTGTCCATCTTCTTCTATGGTAACTGATGTACAAATTAGGCCAACAGTTGTCCAACACCAAACAAGTACATTAATGACACAAAGGCCATCTCAACAGCCAACATTTGTCCCACAAGTAGCCCAACAAACACCAATGCAAACCTCTTTTAACTATCCTAGTATTGTTAGTAATGTTCATAGACTACCTCAAATGTTTCAACAACCAACAGCCTACCATGTTCCTAATAATCCACAACAGTACTTTCAACAACAGACTTACCCAACTAACTTCACATACACACATACTCAGCCTCTTTCAACACATCAATATGTACCACCTACACTTGGTCTCCCATCTGCTCAAACAACTGCCTCATTATTTGTTCCAAGTGCAACAACTGTTACTAGTGGAAACACTGATCAGACACTCACTACAACATCTACTGTTGTGCAGCAAACATATTCTGTAGATGTCAATGCAATGGAGCCTACACAGGAAAACATCAGTAGCCTAGAGGATTTAGTTGAATCATAATGTGATATTGTATGTATTATTTTACATTTTGGTATGTTTTCTAGGGTATTGCAGGTTGGAAAACATTTCAAAATGTAACACATTACTTACTCTATATGCATGTGGTCATATTTTTGTTTTCATTTACCAAAAAAAAATAGCAATTACTCTATCACTTCAAAAACAATACCTGCCTGTTAGAATAATGCCTTGCTCTGGACATGATGTTTGGACCATCCATTAGAATTAACTGGGTTTAGGGATAAGATGCACGCACATAAACTACTACACTAACATGCAGACACCTTTATTATTAAAAATCCTGACACTATGCAGTATCTGCATATTGTCTGGTCCCATACTTGTATTCCAATAGTGTCCAACAAATTATGTTTGCGTGACATTATTGCATAATAAAGTATGGTGTTTTGTATGGGCTAATGTCCCTGACAAAATTGTATATAATAAAAAAATACAGGGTGTTTTGCAAAAGAGAACATACATAGGTAAAATAATAATTCTGGACTTAGTTTTTCATAACAAATTTGCAATAATTTTATTAGTCCTGTACATTCAGTAGTATTTTTTTAAGAATAACAAAAAATCCTGATGTCATAATAATATAGTTATATCACAAAAGCTTATGGGGACCACAAACACAACCAACCAACCAAAAAACCACAAATGATACCTATGTATGGTCATTTTCTCTTTTGTATTACATATGTGTTTGTGCTTATGTAACCAAGTGTTGACAAACTTTCTTCATGTCAAAATTATACATGACTATGGCTATTTAAACTAAAAAAATCTTTAAACTGATTCCTCACTTGTAGACCAGAAGTGGACACAGTGGTTCTGACACTACTATTGTCTACAAATGGTGAATTTAAAGCAGGCAACTCCTCAATATCTTTGTCATTGCTTTCATGTAATCTACAGTAATTATGTAACACTACTGTCGATTTAATGACAGCCTTGACGGTGGTTGGTTGGAGTTGTATGGTGGTTTGATAAATGCGCCATCTTGAGGCCAAAATGCCAAAGGCACATTCTACATAGCAACGTGCTGTGGCCAATTTGCTATTAAATAGGGCTTTTGATCTGTTCAGCCGCCTTCTGGGATATGGACGCATCAAATGCTTAGACAATGCAAACCCCTGATCTGCAACCATTACAAAAGGGACAATTGGGCCATTAGTACCAGGCAATGGTCTTGGTGCAGGCAAACGTAAACTATCAGACATTAATCGTCTTGCTAAACGTGAGCTTCTGAAAATGCGTGCATCTGAGGCACTGCCATAGGCACCAATATCCGCAAATAAAAAGCAATAGTTTGTATCTACCATGGCCAAAATAACTACAGAAAAAAAACTTATGATAATTAAAATATCTTGATGCAGAGTTCGGTGGTTTCTTCACTCTAATGTGTTTTCCGTCAATGGCACCAATACAATTAGGAAAAGCTGTTTTCTCCAAAAATTCATCTGCAATGTGCATCCATCCCTGTGTTGAAGGTAGCTGAATGACATGATGCCTAAGGGTCTCCCAAAGCACAGTACAGGTATGCAGGATAATCTTGCCAATTGTGGACCTTCCCAATAAGAATTCGACGTGCAGACTGCTGATGGATTGGCCAGTTGCTAGGTAGCTGAAATAGAATAAAAACATGACATTACTTTCACTATTCATGTAATTTATATTTCACAACACATATTTGTAACATCCAATGACTGGCGAGATACTGTGTATGTTTTGTTATAATTTCTTTGGTTGGGAAAAGCATATGTGATCTTTACTTTCCATATTGGAAAATTATCTAATTTTGTTTTTAATAAACAATTTTGTTTGAGTTAAGCCTTTTGATTCTTTAATCTTGGTAAATATAGAATGGAAGAAGTGACTTCTCAGTTTTTAATTTGATTTTGCAATGTGGCTAAGTGATCAATATAAGGTTTCCACAAATTCGATATTTTTAAATTTAAATATATCTACAAAATGATGCTTTAGCAAGTTAACATGTATTTCAAAATGACAGATAAGGCATGAGTATACATGTCAACACCTACTGTAAAGTCACCAACAGTCGTTCCTCAGGGGAGATGCTGAGGCGCATAGAGGTGTCCTGATGCTTCAAACGTTGGTACACAAGGCCAAGGATGTTGTCAAATGAATTAATGGTGAGATGGCAGTAGGCTTGGAATTTAGGTGGAAATTTCCGCATTTCCCCATATAAAATATTAAAATGGCCATGTGTTTTCCTGAGCTTCACAAGGGGGTGAATCCACATCCTTTTCTCCAGTGGTGGCTCTTCTTCAATCATATGTCGCCTAACCCCAAATCTCCTAGATATCAACCAGAGCAAATACATGGTTGCTTCATTGGAGAGAGACATTTTGGAGTGTGTCTCATGTGAGAATGAGCTCTGAAGCCATGTTTTTTAAGGTTTTTTAAGCAAACTAACCAAATTGGGTAGTTAATTGACCAATTTAGCACACCAGGAGCACATTATGAAGGGCTAACAAGGTTATTTGTGTGAAAATACGTATCTAAAAAAACGGACGGCACACGGACTGCACACGTACATATTTCATGATAATACGGACATTCCACACGTGCACATGGCTTGCATACGCCATCACATGGATGCCATACGTACTGGAGAAACGCCCCACAAATACGGAACACGGACCCGAAAAACGGTTCGTGTCATACGGACGTTTTTTTTGCGGAAGTGTGTTTTAGGCCTTACACAGTATTAATTTAATTCATTTATATACTGTATTTTTCGGACCATAAGACGCACTTTTTTTCCCCCAAATGTTGGGGGAAAGTTGGGGGTGCGTCTTATGGTCTGACTATAGGGCTGCGGCTGGGAATGAGGGTGCTGCGGGTCATCGGGGGCACGAGCAGGCAGCAGCAGCGCCTGCTCGTGACCACGTGGGCCCGCTCATTACATATGCACGCCCATCCTCCCGCCCATCTCTCAGCGCTGAAGCCGGCACTGACAGGTGGGCGGAAGGATGAGCGGGGACGCGCGCATAGTAAAGAGCCGGCATGATCACCCCTGGCAATTACAGCCTGGAGTGATCATGTGCGGCTGTATTCACTGCCCCCCGTGCGTCATTACCATCGCGGGGTGCAGTGAATCAGTACACTCACCCGTCCCCGTGTGTGGAGCCGCCCCCCTGCTGCACGCGATGACTTCCTGTCTGTGCCGGTCAGCTGATCTGTGCTGAGCCGGTCAGCTGATCTGTGCTGGTCAGCTGATCGGCACAGACAGGAAGACATCGCGATGCAGCAGGGGAACGGCTCCACACACACACACACAGGTCAGTGGCGCAGAGAGGAAGATGATCGGCTGCAGGGAGTGAGGAAAAGGTGAGTATAAACGTTTATTTTTTTCTCTGTGCTATAGGATACAGGCCATATACCAGGATGGTATATGAGCACGATGGGAGTATATGAGCAGGCTGGATGGGGGGGCATGTGAACAGGCTGGATGGGGGGGCATGTGAACAGGCTGGATGGGGGGGCATGTGAACAGGCTGGATGGGGGGGCATGTGAACAGGCTGGATGGGGGGGCATGTGAACAGGCTGGATGGGGGGGCATGTGAACAGGCTGGATGGGGGGGGCATGTGAACAGGCTGGATGGGGGGGGCATGTGAACAGGCTGGATGGGGGGGCATGTGAACAGGCTGGATGGGGGGGGCATGTGAACAGGCTGGATGGGGGGGGCATGTGAACAGGCTGGATGGGGGGGGCATGTGAACAGGCTGGATGGGGGGGGCATGTCAACAGGCTGGATGGGGGGGCATGTCAACAGGCTGGATGGGGGGGTATGTGAACAGGCTGGATGGGGGGGGTATGTGAACAGGCTGGATGGGGGGGGTATGTGAACAGGCTGGATGGGGGGGTATGTGAACAGGCTGGATGGGGGGGTATGTGAACAGGCTGGATGGGGGGGTATGTGAACAGGCTGGATGGGGGGGTATGAGAACAGGCTGGATGGGGGGGGTATGTGAACAGGCTGGATGGGGGTTTATAGCAGGATCATATACAAGGCAGGAGGATCATTACCAGGATGGGGTACCTTAGTAGAGAATTTGGGGACATTACCCCCATAACAGTGTCAGCAGCAGATCCTCGCCCTATAACAGTGTGTCATGACCACATTTATTGCTTAAAGTTTTATTTTCCCATTTTCCTCCTCTAAAACCAGGGTGCGTCTTATAGTCCGGTGCGTCTTATAGTCCGAAAAATACGGTATAAGGGGTGAGGAACATGTAACAACTCTCTATGCTCAAGTGATGAGAGGTCAGTGCTGAGCAGAATACTGACAGCCAATCCAATAAGTGTGCAGAGGACGGGCAGAGGGCGGGGCTGGACAGTGAGGCCTGGACGGTGCCAGCTCTGACTGAGGTTTGGCTACCAAGCTCAGGAAGATGTCATGTTTGGTTGAGCTGCAGGTAAATAAAGTGGCTGCAGAGAATAAAGTGATAATTCTAGAGGAAGAAAAGTTAGAAACAAAAAAAAATGTAGGGGCTGTTTTAGATGTCAGTACAGCATAGATAAACTTCAATATTTTTTTAAGCTAATGTCGGACAACTCCTTTAAAGTGCACCAATCACCAGGATTTTCCTATATAACCTAAAGCCAGTGCTACACTGGCACTATCATGCTGATTATATGCATACCTTTTAGTTGCCAGATTTGATGTATAGTTTTTGAAATATAGGCAAGTAAAGTCACAGAAATGTACAGCTTTTTGATTGGCAGCAGCTGCCGAATAGCTAATATGTGGGTGGGGTTTTGCTATCTATTCCGCCCCTGTCTGCTGCCTGGCCTCTGTAGATGCTAGACTGTATGGGCTCCTTCCAGGTATGAGTCATTTATGTCATATGATATGGGCGTGTTAGGCTACTTTCACACTTGCGTTGTGTGGCATCCGTCACAATGCATTGTGTGACGCATGTGACTGAAGCGTTGTAAATAGTGTGATAATAAAAGCAACGGATTCCTGTGAAATAATATGTTGCGTTCTTTTAGTTTTCTTTAGCCGAGAGAGAGCCCCCATCATCACCGCACACACACAGCACTACCGCACCCATCATCAGAGCGCACACACCGGCACTACCGAACTCATCATCACCGCACACACGCAGGCACTACCGCCCCCATCATCACCGCACACACGCAGGCACTACCGCCCCCATCATCACCGCACACACACCGGCACTACCGCCCCCATCATCACCGCACACACACTGGCACTACCGCCACCCATCATCACCGCACACACACTGGCACTACCGCACCCATCATCACCGCACACACACCGACACTACCGCCACCATCATCACCACACACACACCGGCACTACCGCCCCCATCATCAAGGCACACACACCTGCACTACCGTACACATGCAGGCACTACCGCCCCCATCATCACCGCACACACGCAGGCACTACCTCAGTGACGTCCCCGCTGACAGTGCGATTCACTTCAGTTTCTGCATGGAGCTCACAGAGAGCGGTGGTGTTCTACGGCCGCTCCTGTCAACTTCCAATGTAGCAGAGCTTAAAGCATCATGGGACCTCGTGTGGATTACGCCACACCTGGTGGGGTATTTGGGGATTAATAAAGTGGTGAAAGAGGGTGTTTTTTGTTTTTTATTCCAAATAAAGGATTTTTTTGGGTGTATGTGTTTATTTACTTTCACTTAAAGGTTAATCATTGGGGGTGTCTCATAGACGCCTGCCATGATTAACCTAGGACTTAGTGGCAGCTATGGGCTGCCATTAACTCCTTATTACCCCCATTGCCACTTCACGAGGGCAGTTTGAGATGAGCCGGGTAGAGTCCCGGGACTGTCGCTTCTAATGGATGCGGCAATTCCGGGCGGCTGCTGGCTGATATTTTAGGCTGGGGGGCTCCCCATAATGTCGGGCTCCCCATTCTGAGAATACCAGCCTTCAGCCGTGTGGCTTTACTTTGGCTGGTATCAAAATTGGGGGGGGGACCGCACGCCGGTTTTTATTAATTATTTATTTATTTATTGTACTGCACGATATAGACCCGCCCACCGCCAGCTGTGATTGGTTGCAGTGAGACAGCTGTCACTCAGCGTGGGGGTGCGTCTGACTGCAACCAATCATAGGCGCTGGTGGGTGGGGGAAACAGTGAATACAAGATGGAATATTGAGCGGCCGGCATTTTCAAAAGCAGGAGAAGCCGCCAGAGCAGTGTGACAGCTGTGCAGCGCAGCGCCGGTGATCGGTGAGTATGAGAGGGGGCGTGAGAGAGAGAGACCGACTGACAGAGAGAGATAGAGACTGAGAGAGACAGAGAGACCGACCGACAGAGAGAGATAGAGAGACCGAGAGAGGGAGACTGACCGACAGACCGACCGACAGACCGACCTACCAACAGAGAGAGACCGACTGACCGACAGACAGAGAGGGAGAGAGACCAGGACTGCTTTTAAATGATTTAGAACGTTCTGCTGGACATGCTGAGCATGCTCAGTAGAACGTAACGGAATCCTGCACTGGAATTCGTTGCCAAACGCATGGCGACGGAATCCAGCACCATAGACATTCATTATGCCTCTTAACGGATCCCGACGGAATCCTGCCGAGTGCATTTTTTTACACAAACAAAAAACATTACGTTATGCGTTCCTTCCGCCCAACGTGCACTGACGGTCACCGACAAAACAACTGATGCGCCGCGGGGCAGATGCAACGCAAGATCATCCATTTCAATCCGCCCTTAATAAAAGCCTATGAGGAATAAATGGATTCCTGCAACGGTTACCGTAATTCCTCAAGGCGGCAGATTGCAATGGAACGCAAGTGTGAAAGTAGCCTTAGGCCTCTTTCACACATCAGTTTTTTGACATCAGGCGCAATCCGGCGAATTGGGAAAAAAATGGATCCAGTGCCTGATTCGTTTTTTTCTCATAGACTTGTATTAGTGCCGGATTGCGACGCATGGCCTCATGTTTCATCCGTCATACGACGGATGCAGCAAAAATCCAAAGACACGTTTTTTAGGAGCAGCGAAAAAAACAGAAGGCGACGGATCCGGTGACCTCCGTCTCTTTTTATAATAGAAGCCTATGGGCGCCGGATCCGTCGTCATCCGTCAAATGACGGAATCAGGAGACGGATCCGTTTTTTGTTTCTAGGCATGCCCAGACATTGTGTAAATTCACTTCTGGTCACAAAAACAAGGGGCGGGGATAGATAGCAAAACCCGACCCATATACCGTGTTTTTCCAAAAATAAGACACTGTCTTATATTTTTTTTGCCCCCCAAAAAAAGCACCAGGGCTTATTTTTGGAGGAGGTCTTATGCTTGGAGAAACACGGTTGGGGGTAAGTTTACCCCCCAAAAAAGCAGACCCCCCCCCCACTTCCCAGGAGACTCATACTCACCAGACCCGGACGTCTGCGTGGTTCCCAGGTCCTCATGTGATCTCCGGTCGGTGCTGCACGCCATCCTACCCTGCTGCTAGCTGACATACTGACACACACAGCAGATCACACACACGCACACAGCAGATCGCAGACACACACAGCAGATCGCAGACACACACAGCAGATCGCAGACACACACACAGCAGATCGCAGACACACACACAGCAGATCGCAGACACACACAGCAGATCGCAGGCACACACAGGCGATCACAGACACACACAGCCGATCGCAGAAAAACACAGCAAACGCAAACACACACAGCCGATCACAGACACACACAGCAGATCACACACACACAGCAGATCGCAGACACAGCAGATCGCAGACACACACAGCAGATCACAGACACACACAGGCGATTGCAGGCACACACAGGCGATCGCAGGCACACACAGCCGATCACAGATACACACAGCCGATCACAGAAAAACACAGCCAAATGCAGACACACACAGCCAATCACACACACAGCAGATCGCAGACACACACATCAGATCGCAGAAATACACAGCCGAACGCAGACACACACTCAGTCGATCGCAGAAAAACACAGCCGATCACAGACACACACAGCCGATCGCAGACACACACAGCCGATCACAGACACACACAGCAGATCGCAGACACACACAGACGATCGCAGACACACACAGACGATCGCAGGCACACACAGACGATCCCAGGCACACACAGCCGATCACATATACACACAGCCGATCGCAGGCACACACAGCCGATCGCAGGCACACACAACAGATCACAGATACACACAGCCGAACGCAGACACACACAGCCGATCACAGAAAAACACAGCCGATCGCAAACACACAGCAGATTGCAGACACACACAGCAGATCACAGACACACAGCCGATCGCGCGCGCACACATCACATCCAGCGCTTACGGCAGCAGGGAATGATGATAGCAAGTCACGTGTCTCGCCGCAGGTCCTGTTTGTTGCGCTCCACCGCACTGCCTCTCAGGATTCTGCCGGCGAGAAGAGATCGGTGTCGCTGGATGTGGTGAGTATGTATGCGATCCGATGTGTGTGCGATCCGATGTTTGTGTGTGTGATTTGATGTTTGCGTGTGATTATGTTTGGGATCTGATTGTGTGTGAGATCCGATGTTTGTGTGTGAGATCTGGTGTGTATGTGAGATCTGATTGTGTGTGTGTGTGAGATATAATGTGCGCGGGGGTGTGATCACTGCAGGTCCTGCCGCTCAGTGTCGGATGAGTGTAATTGCCGGGTGTCGCTGTCTATAATGAAGTGTCCTATCTGTAACCTTTTTAGGCCCGCAGACACTTCATTATTGATCCACGACTAGGGCTTATATTCGGGGGAGGGCTTATATTTAAGCCTTGCTCAGAAAATGCTGAAAATCCCTGCTAGGGCTTATTTTTGGGGCAGAGCTTATTTTTGGATAAACATGGTATTATCTAGTCTGCCTGTATTTCAAAAACTATACATCCAATCTGACAACTAAAGGTATGTATAGAATCAGCATGTTAGCACCAGTATAGCACTGGCTTTATGTTATACAGTGGAACCTCGGTTTACGTGTAACTTGGTGTGCGAGTATTTTGCCTTACGAGCAAAGCTTGCTGTAAATTTGTAATTTGTTATGAGCAAGCTTTGCTGTACGAGCAAATACTCACCGCACACACTTACGGTTCCATACCTTCACTGCGCTCTGACCCGCTCTTGCAGTTCGCATAAACACACACAAACACACACATATTATGCTCACCTTACTTTCCGTTCCCTCGCCGGCCGCCTGGTTCTTGTAGTTCACCCGTACAGGATGTGTATCGGATAACCATCGCAACGATGGAGGAACTTCCGCTGTCAGCAGCTTCTCAAAGGTTATCAGCGGAAGTTCCGGCATTGGTTGCGATTGTTACCCAATACACATCCTGTACTAGCGAACTACAAGAACCAGGAGGCCGATGAGGGAACGGAAAGTAAGGTGAGCACAATATGTGTGTTTGTGTGTGTGTGATGCCCTGGCAAATCCAGGTAGTCACAAAAGTAGTACATCCTCCTTGTTACCACCAGAAACCCACACTTAGGCATAACACACAGCCATTAAACCCTAGCCACCCCCTCATGATAATAAGGACACTCCAGTGGGCGGGATCAGGCGGATGAGAATGCCCACCTAGGGGTCCTGAGGTGTCAGAGGTTGGAGCACGTGAGATCAGTAGAGTGTGTGTAGAGGAATGGAAGTAAAGTGCAGACTCTGAAGTGTAATCGGGGGTAGTAGCCCTTGGACTACCCGACAAAGTGGCAGACAGTGAACAGGGCCACAGGCGACGGAGATCCGGTCGCGGGAGACCTAAAGTGGACCGGGGCAGGGTTGTAGTCCGCCGGTGCTGACGACGGGAATCTGGTTCGGAGGCCGTGCACAGTCGGGGTGCCTGGACCCTTAGGGCGAGGAAGGTTGCAAGCCCCTCTCCAATTAACCAGCCGCGGACAAGGTTCCACACTTTGTCCCATTAACTGCCCAGATAGAGCGAAACGGAAGCCCAACGTGGGGGATAGGGTGTCCGTCAGAACTCACTGAGGTCCT
Organism: Anomaloglossus baeobatrachus; assembly: GCF_048569485.1. NCBI lineage: Eukaryota > Metazoa > Chordata > Amphibia > Anura > Aromobatidae > Anomaloglossus > Anomaloglossus baeobatrachus. The sequence continues at coordinate 470,348,711 of NC_134357.1, read as the reverse complement.
AAGGGTCACCTTTCGCAGGCCACAGCTCCCAACACACACAGAACCAAGAGTGGACTCCTCCGTTCCATGCAAAGTCGTCCAAAAGGAAAGACAAACACAAAGTGCAGGAGGAAGGGATACCTGTTCATTCACTTGGGTGCGGGCCCCGAATGCACCCTCCTAAGGCGACCGGTCACTGTCAACTTGGTTTACTAATGGACTTGTGTGAAATTACTGAACTGTGAGTACACCATTGTCCCCCGGTCCAGCCCGGCGCGCCACCTCCAGCACCCATCACTCCCGTGTTCAATCCACAGGCTCCGGGACTACATCTCCCCTACCCGTGGAGTGGATCCCATCTTGCTGCCCCGCTCCATCAGCCCCGGGCGCCCCATCACCAGGCAGCGGCGGTGCCACCATCCCTCACCGCAACCCACGGGTGGCGTCACAGACACAACAACTCCCCTGTAAATATCCCCTTTCTGACGGTTGTGAGGACGGGCGGCCGTGAGAGCCCGGGTCCGGTCACCACTCGAGATGTAGCAGCGAACCCGGATCCGAGCAGGCTACCGAGAGAGAAGCGGCAGCGGCCCCTGCCCGCAACATGTGTGTGTTTATGCGTGTTTGGAATGGCACAATAGGGGACCAGTTTGGGACATTGAACAAGTTGTGGAATTAATTGCCTGACCTTGCATTATTTCCTATGGGAAATTTTGCTTTGCTAGACGAGTAACTTGGTTTACTAGCACAATCCCAGAACGGATTGTTCTCGTAAACCAAGGTCCCACTGTATAGGAAAATGCTGGTGATTGGTGCGCTTTAATGGTGTTGCAGCCTCTGTGGTCTTTTAGAAAAGATGTGTATATACTGACACACAATGGGTCACTAAGATCACACATAGGTGTACGTCCCATCATTAAGCATGTGACTTATGAAAGTAATTGCTTGCACCAGAAATTTTTAGGATCTTCATAGCAAAAGGGGTGAATACATACGCACATGGCAACTTTTATTTATTTTATCCCATAAATTTAAGTTTTGCCTATATTTTTCTCACTTCACTACCTCAACTTAAGGGTACTTTACACGCTGCGACATCGCTAGCGATTGCTAGCGATGTCGAGCGCGATAGCACCCGCCCCCGTCGTTCGTGCGACATTTGGTGCTCACTGCCGTAGCGAACATTATTGCTACGGCAGCGTCACACGAACATACCTTGTCAGCGACGTTGCTGTGACCGCCGAACAATCCGTCTATCAAGGGGGAGGTTCATTCGGCATCATAAAGACGTCACTGCGGCTTCACTAAGCGGCCGGCCAATAGAAGCGGAGGGGCAGAGATGAGCGGGACGTAACATCCCGCCCACCTCCTTCCTTCCGCATTGCCGGTGGACGCAGGTAAGGAGATGTTCGTCATTCCTGCGGTGTCACACATACCGATGTGTGATGCCGCAGAAACAACGAACAATATCCTACCTGTGGCAGCAGCAATATTAAGGAAAGGAGCGACGTGTCAACAATCACCGTTTTTGAACGATTTTGCGATCGTTGATCGTCGCTCCTTGGTGTCACACGCTGCGATGTCGCTACCGGCGCCGGATGTGTGTCACTAACGACGTGACCCCGACGATATATCGGTAGCGATGTCGCAGCGTGTAAAGCACCCTTTAGACTATTTAGTGCTGATGCATCACACACAAATCAGATTACATAAACATTTAACCCCTTAACGACCGCGGGCAGTAAAATTACGTCCTAAATGTCATAATGTTACTGCCCGCGGTCCTCCGGCGGCAGCATGCCGCAATCGGCACACATCTCAGCTGATTTTCACAGCTGAGATGTGTGCCTGCTAGGCACGAGCAGAATCGTTATCTGCTCGTGCCGATTAACCCCTTATATGGCGCTGTCAATATGTGACAGCGCCATTATAAGCGCGATCACGGTAAAGTTTTACTTACCACCCGATACCGGAAGTCACGTGACGCAATCACGTGACTTCCGATAGTTGTCATGGTAGCACAGGGTCATGTGATGACTCCTGTACTACACCTGACTTGCTTTCACTTTCGCTGTGCCCGGGGCACAGCAAAAGAGAAAGAGAGCGTATCTGCTGTTTACAGCCTTGTAGCTGTGATCAGCAGATACTGCAGAGCGATCGGAATGCTGATCGCAATAGCCCCCTAGGGGGACTAGTTAAATAAAAAAAAAAAGTTAAAAAAAAGTTTTAAATAATTAAAAAAAAACCAAAAAAACCTAAAAGTTCAAATCACCACCCATTCGCGCCATTGAAAATTAAAGGGTTAAAAAAAATAAAAAATATACACACATTTGGGATCGCCGCGTTCAGAAACGCCCGATCTATCAAAATATAAAATCAATTAATCTGATCAGTATACGGCGTAGCAGCAAAAAAATTCCAAACGCCAAAACGACGTTTTTTTGTCGCCACAACTTTTGCGCAAAATGCAATAAGAGGCGATCAAAACGTAGCATCTGCGCAAAAATGGTACCGTTAAAAACGTCAGCTCGAGACGCAAAAAATAAGCCATCACTGAGCCATAGATCCAAAAAATGAGAACGCTACGGGTCACGGAATATGGCGTAAAACGTGCGCCACTTTTTTCGGACAAACTTCCGATTTTTTTTAACCCCTTATATAAAAGTAAACCTATACATGTTTGGTGTCTACGAACTCGCACTGACCTGAGGCATCACACCCACACATCAGTTTTACCATATAGTGAACACAGTGAATAAAAGATCTCAAAAACAATAGTGCTATCGCACTTTTTTTGCAATTTTTCTGCATTTGGAATTTTTTTGCCGTTTTCCAGTACACTATATGGTAAAACCTATGGTTTCATTTAAAAGTACAGCTCGTTCCGCAAAAAATGAGCCCTCACATGACCATATTGACTGAAAAATAAAAAAGTTACGTCTCTCAGAAAATGAATGGCGAAAAAAAAAACGGAAAGCGAAAAATCGGCCGGTCGTGAAGGGGTTAAACACTTGCTGCAATGTAACAAAATAGGTAAAAATCCAAGGGGGTGAATGCTTTCACAAGGCACTGTATGTCCCGGCCACCGTTATTTTGAAAGCCTTTTATCTCTGCTGCATTAATGTTGTGGCCAGAGATAAGCAGGCTAATGGGTTGCCACAACTCGAGAGCCACTGATTTGTGATTGTTCCCCAGGCCAAAATTTGCCATCCAGCTCCTGAGTGGGAGCACGCCCACAGCAGTGTGAATGACACTCCAGTGTGTGAATGACACCCCAGTGTGTGAATGACACCCCAGTGTGTGAATGACACCCCAGTGTGTGAATGGCTGTGGAAACGAGGGACGACATGGTTTTTAAACAAATAGAGATAACATTAAGGGATAGTACAGAAATTATTAAGTAGGTTTTTAGTGGGATGATAAAGTGCTTATTTTAGTGGTAAATCATGATATCTGGTTCCATTTTTTTTGGTGAAAAAATTGGGAACTTTGTAAAAGAAAAATTTGGTTTGCGTCACTTTATTCTGAGAAACCTAATAGCTGTACGTTACCTATGCCAAAAGCTACTAGTCCTGCAGGATACAGCTAAATAAGCCCCCACTAGAGGGAGGCATCACTGGTGCAGGAGGAGCAAATCACACACACACTTCCAAACAAGGCAAGGGGGCGATTGCTGGATGGTAAAACTGCACACTGATCACTTGCATAGAGCGCTGTTCACACGTGCAGATAACACAGTCACAAACCCGCAGCCTATTAGGCGATGCCCATACTCTTAGATCAGGCGGGCTGCCAAGCCGTACTCCACTGCGCATCATACGGGGACAAAAACTCTAATATGCAAGGCCTAACAGAAAGGGGCCTGGCTGTATCCTGTCCAAAAAATATGTTTTTTTGTTAGTGTTATGGCCATAAGACAGAAGCCTACAACCCTCAGAATATTCCTCTTTTTTGTTGCTTTTTTATATTATATATAGTGTAGGGACCTACAAGCATGAGGTTCCCGTGACGAGGGTTGTAGGCTTCCGGTCATAGCTGCCACTAAGCCATAGATTAGTAATGGGAGGCATCTAGGAGACCCCCCCATTACTAATCTGTACGTGAAAAGAAAAAAACACAAACATGAAAAATCCTTTATTTGAAATAAATACAAAAAACACCCTCTTTCACCAATTTTTAACCCCAAAAGCACCCAGGTCCAGCGTAATCCAAATGAGGTCCTACAACTATTTCAGCTCTTGACTACCCGTTGTGAGCTTCAGGCAGAGGCTGAGCCTCGTGATGAGCGGTGACGTCACTCAGATTAGTTGTGGTCACAACTGGAGTTCCCACTGTCCTCCACCTGTAATCACAGGTAACCTCACCTCAGGTCACTGAGTTTAATGAAGTCAGCTGAGGTGAAGTTACCTGCGGTCACAGGTGAAGAACCGTGGGATCCTCCAGCTGTGACCACAACTAATCTAAGTGATGTCACCTCTTATCGCTGAGGCTGAGTCTCTGTCTGAAGTTACAGTGGGCGGTCATGTTCTATGGCTGCCCCCTGTGACTGCCGATGTAGCAGAGCTGGAATCATTGTGGGTCTTTTTGTGGATTACGTTGCACCTGGGTGTTTTGGTGGTTGATAAATGGGTGAAAGAGGGTGTGGTTTTTTTTTTCTTATTTCAAATAAAGGATTTTTTTTGGTGTTTGTGATTACTAATCTGTAAGTGAAAAGAAATAATAGGGGGTCTCATAGACACCTCCCATTACTAATCTAGGCCTTAGTGGTAGTTGTGAACTGACATTAGCCCCTTATTAAACTAATTGCCACCAGGGCAATCGGGAAGAGCCGAGTAAAGTTCTGGGATTGTCACATCTAATGGATGCGGCAATCCTGGTGCAGCTGCAGGCTGCTCTTTTTAGGGTGGGAGGAGCCAATAAGCATGGGTCTCCCCAGCCTGAGAACACCAGCCCCCAGATGTTGGGCTTTATCATGGCTGGGTATCTTCTACGAAGAAATCAAATCAAATGTAACACTGAGCTGATAGTGCACCTGGAATTATGGCTAGAGGGATCCGGCTACCATACTTTATGAAACTCGACACCATAATACCGTGAGTAGGACTGGGATGACAGTCTCTCATGAATGCCTCTTCATGTGTTGCCCACATGGTCTCCAGGTCAATCTCCAGCTTTCATTGTGTTCAAGAAAATATTGGGACTAATTGTTCAAAAGGAAAGACCTCTATTTCAGCCTCCATTGTTGTCTTGCTCTACACCAGAGGCGTATCTCGGGGGGGCTGGCGGGGCATCTGACCTGGGCGCAGGGTCAGGGGGGGCGCTGTCATGCCGACTGATATAGCACTCTGAGTCTCCCTGGCGGCCAGGGCCGGCGTCAGCACCTGGCTGTCAGCAAGGGCTGTGATGTATGCTGCGGCCCCCGGGCCGAGTTCCGGGGACTGCAGCTCTCATGCCATCAGCCCACACTTTCCTGGCTGCTGGTGTGACGCCCTGGCAAAACCAGGTAGTCACAAATAGGCCCCTGCATTACACCTTCCCTCATTAGGAAACACAGCCAACCAGTAAACTCTAGTCACCCCCCTTAGGGAAAGATAGACACACCAGTGGGTGTGACCAGGTGGTTGGGACACGCCCACCCAAGGGTACGGACATCCCGAGGACGGGAAAACAAGCAGAAAGTGTTTAGAGCAGAGGTGGGCAATTAATTTTCCCATGGGGCCGCATGAGAAGTTGGGATGGTTTTAGAGGGCCTGACTAACATAATTAACTCGGTTCTACATTTTATATATATATATATATATATATATATATATATATATATATATATATATATATTTATGGCCACAACAGTTTGCCCCCCTGCCATAGTGAGAGTTCTGTTTTATATAACTTGGGTTTTTTTTGTTTTTTTTTTTACTGCACTATTCAAAGTCCTGTTGTGTATAAATATGTGACTCTTCAGATTTTGTGTTATACCATGCCTGATGAAGAGACCTAAGTAGTCTCGAAACCTTGCAATTATTACCATCTTTTCAGTTAGCCATTAAAAGGTATCAACCACTGAGGACTCTGTTCTTTTAAACAATTTTTTTATATAATATATATACACATACACACAATGTATACATAGCTACACACACAATCCCCATATACTACATCACTACACCCGCCACATACTACACCTGTAATATACATCCCTATACACTACACCTGTAATAAACTACACCTCTATATACTATACCACTATATACTACATCACTACACCCCTATATACACCTGTAATATACTACATCACTATATACTACACCTGTAATAAACTGCAACACTACATCACTATATACTACACCTGTAATAACCTACATCACTACACCCCTATATATTACACTTGTATTATACTACACCACTATATACACCTGTATTATACTACACTCCTATATACTACACCTGTATTATACTACAGCACTACACCCCTTTATACACCTGTATTTTACTACACCCCTATTTACACCTGTATTATACTACACCCCTATATACACCTGTATTATACTACACCCCTATATACTACACCTGTATTATACTACACTCCTATATACTACACCTGTATTATACTACAGCACTACACCCCTATATACACCTGTATTATACAGGTGTATATAGGGGTGTAGTATAATACAGGTGTTTATAGGGCTGTAGTGGTGTAGTATAATACAGGTGTATATAGGGGTGTAGTATAATACAGGTGTATATAGGGGTGTAGTATAATACAGGTGTATATAGGGGTGTAGTATAATACAGGTGTATATAGGGGTGTAGTATAATACAGGTGTATATAGGGGTGTAGTATAATACAGGTGTATATAGGGGTGTAGTATAATACAGGTGTATATAGGGGTGTAGTATTATACTACACCCCTATATACACCTGTATTATACTACACCACTATATACTACACCACTATATACTACACCACTACACACCCCCATATACCACACCTGTAAAACTACATTCCCATATACTAAATCACTACACCCCAAATATTTGTCAACAGTTAACCCCCTCCCCCCCATTGTCCTCGCAGGTTACTAGTAACCACTCACCTCTCTTCTTATTGTCCCCTACTCAGGCACCTCCGTACGAGCCCCCCGCTGAGCGGCTTCTCTTTCACATGCCCAGGCTGCGCCTGTATCCCTAGGAGCCTCCGCCGCTGCTTCTCTCCGTACGGGCCCCGGCTTCTGCAGCTTCTTCTCCTGTCGGGCGGAACTCTTCAAATGACACACGCGCGCCGTACTGACGATATCAGGGTGCGCGTGTGTCACAGAGAAAGGTGCCGGACAGGTAACAGAGGAGAGATTCCTGTGTTCCGCTGCCTGCACTGACTGTGTGGAGCTGCAGGATCTGTCCTCTGTTTCCTACCCGGCACGCAGCGTGTGATGAGGACAATCTGACCACGGGCCTCCCGGAGCCTGGAGCTCCGGACAACAGGTCAGATTGCCCTCATCACTGACCGGCCAACAAGGATGCCCTGAGCCAGGCGGGCCGGTCACAGAGAGTAGGCGGGCCGGATGTGGCCCGCGGGCCGCCCCTTGCCCAGGTCTGGTTTAGAGTTCAGTTTGGAGAGGAGTGTGGGCTGGAGCTAGGGGTAGCTCCAGCAGTCAAGTCCAAGTTGAGCGGTGCCAGGGTAGGAACCCTGGTGCCTTGGCTAGGAGGCAGACGGTGGTCTCCGTCGGCAGGAGACGGGAAGACGGCTTGGTGGAACTAGAGGTCCTGTCCCACCCAAAGTCCCTCATAGAAGACAACAGCCCACCGATTAGGGATAAGAGGTCACCGCCAGGGCCCATAGATCCCACGGGCCAGCGTCTGCAGGCACGGCTCCTTAGACCACATCCAGCCGGGACTCCTACGTTTCAAACTGGGAAGTAATTTCTACTTAAAGCAGTGCAGGAAAAGGATAGAGACCACCAGCCTGGTGGGGGATCCCGAACACAACCGGCCGCGGCACCGGCCACCACCACCTTGGTTTACCAGAGACTTGCGTGTTTTACTAACAGTGAGTACACCAGCACCCTCTGCGGTCATCATTCCCACTGCACCAGAACCATCGGGTCCTGGGGCCACCATCCCTGTCCAAGAAGGGGTTAACATCTTGCTGCACAACATCTCCCCCGGGTCCCCCGTAACCACAGCGGTGGTGTCCCACCTCCCCACACACCGTGGGTGGCGCCACAAACCTATTACGGCCTAGCCCGTACATCTACGTCCCCCATTTTATTCGGCGTGTCCACGAGACCCCCGGGTCCGGAGACCCTCGAGCCACCACCTCTGAAGGTCCGGATCAGAGCAGCATCGGCTGCTGGCACGGAGGGGGGGGCACACTGGCTCTACTCCTCACCTCCACGGAGCTTTCACTGCTGCATGCAGGGTCTAAGTTTGTCTGCGGGCGGAGATAGCACGCAGCGTGCACTGCGCTCTGTTCCACAGATGAAGGTAGATGCTAGAATGTACGGGCTCCTTCCAGGTATGACTTAATTTGTAATGAAGCTAGTCACGCCCACTAACATGGAAGGAGCCCATACATTCTAGGCTTAACCCAGAGGAGCCGAAGTATCAACATACCGCCGAGATGTATGTCATCCTCCCCACCCCAGTTCTGTATACCCCCAGTACTATCTGTCCCATGCACCCCAGAGCTGTATACTCCCAGTACTATCTGTCCCACGCACCCCAGAGCTGTATACCCCCAGTACTATCTGTCCCACGCACCCCAGAGCTGTATACCGCCAGAACTGTCTTGTCCCTTGACCCAAGTGCTGTATACCCCCAGAACTGTCTGTCCCCTGACCCCAGTGCTGTATACTCCAGAACTGTCTGTCCACCCACCCCAGTGCTGTATACACCCAGAACTGTCTGTCCCCCCACCCCAGTGCTGTATACCCCGAGAACTGTCTGTCCCTTGACCCCAGTACTGTATACCCCCAGAACTGTCTGTCCCCTGACCCCAGTGCTGTATACCCCAGAACTGTCTGTCCTCCCACCACAGTGCTGCATGCTCCCAGAACTGTCAGTCCCCTGAAACCAGTACTGTACACCCCCAGAACTGTCTGTACACCGACCCCAGTACTGTATATCCCCCAGAAGTGTCTATCGCCCCACTCCAGTGCGCTATACCCCCAGAGCTGTATCTCCTCCACCCCAGTGCTGTACACACCAAGAGCTGTATGTCCCCCCAACCTAGTGCTGTATGCTACTTCAGAGCTGTATGCGCCCCTCTGGAGCTGTATGTGCCCCCATTGCTGTATGTCTCCAGCTTCTTCTGTGATGTATATAGCAGTGTCAGTGTGCAATGTGTGCGGCCATGTCTGTCAGCCATGGCCACCAAAAAGCGCGGCACAGCCACATGCCCAGGAGGAGATGGTTGGGAGACAAGCGGGGGAGGTGAGTAAGGCTGGTGCCGGCTTCCCCATATTAATACCTCTAAAGTTGTCAGTTCATGCAATACAAATGTGTATGAATCTGACCTGACATTACAATTGATGTACCATGTATTGTTTGTGGTTCTGATTATGTATTTCTGTACCGATGAGGGTTTTGATGCTGTGTTTCTGAACTGATGGGGTTGTATGGATGTATTTCTGTGCTGCTGGTGGTTCTGATGATGAATTTCTGTACTGCTGGTGGTTGTGATGCTGTGTTTCTGTACTGTTGGGTGTTACAATTATGTATTTATGTACCTCTGCTGGTTCTGGTGCTGTTATTAGCTCTGATCGTGTACACAAGTAACAATTCATAAATTGTAAGATTGGATAACCCCTTAACCGAAGCCTGCTTTACACGTTGCAATTTCGCATACGATATCTTATGCGATTTGAAACGCCCCCATCGTATGTGTGGCACGTTCAATTTGTTGAACGTGCCGCACAAACGATTAACCCCCGTCACACGTACTTACCTTCTATACGACCTCGATGTGGGCGGCGAACGTCCACTTCCTCACTTCCTAGAGTGGGAGGGACGTTCGGCGTCACATCGACATCACGCGGCAGCCGGCCAATAGAAGCAGAGGGGCGGAGCTGAGCGGGACGTAAACATCCCGCCCACCTCCTTCCTTACGCATTGTGGGCCGGGAGCCACAGGACGTAGGTAAGATCTGTTCATCGTTCCCGGGGTGTCACACACTGCAATGTGTGCTACCCCGGGTACGATGAACAATCTGACGTGCAATTCTAGAGAAAGGTACGATGTGTATGCGATGAACGTTTTAACGTTCAATCGCACGTACCTGTCACACACTGCAATGTACCTTACAATGCCGGATGTGCGTCACTTACCACGTGACCCCGCTGACACATCGTAAGATACATTGTAGTGTGTAAAGCGGACTTTAGAATTGGGATACACTGCTTAATTCTATAAGTAAAGGGCTTGTCTAAGTTTTAGATTAAATTTTTGCAGTGACTCTAGGTGACTGCAGGCTTCTGAATTCTCACAATGCATGCTCTGCACACTTCTGGGATTCTCCGGTGCCAGTGGCAATAGTGGACGGTCATGTGAGCGCAAGTATGAAATTTTTATATTTCTGGCCACATTCTGATTTGACGTGTCCAGCCTCACTCAATTCATTTTGAGTGAGGCCACGCATGTCTAGTCAGCACGTGACTACATATACTGTATGTAAATCACATACTTGTAGTTTCATGACCCCCCCACTCTCACCGCCGGCACCAGAGAATTCTGACAACGGGTGGTGTGCGCACTGTGAGAATTCAGAAGTCTCCAGTCTCCAGATTTTCATCTCAAACCTGGACAACACCTTTACTTATAAAATTAAGCACGGTAGCCCAATCATAACAGCATGTAATATACTCCCTGTCAGGATTCAGCTCTGCGACTGGTTCCAGCAGTCATCATTTGGCCACTCCGCTCATATGTGATTTTCATGCTTGCATGTGACAACCGACTTATCATCATATGTTTCTCTTTGAACATTAAGAGCAATTATTAAGTGCAGCTCGTCAACACGTGACTGTGAGTGTGCAAATCACATATGAATGATTGGTCACATGGGGGGTGGGCGCCAAATTGAAGTCTTGCCCCGGGTGCCAGAAAACCTAGATACACCTCTGCTCTACACTATGATGGCCTTTGAGATTGGTAGTGTGAGGTCAGTGGACACCTGTAGCTGGACATCTGACAAGTAGCCCAATGTTATGTAAAGACCTTCTAATGGTTTGTGTGGAGACTGGATGTTGCATACCACACCCAGGGTGTCAAACATTTTTACTTGCAGTACAGAATGAATCAATGGTGACATCAGTGGTGCGGCCACTTTTCCAAAGTGTCCCAGGATCCATTTTTCAACAGGACAACGAAAGTTTGCATGTTGCTTGTGTTACTGTGAACAGCCATAAAGGGGTTGTCCAGGTTTGGAGTGCAAGTCTGCCGTCACAGTATGTTATGGTAGACTGTGTATCCTCACAGGATGTACGGTCAGGATTCTCCAGTATTGGGAGTGGTTAGTTATATTACCGCATGTATGCAATTTGCATACTTCCAGACACATTCCAATTAGACGTGTCCGGCCTCACTCAGTTCACTTGTTTTAAGTGAGGCTGGTCACGTTTAGTCGGCATGTGACCACGTGTTCACAAACCTGCCTGCTTCCGCCACTGGTACTGGAGAATCCTGACAGCGCACATACTGTAAGGATTGACAAGTCTGCAGTCAGATAGAGTGACTGCAGACTTGTGCCCCAATTTTCTACAACTCCTTTAGTGGTGTAACATTCCACCATGGCCTGCAGAGTCTATGAACTTATTTCACATCAACCAAATCTGGGAAGACAGGAGCTGACAGCAGTGATCTTCATGATTTGCCCAAGTGCATTCAGCTGCAGAACCTTTCACAGATGACCATTATTATCCTCACTGATAGCAGCTGGGGCTAGAAGTGGCGGGATTTCTGCACATGGCTTATACGTTTACCTGAATAAATATAGAGGTTTAGAAAATTTTGTTTCTTTATTTACATTACATAGGGCAGCTAATAATAATTGGGTCTTTATTATGGGGGATTTCAACTATCCTGAAAGTCAGTGAGACTTAGGGGTACTTTGCACACTACGATATCGCAGGTGCGCTGTTGGTGGGGTCAAATCGAAAGTGACGCACATCCGGCGTCGCTGTCGATATCAGAGTGTAAATCCTTTATGATATCATTAACGAAAGCAAAAGCGTCGTAATCGTATCATCGGTGTAGTGTCCGACATTTCTATAATGTAGCTGCAGCGACGGTACGATGTTGTTCCTCGTTCCCCTGCGGCAGCACACATCGCTGTGTGAGAAGCCGCAGGAGCGAGGAACATCTACCTGCGTCACCGCGGCTCACACCGGCTATGCGGAAGGATGGAGGTGGGCGGGATGTTTACGTCCCGCTCATCTCCGCCCCTCCGCTCCTATTGGCCGCCTGCCGTGTGACGTCGCTGTGACAACGCACGACCCGTTCCCTTAGGAAGGAGGCGGGTCGCCGGCCAGAGCGACGTCGCAGGGCAGGTAAGTTCATGTGAAGCTGCCGTAGCGATAATGTTCGCTACGGCAGCAATCACAAGATATCGCTGCTGCGACGGGGGCGGGGACTATTGCGCTCGGCATCGCTACCATCGGCTTGCGATGTTGTAGTGTGCAAAGTACCCCTTAGAATCTACTGGTTGTGCTAAAAGCTGCAAGTTCTTACCTTCAATTCAAGACAATTAGCTCTCTCAGTTGGTAGATGACCTGACCAGGGGAGATAATTTCATCCCGTCAAATAGACCAGATATAATTTCAGATCTACAGGTCTGGGAGTACTTGGGCAGCAGTGACCAAAATATCATAAGTTTCAATGTAATATTCAATAGAACATTTGAAAGGGGAATGCTAAAACCTGGCATTTTAGGAAAGCTGATTACAACAAATTAAAAGAAGAGCTTAATTGTGTAGATTGGGACAATGTCATGGTAACTGGGGATACCGAAAATAAATGCAGCAAGTTAAAGAATATATTGTACTACTAGGGTCCTGTAAAAAACATACAATCTGGTAATAAAATGTCCAGGAATAAAAAGAAACCACTATGGATAAATAAGACAGTACAAAATCTAATAAAACAAAGAGCAATCAAAATCTTAAAGGCTGAGAATACAAAAATAGCATTTCAGGAGTTTCAGGAGTTAAAATTCTCTATAGGAAATTTAAAAAATAAATTAAGCCAGCAAAACTAGATAAAACAAAAATCGCCAAAGACCTTAAAATAAACCCCCAATTTTTGTATAATACATCAATGCCAAAAGGAAAAAAAGATGGTATCGACTCAATAAAAATTTATAACAGGATAATTACAGTGGACAAAGAAAAGGCTGAGATATTAAACAGGCACGTTTCATCGATGTTCAATAAGGCACTAACTGATCCAGGGATTATTCAACAAGGTAAAAATCAAAGTTCCCAATGATATAATTAATTTAACACGAGAAAAAGTAAGTCTGCGTCTGAGTAAATTACCGTAGTTGTTACGGGGTCCTTCTCCTATATCACACAATCAACAGAGAGAAAGATGGCTGTGCAATGCAAAGAGCATTTATTCCAAGAAAATCAATTGGTCCATAACATAATCCACCATACAGAGGGTAAAAATAGTAAAGAAACACGAATATAGTCCAGTAAGCGATAAATGTCCAGGTCTCTCTGAGAAGCCGCAGCTTCAGCTCAGAGGATAACTCTTCGTCCTTCTCTTCAAGTTCTCAAACAGACTGCTTCATCCCCCCAGAAAAGCAAAGAAGTTAGGAGGATTCCAGGCCCCCCTCCCCCACACCTAGGAACAAACACTGTGGGGGTGATTACCTACAGACAATACAATGTACACACAAGCAATACAAATAATGGACAATGAACCAAGCGTAAAATACGAACCTACACAACATGATACACAGTACACCATATTCCACCATCACAACCTCTCCCTCCTTCTGAATAAGTGAGTATGCCATGAGGGCTACACAGACCTCTGGCCATCTCACTTAAGTCCATGGTGCTCAGCTGTGGATAGTCTATGGTTCTTCTTGCCGGGACAGTCCATCAGCATTCTGGTGTTGGCTTCCACGCTTGTATTGGATGGAGAAGCTGTAGATAGTCCCTTGTACAGCGATAAGGTTGGAAGGACAAGTTTCCCTTTGTGTCCTCCTTCACTCAAACTGTGTTTCCTCCACCCACAAATTGGCACTGTAGATCTCCCACATCATTTCCTAGGAGAATATCTGCAGGCAGGCCACTCATCACCCCAACCACACATTGCTTGACCCGAAAGCCAAAGTCTAGATCTACAGTCGCCTTTGGGATATTCTTCCTTTGTCCTCCAGCCAATTCAATAACAATTGATGACATGCAACAATATATTAGAGAGAATAATACAATAACAATTTTAGGAGATCACCTGCATTTTAAGAGATGATATGCAACAAAATATTAGAGAATAATATAATAACTGAGAACCAACATGGATTCATGAAAGATAAGTTGTGTATAACCAACATGTTGGGTTTCTATGAGGAGGTGATTGCAAATCTGGATATTGGTAATGCAGCTGATGTGATTTGGACTTTCCAAAGGCATTTGATTCTGTGCCACATAACAGTCTTGTAATGAACGTCCAGAAGCAGGGACTAGGAAAAACTATAGCGGATGGGTAAGAAATTGGCTAAAAGATAGGAAACAAAGAGTCGTCATAAATGATACATTTTCTAATTGGGCTATAGTCAGCAGTGGGGTACCGCAGGGAATCTGTGCTAGGACCAATTATTTTGAATCTCTTTATTAATGACCTTGTGGATAGGATTGATAGTTAGATAGATTGATTAGATAGATAGATTATTAGATTAGATTGATTAGTTAGATAGATTGATAGTGTCAAAGACCGACACAGTCTTTGCTGACAACACCAAACTATATAGGATATAAAAACGGACTTTGATAGTACAATATTACAAAATGATCTAGTTAAGATGTCAGAATGGGCAGATGTCGCAGGCAGGGGACAGACCGCGCAGCCGTCCATCCCCCATGAGTGAAAAGGGATTATTTACAGGGGATAGAGTCTTTGTCAGTGACGCCACCCGTGGGTTGCGGTGAGGGATGGTGACTCCGCCGCTGCCTTGTAGGTGGGCGCCCAGGGCTGATGGAGTGGGGCAGCAAGGTGGGATCCCCTCCACGGGTAGGGGAGGTGTAGTCCCGGGGCCCAGGGAATGGTGAGGGATTGCAGGGAGCAGGAAACTCACAGTTCGGTTGTCGTGGTGCTGGATGAGTTGGTGCTGATTTGGAGGATCAGTAAACACACAGAGTCCTTTTGTAAACCAAGGCCAGATGCCGAGAGCCTCTGGAGGGGTGTGCTGGATCCCGCATGCAGATATACAGCCAGGGGCCCACTCTCCTGCATTTTCTGTCTGTCTCTCACTTGTCTGGACTAATACGCTTGAAACGGTGCATTGTATTGTGTGAGTGTGTGTGTGTGTGTGTGTGTGAGGGTAATGGGGATGCATTGTATTATGTGTGTGGGGAGGGGTAATGGGGGTGCATTGTATTGTGTGTGGGGAGGGGTAATGGGGGTGCATTGTATTGTGTGTGTGTGTGTGTGTGAGGGTAATGGGGGTGCATTGTATTGTGTGTGGGGGGAGGGGTAATGGGGGTGCATTGTATTGTGTTTGTGTGTGAGGGTAATGGGGGTGCATTGTATTGTGTGTGTGGGGGAGGGGTAATGGGGGTGCATTGTATTGTGTGTATGTGTGGGGGGAGGGGTAATGGGGTGCATTGTATTGTGTTTGTGTGTGAGGGTAATGGGGGTGCATTGTATTGTGTGTGTGTGTGTGTGTGTGTGTGTGGGAGGGGTAATGTGGGTGCATTGTATTGTGTGTGTGTGTGGGGAGGGGCGCGGAGTCATTAATCGTGGACTAATTAGTGTGATATCAGTGATATTAGTCCTGGACCTTTCCGCACAGGTACAATCCCCTGTAGTTACTGCAGCGCTTGTAGAGTGATTAGGACACAGGTACGTGTCGGAACAATCCACAAATCAGGGAAGCAAAGAGCAGAAAATATATCAAGGTCTGCTACACACTGCAAAAATGTGTTACATAGTGCCATACAGTACTCACATAATGCCATACAGTACTCACATAATGTCATACAGTACTCACATAATGCCATACAGTGCTCACTTAGTGCCATACAGTACTCACAATGCCATACAGTACTCACATAGTGCCATACAGTGTCACATGATAGCGCCATACAGTGCTCACATAATACCATACAGTACTCATATATACAAATGCAGAAATATATTACACATTCACCAAGTGAAAAATGTGCCTGTGTACCCCCAAATGCCAGGGCTGAATTTTAGTCCCAGTCCGGCCCTGCTGACACTATAAAAACTTTTAAAAAAGGGCTGGATGATTCCCATAACATTGTCGGTTATAAATTATTAATTGCAAAGTGTATAATTGGTGGAGGAAGGTTGAACTAGATGGACTTAGGTATTTTTTCAACCTATGTAACTATGTAATTATTTAGATATTATTCACGTGTATTAATCCTGTGATTTCCATAACTTCATGACTTTTCCATCTTGGCATTGCAATTTCAACGTTGAGGATTGCATGTGGGTGTAGACCCACTGTGTCACGGGAGCGGGCTTACCTTCAAGGGACGTAACTAAGCGACTACCTCGACTTCACTAGACCCTCTAATGGTGAGTTTAGGCTCTTGCAGGAAGGTAGCCACCAGGTACCACTCCAAGGCAGTCCCAAACTCTGCAGCAGGTATGGACACTGAGTCACGGACGGCACAACAGGACTGCTGGTACTGACTGGACTGCTGGTGGGATGACTGGTGCGGACTGCTTGGCAGAGGAACAGACTGGTTGGCAGATAAGGTTGACTGGTACCAGCAGGACAACAGGTACTGGCAGTAAGGCAGGCACTGACAGGAACAGGAACAAGGGACTGGTACTGGATACAGAAACACAGGTTAGCATAGACAGGATGAGCACAGGTTGTCAGGGACCTGACAATTAGCAACATGTAGCGGCTAAATGCACATGTTGCTCAATCACCTCCCGAAGGGGGAGTGTGTCGCCCAGGGAAGGGGGTACTCTGTCCCGGGCGGTAACAAATGTGAATGTCACTCTGGTGGCCGTTGCCCGGTCCTGTGCCCTTTTTTGTAAGGGGGTATATTTACAGGGGTGAATAGAGTTAATGTCATGTGACGCCACCTGCGGGTTGCGGTTAAGGATAGAGAACCGCAACTGCTAAATGTGGGTACTCACAGAGCTGGTGGTGATTGCAGCAATGGTGTTAGGCCCTCCGCAGGTAGGGCCATGCCTGGGAGATGATGAAGGATAATAACGGAGACCACACCAGTCTCTACTCACTTGGACCCAGGAGTTGCTGGTTCAGGTTCCTTGGAGTATCAGTGGCAATGTAGTGAACCAGGTTGCTCTGTCCCCGACACTCTCTGTTGGTTGGGTCCCCGTAGCGTGGAGCGTTTGGGGCCCGATTGTCCCTTTTTAGGGTACAGTCTCCTTCTCCGTACAGCAGGCAGTGCGGACCCTGTGGGGAGGTAAGTGTCTGAACCCCGATCCTATTTTACTGCTGATGCCTCCGGATTATTTGGTTCGGTGAAGTCCGTGAAGGTGTCCTCACTGGGCAGGTATTTATCAAGCCATGTAGAACTGGCGCCTGATCTAGGGCCTTGTGGCCCGTGCGTGCTCCGGTCCCAGCGGTATCTCCAGTACCCGTCCTGGTGACCCCTCTCCTGTGCCCCTGGGTCACCGCTGCACGGACCCAGCTCAGGCACATCCGCACACCTCTCCTGTGTGCCACACTCTCTAGACTCTCTACTGACTGCTGACACCTCCCACTAGACTGGCTAATCCCAGGGACTCGTTCCTTTCCATGGCGACCATCCCCTTACATGGTTAACCCTCTATGCCCGGTGTGGAGTGGAGAACTAGGATTTTAGTTGTGCTTTGGTGGTATCGGCACTGGTACTCCAGGTCCCTGGGGGTAGGTCCTGCATCCCCAAGAGGATGCAGTTCCTTGTAGTGCCCTGAGTGTCTCAGGGGCACTACATTCCCCCTTGGTTAAACACAGCACGTCCTCGGGCTGTAAGTGAAATAGAGTTTTTATTGTAACCGGAATAGAAAAGAGTAATTAGTTCAAACATAACATTCTTCCTGCACAGGGGAGGCAATTCACGTAAACATTACTAACATTAAGTATCCCCCCATCAACCCACCGCCCAAAAAGGTCCTGGTTTCCCAAAACACTCTGAGGAGGCAGGTCACCGGTCCCGGTGGTGACCAGGTCTGGGCCTTCTCTATCCCAGACCTTTCCTACAACCTTCCTCTCCTTGGTGGTGGTATCATTGTCCTGATGGCGAAAAGGATTACTCTGGGAGGCACACATGGTGCAACTATTTACAATACACAGGTTTGTGTTGGCTGCTGCCAGTACTGCAGCCGTGGTCCATATATAACTTACTTTTTCAAACAGGTCAATCAGGTTACTGTTCCAAGGATAGTTCAACATTTTTCAATTGAATATGCAGATTTTTAAAGAAAATAATAAATGCATATATAACATTTCAACATTTTAACCTTTTGAACTGCTGGGGTAGCCTGGTTCCGCTACCAGAGCATGGAGGACTTTCGAAATGGTGGAGGAGTACGAGGAGCTGGCAGGGACAGATCACGGACCTTCTGCACATCCAAAGCATACCAGCCCCTCTCTCCGTGGTGCCTGGTATATGTGACCACATCACCCAGGTGCAGGTCACAGTCAGAATGTCCCTGTTTCAGATGGTCCAGCACATCTCTGCGGGACACAAATATGCCAGTGTGCATACCGGGCTCCTTTATAAACCCCCAACCATTCTGCGGGTCGAACCTATCAACGGTGCCCTGGTACCGGACTCTGCAATCACCTCAGGTACCTCTGCGCAGGCTTTCTTTCTCCTGCAAATCGCGGACGACCACTTGCCTTTTCTTGGCAGTCCGAGCCTGTCGCTCCTGGTTCAGCTGCCGGATGGTGGCTTGGCAGGTACCCTCATCTATGGTAGCCCTTTGTGCCGCAGCAGCCATACCGAACTCCCTCTCAAACCATACGCTCCCTGAACCTGAATAACCAGCATCCAGATCGACATTAGCGGGTTTCAGGTAAGGCTGGTCACCGGCGCCTTCTCTCGTGGTTGTCGGGTCTTCCAGGGCTGCGTCCCGCAGCCTAGCTGGGTCCGGTCTGGTTGTGGACGAGGGCGTTGCGGCCTGGTCTGGTCTGGCCTTGGACAGAGGTGTTGCGGCCTGGTCTGCTCTGGCCGCGGTGGAAGGTTCCAGTGTTACCGGCAGGTCAGCGTGCACGGGTGTTGCTGGTTCCGCGACCATGGGGACTAGTGGGGCTGAGGATGTTGCCTCGATTACCGCCTCCTAGTGCCGCTCCTCATGCAGAGCCCATTCTGCTTGGGTCTGCACCGCCGTCACCATCCCCATCATCTCCCTGCGCCAGTCCTCGATCTGCTGGATCATTTGCAGGCACATCCGGAGACACAGCCAATCCAGCTCCACTTCAAGCCAGGGCATGGTTCCGCGGGCTGGAGGGACAGACATCTTGTCTTTTGCAGGTTTGCTGCTTTAGTGCTGCAGACCTGGTGTCGCTTCCGCATGACAGAGTGCATTCTGCCGGGGCCCTTTCGGCTTCCTGGGATTAGTTTCACTTTTGCATGTTGCCAATCTCAGGCGGCAGGGTCGACTTTTCACGCTCTTTTGGCCACAGTGATGACGCAGCCAATTTTTCAGCATTAAAGATGGCAACAGTCTTTACACAAACACTCCATTAAATACAGTCCTTAAGGCACACATCAGCCGTGTTAACAGGTCTTGTCCGAATCCTGTTCGTGATGCCAGGAAAAAGGGGAGGTATCGCCCAGGGAAGGGGGGTACTCGGTCCCAGGCGGTAACAAATTTGAATGTCACTCTGGTGGCCGTTGCCCGGTCCCATGCCCTGGGCCCCTTTTTGTAAGGGGGAATATTTTACAGGGGTGAATAGAGTTAATGTCATGTGACGCCACCTGTGGGTTGCGGTTAAGGATAGAGAACCGCTGCTACTAAATGTGGGTACTCCCAGAGCTGGTGGTGACTGCAGCAATGGTGTTAGGCCCTCCGCAGGTAGGGCTGTGCCTGGGAGATGATGAAGGATAATAACGGAGACCACACCAGTCTCTACTCACTTGGACCCAGGAGTTGCTGGTTCAGGTCCCTTGGAGTATCAGTGCCAATGTAGTGACCCAGGTTGCTGTGTCTCCGGCACTCTGTTGGTTCGGTACCCGTAGCGGGGAGCGTTTGGGACCCGACTGTCCCTTTTTGGGGTACAGTCTCCTTCTCCGTACGGCAGGCAGTGAGGACTCTGTGGGGAGGTAAGTGTCCGAACCCCGATCCTAGTTTACTGCTGATGCCCCCGGATTATTTGGTTCGGTGAAGTCCGTGAAGGTGTCCTCACCGGGCAGGTATTTATCAAGCCGTGTAGAACTGGCACCTGATCTAGGGCCCTGTGCCCCGTGCGTGCTTTGGTCCCAGCGGTATCTCCAGTACCCGTCCTGGCGACCTCTCTCCTGTGCCCCTGGGTCACCGCTGCACGGACCCAGCTAAAGCACGTCCGCACAGCTCTCCTGTGTGCCACACTCTCTACACTCCCTACTGACTGATGACCCCTCCCACTAGGCTGGCTAATCCCAGTGACTCATTCCTTTCCATGGTGACCATCCCTTTACATGGTTAACCCTCTATGCCCGGAGTGGAGTGGAGAACTAGGATTTTAGTTGTGCTTTGGTGGTATCGGCACTGGTACTCCAGGTCCCAGGGGGTAGGTCCTGCATCCCCAAGAGGATGCAGTTCCTTGTAGTGCCCTTTGTGTCTCAAGGGCACTATAGGAGGATGCATTAAGTATCCAGTGACTATCAGCAATAGGCTAAGGAGCACTTCCAGATTAAGCACGCTGCCCCTTTAAGAACAGGGGAGAAAGAGCAACACAAACTTTAAGCATACTCCCGTGAGACCTGTGCAGCATGTGCAAGCCCCAGTAACAGGCATCTTCGACCAAAGACACTGCAGAGTGCCCAGGATGGTGAAAGCGCCGGTGTCCCTGCCGGGTGGAGGGAGCGAGATAGCGCAGGGACGCTGGCGCTAATGTTACAGTATGGAGGTGTGCCTGTGAATAAAATGTATAATGCGAAGTCCACACGATATACATAGCATCAGACTATATACACAGTTCCACACTATAAACTAAAGTATCCCACATACATGACACAGGATGTGCTGAGACTCTGACTGAAACACTGAGACTATACCTCATATACTGTACATCACCTAGGAGACACAGACTCTGCTGGCTGTACATATATATTATATAGCGAATACAGGCTGCTGGCTGTAGATATATAATATAGAGGATACAGGCTGCTGACTGTGTATATATAATATAGAGGATACAGGCTGCTGGCTGCATATATATAATACAGAGGATACAGGAGGCTGCTGGCTGCGTATATATAATATAAAGATAGGAAACAGAAGGCTGTTGGCTGCGTATATATAATATAGAGGATACAGGAGGCTGCTGGCTGATTACATATAATATTGAGGCTATAGGAGGCTGCTGGCTGTGTATATATAATACAGAGGATACAGAAGGCTGCTGGCTGTATATATATGATATATAGCAATGTTCCCAAACACTAGTCCTCAAGGCCCATCAACAGTGCATGTTTTAACTATTTTCTTACTATTGCATGGTTGATTATTCACCTGCATGTCATGATGCTAACACATGTGCATTGTATATTACAGTGCTGGCCAAAAGTATTGGCACCCCTGCAATTCTGTCAGATAATACTCAGTTTCTTCCTGAAAATGATTGCAATCACAAATTCTTTGGTATTATTATCTTCATTTAATTTGTCTTCAATGAAAAAAAAAATAAAAAAAATTGTCATAAAGCCAAATTGGATATAATTCCACACCAAACATAAAAAAGGAAGTGGACAAAAGTATTGGCACTGTTTGAAAAATCATGTCATGCGTCTCTAATTTGTGTAATTAACAGCCTCTGTAACTTACCTGTGGCACCTAACAGGTGTTGGCAATAACTAAATCACACTTGCAGCCAGGTGACATGGATTAAAGTTGACTCAACCTCTGTCCTGTGTCCTTGTGTGCACCACATTGAGCATGGAGAAAAGAAAGAAGACCAAAGAACTGTCTGAGGACTTGAGAATCCAAATTGTGAGGAAGCATGAGCAATCTCAAGGCTACAAGTCCATCTCCTAAGACCTGAAAGTTCCTGTGTCTACGGTGTGCAGTGTCATCAAGAAGTTTAAACCGCATGGCACTGTGGCTAACCTCCCTTGATGTGGAAGGAAAAGAAAAATTGACGAGAGATTTCAACGCAAGATTGTGCGGATGGTGGATAAAGAACCTCGACTAACATCCAAACAAGTTCAAGCTGCCCTGCAGTTCGAGGGTACAACAGTGTCAACCCGTACTATCCGTCGGTGTCTGAATGAAAAGTGACTGTATGGTAGGATACCCAGGAAGACCCCACTTCTTACCCCGAGACATAAAAAAGCCAGGCTGGAGTTTGCCAAAACTTACCTGAGAAAGCCTAAAACGTTTTGGAAGAATGTTCTCTGGTCAGATGAGACAAAAGTAGAGCTTTTTGGGAAAAGCCATCAACATAGAGTTTACAGGAAAAAAAAGAGGCATTCAAAGAAAAGAACACGATCCCTACAGTCAAACATGGAGGAGGTTCCCTGATGTTTTGGGGTTGCTTTGATGCCTCTGGCACTGGACTGCTTGACCGTGTGCATGGCATTATGAAGTCTGAAGACTACTAACAAATTTTGCAGCATAATGTAGGGCCCAGTGTGAGAAAGCTGGGTCTCCCTCAGAGGTCATGGGTCTTCCAGCAGGATAATGACCCAAAACACGCTTCAAAAAGCACTAGAAAATGGTTTGATAGAAAGCACTGGAGACTACTAAAGTGGCCAGCAATGAGTCCAGACCTGAACCCCATAGAACATCTGTGGAGAGATCTCAGAATGGCAGAGAAGGCACCCTTCAAATCTCAGGGACCTGGAGCAGTTTGCCAAAGAAGAATGGTCTAACATTCCAGCAGAGCATTGTAAGAAACTAACTCATTGATGGTTACCGGAAGCGGTTGTTCGCTGTTATTTTGGCTAAAGGTTGTGCAACTAAGTATTAGGCTGAGGGTGCCAATACTTTTGTCTGGCCCATTTTTGGAGTTTTGTGTGAAATTATCAATGATTTGATTTTTGTTTCATTCTCTTTTGTGTTTTTTTCATTGCAAGAAAAATAAATGAATAAAATAATACCAAAGAATTTGTGATTGCAATCATTTTCAGGAAGAAACTGAGTATTATCTGACAGAATTGCAGGGGTGCCAGCAGCCTCCTGTATATTATATATATGCAGCCTCCTGTATCCTCTACATTATATATACGCAGCCTCTTGTATCTTCTATATTATATATGTATGCAGCCAGCAGCCAGTATGGTGCTGTATATGAGCTGGAAACAGGAGGCGGAAGACAGACACAGATTATACTCACCAACCACGGGTGGCTCCGACGCTGAAGACAGAAGATTCAAATGTTGTCCTGGTGCACTTAGCGGTGATTGGAGGATCCTCTCTCCTCGCAGCGACATCATTCTTCTTCTGGTGCGGTCCTGTTTGTACTGCGCATAGCAGCCTTTTTAGCGCATAGGCAGTATAAACGTTGGAAAAAAAGTAAGAAAATCATGGATGGTGCTTTTATTATGCCAGATGCTACAGACGACAGAGAAAAGCACCGAGTTTTTACGGACTGTCCGTAAATTTACGGATGGTTGGCAATCAGTGTGCTGGCTCTGTGATAGAACAAGTAGTTTCAGGAGGTGGCCAGTCCCCTCCACTTCGGGGCCCCTGCTAAGCTGCACCAGTGGTATGTCCGCCCCTGACTTTACACCTTGTTTCCTTAGTGTTACACCTTGTTTCCTTATTGTTTCCATTTGTGTTTTTGCTGCCTTTAGTCTGAATTTACATTATATACATTCTAAGAGCAAGGAAAACGATTGCATGAACATGAACTGGTACTGTATATCACTTCCGACGTCAGAGATAGTTAATGTGTGGGAGCTGTTGCTACTGATGGCGCTGATAATCACTAATGATGGAACTGATAATGGTTTTTGACAGAAGTGATGATGACTGGTGTCAGAACTGATGACAACTGATGATGGAGCTGATTATGATTGGTGACATAGCTATTCTTACAGCCAAGGATTAGGCTTAATCAGGCAGAAAAGTAGTGCGAGCAGATGCAGGGAAGATGGATAACCTTCGTCAATTCTTTACTACCTGTCTTCTGCATCCTGTACTTATTCTTCACATACGAAATTATGTGGCTGACACCAGAGGACAGCACCATGACATAGAGATATATATTTTATCATGTGCCTGAAGCCAGTTTCCTTTTTGCTTCTCCTCATCCGGTAATAAATGCTGAATAAACAGATCTCTATCATTACTGGAAAGTCTGCGAGGTGAACAATGACGAAGACAGAATTGAAGGATCTTCTGTTATAATTCACTCTGCTGTCCTGGAAATAATCCCTTCCAAATGTAACGCATAGATATTGTATTCCACGTCCATTTCAAGATTTCTGCCTGCTATCTCTGAATGAAAATATTTATTCGAAACGTTTTAACTGGCTCCTACATCCCTTATTGAAACACTGTTCTCCGCTACAGATATGATGTGATGTGATTCTTAACTCTGTTGGGTCACAGCTATGCATCCTGCCTCATGACCAGAGACCAGTGTGATTTAATTCATTCTGATTTGTTTGTAGGCCATAGTGCCATCCTTTATCCCACATGAACATGGATTTCAATAGCTCCTGACACATTCACCTGTGTGGGAGAAACTGTCCTATCATAGAAGCTGTTACTTGCTTTGCTGAAATATAGGGTCCCTAAGGATCCCTCTATAAACAGACCATATTGAAGGTTCCCCCGTCTGATATTATTATTCCCTGCATGGATTTATATCAGATTAGTCACACAGTAAATCGTATTATCTGGAATCCTCTAGCGTCACTAAAACCTCTTATGTCTGATTATCCAGATTATCTAGCCGGACGCTACGTCCTAACGGATTGATCTTATTGTGAGCGGATGATCTGTGGCGCCTGTGAAATGTCACCGCATCAGTAGAAGAGAACGTGGAAGATGCCAGATCTGAGATATACTCAACAATGGAGCACATATCTAAGAGATACTCCAGCAATGGAGCACAATTCTGAGAGATACTCCAGAAATGGAGCACAGATCCTGAAACAATGCTACAAAGATCTGAGAAATACTTGAACAATGGCGCTAAAATCTGAGAGATACTCAAACAATGGCGGACAGATCTAAGAGATACTTGAATAGTGGCACACAGATCTGAGAGATACTCCAACAATGGAGCACAGATCTGAGAGATACTCCAACAATGGAACACAGATCTGAGAGATACTGCATCAGTGGAGCACAGATCTGAGAGATACTGCATCAGTGGAGCACAGATCTGAGAGATATTCAACAGTGGAGTACAGATTTCAGAGGTACTTGAACAATGGAGCACAGATCTAAGAGATACTCAGCAATGATGCACAGATGTAAGATATACTCAACAATAATGTAGACATCTGAGATATACTCAACAATGGTGTACAGATCCTAGATATACTCAGCAATGGAGCACAGATCTGAAAAATACTCAATAATGGAGCACAGATCTGAGAGATACTCCAACAATGCAGGACAGATCTGATAGATACTCAGCAATGACACACATCAGAGAGATACTACAACAATATATCACAAATCTGAGAGATAATACAACAACAGAGCACAGATTTGGGAGATTCGCCAACAATGATGCCCCGATCTGAGACATATTCCAACAATGGCGCACAGATCTGAGAGCTACTCCAACAATTGCTCAGTTTATGAGTTAAATCCTACACTGTGGATGCATTTGGTTCTGTTAACTGAGGTCTATCATTGGTTTAGTATTCATGTCTCCTAGTGTTTGTTTCTCTCGACTGTGTCTTCTCAGGCTTTCTTTTCACCTTTGTTTTCCATTAGAAGCACAAGGTTTCTTGCAGACGGAGAATGCAATTCCTATCTATTCCATGTAACATACATTTGGTGTAGAAGCATTTTGTGTTGTTGCTGTCAGCTGTTTCTTGTGTTTCTTTTTTTTTTTCTGTCATATTCTGTATTAATCTGAACCCCAAGGACACAACTACGAGATAACACACCAGCTCAATTTAGCCTAAACTAGGATGGATCAGTAATACAATTCATCACATGATTCCGAGAGAGACATAGTGAAAGAATGATTACATTATGCGGAGAGGGAAATGGTCACAATCCCAAGAGAGAAGCAGTAATAGAACAATCTCATGATCCACTATGACTGTGGTTCGGGGGCACAGAACAACCTATAAGATACTTGACAATATATCTGCCAAAAAGGGCATGAAACACTTTATAGACCTGTCTGTTATTCCTGAACTTTTATAACCATGAATTTCTGTTGACCTGTTGCGGTGGAAATACCTCAAGGTTACTCTTATATTGTCACACTGCAAATGTCTTTTTATGTGATATAACACTATATCATGAAATATTATCTAATACTATGTGCTGTATATTGACAGTGAATGATACTGTACTTTATAGTTGTTATGTTCAGCAATGCCATACTTGCTTTTTAATGTAATTCTATAATGTTAGTGGTTAGTTTTGATGTCATAAATAATGTACATATATGGGAAACTCCTCAGGTTAAGAAATGCTAAATACAGGGTGTCATTTCATTCTTTAAGGAGTTACAGTCCACTAAAGTCACTGATGACATAACTGAATCATGGATTTGTAAGGGGGGTCAAGGCTACGCCACACCTGCAGAAGTGGCTGGCACGCATGAACGTTTATTAAATGTATTAGTCAGAATAGTGTACTCTGGTGAGTGACCACTAGGTGGCAAAGTGGGCCAGTTACTGCATTCCTGACACCACTAGGTAGAAAGGGGCTCAATGAAAGAAGGGTGAGGGAGTATAAATAGGGCAGGATGTAGGAGGAAGACAGGAAAGTCCCCCAATAGGAGAAAGAGACAAGAAGCCCAAACGTTAATTGGAAGAGATCCTAAGGGTCGACCTTTGACACCAGACACGCGGGGTCCTGCTCACTACAGGACTGGTTGAAATTGTGTTCCCAGAAGAGGGGGTGAGTCCGGATGGTCGGGGTGGCGTCCGTTTTTCCTGGATAGAATACCCAATGAATTCCCCTGCGACACAGAAGGTCAGAGGGCTGAAAGGACTTTTTTAACCTGCCAGTAAAGTATGACGTCAGACAGGAGTATGAGGGGCCTAGAAACATTCAAAGAAGTTCAGGTGCCAGGAAAGCGGTCGGCTGGTAAATTGAATTATGAGATGGTGCTTAGAGGGAATCTCGTCGGGGTCAGAAGCGGTGCCCGTGTAATGCGACTTGAAGATGTCTATTAGTTGGTTGCAAGTAAAATTCCACTAGTTAAAAGAAGCACATCGGTGTCGGATATATTGACTCAGTGGCTGAATGAACTATTGCGGAAGCATCCCTGCAGTGGAGTGGCAACCGGGACGCAAGAGATTACCGAACGGCTGCGCTGCGACGTGGAAGCCCCTGTAAGCAAGACTACGACTGCCTCCCCTTGCTGCTCTACAGCTCATTCTCACATCCTCTGGTAGCAATACTGAGAACAAAAAAATTAAATGCTTTCCGGCATATAGAAGTTAGTCACATGTGCACAAACTAACTGTTCTGCAAAGTAGTGCTGTCACAATTCCTCTGCTCAGTGAGCAGGGTTTGCTAAGCTGTCAGTGTTTTAAATGAAAGATCAGTCGCCCAGTCTCATGCTGGGGTGTGTTGGGTTTCTGCTGGTTTTCCCTGTTCCCGGTAATTGCCCAGCTATTTAGCTGAGCAGTTTGTCCCAGGGCACTGCCAGTCTTAGCGTTCTCTTTAGTGGTGCTTGTTGGCCTCAGTTAACTGTGCTCTGTGGATTGATCTTTTGCTGCCAGACCTCTGATTTTGTTTGAATGTCCTTTTGCCTTGTCCTTTTGCTCTGATCCACTACCCTCCAGGTATTCTGAAAACGGACTGTGACCTGACTACACCCTGTCTATCCCCTTAATCTTTACCTTGTCTCCTAGTACCTGACTCCAGAATGTTCGACTATCCTGACTCTAGACTGGTCCATATAGTGACTAGCTTCATCAATGGTTGTGCCATAGTTATCTGGCAAGTGGCAGTGGGTAGTAGACACTATTAAGGTACATTATATATTAGGTATGGGTAAACACCAAGCAAACAGTGAAAAGGGAGGGAAGAGAAGATGGAAACCCTGTTTAGGGGAAGGGGATATGGTGACCCTGATCCAACCTTCCGCTGGTCCTTGGCTCCTTTGACCACCCTAGATAAGTTCCACATCTATGCACCGAGCAGGATACCAAGCTCAGGCTGACCCTGAACTCAGTCCTAGGTAAGTAAAGGATGGGATGAGCGCTTAGTCAACCCCTCTAAGCTCTAAGGCAGACACAGGGTGAACATATCTGAGGGAAATGATGGAACAACTTAATCTCCAAGAAGACTCAGGGAGAGGGACAGCAACAAACAACGTTACTTCAGATGAATACAAGCTGACTGCTTGCATCCAAGGAATGTATAAAAATATAACTTCATCAGCAGCAAACACCAAAGGAAAATGTGGGCATTTAAGGACACAAGGGGAAGTGATGATGATTAACAGGTGAAAGGTGAGGATATCCACAGGGTCCTAAAAGGAAAAGCGATTAACCCTAAGGAGAGAAGATACATAGGATACCATTTACACCGCAGCAGGAGGAGTAAAATATCAGCGAACATTTTGTGTAGCCAAACGCTGCGATCTTCTGCAGCCAGACACCACTGGACTGTCTGTGAATTGTGACACACCTGTGACAATATTAGAGCCATAGAGAAAGATTTGCTAAGCTATAATTGGCGGTGTTTGTAAACCCAGTGCCAGTAACAACTCATTCTGGTGAGTATTGTGAGATTGTGTAACTAATAAGCTCACTGCTTCCCTGTATGTAAAATTATGGTACTGTTACCTAAGTTCATCATACCTAAATAGTGATTGATCCTGTCACCTAGGGCAACTAAATGCTATAAACTTTAAGGGACACACCAATCCTAGATTTAATATTATAAAAGGGAGTTTAGTCCCTGCACAACTCAAGCCAGGACACAATAATAAATATGGTGGTAGTGTTGCGGGTGGAGGGGCCGCGCTCGCTACGCTCGGGTCCGGGGCTGCTGCTGCTCGGTGGCTCGAGCGGTGGGCCGGACCCGGGGACTCGAGCAGCGCTCCTCGCCCACGAGTTAAAAGGGGGTGGTTTGTTTGGGGGAGATAGTCTGTGACACCACCCACGGGTCGTGGTGATGATGGGCACCACCGCTGCTGGTGACAGGGATCCCGGGAGCGATGGCAGGGAGCAGCTAGGATGTTGGTTCCCCCTCCGTGGGTAGGGGTTGGTGATCCCGGGGCCCGGTGGTGGTACGGGGAGGCAGGGTATCTGGGGTGCAGGGTTGCGGAGGCAGCGCGGTGCGGTGCCGGATGGCACTGTTGTACTCACTCAGGCACAGATTCACAGAGTCCAAGGTAAACCAAACGGCTGGATGGACGGGTCCCGCAGCCGGCTGCAGTGTCTTTGCTCTCCCCGGACAGGTTGATGGTGGCTGTCTTTCCCTGCACCTTTGTAGAATGTGTTGACTCCGATGGTTTCCCAACGGTAGTCCGCTCCCCGGCGTGGATGTACCAAAGGAGCCCCTTTTGCCCGCAGGCGCTGGCCCTTGGATCTCTAGCCTATGGCGGTGGCTTTTTATCCTCACTGTGTAGACGGTTGCCTTCTGTCGGGTCTTGGGTGTTAGGGAACCCCTGGGGTTCCGGTCACTCTCGGATTTGACCGTTGTCGGTGGCTCCTAGCCTGGTCGGGGTCTGATTCTGGTTCGGTACCGGCGGGCCACCACCCATCCCCGGTCCTACGGTTCCGCTGACTTGCACCACCTCCTGCAGACGGCCACCACCGTCTGCCGACCTTGCTGACAGTGCCTGGGCTCCTACCCAGACACTAGCAGTTTCTCCAACTCCAAGCTCAACTCCTCACTCCACTCACTGCTTCTCTCAACTCCAAAACTGAACTAACTGCTTTTTCCCGCCTCCAGGCCTGTGAACTCCTCGGTGGGTGGGGCCAACCGCCTGGCTTCGCCTCACCTGGTGTGGACATCAGACCCTGGAGGAGGCAACAAGGATTTTGTTTGACTGGTGTTGACTATCCAGGGCAGGGGGTGTGTGTGATGTTATGTTTGTGACTACCTGGCTAGTCCAGGGCATCACAGTAGCATCCATCAAGACCACAAGGGGTCAATAAAGACCAGAAAAATATATTGCAGTCTCCTTTTAAAGGACACTGCTGTTGTGCGGGCTATTAGTCTACTGTACACCTTCATTATCTTCACTCCAGCTTTTAGATTTCGCTCTGTTGTTCCTGTAAACTCCTCATGTGGCCAGCACAGCAGAGAAATTCTACCTTTCTGATCCCCCTTATGCTGAATGTTATTTTTCGCAGGTCGGGGTGAGACTTATTTTCTTAGATGAGATGCACGACCCTGAAGGATGAAGTGCTCATCCTCACACTATTGTAACGTTTCTTCCCTCCCAAGTCATCTGTACAACAGACAGGACTGTAATTTTCCCCTCAGAATGAGCTTGTCTACAGAGATTTTGCATTTCAACAACTGAAAGGTTAAAGAAGAACCAGCCCCAAAGTCAAATCTTTCCTCATGGATATCGAAAAGGGACTGACATGATCCACCAAACGTAGACAGGGGCCGTGACCAGTGTCATACAAAGTGCTTCCTCATTATCAGCTTTGTCAATGGCTCAGTGGGCTGATTGTTGACATGAGAATGCAGGTGGCACCAGATGGAGCATAAGTTAAAAATCTACTACATAGAAATGTGCAGTATGAAGGCTTGGGACTCGGGCCAAATCATACTAAAGGACAGAGCCACAAACAGAAAACCTCAAGAGAACAAACTCCAAGGGGATATGGGCCTTAGTCCAAGGGTCCAGGACAACACCAAATAGCTGTGGGCCACATCATATCCATGTGGGCAGTGACATACTGACAACGGTGGCAGACCAAAGGGCTGCTAAGGGACCTCTGAGTCAGAGGAGCCCGATGGCCAGCGCTGGCACCGGGCCTAACCACACTGTATCACAAGCCCAATGCTATTGTCATTGTGGATCCCGATACAGTTGAAAGCAGTGATGAAAGAGGGAGCGCTCATCTTCCTCCTCCATCATTCTCCCGATGTGTCTGTGCTTTGACAGCTCAGGGCGGTGGGCGCGATGACGTCACTTCATGCAGACTATACTTTGAGGAGACTAGAGCTGTAGGGGAACGAAGAGAGGTATTTTTAAAATCCATTAACACAAGGAGGGCCCTATTATACTACATAGAAGTCAATGTGGGACACATTATACTATATGAAGGATTATGTGGGGCACATTATAATATATGGAGTACATTATACTATTTAAAGGACTATGTGGGGCACATTATACTATGTGGAGCATATTCTACTATATGGAGGACTAGACCGTATGGAAGGCAATGTGCGGTCATAATACCACATGGAAGGCAATGTGAGGGCATTATACACCACGTGCAGAAATATTAGGCAAGTTGTATTTTAGAGGGGTTTTTTTTTATTATTGATCAACAACTATGTTCTCAATCAACCAAAAGATTCATAAATATCAAAGCTTAATACTTTTGGAAGTTGGAGTGTTTTTTTTTTATTTGGCTATCTAAGGAGGATATCTGTTTGTGCAGGTAACTATTACTGTGCAGAATTATTAGGCAACTTAATAAAAAACAAATATATTTCTATCTCACTTGTTTATTTTCACCAGGTAAACCAAGATAACGGCACAAAATTTAGAAATAAACATTTCTGAGATGCAAACACAAAACCCCAAAAAATTAGTGACCAATATAGCCACCTTTTTTTATGATGACACTCAACAGCCTACCATCCATAGATTCTGTCAGTTGCTTGATCTGTTTACAATCAACATTGTGTGCAGCAGCCACCACAGCCTCCCAGACACTGTTCCGAGAGGTGTACTGTTTTCCCTCCCTATAGATCTCACATTTTATGAGGGACCACAGGTTCTCTATGGGGTTCAGAACAGGTGAACAAGGGGGCCATGTCATTATTTTTTCATCTTTTAGACCTTTACTGGCCAGCCACTTTGTGGGGTAGTTGGATGCATGTGATGGAGCATTGTCCTGCATGAAAATCATGTTTTTCTTGAACGATACCGACTTCTTCCTGTACCACTGCTTGAAGAAGTTGTCTTCCAGAAACTGGTAGTAGGTCTGGGAGTTGAGCTTCACTCCATCCTCAACCCGAAAAGGTCCCACAAGTTCATCTTTGATGACACCAGCCCATACCAGTACCCCACCTCCACCTTGCTGGCGTCTGAGTCGGAGTGGAGCTCTCTGCCCTTTACTGATCCAGCCTCTGGTCCATCCATCTGGCCCATCAAGAGTCACTCTCATTTCATCAGTCCTTAAAACCTTTGAAAAATCAGTCTTAACATATTTCTTGGCACAGTCTTGACATTTTATCTTATGTTTCTTGTTCAAAGGTGGTCGTTTTTCAGCCTTCATTACCTTGGCCATGTCCCTGAGTATGGCACACCTTGTGCTTTTTGATGCTCCAGTAACATTGTAGCTCTGAAATATGGCCAAACTGGTGGCAAATGGTATCTTGGCAGCTTCACGCTTGATGTTCCTTACTTCATGGGCAGTTATTTTGCGCCTTTTTTGCCCAACACGCTTCTTGCGACCCTGTTGGCTAATTACCATGAAACGCTTGATTGTTCGGTGATCACGCTTCAAAAGTTTGACAATTTCAAGATTGCTGCATCCCTCTGCAAGACATCTCACAATTTTGGACTTTTCAGAGCCCATCAAATCTTTCTTCTGACCCATTTTGCCAAAGGAAAGGAAGTTGCCTAATAATTAAGCACACCTTTTATAGGTTGTTGATGTCATTACACCACACCCCTCCTCATTACAGAGATGCACATCACCTGATTTACTTAATTTGTAGTTGGCTCTCAAGCCTATACAGCTTGGAGTAGGACAACATGTATAAAAAGTATCATGTGATCAAAATACTCATTTGCCTTATAATTCTGCACACAGTGTACTACATGAAAAGCAATGTGAAGCTCATTATACTATATGGAAGGCAATATGGGGCACATTGTACTATATTGAAGGCAATGTGAGGCCCATTATACAGTATGGAAAAGCAATTTGAGGCCCATTATATTGTATAAAAGTCAATGTGGGGCCCATTTTACTGTTTGGATGGCTACGTGGGGGCCATTATACTGTTTGGAGGACTGTGGGGACTATTATACTATATGCTGGGGTGAGCTGGGCCTGTGGGCGTGCCATAGGGGCTGGTGCCCAATAAGCTGTTGTGGCCCTGCTAAAGCCGCTGGGCAGGACTGCAATTTAAAACTTGCGGCTTTGCTGGACCGGAAGCATCACAATTATCGCAGGCGTGGCCGCACACACTGAGCTTTGTGCATTCACGTCTGGCAAACTTTTGTCAGGGAATGCAAGCGGCCTGCAAAAGAGGATCTACGAGCAGGATAAACAAGCTGCAAGGCAGGTGATCGCTGTGTGCCTCTCTGCTCCAATTAGGGGATATAAAAGCATCCCCAATGTGTATATATGTATTTTATGTGTATTTGGAATTTGTATGCATGTGTCAATGTATGTTTCCTCATGTATAATATGTATGAGACTTATACACACACACACACACACTGAAGAAAAATATAAATGCAACACTTGTTTTTGCTCCCATTTTTCATGAGCTGAACTGGAAGATCTAAGACTTTTTCTATGTATGAAATATTGTTCATAAATTTGTCTAAAATCTGTGTTAGTGAGCATTTCTCCATTGCCAAGATAATCCATCCACATCACAGATGTGGCATATCAAGATGCTGATTAGACAGCATGATTATTCAACAGATGTGGCTAAAGGGTGCTTTACACGCCGTGATACTTTACACAGTGCGCAATAGCACCTGCCCACGTCGCTGTTTCGTCATGGGGGTGATTGCTGCCGTAGCGAACAATATCGCTACGGCAGCGTCACACGCACATACCTGCTTAGCGACGTCGCTGGAGACACCGAAGAATCTCTCCTTTAAGGCGGAGGTTCGTTCGGCGTCACAGCAGCGTCACTAAGCGGCCACCCAATAGCAGAGGAGGGGCGGAGATGAGCGGCTGGAACATGCCGCCCACCTCCTTCCTTCCTCATTGCCGGTGGACGCAGGTAAGGAGATGTTCGTCGTTCCTGCGGTGTCACACATAGCAATGTGTGACGCCGCAGGAACGACGAACAACCAGCAGCATGCACCACCAACGATATTATGAAAAAGAGCGACGTGTCAACGATCAACGATTTTTGACGTTTTTGCGATTGTTGATCGTCGCTCCTTGGTGTCACATGCTGCGATGTCGCTAACGATGCCGGATGTGCGTCACTAACGACGTGACCCCGACGATATATCGTTAGCGATGTCGCAGAGTGTAAAGCACCCTTTAGGCTGGCCACAATAAAAGGCCACTCTAAAATGTGCAGTTTTACAGAATTGGGGTAGTTGGGGGTAGTAATCAGAAAACCAGTCAGTATCTGGTGTGACCCCCTATTTCTGCCTCACGCAATGCAACACATCTCCTTCAGTTAGAGTTGATCAGGTTGTTGATCGTGGCCTGTAGAATATTAGTCCACTCTTCTCCAATGGCTGTGCAAAGTTGATGGATATTGGCAGGAACATAAACACACTGTTGTATACGCCAATCCAGAGCATCCCAAACGTGCTCAATGGGTGACGTGTCCAGTCAATACGCTGGTCATACAAGAACTGGGATGTTTTCAGCTCCCAGGAATTGTCATGCTGCAACATGTGGTGATGGTTTTGGATGAATTGAACAACAATGGGCCTCAGGATCTCGTCACAGTATTTCTGTGCATTAAAAATGGCATCAATAAAATGCACGTGTTTGTTGCCCATATTATACACCTGCCCATAACATAACCCAACCGCCACCATGGGCCACTCCATGCACAATGTTGACCTCAGGAAACCGCTCACCCACACAGCGCCATACAGTCTGCCATTTGCCCTGTACAGTGAAAAACGGGATTCATCAGTGAAAAGTACATCTATCCAGTGTGCCAGACACAATTGAATGTGAGCTTTTGCTGACTTAAGTCAGTTACTATGACGAACTGCAGTCAGGTAAAGACCATGATGAGGACGACGACCATGCAGATGAGCTTCCTTGAAACGGTTTCTGACAGTTTGTGCAGAAATTCTTTGGGTATACAAATCGAATGTTGCAGCAGCTATCTAGGTGGCAGGTCTCAGACGATCTTGGAGGGGAAGATGCTGGATGTTGATGTCCTGGGCTGGTTACATGTGGTCTGTGTTTGTGAGGCAGGTTAGATAGAATGCCAAATTTTATGCTTTCGGAGACAACTTTTAGTTGAGAAATTAATATACAATTCAAGGCCAACAGCTCTGGTGGACATTCATGCAGTCAGCATGCCAATGGCATACTCCCTTGAAACTGGTGACATCAGTGACTTATTGTGGCCAGCCTAAGGCACACCTGTGCAATAATCATGCTGTCTAATCAGCATCCTGATATACCACATTTTTTGTTCAATAGAGAGATATATATTGCACAGTGGGGAAAATAAGTATTTGATACACTGTCGATTTTCAAAGTTTTCCCACCTAACAAGAAGGTACACTTCAACTATATCAGACCGAATCCTCCAATAAAATCCAGAAAATCACTTTGTATGAGTTGTAAATAATTAATTTGCATTTTATTAGAAGAAATAAGTATTTGATCTTTTACCAACCAGCAAAAATTCTGGCTATCACAGACCTGTTATTTTTTCTTTAAAAGCCCTCCTACTCTGCACTCATTACCTGTATTAATTGCACCTGTTTCAAACCATTTCCTGTATAAAACCTGTCCACACACTCCACTCAATCAATCACACTTCAAACTCTCCATGATTGCCAATATGAAAGACCTGTGTAAGCATAACAGGGACAAAATTGTAGACCTGCACAAGGCTGGGATGGGCTACAGGACAATAGGCAAGCAGCTTGTTGAGAAGGCAACAACTGTTGGAGCAATTATTAGAAAATGGAAGAAACACAAGTTAACTGTCTTACTCGGTCTGGGGCTCCATGCAACATCTCAAGGGGTAAGGATGATTCTGAGAAAGGTCAGGAATTAGCCCAGAACTACACGGAGGACCTGGTCAATGACTTCAAGAGAGCTAGGACCACAGTCTCAAAGATTACCATTAGTAATACACTATGCCATCATGGATTAAAATCCTGTAGAGTATGCAAGGTTCCTCTGCTCTTGCCAGCACATATCCAGACCCATTTGAAGTTCGCCAATGACCATCTGGATGATCCAGCAGAGGCATGGGAAAAAGTCTTGTGGTCAGATGAGACCAAAATAGAACGTTTTGGTATCAACTCCACTCACTGTATTTGGAGGAAGAATGAAAGATAAGTGCAACCCCAAGACCACCGTCCCAATCATGAAGCATGGGGTAGAAACATCATACTTTTCTGCAAAGGGGACAGGACTGCATCATGTTGAAGGGTGGATGGATGAGGTCATGTATTGCAAAATTTTGGCCAACAATCTCCTTCCCTCAGTAAGGGCATTGAAAATGGGTCATGGCTGAGTCTTCCAGCATGATAATGACCCAAAACACCCAGCCAGGGCAACTAAGGAGTGGCTCCGTAAGAAGTGTTTCAAGGTCCTGGAGTGGCCTAGCCAGTCTACAGACCTGAACCCAATAGAGAATCTTTGGAGGGAGCTGAAACTCAATATTGCCCAGCGACAGCCCCGAAACCTGAAAGATCCGGAGAAGATCTGTATGGTGGAGTGGGCTAAAATCACTACTGTAGTGTGTGAAAACTGGGTCAAGAACTACAGGAAACCTTTGATCTCTGTAACTGCAAACAAAGGTTTCTACCAAATATTAAGTTCTGTTTTTCTATTGTTTCAAGTAGTTATTTCATGCAATAAAATGCAAATTAATTATTTTAAATTCATACAATGTGATGTTATGGATTTTGTTTTTTTTATTCTGTCTGTCACAGTTGAAGTGTGCCTACTATATAAATTGCAGACCTCTCCATTCTTTGTAGGTGGGAAGACTTGTAAAATCTGCAGTGTATCAAATACTTATTTTCCCCACTGTATGTCCAAATCTGGGTGTCGGTATTAAGATTCAGAGCTAGGGTAGCAAACTAAACCTTTGCTTCATGCATTATAGCACGGTCCTGTGTGACAGCAGATGGGCTATGCTACAAGTGAATGGTAAGAGGCATGTAGTGAAATTACCATCTCAGAGAAAGCTCATGGACAATTGTGCTAGGATACTTGTATTTGGTTTTGTTGTGGCGTTTTCCTCGGATTCTTTGAGGCTTTTATCGGGGTCATTGTGTGAGACAAAAGATGTGTCGTCTTTCTAATACTAATCAGCACAACATCTGCGGCTGCATCGCCGTCTCCTAGCCCTGTTCGCCTGGCAAAGCTCTGCCATTCAGTAGCACGCAGGGAAAGGAGGATAAAGGCTGACAATCTAAATGACGCTGCTGCCCATCCATCGCCTGGAGACTTGGCAAACACATCTGTGATCTAAAGGTTGGCGACATCATCTAGAATCAACACTTCATCATCCCTACAACCACAGCACCAATGGTTGATGGGGGTGATACTTTGCAAACTTCTGTATTAGTGGAAAAATAATTCCCAGAAAGGATTAAATGTCTCTAATTGAAGGTTAACCCAATGTCACAGAGCCTGTGAATAATAATTTAGTGGAACACTCTTTTAATGCCAACTCTGAAAAAAAATATCTGAGGCCTAAAACACACATCCGTGAAAACCACGTCCGTGTAAAACGGGCCGTTTTTCGGGGCCGTTTTCCGTTTTTTAGGTCCGTTTTTATGGTATGTGTGGCCTGCGTATGTATCCCGTATGCTAGCTGTATGTGCGTGTGAAATGTCCGTGTGTGCGTGTGAAACTTAACTGACATGTGTTTGTGTTGTCCGTGTGGAATATCCGTGTGTGATGCAAAATGTCGTTTACTACATGTCGGCAGACAGCAGACAGAGTAGCGGGATGAGAATGAACTCGGGTGAACTTCACCCGACTTCATTGTCATGCCGCGGCTCTGTCTGTGCCGTGTACTGATTAGCTGTCACCTGTGAAGGATTCACCGGTGACCGCTAATCCCCCGAGTGACTGAAGTGTCCCCCCCTCTCTCATACTCACCGATCCCCGATCACCGGCGCTGCACGGCGTTCACACTGCTCCGGCAGCTTTTTCTAATTTGAAAAAGCCGGCCGCTCATTAAACAATCTCGTATTCCCTGCTTTCCCCGCCCACCGGCGCCTATGATTGGTTGCAGTGAGACACGCCCCCACGCTGAGTGACAGGTGTCTCACTGCACCCAATCACAGCAGCCGGTGGGCGTGTCACTATGGAGTATAGAAATAAATAAATAAATAATTAAAAAACACCGGCGTGCGGTTACCCCCAAATTTAATACCAGCCAGATAAAGCCATACGGCTGAAGGCTGGTATTCTCAGGATGGGGAGCCCCACGTTATGGGGAGCCCCCCAGCCTAACAATATCAGTCAGCAGCCGCCCAGAATGGCCGCATACATTAGATGCGACAGTTCTGGGACTGTACCCGGCTCTTCCCGATTTGCCCTGGTGCGTTGGCAAATCGGGGTAATAAGGAGTTATTGGCAGCCCATAGCTGCCAATAAGTCCTAGATTAATCATGTCAGGCGTCTCCCCGAGATACCTTCCATGATTAATCTGTAAATTACAGTTAAAAAACACACACACCCGAAAAAATCCTTTATTAGAAATAAAAAACACTAACTAAGTCCCTCATCACCAATTTATTAACCCCGACAAAGCCCTCCATGTCCGGCGTAATCCACGGACCTCCAGCGTCGCATCCAGCTCTGCTGCATGCAGGTGACAGGAGCAGCAGAAGACACCGCCGCTCCTGTCACCTCCACGCAGCAACTGAGGTGAGTAGCGCGATCAGCTGAGCTGTCACTGAGGTTACTCGCGGCCACCGCTGCATCCACCGCTAGATCCAGGTAACCTCAGTGACAGCTCAGCTGATCGCGCTATTGCCTTCATTAGCTGCGTCGAGGTGACAGGATCGGCGGTGTATTCTGCTGCTCCTGTCACCTGCATGCAGCAGAGCTGGATGCGACGCTGGAGGTCCGTGGATTACGCCGGACATGGAGGGCTTTGTTGGGGTTAATAAATTGGTGATGAGGGACTTTGTTAGTGTTTTTTATTTCTAATAAAGGATTTTTCGGGGGTGTGTGTTTTTTAACTGTAATTTACAGATTAATCATGGAAGGTATCTCGGGGAGACGCCTGACATGATTAATCTAGGACTAATTGGCAGCTATGGGCTGCCAATAACTCCTTATTACCCCGATTTGCCAACGCACCAGGGCAAATCAGGAAGAGCAGGGTACTGTCCCAGAACAGTCGCATCTAATGTATGCGGCCATTCTGGGCGGCTGCTGACTGATATTGTTAGGCTGGGGGGCTCCCCATAACGTGGAGCTCCCCATCCTGAGAATACCAGCCTTCAGCCGTATGGCTTTATCTGGCTGGTATTAAATTTGGGGGGAACCGCACGCCGGTTTTTTTAATTATTTATTTATTTATTTCTATACTACATAGTGACACGCCCACCGGCTGCTGTGATTGGGTGCAGTGAGACACCTGTCACTCAGCGTGGGGGCGTGTCTCACTGCAACCAATCATAGGCGCCGGTGGGCGGGGAAAGCAGGGAATACGAGATTGTTTAATGAGCGGCCGGCTTTTTCAAAAAAGTAAAAGCCGCCGGCGCTTTTATAACAGCCGTGCAGCGCCGCGCCGGAGATCGGGGAACGGTAAGTATGAGAGAGGGGGGGAACTGACCGACAGACAGCGAGAGGGACAGATAAGACAGAGAGACCGAACGACAGACATAGAGAGAGACCGACCGACCGACGGACTGAGGGAGAGAACGAAACAGAAAAAGAAAAAAGACCGACATCACATGAAAAAAGCACAAAACGTACAGGGAACAAACAGAGATGCGTCCGTGTCACTCGGACGTGCGCACAAACCCATTGACTTTCATTGGGTCCGTGCTGCGTGTTGCGTGCTGAAAACGGACATGCTTCCGTGCAAAACGGAGACACAAACGTAGCACGCACACGGACCCACGGACCTTAATGAAAAACGCATGTGTCCTCAAACATTAAATAACATTGGTGCACGTTTGGCCGTGTCTCCGGTATATACGGAAACGGACCAAACACGCACGTGTTTCACGGATGTGTGTTTCAGGCCTGAAAGATTATTATATATATATACACATACAAACAACGACAGATGGTGCGATCTGGCACTGATATTACTTGTGCTTGAAGTTCACCTTTAATATCTTTAGAAGTTTTTCTGGGCTGTTTTGTTACCATTCGTATTAATAATATTTTTGAGTTGTCATCAATTTTCCTCCTGCGGCTGCGTCCAGGGAGGTTGGCTACAGTGCCATGGATCTTAAATTTGTGAATAATGTGTGAAACTGTAGTCACGGGAACATCAAGCTGCTTTGAGATGGTCTTGTTACTTTTAACATGCTTGTCTATAATTTTCTTTCTAATCTCCTGAGACAACTCTATCCTTTGCTTCCTCTGGTCTATGTTGAATGTGGTACACACCATGCCACCAAACTGCACAGTGAGTATCTGTAGCCCTATATACAGGTCCACTGACTATTTACAAGATTGTAGACACCTGTGGTGCTAATTAGTGGACATACCTTGATTTAACATGTCCCTTTTGTCACATGATTTTCAGGGGTACCATAATTTCTGTCCAGGCCTATTTCATTACAAACCCAATTCTACATACCTACAACACCCATTATGCACAAAACCTTTGTCACAGGACTTCTAAGAGACTAAGAAACCACCTTTTGCATGTCTTCTACAGCATTAAGAATAAAATCCAGAGGGAATTTGAAACACAAAGGAAGACACTTCCAGAAAGCACAGAACAAAAATTACAACAATACTGTTACAGACTACGAACTCTTCTGATTCACAACAAGGAAAAGAAGCTACATAGACTGCGCCTCAATCAGGACTTAATACAAACAGGTTGAAAACAAAGCCAAAACCTAAAAACTTGGAAACCACTTCATTCAAGACACAAAAGCATCTAACTATGTTATTGTACCGCCCCGCACTCAGCTGCAGCCGAGCCGCTTGGATCCGGGCTCATTGATGGGTGGCTTGAGCACCTCCGGACCCGGGGTCACTTCGCTCTGAAAGGGGGTGCTGGCGCTTTTGGTGGGGGGTTAGGTAGGTGCACGCACTTGAGTTCATGACGCCACCCATGGGTCGTGGTGAAGTTGGACACCACCGCTGCAATTACTGGGCACCCGGGGGAGATGGTGGTGCAGCAAAATGTTAACCCCTCCGGGGGTAGGGGTGATGGCCCCAGGACCCGTTGGGGTTTGCTGGGAGGTGCAGGGCTGTGCGCGGCCGGATGGCACTGTTGTACTCACGATTATTGACACACACAAGTCTCTGGTAAACCAAGTTGATGGTGGTCGGTGCCCGCAGGCGGCTGCGTCTGGTCCCCCACCCGGTTCGGTGGTCTTGGCCTTTCTCCTGCACCGTGTTGTGTATCTGTGGAATGCCTGCGCTTCAGCGACGGGAGTCCACTCCCCGGCTTGGTAGATGTCGGGAGAGCCCTTTTGCTCGCAGACGCTGGCCCGTGGGATCTCTCTGCCTGTGCGGTGGCTTTCTATCCCCCTCGGTGGGCTGTTGTCTTCAGTCGGGACTTGGGTGGGAAAGGACCTATAGTCCAGACTGCAATCCGTTAATTAACTCAGTCCAGTGGATTCTGGACCTCGTTTCAGGGTCTGAGTACCCCCCTCTGTGCTCCGGTTTCCGAGTCGGTTCCCCGGGTCGGTACCGGCGTGCCACTACCCTGTCCCGGTCCACCACGGTTCCACCGAGCCGTCTTCCCGGCTCCTGCAGGCTAAGGCCACCGTTTGCCTCCTAGCCAAAGGTGCCCGGGCTCTAACCCCGGCACCTGTCAGACTGTCACAGGCCTGACCTCCTCCACTGCTCCACACTAAAACTCCTCTGACTACTCAACTCACAACTGTGTTTCCTGCCTCAGGCCCTCTGAACACCTCGGTGGGCATGGCCAACTGCCTGGCTCCACCCCCCTGGTGTGTTCATGAAGCACTGAGAGAGTTGACTAGGTTTTAATGGTTGGGTGATGACACCTTATTGGGGGACAGGTGTAGTGCGGGGGTCTATCTGTGACTACCTGGCTAGTCCAGGGCGTCACATTATCAATCTCTCGGATTATAAACCCAATAAAGTGGAACTTGCTGTGCTTTCTAGGGGACTCTCATTTTGTCCTACTAAATAAAGCTCCAGACAAAACTGAACTCTGCAGCGACATGGAAGTTTACTTCAGGAGACTACGCCTGAGGGAATATTTTAACGATGCAGATGATTTGGAATCCACCCAGACTTAAGTTCTGCTTCACATAACTTGTTTTTTTGGGGTTTTTTTTTACTGCACTATTCTATGTCCTGTTGTGTATAAATAAGTGACTCTTCAGATTTTGTGTTATACTGAGCCTGATGAAGAGACCTGAGTAGTCTCGAAAGCTTGCTATTATTACCATCTTTTCAGTTAGCCATTAAAAAGGTATCAACTACTGAAGACTCTCAGTTCTTTTAAACACATTTTTTTTATCTCTACTGGCTAACACGGTACAAAGATATATTTTACCAAGCCTATGTCATGAGTTATATTTTTTTAAAAATTCTGTCGAAGCATGGTTGAAAAGCAATGTCTGACTTTCACTTGTTGATTTTCATAGATTCTTTTTTTTTTATTACCTTTGTCAGATCAAGTTATTTCTGTGACTATTGTGGGTTTTAATTTCATTAAACGAAGGGTACCAACAATTTTGACCACGTGTGTATAAATTCTTATATTGCAGCAACATGTTTTCCCACACCTGTCAAAAATATTTGACTCGCACAGTACTATATCTATGTGTGTACTTAATAAATAAACAAACATTTATATATATATATATATATATATATATATATATATATATACACATACACACACACATACATACACACAGTGGAGATAAAAGTTGGAGAACAATGTATAATCACTTGCTTTTTTTCAGAAATGATGTAGTCTACATTGATCAATACTTGAAGGTTTTTTGTAAGGGGTACACCA
This sequence comes from Anomaloglossus baeobatrachus, assembly GCF_048569485.1. Lineage (NCBI taxonomy): Eukaryota > Metazoa > Chordata > Amphibia > Anura > Aromobatidae > Anomaloglossus > Anomaloglossus baeobatrachus. The sequence goes on along the minus strand of NC_134357.1, from coordinate 470,304,988 downwards.
ATGCCACTAAAAGGATAGTGTTTGCAAAAGATCCAAGATTTATCAACATAAAACCTTTCTTTTGCCCAAAACATGATGATCATTATTAGAGAACAGCAATGACTGTAGCACAGAGAAAGATTATAAGCAAATTTTCTGAAGGCAACAACAGTCACCAATCAGTAGTAAGTGTACAGGCCTTTGCTTTGAATGACTTGGCTCATTTTTTGCAGAACGAGTTGTACTTTTAAATGAAACCATAAGTTTTACCATATAGTGTACTGGAAAACGGCAAAAAAATTCCAAATGCAGAAAAATTGAAAAAAAAAAAGTGCGTTAGCACTATTGTTTTTGAGATATTTTATTCACTGTATTCACTATATGGTAAAACTGATGTGTGGGTATGATGCTTCAGGTCAGTGCGAGTCCGTAGACACCAAACATGTATAGGTTTACTTTTACAGAAGGTATTAAACCAATCGGAAGTTTGTGCGAAAAAAGTGGTGCACGTTTTACGCCATATTATGTGACCCGTAGCGTTCTCATTTTTCGGAATCTATGGCTCAGTGATGGGTTATTTTTTGCGTCTTGAGCTGACGTTTTTAACTGTACCATTTTTGCGCAGATGCTATGTTTTGATGGCCTGTTATTGCATTTTGCGCAAAAGTTGTGGCGACAAAAAACCGTAATTTTGGCGTTTGGAATTTTTTTGCCGCTGTTTACTGATCAGATTAATTGATTTTATATTTTGATAGATCGGGCATTTCTGAACACGGCGATACCAAATGTGTGTATATTTTTTATTTTTTTAACCCTTTAATTTTCAATGGGGCGAAAGGGGGGTAATTTGAACTTTTAGGTTTTTTTTTAATTTTTTTAAAAACTTTTTTTTTTTACTTTTTTTTATTTTCCTAGTCCCCCTAGGGGGCTATAGTGATCAGCAATCCGATCACTCTGCCCTATCTGCTGATCACAGCTACACAGCTGTAAACAGCAGATACGCTCACTTTCTGCTTTACTCGGCTCCGGGCAGAGTATGGGGTACTTTGCACGCTGCGACATCACAAGCCGATGCTGCGATATCGAGCGCGATAGTCCCTGCGCCTGTCACAGCAGTAATATCTTGTGATTGCTGCCGTAGCGAACATTATCGCTACGGCAGCTTCACCTGCACTTACCTGCCCTGCAACGTCGCTCTGGCCGGCGATCCGCCTCCATCCTAAGGGGGCGGGTTGTGCAGCGTCACTGCGACTTCACACGGCAGGCGGCCAATAGAAGTGGAAGGGCGAAGATGAGCAGGATGTAAACATCCCGCCTACCTCCGTCCTTCCGCATTGCAGCCGGAACGCAGGTAGGAGATGTTCCTCGCTCCTGCGGCTTCATACACAGCGATGTGTGCGGCCACAGGAACGAGAAACAACATCGTACCTGTCGCTGCAACGGCATTATGGAAATGTCGCACCCTACACCGATCATACGATAACGACGCTTTTGCGCTCGTTAATCTTATCAAAAAGGATTTGCACACTACGATATCGACTGCGACGCCAGATGTGCGTCACTTTTAATTTGACCCCACCGACATTGCACCTGCGATGTCGTAGTGTGCAAAGCCCGCCTAAGAGTTTTTGCAGAGTCAACGGTAAGAAAAGGTCGAATTCTAGAGATGTTTTTGAGGTGGAATTGACAAGAACAAGCAAGTGAACGAATGTGGGGAGTGAAGGAGAGATCGGAGTCAAATATAACCCCAAGAGAGCGGGCGTGCTGCTGGGGCGTAATGGTAGAGCCACACACAGAAATGGTAATATTGGGTTTCGGAAGGTTAGGAGAGGGAGGAAACAGAAGAAGGTCAGTTTTTGACAGGTTCAGTTTTAGATTGAGAGAGGACATGATGTTGGAGACAGCGGACAGACAATTGGTAGTATTTTGTAATAGTGCAGGCGTGATGTTGTGACGCCCTGGACTAGTCAGGTCGTCCCAGGTAGTCACACACACACACACACACTCTCCCTTCCCGACTAGGTGACAGCAGCCAACCTAGAAAACCCTTGTCACCACCCTCCAGGTTTGATGTCAACACCATGGGGCGGAGCCAAGCGGTTGGCTCCGCCCACCGAGGAGTTCACAGGCCTGGAAGCGGGAAAACAAAGACACAAGTTGTAGTGCAGAGTAGAGAGAAGTCAAGTTCAAGGGCAGACCTGTGTCCAGGCCTGCCAACAGACTACTCCGGTGGCTGGGTCGGAGCCCAGTCACCTTTGGCAAGGAGGCAGACGGTGTTGGCCATCTGCAGGAGCTGGGATTTCAGCCGGTAGAACCGTAGGGACCGGGGTCGGGCGGTGGCCCGCCGGTACCGAACTGGGGAACCGATTGGAAACTGGAGCACCAGGAGGGGTACTCAGACCCAGTACAAAGCCCTAAACCGACAGAGCCGAGTCAAATCAACTGATTGAGGACTGGACTTAAGGACTTATCCCACACAAGACCCGTTAGAAGACAACAGCCCAACCATATAGGGTAAAGCCACCGCCAAGGCATAGAGACCCAAAGGGCCAGCGTCTTCGGACAAACAGGCTCCTATGGCATATACAAGTCAGGGAGCGGACTACCGTTGCTTAGGCATAGGAGTCAAACATTCTTACAAAGAGGTGCAGGAGAAAGGCGGAAACCACCAACCTATTCTGGGAGAAGCTGCAGCTGGCTGCGGGCCCCGTTCATCACCCCGTTTGGTTTATCCGAGACTCCAGTGTATTGTGTCATAGTGAGTACACCAGTGCCTTCGTGCCGCGCACCGCGCCCATGCCACAGCACTTCCCTCGGGCCTCCGGGACTATCACTCCCCTACCCACGGAGGGGTCAACACCAAGCTGCGCAACACCGTCCCCGGGAGGCCTAGTTCACGGCAGCGGTGGTGTCCATCTATTCACCACAACCCGTGGGTGGCGTCACGAACTTACATCCAAAACCAAACCACCACGGCCCCAAATGTCGAACTCCCCGTCAAGTCCCTGTGTGTAGCGCCAACTCCCTTGCAGAGCGACGTAATCCCCGGGTCCGTGAGAGGCTCGAGCCACCACCCACCGTACGAGCACGGATCTGAGCGGCTCGGCGGTCGCGGCCGAGCCCGCGGGGCGGTACAATGTCAGGAGAAGATGTGTACAGTAGGGTGTCATCAGCATTGAGATGGTACTGGAAACCAAATTTGCTGATCGTTTGTCCAATAGGGGCTGTGTATAGATAGAACAGGAGGGGGCCGAGGACTGAACCCTGAGGAACCCCGACCGTAAGGGAAAGAGGAGAGGAAGAGGAGCTGGCAAAGGATACAGTGAATGAGCGGTCAGAGAGGTAAGAGGAGAACCAAGAAAGAACGGTGTCCTTGAGCCCGATAGAGCGGAGCATAGTGAGGAGGAGCTGGTGATCCACAGTATCAAATGCAGCAGAGAGATCCAGAAGGATCAGCAGGGGGTAGTGACCATTAGATTTAGCTGTAAGTAGATCATTAGAGACTTTAGTAAGAGCAGTTTCAGTAGAATGTAAGGAGCGGAAACCGGATTGTAGAGGGTCAAGGAGAGAGTTATCTGACAGATAGCGAATTAGACGGATGTGGAGATAAGAAACAGGTCTGTACAGTCATGGACAAAAGTTTTGAGAATGCTACAAATATTAATTTTTACAAAGTCTACTGCTTAAGTTTTTCTAATGGAAATTTGCATATACTTCAGAATGTCATAAAGAGTGATCAGCTTAACAGCAATTACTTGCAAAGTCAATATTGGCTAAGAAAATGAACTTTAACCCCCAAAACACATTTCAACATCATTGCATTCCTGCCTTAAAAGGAGCAGCTAACATTGTTTTAGTGATTGTTCCATTAACACAGGTGTGGGTGTTGATGAGGACAGGGCTGGCGAACAATCAGTCATGATTAAGTAAGAATGACACCACTGGACACTTTAAAAGGAGGCTGGTGCTTGGTATCATTGTTTCTCTTCAGTTAACCATGGTTATCTCTAAAGAAACACGTGCAGCCATCATTGCTCTGCACAAAAATGGCCTAACAGGGAAGAGTATCGAAGCTACAAAGATTGCACCTCAGTCAACAATCTATCGCATCATCAAGAACTTCAAGGAGAGAGCTTCCGTTGTTGCCAAAAAGGCTCCAGGGCGCCCAAGAAGGACCAGCAAACGCCAGGACCGTATCTTAAAACTGTTTCAGCTGCGGGATCGGACTACCAGCAGTGCCGAGCTGGCTCAGCAATGGCAGCAGGCTGGTGGGAGTGTTTCTGCACGCACTGTGAGGCGGAGACTGCTTGAGCAAGGCCTGGTTTCAAGGAGGGCAGCAAAGAAGCCACTTCTCTCCAGAAAAAACATCAGGGACCGACTGATATTCTGCAAAAGGTACAGGGAGTGGACTGCTGAGGACTGGGGTAAAGTCATTTTCTCAGATGAATCCCCTTTTCGATTGTTTGGGACATCTGGAAAACAGCTTATTAGGAGAAGAAGAGGTGAGCGCTACCACCAGTCTTGTCTCATGCCAACTGTTAAGCATCCTGAAACGATTCATGTGTGGGGTTGCTTCTCAGCCAAGGGAATCGGCTCACTCACAGTCTTGCCTAAAAACACAGCCATGAATAAAGAATGGTACCAGAATGTCCTCCAAGAGCAACTTCTCCCAACTGTCCAAGAGCAGTTTGGCGCCCAACAATGCCTTTTCCAGCATGATGGAGCACCTTGCCATAAAGCAAAGGTGATCACTAAATGGCTCATGGAACAAAACATAGAGATTTTGGGTCCATGGCCAGGAAACTCCCCAGATCTTAATCCCATTGAGAACTTGTGGGCAATCATTAAGAGACGGGTGGACAAACAAAAACCAACAAATTCTGGCAAAATGCAAGCATTGCTTATGCAAGAATGGACAGCTATCAGTCAGGATTTGATCCAGAAGTTGATTGAGAGCATGCCAGGGAGAATTGCAGAGGTCCTGAAGAAGAAGGGTCAACACTGCAAATATTGACTTGCTGCATTAACTCATTCTAACTGTCAATATAACCTTTTGGTACTCATAATGTGATTGCAATTATATTTCTGCATGTGATGTAAACATCAGAGAAACACGATTAAAAACCAGAGGGCAACAGATCATGTGAAAATATAATGTTGGTATCATTCTCAAAACTTTTGGCCATGACTGTAGTTAGCAGCACAATTTTGGTCCAGGGATGTTTTTTTAAGTAATGGGTGTATGCTGGCATGTTTGAAGGAGGAGGGAAAGACACCAGAGGAGAGAGAGAGATTGAATATTTTAGTTAGGTGAGTGGTGACAGCTGGGGTGACAGATTTAAGGAGATGTGAGGGAATAGGGTCACTGGTGCAGGTAATAGGGCGAGGAGCCTGGTGACTTCTTCTTCTGTGACTGGATCAAAGAGTGAAAGTGAGCTAGATGAAGTGTAGGAGGGCAGACAATGTGTGGTGTTATGAGCCTGGGAGGAAATTTCATGGCTTATATGGTCAATTTTTTCTTTAAAATAATTGACCAGGTCATCTCCACTGAGGTTGGTGGTTGGGGCCAGAACTCTTGGTCCGAGGAGGGAATGGAAAGTATCAAATAGTCGTTTAGGATTGTTGGCTAGAGAAGTGATGAAGGGCAGCATTGTATGTTTTGAGCATAAATTTATGGCTAGATTGTATTTTCTCCACAGACGTTCAGCGCACCTGGAACACCGCTGGATAAAGCGTGTTTGCAACGTTTGCCAGGGCTGCTGCCATCTTTGCCGAGTTGCTCTGCGTGTAGCAGGTGCAGATTCATCCAGGGTGCTCTGTAGGGTTTTATTATAATGTTTTACAGCAGAGTCAGGACATGAGAGGGAGGATATTGGGGCTAGTGATGACTGCAACTTCTTCAGAAATTTCTGGGTGTTAATGGCATGTATATTCCTGTATGGGAGGTAAGTGGGAGTGTCCTGAGTAGGTTGACAGCTCTTGACCAAGAATGAAAGAAGGTTGTGGTCAGAGAGTGGTAGAGGGGATTTACTGAAATCATGCACTGAGCAGAGGCGGGAGAAGACCAGGTCCAGCGCATTCCCACCTTCATGTGTAGGAGAGTTAGTTAGTTATGAAAGGCCAAGACAGGAGGTTAGAGATAAGTGGCAGCTGGGGAGGGGAGATCATCAATAGGGATATTAAAGTCCCCCATGACAAGAGTGGGGAGGTCACAGGCTAGAAAATGTGGAAGCCAGGTAGTGAAATGATCCAAGAACTGACTGTTTGGGCCTGGAGGGCAATACCCAACTGTTACTTGCAGGGAGAAGGGTCTGTAAAACCTGACAGTGTGGACCTCAAAAGAAGGGAAGATAAGTGAGGGAACAGGAGGCATGAACTGAAAAGTGCAGTTTGGAGAAAGCAGCAGACCAACACCTCCACCTGATCTATTGTCAAGTCTAGGGGTGTGTGAAAATTGTAGGCCACCATATGAGAGAGCAGCAGCAGCAGCGGTGGTGTCTGACTGCTGAATCCAGGTCTCAGTAAGAGCCAGGAGGTTGAGGGAATTGGAAAGCCTTCTTGGGGGACATGAAAGAGTTTGTGATGTTGTAAAGATGCAATATTCTTGAAATCACAGACTTGAAACAATCAACTTCTCTTGCTATGGCTGATAAGGTCAACTCTTTGGCATTCATCTGGACAACTTGCTGCCAGAGGGTTTCAGTCCCTTAGAACGGGAAACTATTTTAGCAAAATCAGTGCAAACTGGAAAGTTAGGCTGCCAATTAGGGTTTGTCAGATAATTAACCTTTTCACAACACATGATGTACTGGATACGTCATGTATCATGAGGTTAATCCCAGCGGATATCTCAGCTGATTCCAACAGCTGAGATGTGTGCCTGCCAGGCATGAGTGGAATCGCATTCCACCTGCGCCTATTAACCCCTTACATCTTGCTGCCAAAATCTGACAGCGAGATGTATCAGCGCGCCTCCACTAGCATAACTTACCCACCCCCATCGGAAGTCACGTGACGTAATCACGTGACTTTTGGTGGTTGCCATGGTAGCACAGGGTCATATGTGATGACTCCTGTAGCTACCACAAGTCACTTTCTCTCACTGCCGGCAGAGGGCAGTGTGTGAGTGTAAAGCAGCTTTTCTCCAGATCTCAGCTGTGTAGCTGTGATCTGGAGAAATATTAGAGCGGTCAGACTGCTGATCGTTATAGTCCCCTAGGGGACCTAGTAAAATAATTTAAAGTAAAAAAAAAGTTTTAAAAAAATTAAAAAAAAAATAAAAAAAACCTAAAAGTTCAAATCCCCTTCCATTCGGCCCATTGAAAATTAAAGGGTTAAAAAAATAAAAAATATACACATATTTGGTATTGCTGTATTCAGAAACGCCCGATCTAGGAAAATATAAAATCAATTAAAGGAGTTGTCCAACATTAGCTTACCAAACAATTTTGAGTTTATCTGTGCTGTATTGTCATATAAAACACCCCTATATTGTTATTTTTTGTTTTTTAACTTTTGTTCCTCTTGAATTATCCCTTTATTCTCTGCAGCTCTTTGTTTACATTCAGCTCTAGCAAACTGACCACTTCCTGTGCTAAACCTCCCAGTCAGAGCTAGCACCGCCCGGCCTAAGTGTCAAGCCCTGCCCCCTGCCAGTCCCGCCCTCTGCCCGCCCCCTGCACACACATTCCCTGTCAGTATTCTGCCCCAGCACCTGACCTGTTATCACTACAGCAATGGAAATAACAGCCCCACATCGGGCTCTGCACTCCACACACGCACGCACACACACACACACACACACACACACACACACACGTCAGGCTCTGCACCCCACACCACATCAGGCTCTGCAACCCTCCCCCCACACGAACGCACGCACACACACAAACACGGCGTTCTGTACCGACCCCTACCCCCATAGGGAACACATGTAGGCTACATTCACATGACCGTTCCGTTTTTTGCGGTCCGCAAAAAACGGTCCATTTTTCACGGATGCATCCGTGTGTCATCCGTGTGCCTTCCGTTTTTTGCGGACCGCAAAAACCGGAAGCAGCAAGATAGATACATAGATGAGTAGATATAGAGATGAATAGATAGATATAGAGACAGAGAGATAGAGGGATTAATGAATGAATAGAGGGATAGATAGATAGATAGAATCACAGATAAACAGACAGAGAGAGATAGAGGGATAGATAGATAGATAATGGATAAATAGATAGATAGATAGATAGATAGATGAATAGATAGATGAGAAAGACATATAATGTCCTACCCCCCTGCATATTCTAAGCTGGCACCCTTTAGTGACTTTCAAGTGGCACTAAAGGGTGCTTAGCCTTGTATTTAGCCAAAAAATAAATAAATAATTAAAAAAGCCAGCTAAGGTAAAGCAGACGGCTGCAGCCTGCAAACCACAGCTGGCAGCTTCACCTTGGCTGGTAATCCAAAACAGAGGGCACCCCACGCTGTTATTTTAAATTAAATAAATAATTTAAAACAAAAAAACATGGGGTCCCCCCCAAATTGGATCACCAGCCAAGGTAAAGCGGACAGCTGTGGTCTGGTATTCTCAGACTAGGGAGGTCCACTGTTATTGGACACTCACCAGCCTAAAAATAGCAGGCTACAGCCACACCAGAAGTGGCGCATCCAATCCTGGCGCTTTGCCCCAACTCATCCCGTGCCCTGGTGCGGTGGCAAACGGGGTAATATATGGGGTTGATGCCAGATGTGTAATGTCACCTGGCATCAAGCTCTGGGGTTAGTGATGTCACGTGTCTATCAGATACCTGACATCACAACACAGTCAGTAATAAAAAAAATAGACAACAAAAAAAAAGTTTTATTTGAAAAAACACTCCCCAAAACATTCCCTCTTTCACCAATTTGTTGAAAAGAAAAACAAATCCAGGTCCGGCGTAATCCAATAAGGGGGTCCCACGACGATCTGTACCATAGTCACTGTCCCAGTCAATGAAGAACAGAATGTTCCCCATTGGCTGGGAGAGTAATGCAGTGACCTGAGATGACATCAATAGCCCAGGTCACTGCAGGGGATGACGAGCGCTGCTGCCAGGAGGTTAGACGAGATCATTACCTGCTGTGACGATCTTCTCGTCACTCCTGTCAGCGCTGTCACTGCCTTCTATGCCCGCCGCGTTCTCAGCAGTATCGCCCGTGACGTCACCGCTAGTGGCGTGAGAACGCAGCGGGCATAGAAGGCAGTGACAGCGCTGACAGGAGTGAAGCGAAGATCGTCACAGCAAGTAATGATCTCATCTAACATCCTGATGGCAGCGATCGTCACCCCCACGGCTGCCTGCACTGTAGGGTGAGAAGCTGCTGAGCCTGCAATGAAGGCAGCCGCGGGGCTGGAGCGGGACACAGACTGCACGGGCACTCCTGCTATCCTGAGCAGGGGGCCCGATGCTGGCAGTGACACCGTGGGTGGGGAGAGTGCGGGGGAATGTGTGGGAGGGTGCAGGGAAGGGAGCGGGGACTCACGCACTGTACCCGCCCAGCAGGGCGGCAAACATGCTGTTCCAGATTTGCATGTCAACATGGTCCTGCCCATGTTGACATGAAATGACCGGAAGCAGCAAAATCGCTGCAGGAGCGGTCACATGACCGCTCTGAGCCGGGGGAGAGGGGCTGACAGCAGGGCAGGTAAGTGCTCACTATCTACTTACCTGCCCCAATGTAGCCCATTAGGGTAATAATGAAAAAAAGTCAAAATAAGCTGGATAACCCCTTTAATGTGATCGGTAAATGGCGTAGCGGAAAAAAAATTCCAAATGCCAAAATTACGTTTTTTAGTTGCCACAAATTTTGCGCAAAATGCAATTACAGGCGATCAAAATGTAGTATCTGCACAAAAATAGTACCACTAACACTGTCCGCTCGAGATGTAAAAAATAAGCCTTCACTGAGCCATAGATCCCGAAAAATGAGAACGCTGTGGGTTTCAGAGAATGGCGCTAAAAGTGTGCCATTTTTTTTTGGACAAACTTGTGAATTTTTTTAACCCCTGAGATAAAAGTAAACCTATACATGTTTGGTGTCTACAAACTCGCACCAACTTGAGACATCACATCAAACACATCAATTTTATCATATAGTGAACATGGTGAATAAAATATCCCAAAACCTATTGTGCGATCACACTTTTTTTGCAGTTTTTCCGCACTTGAATTTTTTTTTCTGTTTTCCAGTACACTATATGATAAAACTCATGGTTTCCTTTAAAAGTACAGCTCATCCTGCAAAAACAAGCCCTTATATGGCAAGATTGACGGAAAAAAAAACAACTTACAGCTCTGAGAAGAAGGGGAGCAAAAAAAAAAAGAAAAAACGGAAAATCGCCCATGGTGACTGGGTTAAGAAAATTAGCACCAGGTGCCTGATTAATACCAATAACTTGCAGGTATCTGAAAGTGTTCTCTAAGTTTGATCAGTGTTCTTTTTCATTTATCTCATTTAAATGTTTATGTGCTTTACATTAAATTACATTTATGAAATAAGCTTAAAATACAGCTAGTTCACTCATGTATAATCACATAGGACTACACAATGAACTTCATATTTACCAAATTGTGTGTTGCTCTCTACTTTTGATCTCTATTGCAAATGTGTGTGTATATATATTATGTATATATATTATATATATATATATATATATATACAAACACACACAGCAAGTGAAATAAGTATTGAACACATCACAAATGTTCCAAGTAAATATATTTCCAAAGGTGTTATTGCATTAAAATTCTCTCCAGATGTCAGTAACAACCCATCCAGTCCACACAGGCAATAAACCATAGATGTCCGTAAATTAAGGTATGTGTAATAATAACAAATGGAACAGGAAAAAAGTATTGAACACGCTTACTGAAAATGTTATCAGCACTCTGAACAAAAGCCTTTGTTGGTGATGACAGCTTCAAGACGCCTCCTGTACTGAGAAGTTAGTCACATGCATTGCTCAGGTGGGATTTTGGATCGTTCTTAAGGTCCAGTCACACTAAACAACTTACCAGCGATCCCAACAACGATAGGGATCGCTGGTAAGTTGCTAGGAGGTTGCTGGTGAGATGTCACACTGCGACGCTCCAGCGATCCCACCAGCAACCTGACCTAGCAGGGATCGCTGGAGCGTCGCTACACGAGTTGCTGATGAGCTCACCAGCAACCAGTGACCAGCCCCCAGCGCCGCGTGGAAGATGCTGCGCTTGGTAACTAAGGTAAATATCGGGTAACCAACCCGATATTTACCTTGGTTACCAGCGCACGCAGCTACACGTGCAGAGAGCAGGGAGCAGCGCACACTGAGCGCTGGCTCCCTGCTCTCCTAGTTACAGCACACATCGGGTTAATTAACCCAATGTGTACTGCAGCTACATGTGCAGAGAGCAGGGAGCAGCGCACAATGCTTAGCGCTGGCTCCCTGCTCTCCTAGCTACAGCACACATCGGGTTAATTAACCCGATGTGTCCTGCAGCTACATGTGCACAGAGCAGGAGCCGGCACTGACAGTGAGAGCGGCGGAGGCTGGTAACAAAGGTAAATATCGGGTAACCAAGGACAGGGCTTCTTGGTTACCCGATGTTTACTGTGGTTACCAGCCTCTGCAGAAGCCGGCTCCTGCTGCCTGCACATTTAGTTGTTGCTGTCTCGCTGTCACACACAGCAATCTGTGCTTCACAGCGGGACAGCAACAACCAAAAAATGGCCCAGGACATTCAGCAACAACCAACAACCTCACAGCAGGGGCCAGGTTGTTGCTGGATGTCACACACAGCAACATCGCTAGCAACGTCACAAAAGTTGTTCGTTAGCAGCGATGTTGCTAGCGATGTTGCTTAGTGTGACGGGGCCTTTACATACAAACTCTATTCAAATCCTTAAAGGGATTACCAATCACCAAGATTTTCGTATATAAGCTAAAGCCAGTGCTATATTGTCACTATCAGGCTGATTATCTACATACCATTAGTGGTCAGCTCAGATGTCTAGGCTTTCAAATCCAAGAAAGTAACGTTTAAAAAAATCGTCAGCAATTTGATTGGCATTTACAACAGAGCAGATAATCTCTGGGTGGGTATTCATATGGATTCCCTCCCCCCTGCTTGTTGTTCCTCCCTCTTTCTGTACTCTATGGTAAGTATTATACAAACGATTCACTTTGATGAAGGACCTGTGTGAGGTCATTCCCATGTGACCTGGTATCCAACTTTGTTGGCTGATGCCCCGCCCCTTCTGGTCACATAGGCATGACCTCACACAGGTCCTTCATCAAAGTGAATCATTTGTATAATACTTACCATAAAGGGAGGAACAACAGGCAGGGGGCGGGAATCCATATCAATACTCACTCATATATTATCTGCTCAATTGCAAATGCCAATCAAATAGCTGATGATTTTTTAAAGTTTACTTTCTTGGATTTGAAAGCCTAAACATCCGAGCTGACCACTAATGGTATGTAGATATGACTCGCCCACCCCAGGGCTATGGGACACCCGGTGCCGGGCCGGGTAGTCAGTGGTGGCTGGGCCCGGCTCCGTGGCCCTGGTGGGTGTCAGTAGAATATGTGGCTTGCTTGGTAATGGTGGTGTTCGTGACGCCACCTGTGGTATGCGGCTAATAAGCCGCCGCTGCCGTGTGAGGCCTCCGGGATGATGTTATGGCAGCAATGGTAGTACTGCTCCCCACAGGTGGAGCAATGCCCGGGGCACAGTTGGTGCTTGTAAATGTCTATGCAGATGAAATAACTGAGGCAACTTCAAGGGTGCAGTTCCAGTTCTTTACTCACAGTTCTTGTCAGGGTAGCAGGACCCTTGGACTGCTGGAACCTCTGTCAGGGACCTCCGCCTTCTGGGTGATTCAGAGCGTGAAATCCGGTACCCTTCTCTTAGTGTCTCCTTCTCTGCTGTCTTCGCTAGCCTTGCCTTAGTTAAGATGGACCTGGCTTGGCCTCCACTACAGCCTCCAGGCTGGGGGGGTCACCTGTCGGCTGAGTACCCCTTTTCTGAAGGTCTGCTATGGGTTCTGGCCCTGGGAGCTTACAACGTCCCTGGGCCTCGGTTTTTACTGTTTGGAGATTGTCTTTGCACTCCTCCAGTCTCTAGGGACCGTCCCCTGTCGCAGCTTAATCCCTCCACCGATGTCAATGTGGACCAGGCCACCGCAGCCTGCAACTACTCGTAGCGCCTCTAGGCCCTCGGCTTCGGTACCCAACAAGGACTGCTCGTGGTACCTACAGGACTACCCGCGGCCCTGCGACCCTTTCTTTCCTTCTCTTCTTTCTTCTCCTTGCCTGCTTCCAGCAGGCCTCCTCCTCCCTCCTTTCTCTCGTTATTCTCCTTCAACTACATGCTCACTCCTTACTCTCTCACTCCCTGAGGGAACTCACTAACCTTGACCTTCCTATCTCTGTCTGCTCTCAGATGGCTCCTCCCACCCCCCAGTTGCTAAGCTGTAACCTATAGGAGCAGGGATGGGTCTTACGACCCCTCCCAGCATGCAGCATGGGAGGGTTGCCTGCCACTTTCCCTGGTCCTAGTATGTACCTAACAATGGGTGTAGTGTGGATTTACCAGGGGACCGGAGTTCTCTCTCTTCCTCTCCCAGAATGGGGCATCACACCGCTGGTGGGGTGCAATGACCTGTGGCGACGGAAGCCTCAGGGGCGCCACAGATAAGCAGCCTGATAGTGCCAGTATAGCACTGGCTTTAGGTTATATACGAAAATCCTGGTGATTGGTTCCCTTTAAGGTCCCGTGGGCTCCTTCTATGAACTCTGAGTTTTAGTTACTTCTATAAATGTCCTATTGGATTCAGCTCAGGTGACTCCCTGGGCCATTCTAGCAGCTTTATTTTCTTTCTCTGAAACCAATTAAGAGTTTCCTTGGCTGTGTGTTTGAGATCGCTGCCTTGCTGAAATGTCCACCCCCATTTAATTTTCATCATCCTGGTAGATGGCAGCAGATTTTTATCAAGAATGTCTTTGTATATTTGCCCATTCATCTGTCCTGAAATTATATGAAGTTTGCCAGTGATGTGTGCAGAAAAACAGCCCCACACTATGATGTTCCCACCTTTGGCATCCAGAGAGTTCAATTTCGGTTTCGTCTGACCTGACTATACTATTTTCTCCAAGTATTTCACAGGCTTGAACTTTAACCCCTTCACGACCTTGGACGGATCTATCCGTCATGGAGCTTGTGAAGTTAAGCCCCGACCCCTGCCGCCAGCAGGTTGCGGCTATCGGCGCACATATCAGCTGTTTTTAACAGCTGACATGTGTGCCTGCATGTTCCGAGTGGAATCGCATTCCACCCGGAACATTAACCCCTTACATCTCACTGTAAAGTCTGGCAGTGAGATGTATATGCGCGCGGCCATGATTTTTACTTACCGCCGCCCCTACCAGAAGTCACGTGCGCGACCACGTGACTTTCGGTGGTTGCCATGGTAGCACAGGGTCATGTGATGACGCCTGTAGCTATCATGACTCACTTCCTCTCAATGCCGGAATACAGCCGGCATTGAAAGTAAAGCACCGTATCCGCAGTTCTCAGCTGTGTAGCTGAGATCTGCAGATAGATCAGAGCGATCGGATTGCTGATCGCTATAGCCCCCTAGGGGGACTAGTAAAATAAAAAAAAAAGTTTAAAAAAACCAAAAAAACCTTAAGAGTTCAAATCACCTCCCTTTCGCCCCATTGAAAATTAAAGGGTTAAAAAAATTAAAAATATACACATATTTGGTATCGCCGCGTTCAGAAATGCCCGATCTATCAAAATATGAAATCAATTAATCTGATCAGTAAATGGCGTAGCGGCAAAAAAAGTCCAATCGCCCAAATTACGTTTTTTGGTCGCCGCAAGTTTTGCGCAAAATTCAATAACAAGCGATCAAAACAGCATCTGCGCAAAAATGCTACCGTTAAAACCGTCAGGTCGAGACGCAAAAAATAAGTCGTCACTGAGCCATAGATCCCAAAAAATGAGAATGTTACGGGTTTTGGAAAATGGCGCAAAACGTGCGCCACTTTTTTTGAACAAGCTTGTGAATTTTTATTAACCCCTTAAATACAAGTAAACCTATACATGTTTTGTGTCTACTAACTTGCACCGACCTGAGGCATCCCACTGACACATCAGTTTTACCATATAGTGAACACGGTGAATAAAATATCCCAAAAACTATTGTACGATCACACTTTTTTTGCAATTTTTCCGCACTTGGAATTTTTTTGCCGTTTTCCAGTATACTATATGGTAAAACTTATGGTTTCATTTAAAAGTACAACTCGTCCTGCAAAAAACAAGCCCTCATATGGCAAGATTGACAGAAAAATAAAAAAGTTACGACTCTCGGAAGAAGGGGAGCAAAAAACAAAAACGCAAAAACGGAAAGTGCCCGGGGGCTGAAGGAGTTAAACATGCTTGAACATGCTTTTTGTTCAGCACTGTAGTCTTGCGTGGAGGACGTGCATACAGGCCATGGAGGCTGAAGGCAATACTTAATGTTTTCTTTAAAACAAGTGTACCTGCTGATTCCAGATCTTTCTTTAGGTCTCCAGAGGTGGTTCTTGGCTCTTGGACAACTCTTCTGATAATTGTTTTCACTCCTCTGTTTGAAATCTTGCGTGGAGCACCTGGTCATAGCGGGTTTATGGTGAAATTATGTTCTTTACATTTCTGGATTGTGAGACCAACAGTGCTCACTGGAACCTTCAGTAGTTTAGAGATTCATCAATCAGTAGGTTTTGCAACAATAAGGTTGCAAAGGTCTTGAGATAGCTCACTGGTTTTAACCATCATGAGATGTTTCTTGTGTGGCACATTGGTAATGAAACACCTTTTTATAGACCATCAGTTGAACCAGCTGATATCATTTTTCACAAAGTGGCAGGATTGTGTTCTAATAACTGATAGATTTCAGCTGGTGTCATGACTATCCATGGCTTTTAATAAGGAATAACGTTTGGAACACCATTCTAAGTCTGAACTGGGTGCAAAAACCTAAAAAAAACATCACTATGGGGAGATAAGGTATGCACACCAGTGACTATGTAAGGGGAATACATGGAATAGCAGAAACTGCTGTGTGAATACTGACTTGAAAAATCCAATAGCTATATGTAAAGTGAAAATGTGAAAAATGGAATCTGCATTACTGCCATGAACATATGAATCAAGAGAAATTTAGCTACTGAATTGATCAATGCAATAGAGCCCCAACACTACGCCAAAGTATTTCTCTACGTTGGGGTCCCTAGCTTGTGTGTGTCCTCTCATGCAGTTAAAAAACTTACCGTGTATGGGAAGCTGAGACCCAGGCTATATATGCGTATGATATGGATTGGCAATAGGTGTGGTTGGGGAGGGTTCACAAACGAAAAACTACTAACAATAAGGAATAACGTTTGGAACACCATTCTAAGTCTGAACTGGGTGCAAAAACCTAAAAAAAAAACATCACTATGGGGAGATAAGGTATGCACACCAGTGACTATGTAAGGGGAATAAATGGAATAGCAGAAACTGCTGTGTGAATACTGACTTGAAAAATCCAATAGCTATATGTAAAGTGAAAATGTGAAAAATGGAATCTGCATTACTGCCATGAACATATGAATCAAGAGAAATTTAGCTACTGAATTGATCAATGCAATAGAGCCCCAACACTACGCCAAAGTATTTCTCTACGTTGGGGTCCCTAGCTTGTGTGTGTCCTCTCATGCAGTTAAAAAACTTACCGTGTATGGGAAGCTGAGACCCAGGCTATATATGCGTATGATATGGATTGGCAATAGGTGTGGTTGGGGAGGGTTCACAAACGAAAAACTACTAACAATAAGGAATAACGTTTGGAACACCATTCTAAGTCTGAACTGGGTGCAAAAACCTAAAAAAAACATCACTATGGGGAGATAAGGTATGCACACCAGTGACTATGTAAGGGGAATACATGGAATAGCAGAAACTGCTGTGTGAATACTGACTTGAAAAATCCAATAGCTATATGTAAAGTGAAAATGTGAAAAATGGAATCTGCATTACTGCCATGAACATATGAATCAAGAGAAATTTAGCTACTGAATTGATCAATGCAATAGAGCCCCAACACTACGCCAAAGTATTTCTCTACGTTGGGGTCCCTAGCTTGTGTGTGTCCTCTCATGCAGTTAAAAAACTTACCGTGTATGGGAAGCTGAGACCCAGGCTATATATGCGTATGATATGGATTGGCAATAGGTGTGGTTGGGGAGGGTTCACAAACGAAAAACTACTAACAATAAGGAATAACGTTTGGAACACCATTCTAAGTCTGAACTGGGTGCAAAAACCTAAAAAAAACATCACTATGGGGAGATAAGGTATGCACACCAGTGACTATGTAAGGGGAATACATGGAATAGCAGAAACTGCTGTGTGAATACTGACTTGAAAAATCCAATAGCTATATGTAAAGTGAAAATGTGAAAAATGGAATCTGCATTACTGCCATGAACATATGAATCAAGAGAAATTTTTTTTAGGTTTTTGCACCCAGTTCAGACTTAGAATGGTGTTCCAAACATTATTCCTTATTGTTAGTAGTTTTTCGTTTGTGAACCCTCCCCAACCACACCTATTGCCAATCCATATCATACGCATATATAGCCTGGGTCTCAGCTTCCCATACACGGTAAGTTTTTTAACTGCATGAGAGGACACACACAAGCTAGGGACCCCAACGTAGAGAAATACTTTGGCGTAGTGTTGGGGCTCTATTGCATTGATCAATTCAGTAGCTAAATTTCTCTTGATTCATATGTTCATGGCAGTAATGCAGATTCCATTTTTCACATTTTCACTTTACATATAGCTATTGGATTTTTCAAGTCAGTATTCACACAGCAGTTTCTGCTATTCCATGTATTCCCCTTACATAGTCACTGGTGTGCATACCTTATCTCCCCATAGTGATGTTTTTTTAGGTTTTTGCACCCAGTTCAGACTTAGAATGGTGTTCCAAACGTTATTCCTTATTGTTAGTAGTTTTTCGTTTGTGAACCCTCCCCAACCACACCTATAGCCAATCCATATCATACGCATATATAGCCTGGGTCTCAGCTTCCCATACACGGTAAGTTTTTTAACTGCATGAGAGGACACACACAAGCTAGGGACCCCAACGTAGAGAAATACTTTGGCGTAGTGTTGGGGCTCTATTGCATTGATCAATTCAGTAGCTAAATTTCTCTTGATTCATATGTTCATGGCAGTAATGCAGATTCCATTTTTCACATTTTCACTTTACATATAGCTATTGGATTTTTCAAGTCAGTATTCACACAGCAGTTTCTGCTATTCCATGTATTCCCCTTACATAGTCACTGGTGTGCATACCTTATCTCCCCATAGTGATGTTTTTTTTAGGTTTTTGCACCCAGTTCAGACTTAGAATGGTGTTCCAAACGTTATTCCTTATTGTTAGTAGTTTTTCGTTTGTGAACCCTCCCCAACCACACCTATTGCCAATCCATATCATACGCATATATAGCCTGGGTCTCAGCTTCCCATACACGGTAAGTTTTTTAACTGCATGAGAGGACACACACAAGCTAGGGACCCCAACGTAGAGAAATACTTTGGCGTAGTGTTGGGGCTCTATTGCATTGATCAATTCAGTAGCTAAATTTCTCTTGATTCATATGTTCATGGCAGTAATGCAGATTCCATTTTTCACATTTTCACTTTACATATAGCTATTGGATTTTTCAAGTCAGTATTCACACAGCAGTTTCTGCTATTCCATGTATTCCCCTTACATAGTCACTGGTGTGCATACCTTATCTCCCCATAGTGATGTTTTTTTAGGTTTTTGCACCCAGTTCAGACTTAGAATGGTGTTCCAAACGTTATTCCTTATTGTTAGTAGTTTTTCGTTTGTGAACCCTCCCCAACCACACCTATAGCCAATCCATATCATACGCATATATAGCCTGGGTCTCAGCTTCCCATACACGGTAAGTTTTTTAACTGCATGAGAGGACACACACAAGCTAGGGACCCCAACGTAGAGAAATACTTTGGCGTAGTGTTGGGGCTCTATTGCATTGATCAATTCAGTAGCTAAATTTCTCTTGATTCATATGTTCATGGCAGTAATGCAGATTCCATTTTTCACATTTTCACTTTACATATAGCTATTGGATTTTTCAAGTCAGTATTCACACAGCAGTTTCTGCTATTCCATGTATTCCCCTTACATAGTCACTGGTGTGCATACCTTATCTCCCCATAGTGATGTTTTTTTTAGGTTTTTGCACCCAGTTCAGACTTAGAATGGTGTTCCAAACGTTATTCCTTATTGTTAGTAGTTTTTCGTTTGTGAACCCTCCCCAACCACACCTATTGCCAATCCATATCATACGCATATATAGCCTGGGTCTCAGCTTCCCATACACGGTAAGTTTTTTAACTGCATGAGAGGACACACACAAGCTAGGGACCCCAACGTAGAGAAATACTTTGGCGTAGTGTTGGGGCTCTATTGCATTGATCAATTCAGTAGCTAAATTTCTCTTGATTCATATGTTCATGGCAGTAATGCAGATTCCATTTTTCACATTTTCACTTTACATATAGCTATTGGATTTTTCAAGTCAGTATTCACACAGCAGTTTCTGCTATTCCATGTATTCCCCTTACATAGTCACTGGTGTGCATACCTTATCTCCCCATAGTGATGGTTTTTTTAGGTTTTTGCACCCAGTTCAGACTTAGAATGGTGTTCCAAACGTTATTCCTTATTGTTAGTAGTTTTTCGTTTGTGAACCCTCCCCAACCACACCTATTGCCAATCCATATCATACGCATATATAGCCTGGGTCTCAGCTTCCCATACACGGTAAGTTTTTTAACTGCATGAGAGGACACACACAAGCTAGGGACCCCAACGTAGAGAAATACTTTGGCGTAGTGTTGGGGCTCTATTGCATTGATCAATTCAGTAGCTAAATTTCTCTTGATTCATATGTTCATGGCAGTAATGCAGATTCCATTTTTCACATTTTCACTTTACATATAGCTATTGGATTTTTCAAGTCAGTATTCACACAGCGGTTTCTGCTATTCCATGTATTCCCCTTACATAGTCACTGGTGTGCATACCTTATCTCCCCATAGTGATGTTTTTTTTAGGTTTTTGCACCCAGTTCAGACTTAGAATGGTGTTCCAAACGTTATTCCTTATTGTTAGTAGTTTTTCGTTTGTGAACCCTCCCCAACCACACCTATTGCCAATCCATATCATACGCATATATAGCCTGGGTCTCAGCTTCCCATACACGGTAAGTTTTTTAACTGCATGAGAGGACACACACAAGCTAGGGACCCCAACGTAGAGAAATACTTTGGCGTAGTGTTGGGGCTCTATTGCATTGATCAATTCAGTAGCTAAATTTCTCTTGATTCATATGTTCATGGCAGTAATGCAGATTCCATTTTTCACATTTTCACTTTACATATAGCTATTGGATTTTTCAAGTCAGTATTCACACAGCAGTTTCTGCTATTCCATGTATTCCCCTTACATAGTCACTGGTGTGCATACCTTATCTCCCCATAATATCCATGGCTTTTGGCATCTCTCTTTCTGCACGTGTTCAATACTTTTTCCCTGTGTCATTTCTCATTATTACACACTACTTAATTTATGGGTTATCTATGGTTTCTTTTCCTGTGTGGATTGGATGGGTTGCTACCAATATCTGGTAAGAATTTCATGCCAATAGCACCTTTAGAAATAAATTTACTTAGAAAATTGGAGACGTGTTCAATACTTATTTTAGCCTGTACATTATATAAAATTTGCAAAGTTAATATACCTTAAAATATAAATATATATACATACAGTGCTCAGCATAAATGAGAACACCCCCGTTGAAAAGTTAAATTTTAATCAATATCTCACTGAACATGAGCAATTTCCCAAATTTTGACAAGACTGAATTGCAGAGAACTTTTTTTTTAACTTATAACATGAAAGTAAGGTTAGTAATATATCTTTCATTACAAAATCTTGTTTTACTCAAATTAGGTGATGTAAAAATAAATACAACCCCCACAAAAAAAACTACTACATCTAGTATTTTGTATGACCTTCATGATTTTTATGGACAGGATCAAGTCTTCTAGGCAGGGAAATAACAAGTTGGCGACATACTGTATTGTAACATCTATCTTTTTTTTTCATTTTTCAAAAATTACTTCTTCTAGAGCTTGGATACTGGATGGAGAGAGATGACAATTTGTCTCTTTAGAATTACCCATACAGTAGGTGTTCGGTTCGGTTCTGATCTGATCAAAAGACACTTGGCCACCAAATCACTTTTTGTTCTGTTCTCTTTTTTTGTACAGCTTGCCTTGGTGACGCCATACAGTTTTGAAACCATCAGTTCCAAAATCAGTTATCTTAGTCTCATCACTCCATAGTGTACAATTTGAGTAGTCTTCATATTTCTCATCATGGGCCCTGTCAAATTGTAGGCATTTTTTGTGCATGGGTTTTAGTAGACACTTCCTCCGCAGATGACACCATACATGCCATTCCTCTGTATTGTATGTTGTATTGTGTTACAGGAAACACTCCGGTTTGGTTTTCTACTTCTTTAGATAACTGAAGTGAATTTACATGTCGATTTTCTTCAATCCATCTCATAAGAAGATGCTCCTGGTAAGATGTTAACTTCTGTTGTCAGCCTGGATGTCTCTCTGAGATGCTTGTGTGACGCCCTGGCAAAACCAGGTAGTCACAGATAGGCCCCGCACAACACCCTTCCCTCACGCAGGAAACACATAGCCGACCTGAAACCCTAGTCAACCCCCCTTAGGGAAAGATAGACACACCAGTGGGTGGGCCCAGGCGGTTGGACACGCCGACCCATTGGTCTAGACAGCCCGGGGCGGGAAAACAAGGAGTGTAGTTTTGTAGTTCGAGTTGAGAGGAGTGTGGGCTGGAGCTAGGTGTAGCTCCAGCAGAGGAAGTTCAAGTTGAACGGTGCCAGGGTTGGAGCCCTGGTGCCTTTGGCTAGGTGGCAGATGGTGGTCTCCGTCAGCAGGAGATGGGAAGACGGCTCGGCAGAACCGAGGTAGACTGGGACAGTGTTGTAGCCCACCGGTACCGACACGGGGAACCGACCCGAAAACCGGAGCACAAAGGGGGGTACTCGGACCCTGAAGCCAGGACCGGAAATCAGCGGCCTGGTTAATTAACCGATTGAGGCCAGGACTAGAGGTCCTGTCCCACCCAAAGTCCCTCATAGAAGACAACAGCCCACCGATAGGGATAAGAGGTCACCACCAGGGCCTATATATCCCATGGGCCAGCATCTGCAGGCACGGCTTCTTAGGCCACATCCAGCCGGGAGCGGACTCCTGAGTTCCAGACCAGGCAGTCCACCATACACAAAGTCAGTGCAGAGGAAAAGGACAGAGATCACCAGCCTGAGTGGGGAGAACCTGAATGCAACCGGCCGCGGCGGCCGGCCACCAGCACCTTGGTTTACCAAAGACTCGTGTGGTTCATTTACTATGAGTAACCAAAACGTTCCCCTGTTGTTGCCATACCCTGCACAAAGACACAGGGCCCCGGGACAACCATCCCAACCCACGGAGGGGTTAACATCCAGCTGCCACTACATCTCCCCCGGGTGCCCCATAACAGCAGCGGTGGTGTCCCACCTCACCACACACCGTGGGTGGCGTCACAAACTTAATACGGCCTAGCCCGTACATCTACGTCCCCCCATTTATTTGCGTGCCTGCAAGACCCCCGCGTCCGGAGACCCTCGAGCCACCCCCCTTAGGATGTCTGGATCCGAGCAGCGGCGGCTGCTGGCACGGGGGCGGCACACTTGCAGTTTCATCTTGGTTAAATTTTTGTATCACTGTTACTCCAGTGGCTGACTGATAAGTAAAGCTTTGCTGGTCTTCTTGTAGCCTTTACCTTTCTTGTATAATGAAATTATGTTCCTAAGTATTGTGCAAGAGATTTCGTTGAGTGTGGAAAATATGCGTCAAAGAAAGGATTATATATGTAAACTTCTCCAAGAAGCGTTAATAGTTTATTTTTTATCAATTACAAATGCAAAGTTAAAAAACAAAAGAGAAATCTAAATCAGGTCACTATTTAGTGTGAACGCCCTTTCCCTTCAAAACAGCATCAAAGCCTCAATTTCTGCAGGTCACTTGTACATAGTTTTTGAAGGAACTCGGCAGGAGGTTGTTCCAAACATCTTGGAGAAGTAACCACTGATCTTCTGTCTATGAGGCTTGTGCAAATCCTTCTGGCTCTTCATGTAATCCCAGACAAACTTGACGATGTTGAGATCAGGGCTCCGTTGTGGCCATGCATACTTACAAATTACTATTATTATCAGGGATGTCAGTAACACATGGCTGTGACAACCTCTTCGACATGATACAGAGGCTGGTTGTTGGCATTAATACAGTGGCATGCAAAAGTTTGAGCACCCCTGGTCAAGTTTACTGATATTCTGAACAATTAAGCAAGTTGAAGATGAAATTATCTGTAAAAGCCAGAAAGTTAAGGATAACACATATCCTCTCCATTTTAGACAAAAAATAAATAAATATAAATATTTATATACCGTATATGCCGGCGTATAAGACGACTGGGCGTATAAGACGACCCCCAACTTCTGCCCTAAAAATATAGAATTTGGGATATACTCACTGTCCATCTGTCATAGTGCCACCGCTCCCTCCGATCTGCTGCACGGAGGTGAGGGGCCGGGCAGCAGATTGGGGGGAGCGGTGGCACTGTGGCAGATGGAGGGCGGCAGCGGATCGGGAGGTGTGGGGGTGAGGGTGCGGGCAGGAGATCGGGGAGACAGGTGGCAGATCGCGGAGGGCAGCGGCGGATCGGGACGCTTTTCGTACAGTGCAATGGCAGCGCGGCAACTTCCGGGTCCCATGCTCCGGTCTCATAACAGCATGGGACCGGAGCTTGTCGCCCTGCCATTGCACTGTGTACAGTCACTCACTGTGCTCAGTGTGCTGGCGTGCTGCAGGGACGGTCACCGGCAACAGGTCCACTGTGATTGGAGAAATCGGTCACAAGGCCGATCTCTCCAATCAGAGCATTGGAGCTGGGGGGGGGTGATCCAGTGAGGTCACCCAGCTCCAGCCAATGGCCAGTGCTACAGCTGCACTGGCCAGGGCTGGATTTCAATGTTTCAGTCATTTTAAATGGCTGGAACATTACAGTGGCTGTGATTGGTTGAGCGGCGTTCGTCAGCCAATCACAGCCTCCGTAGGTCCGGGGAGGAGGCACCACCCCTCCTAAGGTCAGGAACAGGTCCCCTCCTCCCCGAATCTGCGGTTTTTGTTAACATATTGCAGTCACCGCTGTATATCCGGCGTATAAGACGACCCCCCACTGTAGCCATTATTTTAAGGGGTTATATCCCAATAGGAAGAAATATGAATTTTTTCATCCCAAAAGAAGGAGTATTCAATGTCACAGTAATAAAAAATTATTTTTATTAACATTTGATTTATAAATAACACCACACAATAAAAATAGTAAATTGCAGTCAACAAAAGTGTGTATACCAGGGTGTCGCGGTATCAATATTGCACATAACATCCAAATAATGTCCGATCTATGTTCAACCATAAATATTATTTCAGGTATTTAAAATATCAAAGTACTTTTGCAAACCAAAACGGCCTAATGGTCACTATATAATGCCATGGCCAGTGTTTAAATAGCTCCGGGCTGTTAAATGCTATATTAAAGTCTGTGTATTGTCCCTCCTCTCATGCAGAGCCAAGTCACTACGTTCGATGTCACTGTGCATATACATCCGTCAGTGTCGGCAGTGTGACTCTGCCACACATCCTATAGGTAATCTGCACAACAGGCAAGGAACGGAGAGAGTCGAATCGGCACGAGCGGACATATGATTAATGACACCGTGCTGTTATATGCCTACCTCAGTACTCTACCCACGCCATATCACTATCACTCCATCAGTTGTTGCCAATAGTGTGCAAGGGACACCCATGCAAATGCAATGTGTCACTCCTTAATGATTATTACAGCTAACAAGAGATGGAGGAAGTAATAACGGCATGCAGATAACAAAAATTAAACCAATCGGACATATTGGACTATGTACAAGGTTCCTAATGCTCTATCGCAGTGCCACCAGCCAGCAGCCACCTAAGCGACCGCTATGAATCCACGTAAGAACCGGCATAGCAAAAAAACCTCCGGTACAATGTGCTAGCATGGCATCCTGCAATTACAGCAAAGTATTACCTTAGTACGTGCGCCGCAAACACCCGATCCCCGACACGTGTTTCGCTCCCGGCTTCTACAGGGGGCATGCCGACCCTGACGGATGTCACACTGCCGACACTGACGGATGTATATGCACAGTGACATCGAACGTAGTGACTTGGCTCTGCATGAGAGGAGGGACAATACACAGACTTTAATATAGCATTTAACAGCCCGGAGCTATTTAAACACTGGCCATGGCATTATATAGTGACCATTAGGCCGTTTTGGTTTGCAAAAGTACTTTGATATTTTAAATACCTGAAATAATATTTATGGTTGAACATAGATCGGACATTATTTGGATGTTATGTGCAATATTGATACCGCGACACCCTGGTATACACACTTTTGTTGACTGCAATTTACTATTTTTATTGTGTGGTGTTATTTATAAATCAAATGTTAATAAAAATAATTTTTTATTACTGTGACATTGAATACTCCTTCTTTTGGGATGAAAAAATTCATATTTCTTCCTATTGGGATATAATTTGATTAATGGAGTGTCCATAGATGGATTTGACCTGCTGTGTGGTATTATTATTTTAAGGGGGTAAAAAGTCGTCTTATACGCCAGTATATACGGTATATATATATATATAGCGCCCTGGACTAGCCAGGTAGCCACAGACAAAACACACACACACACCCAGACAGTTACATTAGTCAGACAAAAACCCTTGTTGCCTCCCTCCAGGGTCTGATGTCCACACCAGGTGGGGCGGAGCCAGGCGGTTGGCCCCACCCACCGAGAAGTTCACAGGCCTGTAGGCGGGAAAGCAGACAGTTGAGTCTAGGAGGTGAAAGTGAGAGGTCACGTACTGCGAGTGTCTGGGTTGGTGCCCAGGCACTGACAGCAAGGTTGGCAGACGGTGGTGGCCGTCTGCAGGAGTGACGGATCTCTGCAGAACAGAAGGACTGGGGTTGGGCGGTGGCCTACCGGTACCGAATCGGGGACCGGAGTGAAGCTAAGCACAAAGGCAGGGCCATCGGACCCCGACCAGGCTTGGAGCCGCCGACAACAGTCAAATCTGAGTGTGACAGGAACCACAGGGGTTTCCTAAGTACCCAAGTCCCGTCGAAAGGCAACCGTCCACACCGTGAGGATATACAGCCACCGCCACAGGCTAGAGATCCAAGGGCCAGCGCCTGCGGGCAAAACGGGCTCCTCCGGCACCTATACGCCGGGGAGCGGACTACCGTTGGGAAGCCATCAGAGTCAACACAGTACACAAGGGTGCAGGGAAAGACAGCCACCATCACCTGTCCGGGGAGAGAAACTGCAGCCGGCTGCGGGACCCGTCCATCTAGCCGTTTGGTTTACCGGAGACTTTGTGCATTTGTTGCTGAGTGAGTACACCAGTGCCATCCGGCACCGCGCCGCGCTGTCCCTGAAACCCTGCACCTCACTAACCCTGCCTCCCCGTCACACCACTGGGCCCCGGGACCACCCACCCCTACCCACGGAGGGGGAAAACGACATCCCAGCTGCTCCCTACCATCGCTCCCGGGATCCCCGTCACCAGCAGCGGTGGTGCCCATCTTCATCACAACTCGTGGGTGGCGTCACGGACTAAATCCCCAAGCAAACCACCCCCTTTTCACTCACGGGCGAGGAGCGCCGCTTGAGTCCCCGGATCCGACCCACCACTCGAGCCACCGAGCAGCAGCAGCAGCGCCGGACCCGAGCGTTAGCAAGCGCAGCGTCCCGCCGCCCGTGACAACTTGGCGTCACGAACAGGATAGAGCCGATCTACTTACCAGTAGAAGTGCGCCTTGCAGTCCCCGCCGGTGGCGTCCGGCCGAAAAATTTGAAGCGCCGCCATCTTGCGCGACGATTTCCCGCTCGAGCGTCTTCTCCGGGCAGGGAAGGCGCGAAAGCGAAGCCCCGCCCCCAACAAGCGGAAGTGCTAGAAAGAACCAAGGGGGGGCGGGTGAAAGCCTGCCTAATGTAACCGAGGCCATAAAAGCAGGGACGCCAGGACTCTGCAAGCCATACGGTTCCTGGAACACTGCTGCACAAGTTGTCCCGTCCGGCCGGCACCGCTGAAACCCCAGAGCCCACGCCAGGAACAGCGGCGTGGGTGGAGGTCCGGACCGCACAAATGTGCAGCCGCCTGCAGGCCCAAGTGCAGTTCTTCTTGGAAGGATGGGTGGCCGACATGGCGTAAGTGTCGGAGACTGTGCGGAGACGCGAGATCGAGGCAGAGTTGGAGGAGCGGGTAAGCAACCCACGCCCCTGTGTCCCAGAAGGACCGGTCGCTGCGGCTGAGGGGCCCGGTCTGCGCCCGCTCACCCTGCTGCCTCCCCCGCTACCCGTATCGGTTGCTGCTACCCCGCCACTAGGCCCGCTACCCACACCACCGGTAGTGGAGCTCCGCCCGTCCGCCCTGGAGGACCAGCCTGCAAGCGATGTCCGCAGACGACCCGCACCGCTGCCATGGAAGATCCAGCGGGAGGTGCCCGTCCGCGAAGAGGAGCCGTCGGCACCGGAAGTGGCCGCACCCAAGACCGTCCCGGCTCCGGTAGTCCGTCCGGTCCAGAAGGAGGCAGAGGTCCAGCCGGTGAGGATCCCTGTTCCCAAACCCCAATCCTCGGCTGAGGCTGCGCCGGATCGCCGCTACGAGGCAGCACCCCAGGCCATGTCACCGCGGGACCTTCCAAAAAGGGCGCCAGTTGTGGGCAGCATGAAGGAAATCCCGCGGGGCGGGGCTCGGATCCGTGCTCGTCGGTGGGTGGCTCGAGCTCCTCCCGGACCCGGGGGTCACGTCGCTCTGAAGGGATGCTGGCACTACGTGAGGGGTGGTGTTCGGTGGAGAGGTTCACGGCCGGGGCCACGGTTGTTTGGGGGTTAAATTCGTGACGCCACCCACGGGTTGTGGTGAATGTGGGTGGGAAAGAACCTAAGGTCCAGACCCCAATCAGTGAATTTGACTCGGTCCAGTGGCTTCTGGGCCTCGTACTGGGTCTGAGTACCCCTCCTGGTGCTCCGGTTTCCGTTCGGTTCCCCGGTTTGGTACCGGCGGGCCACTACCCTGTCCCGGTCCCTAACGGTTTTACCGGCTGTCTTCCCGGCTTCTGCGGGCGGCCACCACCGTCTGCCTCCTGGCCACAGGGTATCCGGTCTCCTACCCAGATCCCTGACAGACGTTACTCCTCTCTACTCCACTTCACCTCCTCTCCTTTTCACTTCCCTAATGGGTCTCTCTGTTTTTCACTCCTCAGGCTATCCAAACTTCTCAGAGAGCGTGGCCAACCGCCTGGCTCCGCCCTCGGGTGTGAACGTTAAGACCTGAGAGGGGTGACTCAGGGTTTTTAGGTTGGCTGATGATACCTTTTTAGGGGCTGGTGTTTGTGCAGGGGGTCTACCTGTGACTACCTGGCTAGTCCAGGGCGTCACACATACTATAGATACTAAAGTGGTGGGGGACCTAAATCAGTGATATCAAAAGAGAGCTTTCCCTCACATCCTTAATATACTTTAGTTAAATCTCTATGTCACCTATACGTTTTATAAAAAGCCTCATTTTGTTAGTGGTGGGGAAAGAAAACCAAAGTCAGTCAGGGGTGATACAGAGGGAGGGGACACAGTCAGGGATGATACAGGGGGAAGGGACGCAGTCAGTCAGAGCTGATACAGGGGGAGGGGACGCAGTCAGTCAGGGGGTGATGTAGAGCAAGTGGACACAGTCAGTCAGGGGTGAAACAGGGGAGAAGGGGCTCAGTCAGTCAGGGGTCATACAGGGGGAAGGGGGCGCAGTCAGTCAGGAGTAATATAGGGGGAAGAGGGCGCAGTCAGTCAAGGGTGATGCAGGGGGTAGGGGAAGCAGTCACGCGGTGATACAGGGTAAGGGGATGCAGTCAGTCAGGGGTGATACAGGGGGAAGGGGGCACAGTCAGTCAAGGGTGATGCAGGGGGTAGGGGAAGCAGTCACGCGGTGATACAGGGTAAGGGGATGCAGTCAGTCAGGGGTGATACAGGGGCATGGGGGCACAGTCAGTCAGGGGTGATACAGTATATATGTCCCCTCCTGGTGAATATGTCCCACTTCTAGTATATATGTCCCCTCCTGGGCCCCTCCTAGTATATATGTCCACTTCTTGGGCCCCTCCTGGTACATATGTCCTGCTTTTGGTATATATGTCCCCTCCTGGGCCTCTCCTAGTATATATGTCTGCCTCTTGGGCCCCTCCTGGTACATATCTCTCGCTCCTGGAATATATGTCCCCTCCTGCGCTCTTCCTGGTATATATGTCGGCCGCAAAAAAAAATTTACTCACACTCCCCAGCTCCCAGAGCGAAGGAAGTACCTCAACTGCCCTCCTTCACTGGGCCCCATCAGAAAGGCCCTGCCAGCAGGTGCCAGTGCCTTGGCCCACAGGAGGATTCTCCGGTTCTCCAGTGGGCTAATCCAACCTTGGATGGAATAGATGTTACTGTGGAGCTGCAGATGACAATGTGCAAACATTCATAATAACACAGTTTTCATTAGAATCTTTCAGAACTGGTGTGAGGTAAATCCGGAGATATGACGATAAATCATGATATTCAAGTTATGTCAGGAAGCCCTCTCCTGGTGTCACCCCCGCTTTCCTTCACACAACTTGTTTAGCAACCCATCCCATGGCCATCTCCTGTGATATGGAAATTAGGTGATGTGGGAACAAAGGACACAGGATGACTCCCTGCCGTCACCCTGTAACAAGAGTTGTATCTCATTATAAGGCTCTGGAACTAGCCAGACAGAACGACTCCAGTAAAAAATGGTTCATATCTCGCAAGCCATATTTCCGATAAATACGGCAACCATAAAAATGGTGTTTTCGCATGCGGACGATGCTGGCACACCTTTTTTATGGGAGCGGGAGCTTGGGAAATACCCCAGGCGTGATATCAGCCAATGTGGATCTAGTAGACAAGTCATGAAACCTCTCATTCTGTAGCTAAATTCATAACTGTCACAATGGGAGCATTGGCGTCCGCCTACGACGCTCCCAGGCCAAGTTATGGCCATATTCCATGTTGTGGATTTTGTCCATAACTCCAGCCAGGGGTGGAGCAGTGCTCCCTCTGAGGTCACGAAGGTAGGAGGGGACCTGGATTTGCCCAGGTTGATAACCCTACTTCGGCCATTTTCCAGTGTTCTTTCGCTGGGGGTCACGTGTAGGAAACATCTGTGGGAAGGATCCTAGAAACCTGGCCTACAGCGCCCCCCTGTGGCCAGACGCACAAGGTAACTGATTGAATTGCATACCTGTTTGTAAACCATGCTTTATCTGTAACTGTACTCTGACATATGTATATTCTGTAGGTTCCCTATTGTATATATTGTAGTTTCTAGTGTGCTTTAGGCTGATTAAATTATATAATTAATCTTGGGCTGTTCTGTTATCTCGATCTTGAATCCCACGTCTGTGTGTTCGGCTAATAGTTACCGTGAAGCGGTTGGTGGCAGCGAGTTGTGCCAAGGATTATTGTGGGGAGGCCAGTGAGATTCGGGGAGGTTTTATATATTCCGCCCGCGGAGGTCGGGGGAATATATACCCTACTCTCACCGGGGACCCTTCAATAATCGGCATAAGTAGTATAGCGGCCTCCTTGCTTATTGTCGGGCAATTCCATAATTGGCCTGACTATAAGAGGGGCGCTAGAGAGCGCGTCACGTGCTCTGTCTGTCGGTCGGGAGGTATAAAGGAGGGGTGACCCCCACTTGTTACCCCCCGATTGTGACGTACTGGTAGCCAGCGCGGGGGATTTGTGAGTGACCCACCCGGTGGTTTGTGACATATTGGTGGCAGCGGTGGGATCGAGATAATAGTGTGTGTGAGTGTGAGACCCATACTCCCAGACACTAAAGACTGCCTGCAGCAGCTGTGGCTGCTGGGGTCTTCAGACTAGCTCAACACTAGAGTGTCAGAGTGCAGATACTGTAAGGTGTGTGGAGGCATCAGGTGTCAGTTCTGTGTCAGTGACCAAAAGTCTGCAAGAATGGCTGAGAGCACCAGGAGCAAAGCCAAAGGAATGGCCGATGCTAAGGCCAGAGACGATGAGGAGGTTGTCCACGAGTCCTCCAGGAGCCAGACGCCAGAGAACAGCTCTGCAGAGGACATCGCACAACCTGGCACTGCTGGACAAAATGAGGAGGAGCTCGCCCAAGGGTCCTCAACGAGCCAGATGCCAGCCCTCCGCTCTGAAATGGACAGTGAATCACCTGGCTCTGCAGCGTGCCGCAGATCACCACTTGCCAATCCCTCCGGCCTGAGAGGTGCAGAGGCCCTCCTTCAAGCTGCCTTGGCCAGGCTTATGGCTGGAGACCGGGATACCTACGAGATACTCATGGCCGAGCGTGGGCGACAGGCAGCGCGTGACGCTGAGGCTGCGGAGCGGCAAGCAGCGCGTGAGGCTGCGGAGCGGCAGGCAGCGCGTGAAGAGCGAGAGCGACAGGCAGACCGTGACTACCAGCTGCAGCTAGCTCAGCTCCGGCCCTCATCAGCCACATGTGACCTTCAAAACACCAAACTTCCAAAGGTCCGTGTTGAGGACTTCCCAGTGCTGGAGAAGGATGGAGACTTGGACTCTTTCCTGACTGCTTTTGAACGGACTTGCTTGCAGCACCATCTGGACAAGGATCAGTGGGCCAAATACCTGACCCCCCGTCTAAGGGGTAAGGCCCTGGATATCCTTGGGGACTTGCCTGCTGAGGCAGATCAGGGCTACGACACCATCAAGCGGGCCCTGATCCAACAGTACAACCTCACTCCAGAGTCCTACCGCAAGAAGTTCCGGACCCTGCAAAAGGGACCAAAGGACTCCTGGGCTGACCACCGGCGGGCACTTGCCCGAGCTGCCGACCACTGGACCCAAGGCCTGCAGCTTTCCACCGGACCGGAGATCCTGGACTTGTTCATCACGGAGCAACTCTTGTGGAACTGCCCTGAGGATCTCCGCCAGTTCATCCGAGACCAGAAGCCAAAGGGGTCCACGGCTACAGCTGCCCTGGCCGATGACTACACCAACAATCGGGCTCCTGACGCCAGGAGAGCAGCCACCAGCAGCACCTGGAGAGGGGGTAAGATGAACTCTGCGACTGCCCCACCTGCCCCTAGACTGCAGGGGGTGTCCCCCTCAACTCCCCTCTCCAGGCCCGTGGCAGAGCCAAGACGGTGCCACCAGTGCAACCTACCTGGACACTTCAAGGCCATGTGCCCTCAGCGTCCCAAGGCCCCGGCTCCGTCCCCGTCCCAAGGGCCGCCCAAGGTGTATTGTGTGGGTGGGGGTGGTGGTAGGTCCCTGGACAGCTTCCAACCTGTCACCGTCGGCCGGTCTGTGACCATAGGACTGCGAGACAGCGCCTCGGAGGTGACTCTGGTGCGGCCTGAGATGGTGTCCCCCCAAGACTTGATCCCTGGAAAAACCCTCGCTGTCTCCGGGATTGGAGGCATTGACCCGGCGCTGCCTGTTGCTGACATTTATGTGGACTGGGGCGCAGGGCGAGGGGTGAGGGAGGTGGGGGTAACTGATCGGATCCCCGCAAACGTGCTACTTGGGACAGATTTGGGGCAGATAACCTCCCAGTTTGGGCCCCCACCAAGGGCTGAACCTTCAGCCAGTACGGACATGACTCCTGACAATGTTAATGTGTTATCTATGAATGATGTGAGAGAGGGGGGAGTGAACTCTGATATTTCTGCTTGCATAGACACCATAGACACACACTCAGCTGCAGCTGTGACAGGGGAGGGGGTCAGAGAAAGGTGTGACAATGCCTCTACAAGTAACCAGCCTGTGAGCTGGGATCTGCTGCCCTCTGCAGGGATAAGCAGAGAGCAGGGTGCTGCAGGGGGAGGACCAGTGTGTGGGGTGGGGGCTACCACAGCAAATGTGGGGTCCCCAGAGATTTCACAGCGGGGTTCTGTTGCTGCAGGAGGGGAACAGGCAGGTGAGATTGGGGCCGGTCCAGGAGCGGAAGGGCTCCCAGGTAAGTTCTCGGTGCATGGTTCCCCCACAACCGGGGTGTCAGGAAGCCAGGTAGGTCTGCCTGAACCGGCGACTTGGTCAGGAACGGAGGAGGAGCAGGCACGACCCACGGGCGCAGCGGCTGTGGCCGCTGTCACCCGCAGTGGGAGTGCTGGAAGCCAAGGGGCCTCCCGGAGGTCCGATAGCTCTTCCCCTCCTGACCAAGTGGCCGCCGAGTCAGGTGGAGGCCAGGACACAGGTCCCGGGGTACTGACCGAAGATGTGACAGTCTCGTCGATTCTGGCCACATCTAGTCAGGGGTTTCAGGCAGCGTTAGAAGCTGACGACAGCCTGAAAGCTCTAAAGGATCAGGCGGCACAGCCTCCCTCGGACTCGGACCCGGAGCGAGTGGTCTGGGACCAAGGACGGCTGTACCGGGCCACGGTCCAGCAGGGTTCACCGGAGGCGTGGCCCAGGGACCGACAGTTGGTGGTACCCTATCCGTTCCGGACGGAGTTGTTGCGGATCGCACATGAGATTCCGATGGCCGGACACCTAGGGATCGCTAAGACCAAGGCCAGGTTAAACCAGCATTTCTACTGGCCAAAAATGGGGGCCGATGTGGCTGCCTACTGCCGTTCGTGTGAAACCTGTCAGAGAGTGGGGAAGGCGGGGCCACGCCCCAAAGCCCCACTGGTATCTCTGCCCATCATCGATGAGCCTTTCAGGAGGGTGGCTGTGGATCTGGTCGGCCCGCTGGCCATCCCCAGCAGCTCCGGGAAACGCTTCATACTGACGGTAGTGGACTATGCCACCCGGTACCCAGAAGCAGTGGCCTTGTCGTCCATTCGGGCTGACAAGGTGGCCACCGCATTGCTGGAGATTTTCTCCCGAGTGGGTTTTCCCCAGGAAATGCTCACTGACCGGGGGACCCAATTCATGTCCCAGCTGATGGAGGCCCTCTGTAAGCAAGTCCAGGTGCGACATCTGGTGGCCAGCCCGTACCATCCACAGACTAATGGCCTGTGCGAGCGGTTCAATGGCACCTTAAAGCAGATGCTTAAGATGTTGGTCGACTCCCATGGGCGTGACTGGGAGCGGTATCTCCCACACCTGTTATTTGCTTACTGGGAGGTTCCACAGGCCTCAACAGGATTCTCACCGTTTGAGCTCCTGTACGGGCGACGTGTGCGGGGCCCCCTGGCTCTGGTGAAAGAGGCTTGGGAAGGGGATTTGGCCACCCCTGGAGTGTCGGTTATCGAGTATGTCATGCGCTTCCGGGACAAAATGCAGGCCTTGACGCAACTGGTACACGACAATATGGCTCAAGCCCAGGCCGATCAGAAGCGTTGGTACGACCAGAACGCTTGTGAGAGGACCTACCAAGTGGGTCAAAAGGTGTGGGTACTGGTCCCCGTACCACAGGACAAGCTTCAGGCAGCCTGGGAAGGCCCATACCTCGTGTACCAGCCGCTCAACCCTGTGACGTACCTGGTCACCCTGGACCCTGCCCGTGGAAGGCGGAAGCCCTTCCATGTGAACATGATGAAGGCACATCATGAGCGGGAGGCATGTGCGCTCCCCGTGTGCAACCTGCCCGAGGAGGGAGAAGCGGAAACCCTCTTGGATATGCTAGCCCAGGTTAGGGCAGGCGGATCCATTGAGGATGTGGAGGTTGGCCACCAGCTCTTGGAGGACCAACGGTCCCAGCTGTGGGCCACCCTACACCCCTTCCGGGGGTTGTTTACCAACCAGCCCGGAAGGACTGACTTGGCTGTCCATCACGTGGACACTGGGGATCATCCCCCGATCCGGCGTTCAGCATATCGGGTCTCCCTGGAGGTGCAGCAACACATGCGCCAGGAGATTGACGAGATGCTGAAGCTGGGGGTGATCCAGGCATCCAACAGCGCTTGGGCCTCGCCTGTAGTCCTCGTCCCTAAGAAGGACCGAACCACTCGGTTCTGCGTGGACTACAGGGGGCTCAATGCTGTCACGGTCGCCGATGCGTACCCAATGCCACGCATCGATGACCTGCTCGATCAGTTGGCCGGGGCTCAGTACCTGACCATCATGGACCTGAGCCGGGGATATTGGCAGATCCCCCTGACTCGCAAGGCCAGGGAACGCTCTGCCTTTATTACCCCATTTGGACTGTACGAGTCCACGGTGATGCCATTCGGGATGAGGAATGCCCCTGCCACTTTCCAGCGGATGGTCAACACCCTGCTCAAGGGACTTGAAGGGTACGCGGCCGCGTACCTGGATGACATTGCCGTCTTCAGTCCCACCTGGGAAGATCACCTAGAGCATCTAGCACAGGTGCTCAGGCGGGTCCACCGGGCAGGTTTGACCATCAAGCCGGGCAAGTGTCAGCTGGCCATGAGCGAGGTCCAGTACCTCGGTCACCGGGTAGGCGGGGGAACACTGAAGCCCGAGCCTGAGAAAGTGGAGGCCATCGCATCCTGGCCCACCCCCAGGACCAAGAAGCAGGTGATGTCCTTCTTGGGGACCGCTGGGTACTATAGGAGGTTTGTTCCATGCTATAGTAGCCTGGCAAAGCCCCTGACGGACCTCACCAAGAAGAAGCTGCCCTCTGCAGTCGATTGGACAATGGACTGCGAGACAGCCTTCCGGGCCCTAAAGGACGCCCTGTCCAGCCCGCCCGTGCTACAGGCAGCCGACTTCACGCGGCCGTTTGTAGTACAGACCGACGCCAGTGACTTCGGCCTCGGTGCGGTGCTCAGCCAGGTGGACTCTGCGAGCCAAGAGCACCCAGTCTTGTACCTGAGCAGGAAGCTGTTACCGAGGGAAGTGGCCTATTCCACAATGGAGAAGGAGTGCCTGGCCATAGTGTGGGCCCTGCAGCGTCTGCAACCCTATCTATACGGGCGCCACTTCATCGTGGAGACGGACCACAACCCCCTCAGCTGGTTGCACACCGTCTCTGGGACGAATGGGCGACTGTTGCGCTGGAGCCTTGCGCTCCAGCAATACAACTTCACCATTCGCCACAAAAGGGGCCGTGACCACGGTAACGCAGACGGGCTGTCCCGACAAGGAGAGGTCGCGGACGGGCGCACGGGGGAACACCGGAGTGTGCTGCCCCCTAGCGCCCTCAAAAGGGGGGAGGTGTGAGGTAAATCCGGAGATATGACGATAAATCATGATATTCAAGTTATGTCAGGAAGCCCTCTCCTGGTGTCACCCCCCCTTTCCTTCACACAACTTGTTTAGCAACCCATCCCATGGCCATCTCCTGTGATATGGAAATTAGGTGATGTGGGAACAAAGGACACAGGATGACTCCCTGCCGTCACCCTGTAACAAGAGTTGTATCTCATTATAAGGCTCTGGAACTAGCCAGACAGAACGACTCCAGTAAAAAATGGTTCATATCTCGCAAGCCATATTTCCGATAAATACGGCAACCATAAAAATGGTGTTTTCGCATGCGGACGATGCTGGCACACCTTTTTTATGGGAGCGGGAGCTTGGGAAATACCCCAGGCGTGATATCAGCCAATGTGGAACTAGTAGACAAGTCATGAAACCTCTCATTCTGTAGCTAAATTCATAACTGTCACAATGGGAGCATTGGCGTCCGCCTACGACGCTCCCAGGCCAAGTTATGGCCATATTCCATGTTGTGGATTTTGTCCATAACTCCAGCCAGGGGTGGAGCAGTGCTCCCTCTGAGGTCACGAAGGTAGGAGGGGACCTGGATTTGCCCAGGTTGATAACCCTACTTCGGCCATTTTCCAGTGTTCTTTCGCTGGGGGTCACGTGTAGGAAACATCTGTGGGAAGGATCCTAGAAACCTGGCCTACAGCGCCCCCCTGTGGCCAGACGCACAAGGTAACTGATTGAATTGCATACCTGTTTGTAAACCATGCTTTATCTGTAACTGTACTCTGACATATGTATATTCTGTAGGTTCCCTATTGTATATATTGTAGTTTCTAGTGTGCTTTAGGCTGATTAAATTATATAATTAATCTTGGGCTGTTCTGTTATCTCGATCTTGAATCCCACGTCTGTGTGTTCGGCTAATAGTTACCGTGAAGCGGTTGGTGGCAGCGAGTTGTGCCAAGGATTATTGTGGGGAGGCCAGTGAGATTCGGGGAGGTTTTATATATTCCGCCCGCGGAGGTCGGGGGAATATATACCCTACTCTCACCGGGGACCCTTCAATAATCGGCATAAGTAGTATAGCGGCCTCCTTGCTTATTGTCGGGCAATTCCATAATTGGCCTGACTATAAGAGGGGCGCTAGAGAGCGCGTCACGTGCTCTGTCTGTCGGTCGGGAGGTATAAAGGAGGGGTGACCCCCACTTGTTACCCCCCGATTGTGACGTACTGGTAGCCAGCGCGGGGGATTTGTGAGTGACCCCCCCGGTGGTTTGTGACAACTGGTAATACCAAGTGAAGAATTATAATACTGATCACAGCTTCTGTGACGCCCTGGACTAGTCAGGTCGTCCCAGGTAGTCACACACAACACCACACCCCCTCCCAATTAGGTGACATCAGTCAATCTAAAAACCTTGTCACCACCCTCCAGGTTTGATGTCCACCCCAGGGGGGCGGAGCCAGGTGGTTGGCTCCACCCACCGAGGAGTTCACAGGCCTAGAGGCGGGAAAACAGAAGAAGAGTCAAGTAAAAGGGCAGAGTAGTCTAGAGGAGGTGGAGAGCAGACAAGTTCACGGGCAGTCCTGTGTCCAGGCCTGCCAAGAGACTACTCTTTGGCTGGGTCGGAGCCCAGTCGCCATTGGCAAGGAGGCAGACGGTGGTGGCCACCTGCAGGAGCTGGGATTACAGCTGGTGGAACCCTAGGGACCAGGGTCGGGTGATGGCCCGCCGGTACCGAACCGGGGAACCGATTGGAAACCGGAGCACCAGGAGAGGTACTCAGACCCAGTACAAAGCCCTGAACCGACAGGGCCGAGTCAAATCAACTGATTGCGGACTGGACTTAAGGACCTATCCCACACAAGCCCCGTTAAAAGACAACAGCCCAACCATACAGGGTAAAGCCACCGCCAAGGCATAGAGACCCAAAGGGCCAGTGTCTGCGGGCAAACGGGCTCCTACGGCATTTACAAGTCGGGGAGCAGACTACCGGTGTCTAGGCATAGGAGTCAAACATTTACACACAGAGGTGCAGGAGAAAGGCGGAAACCACCAACCTATTCTGGGAGAAGCTGCAGCCGGCTGCGGGCCCCGTTCATCACTCCGTTTGGTTTACCAGAGACTTCAGTGTGTTGTGTCAGAGTGAGTACAACAGTGCCATCAGGCACTGCACCACAACACTTCACCCTGCACCCGGCCCTCGCCAACCGGGCCCCGGGACCAACACCCCCTACTCACGGAGGGGTCACCACCTAGCTGCGCCATTGCATCGCTCCCGGGAGCCCCCATACCTTCACCGCAGAGGTGGTATCTACAATCACCACAACCCGTGGGTGGCGTCACGATCTTACATCCCAAACCAAACCACCGCGGCCCTGGCCGTGGAACTCCTTACCCAAGTCCCCGCGTGTAGCGCCAACTCCCTTGCAGAGCGACGTGACCCCCGGTACGAGCACGGATCCGAGCGGCTCGGCGGTCGCAACCGAGCCCGCGGGGCGGTACAATTCTCCACCATCACATGTAATTCATAGAAGAATCTATGCTGTGCCTCCTCTTTATCAGATGTGGCTCACACAGCCCAAATTGCCAATGCCTGTGTTGTCACTGGGGCACGTTAGTCACTGTCCTGGGAATAGTGCCGCTACTTTGTCAAGTGCTGTGATGGGCGCTGCTGCTCATGCCAGGGATGCAGGTTCTATACTCTGACATTTTATGGGTTTGTAGAAATGATGTCCAGTGAAAAGGTCACAACAATTAGTCTAAAGCTGAGGGCATTTTGGATGCGCCACCAAACGCTTTCCCATGTCATCTATAAGAAGCTGAAATTGGCTTCATAGTTTTAACACCAGAACTGCTGTAATCACATGAAAAGGCCATGTCTAGAATATGTGTCACCTTGCATGATTAATTCCAGATTGGGAGAAATATGAGAATCTGACTTTTCTCCAGTCTATAGACTAGCTTATGGCAGTTAAATATACTAAATGGTTCCCCACAGAATAAAGGGAGTTCTTCAAGAACATTATAAAATGACCTTTGTCATATAATTCAAACATCAGCCTATCCTGGTCACCGGTCAGGAGAGGATGCAGTCTGAAGAACCACGGCTTGCAAGACCTGTGCCTAAAGTGACAGGGCTGTATTGTAAGTACACATACCAGTGCTGCCAGAGAATGGCTGTGACAGTAGAACAAATAAGTTTCCTTGGCTGACTGACCACAGAGGACAGAGGCTTGAGAAAAAAATCCTTTGTTTTCAGTCAACTGAGATTTATTTCTTCTATCATAGCCCTTCTCATGGCACTTCCTTCTTATGTGTGCTTATGAAACAGCTCCTCTGTTAGTTGAGACACAGGTCTCAGGATTTGCATTTCTTCAGTCTGTAGCAGATCCAAACATGTGACTAGGATCGACTGCCATTTTGGATTACATTTTAAACTACTTTGCTATTCAGTGTTTTGAGAAGTTTTTTTCTGCATGTCTATTATTAATGCGGAATTATCTGCGGAATTCCTGCCTTTCCAATATGGAGATACAGGGTGGGAATTCCACACGAAATCCGCACTGTTTCCGCAGGTTTACCGCAACAATTCTGCAGAAATACAGCAGCAATGGATAGCTGCGGATTCGGGTAGCTGCTGCGTGAACCTGCAGGAATGCCTACAGAAAAATCCGCAGGTGCGTTCTCCCGTGGGCACAGGGCCTTACTGTTGTGAAATACTGCAGCTGTCAAAAGATCTTTTTCGACACTTATCTCAAGTGTACGGATAGTTTTGTACAAGTTCTAAACTAGGACAATAATATAGTACTGCCACCAAAGTTCTCGCAGTTCCATCCTATTGCTGACATTGATGAAACCAATAGTAGCGATGATCAGAAAATTTGTAATATAAGGCCTTATGCGCATGGTGCGATTTTTCATACATTTTTTTGATGCGTTTTTTTTTTCAAAATCTGCATGCCTCTCCTTAATCCAGCAAAATCTATGAGATATCTGAAGTGCTGTGCCAACGTAGCGGGTTTTTTTCCTTGCACATTTGGTGCAGATGTTGATGCAGAAAACCGGATGCATTTTTTTTAGTGCATTTTTCTACCAGAAGGTGCAGATTTGATGCAGAAAATTTCTGCAGCGTACGCACATAGCCTTAGGGGAAGGAGTGAGCAACTGCAGTGACACACAAATAAGTTTGTGATCCTACTAAATGTTCTGTTATGTCACACCAGTTGCTGGATTAAAGGCAAAACCAATAAGTGCGGCTGTATAATGTCCTCCATGCTGCTGCTGATACACTGCACAGAAAGAAAAGATACACTACTTCCCATTTGCTACACAGAGACTCAGCAGCAACAGGGTGTCTCTTTCTCTCACTGCAGCTGTTCCCTTCTCCACAAACCTTTCTAGTCAGCAGTTGTAACTTGATCCATCAGTGAATCTGATAATCTGCCTCCACCTCTCCTTTCCGAATGGATTTACCAATAATCTGAGAGTGAATGATACGTAGGTGAAGAATTAAATGTTTTTCTATAATAAGAAGCATTACAAAGTTTCTTAAATTTGATTGAACTATTGATTTATAGAAGTTTATATATAACTAGCTGTAGTACCCGGGTGTTGCCCGGGATAGTAACTGTCTCTCTCCCTTTCTCTGTCTGTCTGTTTCCATCTTTGTCTCTCTTCCTTTCCCAGTCTCCGTCTCTCTCCCTTTCCCAGTCTCCGTCTCTCTCCCTTTCCCAGTCTCCATCTCTCTCCATTTCCCAGTCTCCGTCTCTCTCCCTTTCCCAGTCTCCGTCTCTCTCCCTTTCCCAGTCTCCGTCTCTCTCCCTTTCCCAGTCTCCATCTCTCTCCCTTTCCCAGTCTCCGTCTCTCTCCCTTTCCCAGTCTCCGTCTCTCTCCCTTTCCCAGTCTCAGTATCTCTCCCTTTCCCCGTCTCCGTCTCGCTCTCTTTCCCCGTCTCCGTCTCTCTCCCTTTCCCAGTCTCCGTCTCTCTCTCCCTTTCCCAGTCTCTGTCTCTTTGTGTTTCTTTCCCCATCTGTCTCTTTCCAGGTCTATCTCTTTCCCAGGTCTGTCTCTTTCCCAGGTCTGTCTCTTTCCCAGGTTTGTCTCTTTCCCAGGTCTGTCTCCCCGTCTTTTTTTCTCTCTGTCCCCGTCTGTCTCTGTCCCCGTCTGTCTCTGTCCCCGTCTGTCTCTGTCCCCGTCTGTCTCTGTCCCCGTCTGTCTCTGTCCCCGTCTGTCTCTGTCCCCGTCTGTCTCTTTCACCGTCTGTCTGTCTGTCTCTGTCTGTCTCTCTATCGTCTCCCCACCGACATCATATTACCTCACACATAAGCTTCTTATACTAACAATGTCATTTGTTCCTATAGCAACCACTCACAGCTTCTATTAATAACCTGTAGTTCCAGGCTGCATTCACTTTAATGGAGGCAGGTTTTTTGGAGAGTAACTGTAAAGTGCGGGGTTACATTTTACTGTCAAAACAGTCTAAGACATTCTCTGGTTCGCATGGGGTGTCTGTGCAAAATTTCATGATTGTAAATGTGATGGTGTGGATTCCTTTAGCACACACACACACACACACACACACACACACACAGTCAGCTTTATATTTTAGAGATAGGAGATCCTGTAAAAGACAGAAGAGACGTGAATTGAGCTTTAAATGGGAGTGTAAGACGTAGTTGATGTAGTGTTTCAATCGTGAACCGAAAAGCTTTTTACTGACCAATCAGAAGGGCAGAATTCCCTTCATACATTACGCCAACAAGCGGCGTATACCCAGGATTTTCCTGCAGTACAGAATTAAGCAGGCAATAAATGAAAAGACGACTAATCTGCAGGGCGCAAGCAGCACCCCCTCCTCCACTCTAATCATCATTCATCCAGACAGCAATCTTAATTAAAATTTTACACTGTGCGTTTGGTAATTCATGGCTCGCTCGGCGCTATCAATATTTAGCAGGATAATTGTATGAAATGACTGTTTAAACCGGCAGCAGGCGACCATTCATCGAACAGCAGGCGCCTATTCAGGCGCACCGCACAAGATGGCTGCTTTCTGGTAATATGTACTCCACACGGAGACCTCATAAATTTTGCTTCGTACTGTGCTTTACTGGGATGACCAGTCCTCTTAGATTACGACCCTCCAAAATGACCAGAGGGAATACAGTTTGTAATTCACTAACGCCAGTACGACTTTGTTCACACAAGACTTTTCCTGCTGAGGACTGCATTGCTTAAATGCTGTGGATTTGCTGCACAGTTCACACTTTATGGTGATGCCACCAACAATATTTTTATTGTGGTTCATTGGCCACTTCTTACACTTTGGAATTTAATGCAAGTACATCCGCTTGTGTATCTAAAGCCTTATACACAAATATACTCCAAAAAGATGATGAGCTTGAATCAGTGTGACTATCAAAATGAGGCCCAATTACATCTGGAACCATTGCTGCTCATGATGCAGCCACATCACTGTTCACATGACACTAGTGGTTATAGAGGATCAACTACCACAAATCTGTATGGATCAATGCAGGATCTCATAGACAGCATGCCATTAATGGAATCTCACCAGACTGAGGGCCAGATACAAAAGTAAGAAGTCAATTCTTAACTAGTGTTCAGCCAGCAAAAGTGCAACACAGGGGCCGAAAGCCACAGCGACTGCTGTATAGGAAGTAGAGATTACATACATTATCCCCAAGAGCAACTGTTACACAAGGACAGAGACCAAGGTTGACACCAAGATACAAGAGATCACAACTATAACACCAGGACGGAGAGCAGCATTAATACAAGAAAAGAGTGACAGCTTTACCAGCATTACCAGCTTTACCATGCTGACACAAGAACAGAGACAAACCGTGACATCAGGAAAGACAGCACCTGAGAAAACAGAATAGAGAGCAAAAGAGTCAAAAGGTGAAGACAAAATGGTAAGACCAGG
This sequence comes from Anomaloglossus baeobatrachus, assembly GCF_048569485.1. Classification (NCBI taxonomy): domain Eukaryota; kingdom Metazoa; phylum Chordata; class Amphibia; order Anura; family Aromobatidae; genus Anomaloglossus; species Anomaloglossus baeobatrachus. The sequence continues at coordinate 470,261,587 of NC_134357.1, read as the reverse complement.
ATAGAAAAACACAGAGACATGAGGATAGGGAGCAACGGTGACACCAAGATAAAGAGCAGCATTGATATTAGGCTACTTTCACATTTGCGTTATGAGGCATCCGTTGCAATCCGCCGCCTTGAGGAATTACGGTAGCCGTTGCAGGAATCCGTTTATTCCTCATAGGCTTCTATTAAGGGCAGATTGTAACGGATGGTCCGCCCCGCGGCGCATCAGTTGTTTTGTCACTGACCTCGGGCAGGAGGAACGCGCAATGTAGCGTTTTTTGAGTGGCAGAATCCTTTTTCTTCCACTGCGCATCCTCAGCTCATATTTCTCTCTCTCTTTCTCGGTGGCCGAATGATCAGCTAATCGACTGGCTTTTGTGAACGACCAGCTGCTCGCCCGGCGGCCGGCTTTTGTGAACGATCAGCTGATCACCCAGCGGCTAGCACCAGAGACACCAAGAAGGAGAGCACCAAACATAAAAGGAGAAGACACAATGGTGACACCAAGACGGAGAACAACAGTGACACCAGGATGGAGAGCACCAGAAACACCAAGAATGAGAGCACCAGATATAAAAGGAGAATGCACAATGGTGACACTAAGAAGGAGAGCACCAGATATAAAAGAAGGCACAATGGTGACACCAGGAAAGAGAACAACAGTGACACCAGGATGGAGAGCACCAGAAACAACAAGAAGGAGAGCACCAAATATAAAAGAAGGCACAATGGTGACATCAAGAAAGAGAGCACGACCTATAAAAGGAGAAGGCTCAATGGTGAAACCATGACAGAGAGAACCTTAGACACCAGGACAGAGAGCAATGGTGACACTGTAGAGAAAACAGGGTAGATTACCCTAACAGCAACTAACTGTGCATAGGCATGACTGGAAATCAACAGTCCACAGATATTAGCAAGCATTTGAGCTAGGACACTGCCACACTGCACTATTACCTTTCAGATGGCAAGGAAAATAGGGCAGTAGTCCATTGGGCACTCCACCACCCCGACATATGTTTGGCTCGCACCTTCGTCAGAAGTGGACAGTTTTGGCCTCAAAAAAACGAACCTGCAGCACAAACGCTACATCTAAAGCTCACAGCAAGCGCCATAGAACATGACTGCCCGCTGTGAGCGCCACGCAGCAACTGAAGTGAGCCACGCGATCAGTGGTGGCGTCACTCAGGTGATTTGCGGTCACAGGTGGAGGACTCCAGCTGTGGCAGCGGTGACATTACCGCCGATTGCACGGTTCACTTCAGTTGCTGCGTAGAGATCACAGCGGGAAGTCATGTTCTATGGTGCTTGCTGTGAGCTTCAGATGCAGCAATGTGGAAGCATCGTTGGACTTCGTGTGGATTATGTCTGACCTGCAGTGGTGTTTTTGAAGTTAATAAAGTAGTGAAAGTGGGTGCTTTTTTGTCTTTTATTTCAAATAAAGGATTTTTTTGTTTGTGTTTATTTACTTTCACTTACAGATTAGTGATGGGGGTGTCTCATAGACGCCTGCCATCACTAATCTAGGACTTAGTGGCTGACAGCAGCCATTAGCTGCCATTAACTTCTTCATTACCCCGATTGCCACCACACCAGGGCAATCACAAAGACTTGGGTAAAATGCCGAGACTGTGGTGTTAGTCACCACAAAGATGCAGCAAAAAAACTACAACGGGCGCGCAGCAAAAATGAAATCTCATAGACTTTGCTGGGGAAGGAAATGCATGCAGTTTTGGTACCAAAATTGAACCCGAAAAACGCGGAAAAATGCAGGGTGCGCACAAGGACTTAGACGGCCTGATAGTGGGGACTGAATACTGCTTAGAAATGCTCCTTGCTCCTTTATCTGCCTGTCTAAAAGCATCATCAGTCTGAGCAAAGTAGTTAAAAGTCGCTGGATCATACTTAGCAATCATCATATATCAAAGTAGAGCACATTTGCAAATGATAAGTCCCAAGAGGAATAGTTATCCGTATCACCACCAGTATCTTGGACTGCAAATCTATGCATCAGAGGTAGGAGAGTATCCATCCTCAGTGCGTGTAATAACATTATAGTACTCGCTGATTTCAGGATATGTTTATTACGCTCACAAAAATAGGAGATTTAAAATGGCATCAAACAAACATCAAGTGAAGGAAATGTAAAGCGAGCAATACATGGCCAGACATGAGTTTTGCTTGATTGGCTTATATCAGGCAGTAAGGATCGACTATACTCAAGTCAGTTGGCCCCTGTTTACTGCTAATGATGAGGACAGAATGATTATGACTACAACTGTTCTGTGGACACACACAGAACATGTTATTGACAACACCTCTCCAGTCTACATGGGACAATGTGCTGCCGAGAACCATGATTTTTTTTTTAAATACATTGTGACGCCCTGGCCTATCAGGTCGTCACAGGGTATTGTGCAATCTGCCCTTCTGCACAGTATCCACCTCCTCCTTGGTTACGGGTCCCTGACCTTTGGTGTTGCCAAGAACAAGCTAATCAAATTCCTAGGAACACTCTGCACCACACCCACCAGACACACCAGTGGCTGGCCTGAAGGGAATAGAGTCACCCACTGGGGGGGTTGGTTAAGGGGAAGTCAGGAGTGTCAGGAGTAGTTCAGTTGAGGAGTGACTCTCAAGAGGAAAGGTCACAAGTGGAGAAGTAGCTCTCAATGTGAGAGGAGGTCAGGAGCTGGGCACCTTGGTTACTAGGTGGCAGACGTTGATCTGGGCCTGGTAGGAGCTGGACCCCGGTCGCAGGGGATCATGACAAGGGGCACAGACTGTCGAGAAGGACAGCCGGCGGCCTTGTGCCATCAGAGGGCAGGGTCCAGGGCATGACGGGGTACGTGGACCCTATGTCAAGAAGGAGCTTCAAGCGTCTTGACAATTTACCCGTCGAGGACGGAGCCTTCAAGATCCGTCCTCCACCCGCTCCAAAATCTTGGTACTAGCGCAACGAGGGGGATAGGACTTTCCCACTACATAGTCCAGAAAATCCCAAGCGTGAACCCGGAGAGCAAGCTTACCCAGTTAGCCATGCTGGTGAGCAGGACCCGATAGTTCTATGCTAGAGGGAAAAGTTAGAAGTGAGGTGCCACAAAAAAGGACACAATCTAACAAGCAACACCAACATGCACGGGATCCAGGCGAGCTCCCTCCCTGCTGCAGTGATATCAAGAACTTTGGTTTACCACGGTTGTCGGTGTCAGCGTTATTGGACTGAGTGAGTACTTAAATGATCCATGACCGTCCCAACGGCACCTCCCTGTCACCAACATCGAGTCCCGAGGCATCCCCCCACCTGTGGAGGGGTTAAACATCTGGCTGCCCACACCATCGCCACCGGGTACTCCCCATTGCAGCGGTGGTACTACACCTTACCACGCACCACGGGTGGCGTCACAAACTGTCCTTACAATCCCCTGTAAATAACCCCCCTTTTATTCTGAGTGGCCGCGCGACCCCGACCCCTGGGTCCGGAGACCCCTCGAGCCACCGCGGATCCGGATTCGAGCAGCGGCGGCAGGCTGCTGACGTGGGGGCGGCACAACATCACAAATCACTTTTCTGCTCCTTTGTCGGTTGATTGTTGTCATGTTTAAACCAACAATCGGAAATGAGAATTTCTTGTTCGCCAATTATTGTATTGTGTTAAAGAGCCATTGTATAACCTGACAATATATGCAAATAATTCAAGTGACCAATAAAAATAACAGTAATTATCATAATAAATCGTAAAAATGTCATATAGAAACCCTGAATGATAAATTAATAATATAATTTACCTATAAAAAGATTTAACCCATCCAATTTTTTTCATTAATCTATTTCACAAATCCAGTCCTACTTATTAGAGATGTAACCAGTGAATGAAGTTAAAATGAACTTCCCTACAAGTACAAAAGGTCCCCCCCAAAAAAAAAAATAATTAATTGCAATTCAATGTCTGGTCTGGAGTCTGTACACAATGGTTCAGGACTTGGGTCTTAAGGTGCTTAGAGGATTTGGTGTATTGTCCAAACTCATTTTGTGCTGAAGGGGGTCATGTACGCTGCTTATTATTCCAATGCAATAGGCACGGGTGAGCCCTATATAAATGGGCAGGGGACACTTCTTTTTATTCCTCTCCACGATGTCCATTCTCAAAAGTTGTCTAGTATGTTTGTCAAAAATCACTGGAGCTGATCTGCAGAACTTCTAATGTGTTTACCCAGCATCACAGGAGAAGCAATTACAGCTCTCGCCCCATTTATATGCAGACAGTGTGTTTCATTACTTGCTCCGTTCGCCATGTTTGTGTATCATATACAAGCGCAGAGAACCTAAGACAAAAATTATGCACATGTGCTGATACCCAAAAAGCATGTTAAGGGTTAGCGGCTTAGAGAGAAGATGGTAAATACAACTCTAAGCGCAACCCGTGGTCCACCGTGTTATGGATATAGCTGCTAAGAGCTCAAAGAGCAGGTCGGACAACAACTGACTTCAGAATAACTGGGTTTAAATTAGAAGGGCGCAAAAACGGTCAGCGTTATTTGTACACTCACCCTTCTATGAACAAGTCAGATGCAGAGGAGCCACAATATGTACACCTGCGCTGTAGCAGCTGCAACAAATAATAAGGTTCAAGCCAACAGTTAGCTTAACCACCGCTGCCGCCTAGTAAAGGGCAAATAGATAACAGTTCGCTTAAACAGCGCTGTTACTCGTGAGAGGGAAGGGAGGATTGCGGTAATCAGTTTGCTTTGTCAGCGCTTTAACCAGCTATAATTATTCGATAGTGGATTTAGCAGAGCATTAGTAAGGAGACCTGCCTAAAAGACCCTCTTGCCGCAAGGCAAGAAAAGACTGAGTGCCGTCCTAGTGTCGGCAGCGTCCTAATATAAGTTAAGCACCGCCTCACCTCATGCTCCAATCAGCATAATTGACATCCACAAGTAGGCAACAGAAAATCCAGAGATGCCACGTCATGCATATGCACAGCGGCCAGAGTCAGACTTAGAAAAAGACTCGGCCCGCGCATGCGCACACGCCCGCTTTTCTCTCTAAAGGGTGCTTTACACGCTGCGACATCGCTAGAGATGTCGTGTGCGATAGCACCCGCCCCGTCATTCGTGCGACATTTGGTGATCGCTGCCGTAGTGAACATTATCGCTACGGCAGCATCACACGCACATACCTTTTCAGCGAAGTCACTGTGACCGCCAAACAATCCCTCCTTCAAGGGGGAGGTGTGTTTGGCGTCATAGCGACGTCACTGCGGCGTCACTAAGCGGCCGCCCAATAGCAGAGGAGGGGCGGAGATGAGCGGGCGGAGTATCCTGCCTACCTCCTTCGTTCCTCATTGCCGGTGGACGCAGGTAAGGAAATGTTCGTTGTTCCTGCTGTGTCACACATAGCGATATGTGACGCCGCAAGAACGACGAACAACCAGCGGCATGCACCACCAACGATATTTGGAAAAGGAGCGACGTTTTAACGATCAACGATTTTTGACGTTTTTGCGATCGTTGCTCCTTGGTGTCACATGCTGCAATGTCGCTAACGGCGCCGGATGTGCATCACTAACGACGTGACCCCGACGATATATCGTTAGCGATGTCGCAGCGTGTAAAGCACCCTTTAGACTCAGGCGACTGTACTGCCACTCATAACACAGTGGAGGATTGAGCCAAACACTGCGAATAGCGCCAAGGTAGAACTATACCCGCAGAGTGAGCCTCAGACAATGGAGAGACAGCGGGAACCCTGACTGACCCAAGAAGGAGACTGCCTCCAGCATATAGCCCTAACAAAGCGGTACAGAACCTCGAGTTATGGAACACTAGCGTGTCATCAATGCAGTCATGCCTTGCACAGAACACTGGTATGTCACAATGTGGATCCACCTGGCACCACAGAACACTAGCGTGTCATCAATGCGACCACACCTTGCTAGGGACACTGTTGTATCTAAGGCTGGCCCTGCCGATAAGTGGTACTATGCATTGTCCATACATGCAGGGAAAGAGTCAAATGTTCTGTGCACTGTCTGTAAATGCCAAACTAGAGAAGTGGCACTGGAAATTGCCAGATTTAATGTACAGAACAAGAGAAATGGTATTGTTCAATGTCTAAGCATGCAGAACAAGAGAAGTAATACTATGCACTGGTATACTTTGCATTCAGGATAAGAGATACTGTATTAAGCACTGTCTATAAATATAGCACAAAAAAGTGTTTTTGTGGTTTACCCAGGCATAGAGGGTATCATGAAAAGGGGGAGGAAGTGGAAGTTACACCCCCACCCCTTTTCCACCTCACAGAGCACATGACTCGCTCTCTAGGGCCCCTCTTATAGTCAGGCCAATTATGGAGTTGCCCGACAATAAGCAAGGAGGCCGCTATGCTACTATGCCGATGATTGAAGGGTTCCAGGTGAGTAAGGGTGGCTTTACATGCTGCGATATCCGGCCCGATATCGCTAGCATGCAACCCACCTCCATCGTTTGTGCGAAACGGGCATATCGCTGCCCATTGCGCACAAAATCCGGCACCCCCGTCACACATACTTACCTGCATAGCGACGTCGCTGTGACCGGCGTACCGCCTCCTTTTAAAGGGGGCGGTCCGTTCGGCGTCACAGCGACGTCACTAAGCGACCGCCCAATGAAAGCGGAGGGGCGGAGATGAGCGGGACATAACATCCCGCCCACCTCCTTCCTTCCGCATTGTGGCCGAAGGCAGGTAAGGAGATGATCCTCGTTCCTGCGGCGTCACATGTAGCGATGTGCACTGCCGCAGGAACGAGGAACAATTTCGCCCCTGCGACAGCAGCGATAATTGGGAGTGGACCCCCATGTCAACGAGGAGCGATTTTGGACATTTTTGCAATGATCAAAAATCGCTCCTAGGAGTCACACGCTACGACATCGCTACAGCGGCCGGATGTGCGTCACAAAATCCGTGACCCCAACGAGATCGCTGTAGCGAAATCGTAGCGTGTAAAGCCCGCTAAAGGTATATATTTCCCCGACTCCTGAGGCGGAATATATCTAATCCGCCCCTGATCTCACGGGTCGCCCCACAATGATCCTTGGCATAAACTCGTTGCCACCAATCGATTACGATAACTATTATGCCGAGCACACAGACGTGGAATTAAGGATCGAGATAACAGAACAGCCCAAGATTAAATTATATATGTTTTAATCGCCGTAAGGGCACACTAGAAACTACAATATATACAATGTGGAATTTACAGAATATATATATGTATATATTCATATATACATATATATAAGGGCAGAGGTCCGTGCTTTGTATTTCTTCTGGGGGTCACGTGCTTCATTCATGTAGTGGAGGATACCTGAAACGTCCCTGGCCCCACACAGTACCCCCCTGCATGGGCCAAACCCTCAACCCTAAGGTAATTGATACATCTGTATGCCTGTTTGTGACCGCGTCTTATTTGTAAATGTATTCTGACATATATATATATATATATATATATATATATATATATGTCAGAATACATTTACAAATAAGACGGAGGGTCAGGTACTTGTCCAGATGGTGCTGCAGGCAAGTCCGTTCAAAGGCCATCAGAAAAAAGTCCAAGTCTCCATCCTTCTCCAGCACTGGGAAGTCCTCAACACAGACCTTTGGAAGCTTGGTGTCTCGATGGTCACAGGTGGATGATGAGGGCTGGAGCTGAGCTAGCTGCAGCTGGTGGTCACACTCTGCCTGTCGCTCCGCACCCTCACACTCTGCCAGACGCCCATGCTCTGCCATGAGCATCTTGTAGGTGTTCTGGTCTCCAGTGGTAAGACTGGCCACAGCAGCTTGAATGAGGGCCTCTGAACCCCTCAGGCTGGAGGGATTGGCAGGTGGTGATCTGCGGCACGGTGCAGAGCCAAGTGATGAGTGACCCGCTGCAGAGCCTGGTGATTCACTGTCCACTGCAGAGTGGAGGACTGGCATCTGGCTCCTTGAGGACCCTTGGGTGGGCTCCTCCTCGCCGTGTCCATAATTGCCAGGCTGTGCACTATCCTCTGCAGAGTGTCTCTCTGGTGTCGGGCTCCTGGAGGACTCGTGAACAACCTCCTGGTCGCTGCACACACCATCCGCCACCTCTTCGGCTCTGGCCAAGTATTGGCCAGTTGCATAGCTACGCGGCCCCTGGTGCCCTCAGCCATTCTTGCAGACTTTGGTCACTGACACAGAACTGCCACCTGATGCCTCCACACACCTTACAGTATCTGCACTCTGACACTCTAGTGTTGAGCTGGTCTTAAGACTCCAGCAGCCACAGCTGCGACTGGCAGTCTTTAACGTGTCTGGGAGTATGGGTCTCACACTCACACACACTATTATCTCGATCCCACCGCTGCCACCAATATGTCATGAAAAGGGGGAAGGAAGTGGAAGTTACACACCCCCCCTTTTCCACCTCACAGAGCATGTGACTCGCTCTCTAGCACCCCTCTTATAGTCAGGCCAGTTATGGAATTGCCCGACAATAAGCAAGGAGGCCGCTATTCTACTATGCCGATGATTGAAGGGTTCCCGGTGAGAGTAAGGTATATATTCCCCCGACTCCTGTGGCGGAATATATCTAATCCGCCCCTGATATCACGGGTCACCCCACAATGATCCTTGGCATAAACTTGCTGCCACCAATCGATTACGATAACTATTACGCTGAGCACACAGACGTGGAATTCAGGATCGAGATAACAGAACAGCCCAAGATTAAATTATATAGGTTTTAATCACCGCAAGGGCACACTAGAAACTACAATATATACAATATGGAATTTACAGAATATATATATATATATATATATGTCAGAATACATTTACAAAATAAGACGCGGTCACAAACAGGCATGCAGATGTATCAATTACCTTAGGGTTGAGGGTTTGGCCCATGCAGAGGGGGGTACTGTGTGGGGCCAGGGACGTTTCAGGTATCCTCCACTACATGAATGAAGCACGTGACCCCCAGAAGAAATACAAAGCACGGACCTCTGCCCTTAGCTTTTATCTGTTCTGTCCTGGGCTCACACGGCCCCCCTCGTGACATCATCATGGCTGGGAATTCCCTCCCCCTGCTGTTAGCTGAGAATAACCTAACGTTATATTTCCCAGCATAACTCTGCCCCTGAACTTTTCACCCGGAAATTATGACCCTCGTTTTGATGGTCGTGAATTGATCTCTGTTTCAATAGGAAATATGAGGGTTCTGCGGGCTTCCTGTGGCCAGTTATTAATTATTGAGGGCTACGCACATCATACAGGTTAGACGAAATATGTGTTACGTGCGTCTGGCCCTCAGGAATATGAAAATGTGCCTGTCTTGTCTGTGGCGGCGATGTACCCCCCAATATCGAAACTCTACTGACAGTTCCGAATTGTCTGGAGGAGGCCTTTGAAGTTATAAACCTGGAGCTTCCCTCCCACCTCCTGTGTAGGACAATTCACTCCGCAGGGGGTGTGCTGGATCAAGGGCTGTCCTAATTGGATTTTGACACCTTGAGTTTTACCTTTGCTGGGTCTCCAAGCAGCAGGAAAAGGGAGGGGGGGTGACATCATGGAGTAGCTGACATGAATAATTGTCATAATTCTCATCGTCATCTAACATACTCCTCACAGAGGGTAAGATAACTGGTAATAGCATTGTCCATACAGATATGGTACTTTGCACTTTTTACAGTGTTTCCCCAAAAATAAGACAAGGCCTTATATTATTTTTTGCTCCGATAACTGTGCTAGGGATTATTTTGAGGAACTACTGCTATTCTCTATGTATTGCTAAGTTTACCCCTTTGTACTGCTAAGATTACCCCCAAAAGAAGGCAGACCCCTCCCATGTTAAGTTGGCAAGTGAATGAGCTCCTCTCATGTACAGGTCTGTGTTGCTGTCAGGTCTCTCTGTGTTCCATAGTGGTCGTTACCTTTGCGTTCCACAGTGGTCACTCCCCTGCGTTCCACAACGTTCACTCTTCCTGCATTCCAAAGCGGTCACTCCCTCTGCTGGTCAGGAAACAGTATCACTCGAGCAGTTAGTGATACTGAGAACTGATGTGTGTGTGTGAGTGGAACGGCGAGGGTCCTGACAGCAATGCAAATCTCTGTGCAAGAGCCCACTAGCCGTCAGCACTTGCCAGCTGTTGTTTTTCGGGGTCTGGTGAGTGCAATTTTTTTTTTGGGGGGCTCTCTTTTTTTTTTTTTGGGGCTATCTTCTCTCTTTTTGGGGTGATGCTTTCTTTAAAGTAGTGTCCTGCTTCTTTAACTTATTTTTAGCTGCCTGGACACTTCATTATTGAACCGCAACCAGGGCTTTTTTTTGGAGTAGGGCTTAGATTTTAAGCCTAACACAAAAAGACCGAAAATTCCTGCTAGGGCTTATTTTCAGGGTAGGTCTTTTATATGTAGAAAAAGTAATGGGATACTGTGTTCAGGCACACATTACATAGAGAAGGAAAGAAATGGAACTGCGTTCTGTCCACATATACAGGCAAAACAGAAGTGTTACTATGCGGAACCATAGGGCTTCTTTGCAATATTAGTAATAATGCCCTACTTCATCTGGAGAAGTGAGATAATGCTGTGCTCATATCTCATTATTTGAAACTTTTCAGGATAAGCACTTGAAGCATACATCAATTATTGCTAATGGCCCCCATTCACCATGCAGAGGCTGAAGAAAGTGACCTATTGGCTTCCATCAAGCTGCTGGTATTGGTATAACTTTTTTTTTTAACTGTATTGTAGGGCATTCTGAGGTATGTCTGGTATCATCTGAACAATGATGATACAGAGGGTGAAATAGAAAATTGATGACAAGTTCAATACCTAAGTAAATATATTTATAAATGTGCCATTGACCTGAAATTCTCACCAGATGTTGGTAAACCATCCTATCCATACAGGTAAGGAAATCAAACCATAAATGTTCATAAATTAAGTTATTTGTAATAATGAGAAATTACACAAAGAAAAAGTATTGAACAGATGAGGAAAGAGAGGTGCAAAAAGCAAACTATAGAAAGTCATGACCCCAGCTGACATCTATCAGTAATTAGAAAGCAATCCTGTCACTTAGTGAAAAATAATATCAGGTAGTTCAACTGATGACCTATAAAAAAGGTGTGGAATTTCCAAGGTGCCACACAAGAAACATCTTATGATGAGTGAAACCAGTGAGCTGTCTCAAGACCTCTGCAGTCTTATTGTTGCAAAACTTACTGATGGAATTAGTTATAGAATAATGTCTAAACTAGTCAAGGGTGATGTAGCTTTTTCTGTTCTGACTCAAAAGTCAGCTTAGTGAAGTCCTTTGAATTAGGCCTCTTTAGATCTAGTCAATATCGAGCGCTCAGAGAAAAGACCTGCATTCATGAAAGCATGATCAGTTTTCTGTTTATTTAGCCAATACACAGATAATTTATACCATTTACAGATCAATATGATATTGTAAAAAGGCTTTGAGTGGAAACTTACCAGTTGATCATATGACCTTTAAGTTTGAGAAATAAAAAAAAGTAGTCTTGCATATGAGATAAGAAAAATATTTCCAGACAATAATAATCCTTCAGCTTTCAGTTTTTTTTAAGGCTAAACAATGGCTATGAACTTACACCAGATGTACTAATGGAATAATAAAGTATTTAAAATCGACAAATACAGAAACAATTAACACTTCTATATCAAGGTCTAGTGAGTACTGATGAGGTCATAATCCAGAAGTAGCAAGAACACTATTTCACCATAAACTGACCATGACCAGGTGCTCCCCATAGACAGAGGGGTGAAAGGAATTATCAGAAGAGTTGTCCAATAGCCAAGGGCAATCTGTGGAGAACTACAAAAAGATCTGGAATCAGCAGGTACAATTGTTTCAAAGAAAACACATATGTTCGCTCACCAAGCAAGACTCAATTGCTGAACAACAAGCATGTTCAAGCGCATTTAAAGTTTGCTCAATAACATTTAGACAAACCTGTGAAAAAATGGGAGACTATAGTCTGGTTAGTTGAGACCAAAATTGAAGTCTTGGATGCTATCATACACACCATGTTTGGAGGCCAAAAAGCACTACATATCACCCCAAAAAACACCATACCAACAATGAAGTTTGGATATGGGAACATCATGGTGTGGAGCTCTCTTTCAGCATCATATGATTGAAGAAAGGACGAATAGACAAAATGTACAAATACATTGTTTGCAAAAATCTGCTGCCATCTACCAGGATGAGAAAGATAAAAACAAGGGTGATTATTTCAGCAAGGCAATAACCCCAAACACACAGCCAAAGAAACTCTCAGTTGGTTTCCGAGAAAGAAAATAAAGCTGCTAGAATGGGCTAGCCAATCATCTAAACTGAATCCATTAGAAAATTTATGGAAGGAACTAAAACTCGGAGTTTGTAAAAGGAGCCCAGGATTTGAAGAGTATTTATGAGGAAGAATGGAACAAAATCAAACCTGAGCAATACAGGAGATGTCTTTAAGTTGTTATCACCAACAAAAGGCTTTTGTACGAAGTGCTAAGTACATTTCAGCAAGATTATTCAATAATTTGTGTAATTTCTTAGTATTACACTTAATGTAATTTATAGTTTCATTTCTTTGCCTCTGTTGATTGGATGGCTTGGTATTGACATCCTGTGAGAAATTCATGTCAATAGCTTCTTTAGAAATACATTTACATTGAAAATTGGTGACGTGTTCAATACGTATTTTACCCGCTGTATATGCCACTTTATGGCTTTACAGTAGCATACCCTGAGGCTTTCTGTCTGAGGAATACATCCAAATTAGATTTCATATAAAAGGCTCAAACACGACGTGGAGAGCTCAAAGGGTTAACTACTTCTGTGCGTGGTACGTTCCCGGCCACTCGGCGAGGATAAAATTTATCCTGGTGATTTATAAAGAATTATTCATCATCCTCCTGAGAGCCGCAGGGTAGCAGCCACCGCCAATCCATCCCACTGACATAAAACACTCAGGCCCCGAACAGGAGAGAAGACATATTGGAGAATCTGAGAATTAATGACCAACAAGGGATGATCATCACGAATGGTTTGCAGGGATCGTGCGTTTTTCTTCCACCACCTTGTACCTTCTGCAGAGTCAGTCATATTTAACATCAAATGTATTTTTTTTTAAAAGTCTAAGTCCCTACAATTTTGAGTGAAGAAGAGCAGTGACAGCTGACAAATTATCAATTCTATAATGCTGTATAGACAAGATGGCGACTAGTCAGTAACACATCTGATATCAACATGTATCCCTGAATCATATGTCGGAAGGAAGGAAGCATCATGATCTGTGCAGGCTTTGGCAATCCAGATAATCTGCTTGCTACCAGTGAAAGAAAATAATTTTAGTTTATGTCTAGAGACTATTATTATTATTATTATTATTATTTATTATTATAGCGCCATTAATTCCATGGTGCTTTACAAGTGAAAAAGGGTATACATAATAACTAGTACAACAATCATTAACAGTACAAAACAGACTGGTACAGGAGGAAAGAGGACCCTGCCCACAAAGGCTCACAATCTACAGACTGAAAACCTTTCATGACCTTGTCCTTCTCACGCAGCCGATGGCATATGGTACTATTGCAGCAGAACAAATCTCTTTTCTTCCTTGGATTGTTGGCTGATTCATTTTGCCTGCACTGATACATTGTAAAATTAAGGTCACAACAGGAGAGATTTGTACTGCTGTGTTGAGCTCATAGAGGATCGTCTACACTAGGGATATCAAACACATGCCTCCCGAGGCTGCATTCTGCATCCCATAGCCACCAGCGCTCCAAAGACGATCCCAACCCAGTCCAAGGAGTCAGGGGTCCTCTGTGCACAGCTATACCTATACCAGTCACTGGCCAATGAGAGGCTGGCAGCTAATGACGGTGTGGCCGTCGCAGTAATCGCATGCCGTCATTGCCATATGCCGTCCCGGCTGTGTAGGTGAAGGAGACGCTGTTCGCCATGGGAGGGTGGACAAGTGAGAATTAATTTTTTTGTAATATGTATGTGAAAAGCAGCAGAATGAGGGACGTAAGTACAATATGGGGACCATTATTCCAGGAAGGGGGGTATTATTACAGGATGGCGAACATTACTACAAGATAGGGGCTGTTATTACATAATGGGGAACATTACTACAAGGTAGGGGGTATTACAGGAAGGGGGACATTGTTACAGGAAATGAAACATCACTTCAAGATAAGGGCTCTTATTCCAGGATGGGGGACATTATTACAGGATGGGGAACATTAGGTAAAGATGGGGGCTGTTATTACAGGATGGGGGACATTACTACAAGATGGGGGCTGTTATTGTAGGATGGGGACATTATTACAGGATGGGGAATATTACTACAAGATAGGGACTGTTATTACAGGATGGGAAATATTACTACAAGATAGGGACTTTTATTACGGAAAGAGAGACATTACTACAAGATGGGTAACATTACTACAAGATGGAGGTTGTTATTAAAGGGGGGACATTATTACAGGATGGGAGACATTACTACAAGGTGGGGGACATTACAGGATAGGAGCCATTACTACAAAGGGGGACATTATTACAGGCTGGGGGCCATTATTACATGATGATGGCCAAGAATGACCGTACAAATAACGAGGAGGATGTGTTTGTTTACATGTAAAATCATCCCAAAACCCATACTACGGATAATGATAATATATGTGAGGCTAGTCCCTATAGGTGGAGAAAAGTGGGGGGAAAATTAAAATACTGATAGGTATACTGTAAAGCAGGCTTTACACGCTACGATATCGTTAATGAATTATCGTCGGGGTCACGTTGTTTGTGACGCACATCCGGCGTCATTAACGAGATCGCAGCGTGTAACACTTAAGAGCGATCTTAAACGATCGCAAAAGAGGGCAAAATCGTTTGCCATGGAGAGGTTGTCCTGAAACAAAAATCAATTTCAGGATGTTAGCGATGTTGTTCCTCGTTCCTGCGGCAGCACACATCGCTACGTGTGACACCGCAGGAGCGAGGAACATCTCCTTACCTGCCTCCATCGGCAATGCGGAAGGAGGAGGTGGGCGGGATGTTTACGTCCCGCTCATCTCCGCCCCTCCGCTTTGATTGGCCGCCTGCCGTGTGACGTCGCTGTGATGCCGCACGACCCGCCCCCTTAGGAATGAGGCGGTTCGCCGGCCAGAGCGACGTCGCAGGACAGGTAAGTCCGTGTGACGGGGGTAAGCGAGGTTGTGCAACACGGGCAGCGATATGCACAACAGACGGGGGCGGGTACGATCGCTTGCGAACTCGCTAGCAAGATCGCAGCGTGTAAAGCCCGCTTAAGTCTCCGAATAGAATGGAAGAGGCAGAAAATATCCTAATAAATCAAATAGACGAGGCAGCGAATCAGGGAGAAATCATTATTATTAGGGAGTGGGACATAAACTACCCTGAAATAATGAGAGGAGCAGAAACCTGCAGGTCTAGCAAAGCAAACAGGTTTTTGACAACAATGAAAGACAATTACCTTTCTCAACTGGTTCAGGACTCAACAAGAAGGGGGGCCCTGCTAGACCTAACATTAACCAATAGGCTGGACGGCATATCAAATACACGGGTTGGTGGTCACTTGGGTAATAGTGATTACAAAATAATAAGTTTTCATGTATCCATTAATAGGATGTAAGGTACAGGAGCGAAAGACACTGTTTCAGGAAGGCAAATTTCAAACGTATAAGAGATTAACTTAATGCCAAAAATTGGGACAATGTCCTGAGAAATTAAAGTATACAAAGCAACTGGGATGCTTTTATAAGCATCCTGAATAGGACCTGTGCACAATATATACCCTATGGGAATAAACAAACCAGAATTAGGAAGAAACCACTATGGCTAAATAGAGCTGTAAGGGGCACACTAAATGATTAGAAGAAAGCATTTAGAGAATTAAAGCAAGAGAGTAATGAGTAGGCATTAATATAATTATAGAAAATGAAATAAATTCTGTAAAAAAAACAAATCAGTGCAGCAAAGATTGAGACAGAGACTCATTGCTAGAAAAAGTAAAAATAATTAAAAATTATTCTTCAACTACATAAATAGTAACAGAATAAAGGAAAGAAAAAAAGAAGAGAACAACGGGGCGCCAAATCTAAGTGTAGATGTATGGAAACACAGATTGTATGATCATACGAATTTTACACTCACCGTGCAGATTTCTTCTGTTTTCGCTAGTATGATCCGTGTAGTGGATCAACTCTCTTATTAATCCTCCAGTATGCAGCACGAATCCTCGGGAAAAACAATGAGAGTCCTGAACGGGTGCTCCCACGTGGGTAATGGAGTAAAGACAAAATCCCTTTCGGCGCTTCCGGAGGATAAATGGATTATCAGTGCAAGTTTGCAACAACTTCAAGAACAAGAGTTTATTAAGGGTTCAATAAAAAACGGACAATTACGGACAACGCGTTTCAGCTAACAAAAGCCTTCATCAGGTGTAGTTTACATTGCTGGTATTAAGAAAATCTAATTTATAGACTGATCTGTCTATGTGTATGATGTAGGCGGGTATGAGGAACATGGGTGTGTACTTCCAATTAGATTAGCACTCAACCTCGAAGAGGTAAATGGTGATTCTTGTGCTGAAATCCTTATATGGATCATGTGTAAGGGCAAGCAAATATTGCTGCTATGCATCAATGATACAATTTATGAATGAAAAAGAATAAAAATTCTAATTGTTAATAAGGAAAATTTTGGTGTTTAAAATATGCGGTGATATAAAACACATAATAAATTATTCAGATTAAAAACACAATTTTTTATTTTTTTTTTTTTTTCTCCCTCTCCTTTCTCTCTTTCCTTCATCTCTTCCTTCCCTTCTCTTTCCTCTCTCTCCCTTTCCCCATGTGACAGTGACCATGTAGTCTATGTGGTCAGCTGCGACTGTGGTCTTCAGTACGTTGGCCGCACCACACAAACGGTGCGGTCACGCATGAATGGCCACAGGCACAATGCGAAAAAAGGTTTTCTTAAACATAGTCTCTCCAGACACCTGTTAATCAAACATCAAAAAAATTTTGATATAAAAGTGACCCCTGTAGAAAGAATTGCAGAGGACGATAGTGACAGTTTTAAAAAATTAAATAGGAAGGAGTCCTATTGGATTTTTAAGCTGAAAACCTTATACCCAGATGGTTTGAACGATGTGATAGAGAATGTCTAAATGTATATGTATTTTTTTTTTTTTTTTTTTTTTTTTTTTTCTCTTTGTCTCTTATTTATAAATGCAATATATCTGGAAGTGATTTTTATATAAGTGCATGAATTTTAAACTATTCTCTAAAGGAAAAAGGAAGGAAAGGGAGAGAGCAAAAGGGGAAAGGGAGAGAGAGGAAAGAGAAGGGAAGGAAGAGATGAAGGAAAGAGAGAAAGGAGAGGGAGAGAAAAAAAAAAAAAAACGCGTTGTCCGTAATTGTCCGTTTTTTATTGAACCCTTAATAAACTCTTGTTCTTGAAGTTGTTGCAAACTTGCACTGATAATCCATTTATCCTCCGGAAGCGCCGAAAGGGATTTTGTCTTTACTACATAAATAGTAAGACACTGAAAAATAATAGTGTTCGTCCCCTCAAAGATAGTCAGGGAGAAAAGGTGTAAGGGGATGGAGGACAGGCCAATCTGCTAAACTCCTTCTCTCTCCTGTATTTATAAAGAAAATCTATGACAGATGACATGTTCAGGGATACCATAAACTCCCCATTACCTGTCACCTGCTTAACCCAGCAGGAAGTATGGCGCCACGTCAAAATCAATAAAGTAGACAAATACCCAGGCCTGGATGGCAGCCACCCCCAAATGCTTCAGGAATTAAATACGGGGATACACAGACCATTATTTTTAATATTCACAGATTCCATAATAACGGACTGTACCACAGGACTGGCACGTAGGAAATGTGGTACCAATATTCAAAAATAGGACAAACGCTGAGCCTGGGAATTACAAGCTGGCAAGTTTAATCCTTGAGGATTTCCTAATAGATGCTATCCTGGAGTATCTCAAGAAGAATAATCTCATGACTCAGTATCAACATGGGTTAATGATGTATCGGTCCTGTCAAACTAATCTGATCAGCTTGTATGAGGAGCTAATTTGTAGCCTGGAAAAGGGAAATGCAATGGATGTTGACTATATGGATTTTTCAAAGGCGTTTGATACAGTGCCACACACGATTGGTACATACAATGAGAATAATGGGAATAGGGGAAAATATGTATAAATGTATTAAGGACTAGCTCAGCGATAGGAAACAAAGGATGGTTATTAATGTAATACACTTGGACTGAGTCATGGTTAACAGTGGGGTACCACAGGGGTCAGTATTGGGACCTCTTCTTTTTAACATATTTATTAATGACCTTGTAGGTGGCATAGAGAGTAGAATTTCAATATTTGCAGATGATATTAATCTCTACAAGGTAATCAATTCAGAGGAGCATAATTTAATATTACAGAAGGATTTATGTAAGCTGGAGGCTTGGGTTGAGAAATGGTAATTGAAGTTTTATGTGGATAAATGTAAGATCATGCACTTGGGCAGAGGAAATAAAATTTATAATTATGTATTTAATCATAAAACACTGGGTAAAACTGTCACTGAAAAAGACTTGGATGTATGGGACTTTACTGACCAGTGTCAGTCAGCTGTTTCCAAGGCTAATGAGAATAAATGCTCATGACAAGAACATATTTTTACCCCCACAAGTCACTAGTGCAACCACACTTAGAAATACTGTGTACAATGTTGGTCTCCAGTGTATAAGGTCATAGCTGAACTAGAGTGGGTGCAGAGAGGAGCAACCAAGGTTATTAAGGGAGGGGTGGACTACAGTACCAAGATAGGTTATTAAATTTGGGGTTATTCAATTTGGAAAAACGAAGGCTTAGGGGCGATCTTATTGCAATGTACAAATATATGAGGGGACAATACAGAGACCTTTCTAATGATCTTTTTACATATAGGCCTGCAACGGAGACAAGTGGGCATCCAATAAATCTAGAGGAAAGAAGGTGTAATCCTAATCACATGTGCAGATACTTTTAGACTATGGAACTCTCTGCCATAATGTTGTAATGGTTGATTCATTAATAAAATTTAAGATTGACCTGGATGGCTTTCTTGAAAAATATGATATTACTGGTTATATGCACTAGATTCTGTGACTGGATGTTGAGCCAGGGAACTAGTCTGATTGCCGTATGTGGAGTCGGGAAGGAATTTTTCCTCTAACGTAGAGCTTACTATCTGCCACATGGTTTTTGCCTTCCTCTGGATCAACATGCTGGCTATAAGTTGAACTTGATGGACTTAAGTATACTTTCAACATTAAAAACCATAAAACTATTATTACAGGAAGGCAAGCATTATTACAAGACGTGGGCCAGAATTACTATATGGGACCAATTGTAAGACATTGTTATTATAGGGGACCAAATAGAAGAGAAAAAAATATTATATGCTAATATGCCCCCACGTTACTCAATGTGTTCCTGAGTGTGTCACTATGGCTAGGCTAGCATCACCATTGAAGCCTCCATCGCAGATTGTGTAATAGAGCAGATTGTGTATTTTGCATTTACAATATCTATGTTTAATGGAAATGCAGCATGATAGAGCTTCCTTATGAATGAAAGACAAAACTAACCATAATAGTTCCAGTCCCTGCAATTCACTGTCGCTATCCTATTCCTCTAATGGTATGCAATTATGTTGTCCCCCAAGTATCAGTGTGTCATTGTCCTGGGCCGAAAGTAGCAAAGTATAATTGTTCTGTACCCCAAGTGACTGCTCAGATGGTTTGTCTTTAGTTATAGTTTATCTTCTTATGTGATGATATGATGAAGTGTGTATAATTTATCAGTAATGTCGGCAGCTTGTGTTGTAAAATATTCATCACTTCGCTTTGTAGTACCAAGATCTGTAAATCACGTGTAGAGTGCACAGACGAAGCGTGCGGGAAGAAGGCTCCCTACGACTTCTCACGGCACAACAGACATCAGTAGTTACGGAAGACTTAGAACCCTGTTCACACAGCCATATTTAAGGTAAGTAT
This sequence comes from Anomaloglossus baeobatrachus, assembly GCF_048569485.1. NCBI lineage: Eukaryota > Metazoa > Chordata > Amphibia > Anura > Aromobatidae > Anomaloglossus > Anomaloglossus baeobatrachus. Next base: position 470,241,475 of record NC_134357.1, on the reverse strand, counting down.
GAAATTGCCAGTATAATGACCCAATAATAATCGATGGGCCACTAGCAATCTAGACAAGACGGTTTTACGGAACAGTATACTCGATGGAAAACAGCTCCTGTACCTACACAAAACATGGAAGAGCAAAGTTGTGAATGAATCCAAACACGTCCTCCTTTTGCAGATGTGACTGAGCGGTTTTTATTTTTTTATATATGGCTGTCTGAATTTTTTTTTTAAAAATGTAGTTAGTATAAGATTAAAATAGAAACATGGGGAGGAGGTGACATGCGATTTTAATAGAAACCTATGTGGGTGGGTGACATGCAATTTACAATTGTCAGAATCACTTCAGCAGTGTTGAAAGGTTGTGATTGAAATGTGACAATTGTATGTACTCGTGTAACATGACTCCTATATCATTTTATCACTGATGATATGATCTCCACAGAGTAATATCCTAACATTAGTTATGTCCCGGAAATAAGGAAAAAGTGGCGTTCGACTGAGCAAGTTGTATTGGGAGTGCCAGTATGTGACCCAAAACTGCGCCACATAAAACAAAGTAACAATCTCATGTTATAAAAGGAGCTGCTCTCAGGGTTTATTCATGGTCATGGGTCTAGTTACAGTCATTACCACGAGGTTTCCTTTTTTATAATAATATGGATCTGGTTGCCACAGGGTACTGCACCTCAATTAAGGTGAGTAGGTTAACCACCTGTCCCGTGGGGCACTACATTTGGCACTGCGGACACAATATCGTGCCCATTAAACCTACAGAACGGTATTAAAAATGGATAATTTGATGTTGAACCATTCATTTGCAAAAAAACAGTTGCCATTAACAATTCCACTTGAAAAAAAAGGGCTGTGTTTCGTGGACAGGACCCGTAAAAAGAGCGCAAAGGCGTGGGAGGAGCCCAGATAAGCGCGCAAAAAGAGAGTCCCGCTGCAGGAACTATGTCTGAGGAGGAGAATCAATCTGCTTCATCTGCTAAGGCTGTAGCACCAATAGTGGCTCCGGTGATACCGTTTTTGCCGTACCTGCCAGGAGCAGCCTGGCTACCCCAGTATTTAGGGGAGGCTTACACTATGACCGATTTCAAGGAGAGACTTTACAGTTTATTTCGGGTGTATCCAATGACGGAGGACCAAAAGACCAGCATCCTTAATGGCCAACTAACCGGGGAAGCTCGGCGTGAAGTTAGTCCTGGCCGGAGACCGTTAAGAGGGTGTTGAAAGATATCCTGACTAAACTCAAAGAAGCCTTCGACACTCCGCACAGCATCTGAGATAAAAATATACGATTTTATGGATGCAAGCAAAGGGTACAGGACTGTATCCGGGATTATGCTCTCAATCTTCAAGAAGCCATGAAATCTGTGCTGCAGGTGGAACTGGGAGAGATAGAGGATAAAAACCGCCTGTTAATCGACCAGTTTATTGAAGGACTGTAGTCTGATAATCATCGCACCCAGCTACGCATCTTGGCCATGAAACACTCTGACCTCAGCTTTGCAGAGTTTAAAGATCGGGCTATCCGGGTGCTGCGTGAACCGGCTCATAGCAAAACTGTATTTCAACAACTCGGGATGATACCAGCAACCCCAGTGGTGGGAGAGGCCAAAGAGCAAACCTTGGGTAAAGATTCCATCAATGAGTTGCGACTCCAGATCCTGGAACTGAGCAAGGGCATGACTATTCTGATCAAGGTAATGCAGACCAAGACAGGGACTCAGCAACCGGTGACCATTGAACTGGCTTCCAGTGCTGATGATCTCCCCTGGCGACGTGGGAAGAACTCACCGCCCCCACCAACTGACCATTATGATGCTGACGGGCATCCCATCTGCCGCCGATGCAGCAAGTCAGGACATTATGCCAGAGGATGTCCAGTAATCGTGCCAAACCAGGGGTCAGGACCAGCCCTCTGGAAACACCAGCAACCAAGCAATAATAATTGTTAATGTGTTTTATATGCAGAATGTCTTCTCATTGCTGATATATTCTGACTTAAAATGTTTTGATGACCTTTGACCGGTATTGTTGAAAATGTTTGAAATGTTTTGAAATTATTGCTGCCTCCCAAAAAGGGGAAGGATGTTTCCTTGTTAACCTGTTACATGCATATAAAAGAAAATTGCGGCATTAACTGTGTTGTGTTGCACCCCAGGAGTGCTGCCATTTGCCGTGGGGGAATGTGGCACCCCTGAGGCTCTGGTCGCCACAGGCTGTACCTCAATTAACGTGCGGTATTCATCTCAGGTAAGGGGGGGTTAATCACCAGTATTCCACATTCACACTCTACATACAGCTTAGGAGCCTGTGGAAAGCGACACCATCCCGGCTGCCAGAACACCTGCCCCGGTGAGGAATCCTGCTACTCCCTGGCCGCATACCACAGGTGGCCCCCCAGCTCCTCCTGTGCTGTATATATGCCCTCAGCATCTTCTGTGATGTATATATGCTCCCAGCATCTCCTGTGATGTATATGTGCTCCCAGCATCTCCTGTGATGTATATAAGCCCCCAGCATCTCCTGTGATGTGTTTGCCCAAGCATTATCAATGATGTCTATGCCCCAGCCTCTCCAGCGATGTCTATGTCCCACGCCTCTCCTGTGATGTTTATATACCCCCAGCCCCTCCTGTGATGTAGTTACCTCCAGCATCTCCTATGTGATGTATTTGATTTACCAATCTGTTGACTTCGCTCCAGACCGAGACAAACCTGAAAAAGCAGTTGTGAGAAGCAACATGATCAATATCGCCAAACATCACAGCTGCATCAAAGAGAAGCAACTACAACCACCACAGAAAGGGTGAGTTTATTAATTGTTTGACCCAATATATTAGGGTAATTTTCAACCTGATAATTTTTGCGGCCCCCAAAAGTTGGTAGAAAAGTCCAAATGGTCCCCAGCAGGAAAAAGGTTCCCCAGCCCTGCTTTAGGGGGAGGGAATTCTAGATGGTCTCCCATTTCAAGGTTCTTCAAATCCGTCAGACATTGATTTTATGTAGCAGTCTTTAGGTGGCATTAGAAACTTATCTTTCTGGAAGGGAAATAATTTGCACAAATTGTTTCCACAGAGTTTTGAACAGCCTGTGACACTCCCTATGACGGGCGGTGGTCTCTATAATGAGAAAAAGTACCCACCCAGAGTGTCACTAACTTGTGTTTGGTGGTTTGCACCATTAGAGGTGCACAGATGAAACCTCAGAATTTTGTTTGTATAGGAGTGTGAGTTTTGTACAATCAGAAGCTGTAGAATCAATGAGGAAGCCATGTGCTGTGGCAATATGCGTGTATGCATATAGACCCCCTACTTTCCTTAGGGTCTTATATGGTATTTATTTTTTGCACTAATACACTTTATTGCTTGATGTTGGATTTTGTTATTACTGGTTTTTATATATCAGCTTCTGCTTTGTTACACTACATAATTGGATTTTATGCTATGCGGTACTTATATTTTTTGCTTTGGCCAGGGGACCTTTGTGTACAGGAAGAAGGGTTAATTGTAGCAACTTATGGTGAGTTATGTGTAGCAGAAAATTGCTTTTCTTTTTAAGTGATTTTAAAGGGAACTGGTCTTGGTTTTTTTTTTATATTAAACCGCCCCCAATGTGTTTTAAATGATGCAATGTGCATCACTAACATGGTTTAAAAAAAAAATAAAGTCTACATATTTATCTTTAAAAAAAGACTTAATATGCTTAAGTGAATTCAGTAAATACGTTAGGTTTCATTCACTTTTTCTGGGATCAATCACTGTCACTCAAGTTCAGGTACGATTCTTTTTTTAACTTATTCATGCCCCCAGTTTGTAATTGATTACACCACAGGTCCTTCAACATCACTTCTCTGCTGAACTTTGCCCATTGGGTGGCACGGTGGCTCAGTGGTTAGCACTGCAGTCTTGCAGCGCTGGGGTCCTGGGTTCGAATCCCATCAAGGACAACATCAGCAAGGAGTTTGTATGTTCTCCCCGTGTTTGCGTGGGTTTCCGGTTTCCTCCCACACTCCAAAAACATACAGATAGGAAAGTTAGATTGTGAACCCCAATGGGGACAGTGTTTGTTATAAAAATAAAGATTTATTTTTTATTTGTATTATGGTCACATGATCGTGACATCAAGGCAGGTTTTGCAAAACCACTTCTCCAATGCTGAGCTTCGGAGCTCAACATTGTACACGTGGTGGTGAAGGACCTGTTCTGATGTCATGATCTTATGACCATAATGTGCGGAGCTCAGCAGAGAAGTGATGTTGAAGGACCTGTGGTTCAATCAATTACAAAGCTGGGGGTGTGACAAAGTAAAAAAAAAAAAAAAGACTCGTGCCTGAACTTGAGTGACAGTGACTGATGCCAGCAAAAATGTCACCCCTAGGACTGAAACCAAAAGGTATTTACTGCATTCATCTAAGCATATAAAGTCTTTTTTTTTTTTTTTTTTTTAAGTTAAATACATGGAATTAAAAAAAAAAAACAAAAAACCCATGTTAGTGATGCACATTGCATCATTGAAAACACATTGGGGGTGGTCTAATATAAAAAAAAAACGAGAAGACAGGTTCCCTTTAACTATGTATTTTGCATTGAAGCTTTAATTAAATTGTATTTTCCCTTTTGTTGATGTGCCCTGTTATTCATGTTGCTCTTGTTTTTTCTTCTAGTATATTTGTTTTGCTATCTGAACAAGTAGCACATAGAGATTATTTGTAGGTTGCGCCTGTCGATTTGCTATGTGTAGGAGCTGTGGACATAAAATGCTGCCATCATTATAAATGAACAGCTTCATACATTATAGCACATTTATCAAAAGTGACATAAGGAGTAGATTCAATCTTGCGCACAATAGACATGTCTGAACGCTCAAGTCTGTTATAGCTACTTGTGGACGTTTGAGCTCACTTGTATTTTCTGTTATGTTCTGTGCTGTCAGCGCTTTGGTCAGGCACCTGATTATTTGGTGTCTGTAAGCCTTTGCATTCAGGAGGAGGCCATGCACATCTTTGTGATGGAAAGGACATCAATCTTGTATTCCAGTCATCTTCATAGATATCAGCTCTAATAGTCTGGAAAGTTCAAGTGGCATCTTCAGATCACAGCTCTTCTATGTTATTGCAATTTTCCAGCACTTGCTGTCCACAGAGGATGCATCCATGTAGTGCTTAAAATTCAATGGCGTCATATGCAGCTGCATTACTCGTGTATAACTCTGCTGCTGTGAACTTTGCCTGTAGCATGTTGACATTAATGCATTCATATATGTGGAAAATAAAGATTTTCAATAGGACAGTCACTGAATGTGGAAAAACCCACAAATCAGAAACCCCCCTACACAGGGGTACTGTGCCCCCAGCAAATTGGCCTAAGACCTGAAGCTCAGGGTTTAACAGCTTGTACATGCAATCAGAGGGCAGGTCACTGGGATAATTCATTATGGGGAGATAAGGTATGCAACACCAGTGACTATGTAAGGGGAATACATGGAATAGCAGAAACTGCTGTGTGAATACTGACTTGAAAAATCCAATAGCTACATGTAAGAGTGAAATGTGAAAAATGGAACACTCTTACATGTAGCTATTGGATTTTTCAAGTCAGTATTCACACAGCAGTTTCTGCTATTTCATGTATTCCCCTTACATAGTCACTGGTGTTGCATACCTTATCTCCCCATAGTGATGTTTTTTTAGGTTTTTGCACCCAGTTCAGACTTAGAATGGTGTTCCAAACGTTATTCCTTACTGGGATAATTCATGACGATTGTATGGCTTGGCCAGCGGGATCCATTCATTGCATTGGCCTCATATCCTCTGTTTGAGAAGGCACCTCATGTCCCGGCTGCACGTGGGAGGATTAGTAATTAGAGCAGAGCTGAACATGCTGTAATGCAAAGACAGAGTTTGTAGTAATAAATGCAGCATTATCCTCAGAATAATAAATAGATCTTCATCTAAGGGTGTGACGTGGGAAAAACTCCCATCACCAGGTCAATGGCGTCTCTAGAAAAAATGTATTTTAAATGGCAGACATCACTAAGAGGGAGAATCTGTCAAACACAGCAATAATTGCTAGTACTAGAAAAATACATTGATGAACCAGAAAATAAAAGCTACCAACATATTATTGTGCCGGTCGCCCACAATAACAGCTTTCACCTGCTGATGTACTCCAGAATACCTGTACAGGTGTCCTGGGCTATCTAGCAACAAGACATTATGAGCAGATTATTAAAAGGCAACCTGTCATTTAAAAAATAGTATCTGATCTGCAAGCGTGATGTTATAGAGCAGGAGGAGCTCATCAGATATACATTTTTGTTGGAAACATTTCAGTAAAACATGCTTTTTATACATTAAAGTTCCTGGTGTTTGTATGTAAGAGTCCAGTGGACGGTCCTACTCTATGTCTTTATTGTATATCTGTGCATGCAGAGATAGCTGTCAATCACTGAGTCGGACCACTGATGAATACAAACACAATCTTCCATCATCAAACATATGTATGTAAAACAGCCAAGTAATTAGTATAATCAAAAGTTTGGTGACCGTTAAAAAATAACTTTTAATGACCAATAATTAAAAAGATTAAACCACACAACATATACGGTTGTAAAACCAACCTAAAAATAAGATTGGAGCAGGTGTCAAGCTCCCACTATTACCAAAGAGGACAAAAACGGTGAGAGAGTCCCTCACCGTGTATGAAAATATTGGAAGTGACAAGAATTGGACAGTTTTCACGTCAATGTGTACACCAAGATATATTTCACATTAACCTACAGTGTTCAGAATATTACCAAAACCATTGGTTAAACATCACTGCGGTAAATACAGCAAAAAGGTGTTGTCCAATAGAGGAGGGGGCAGAAACAAGAGCTTCACAGTACCCCTCAAATGGAAACAATCTGACCTTATACGTTCTAAAGTGGGCTTTACACGCTGCAACATCGCTAGCCGATGCTAGCGATGTCGAGCGTGATAGCACCCGCCCCCGACCGATATGTGGTGATCGCTGCCGTAGCGAACATTATCGCTACGGCAGCGTCACATGCACATACCTGCTCTGTGATGTTGCTGTGACCGGCAAACCGCCTCCTTTCTGAGGGGGCGGTTCGTTCAGCGTCACAGCAGCGTCACTGAACCGCCGCCCAATAGAAGCAGAGGGGCGGAGATGAACAGCCGGAATATGCCGCCCACCAACTTCCTTCCTTTTCCGGTGGACAGAGGTAAGGAGATGTTTGTCATTCCAGCGGCGTCACACATAGCAATGTGTGCTGCCGCAGGAACGACAAACAATATCGTTACTACAGCAGCAACGATAATTGGGAATAGGGGAGCATGTCACCGATGAGCGATTTTGAACATTTTTGCGACGATTCAAAATCGCTCATAGGTGTCACACACAACGACATCGCTAAAGTGGCCGGATGTGCGTCACAAATTCCGTGACCCCAACGAGATCGCTTTAGCAATCTCGTAGCGTGTAAAGCCACCTTTAGACCTCATCAAACATACAATTCTGCTCAGCTTCTTCTTCTCTGTCTCATGCGATCTACAGATCGGAGAGTTAGGGTCAGAGGGGCATTCACTTTCCGCAAATGACAGTCCCGCACCAGGGCCTGGGGTGACTTGTTACCAAGCAGCGGTTCTGCTCCTGGGGCGCCACGGTGGTGTGGCCCAGCTCAGTGACCCCGACAGTGTCGTTTAGGGAATATGAAGGGGATGATGACAGTTTATTCGTGACGCCACCTGTGGTATGTGGCCTAGGGACCAGTCCCCGTGTTGCAACCAAGTCTTTCCACCTGTAGATTATATGTGGAACAAGGCCACGGAAGGTTAAACTCCTGTGGTCTCTAGGACCCCTTCTGTCTGTGCCCAGGCCGATCAGTACCAGCTCCAGGCCTCGGGTCTTATATCCTCCACTCCTCCTTTCCTTTTTTCTCCATACTCCACCACTGACTGAATGAATCTGTCATAACTCATAAGGCTTCACCCCCCGGCCTGGCTTCAGGTATAACATGCCCTTGCCATGTCTGATGAGGTGTTACTAAGTGAGGGTATTATGCTTTGCATGAACCGGTTGTGCCCTCCTCCTTACCCAGGATGGAATACCACACCTCAGGCTGAGGTGCAGTACCTCTGTGGCGACTGAAGCCTCAGGGGCACCACACAAACATCAATAAACCTGCTGTCCATGACTCCGTCACTGGTTAATTATTGTACTTTGATCACTTGTTGGTAGGTTATAACCGCTATATACCACTAAAATCCGACAAGACCAGTCATTTTGAAGATATCCAGTAGTGTAACCATCACACTTTGGAACTTGTAAGGGTACGTGCTCACAATCAGGAGCCGCTGCGTACTGGACGTGGCGGGTCCTGGCCACTAGTCTCCTCCGCAGGAGACCACAGCGGCCTGTGCCAACAATTAGGATTTGGGGAGCTGCAGTCTCTTTCCTGTGTTCTCCTTATGGAGGATGTGTTCTCCCTACGGAGGCTGCACACGCACAGTGGGCAGGAGATTTCTATAAATCCCATCTATTGTGCTTGTATTGTACAATGCCACGTTTTGGACGCAGCAAATAACACTCTGCATCCAAAATGCTGCCAACACTGATCGTGGGCATGTTACCTAAAGCTGTGCACACTCTGCATTTTTTTATGTGTTTTTTCTTGCAGATTTTAATCAATCTGCAAGGGATAACACATCCCAGCAAAGTCTATGAGAATCCTGAAGAGCACATGTTGCAGATTTTTTTCTTGCATATTTTGGTGCAGAAAAAAACTGCACTAAACAATTGACATGTCAATTGTTTCTGCATTTTTCCTATCACAATGGATAAAAAAAGCATTAAAAAAGCATAGAAAAAAAGAATCAAAAACGCAAAACCACGGCGAAAAATGTGCATTTTTTTCCTGCCAAGAGATTTAGTTTTTGGTGCAGAAAATCTGCACCTAAATCTGCAATGTGGGAACATTCCCATAAAGGAGCTCAGAGCATAACGCTTTACTAGTTTCTTGCTTCAAACATCAATTTCACTAACAGTCTGTTGCTGCATAGTAAACTCCACCCTATGATAGCTGTTATTGTCATGAGATAATTCATGTCTTCACTTCACCTATTTTAAAGAATAACCATTTTTTTCCCTTTTTAACGCTGGAAATGTAATTTGTAGAACCATTATAATAAGGTTAATTACACTATTATACTGGCTTCATGCAGAAACAGATGCTGGATTGTGCTGTAACAACTGCTCAGATCCGTACACCATATCTTGTGTGCGGATCTACCAACTTTGAGTACTGTATTGGAGAAGCAGTCTTAATGGTGTGCGGCTCTGCCTCTTATATTGCAGTGAACTGATAAAAGGAGCTGGGTCTGCACAGCGCTCATACCGGGTTTGTAAGAAAAAAAATAAAAACAAATCTTCAAGACCAAAATAATTGCAATCACTGGTCAACGCAATTTTTCTGGCAAAAGGTTTTAAAACATATTTTAAGTCAATTTTGCCTGCCGATTACGAATATGAACTCAGTTTTTGGCTATCACATCAGGATTTAGAGATATTTTCAATTTTTGATGAAAATTACTCATATTGAATGTTTTATGATAAAAACACATGATTTTAGGTACTACATTTTGTATATTTTTAATCAAGGAATAACAAAGATTACAAAGTCTATGTACAGCAAATCAAAAATACTTAAAGAATTAAAATATAAAAACGCATATATATGGCTCACAGAGGAATGGCAAATGGCAGTTATTTGAATTTCTTTTCTTGGCTGATCTGTGATGTCAGCTTCTGGGTTGTCTCTCATCAAGCTCCAGCAATAGTCAGCCATCATATGTGAGTCCCACCGGCCTTGATACCGTTTCTTCCATTGTTTTAATGTCCTGATGAAAACGCCCCCCTTGTTCCTTGCTCACATCCCCAAGGTTCTCTGGAAAAAAGTCCAAATGGCTGTGTAAATAGTGAATCTTGATACTCATTCTACATCCAAGATTTCGCACTCATTAGTAGCTCTTCCACAATCTCTTCATAGTTGTCGGCTTTCTCATTCCCTAAAAAATTCTGCACCACATTACAAAATGCATTCCAAGCTCTCCTGTCTCATTCATTGATGTTATAAAATTTGGGTCTCTCATAAGTGTTCTTATTTGAGGTCCATCAAATATTCCAGCCTTTTTCTTCTCTTCACTAAGACCAGGAAAAGTTGAACATATATAGTTAAAGTATTCTCCACTGTGATTGAGAGCTTTGATGAACTGCTTCATCAATCCAAGTTTTATGTGCAAGGGAGGAAAGAATGTTCTTCCTATCCACTAGAGCAGGGTTCCCCAACTCCAGCCATCAAGGCCCACCAACAGTGCATGGTTTCAGGATTTCCTTAGCATTGCACTGCTGTTGGAACCAGCACCTGGGCAGGTAATTACATTAACACCTGTGCAATACTAAGGAAATCCCAAAAACCTGCACTGTTGGTGGGCCTTGAGGACTGGAGTTGGGGACCTCTGCACTAGAGGATCAATGATGACATTCTTATCGCCAGATACCAATCTCTGTCGCTGAGGCCATTCAGTTTTCACCCAATGCTCTGCTGTAGTGCTACTGTCCCAGTAGCACAGAAAACAAGGGTGATTTGTGTACCCTCCTAGCAGACCCAAAAGAAAGTTAACCAATTTCAAATCAACACAAATTAACCACCCATGAACATTATATTGTAACCTCTCTAGAACAATCTTGATGTTTTTATATTGTTAAGTTTTACAGTACAGAGCCATACTTATTTCCATTGTGTAACAGTTCCAAAAGAAGTTTAAAATGTGTTCTATCAATAAAAAGCCTCCAATCCCTTGAATCATATTCTGAAGTCCCATAAAGAGAAGTAGCCCTTCAACATCAGTACAATAGACAAGCTGGCCAATTGAATGGAAGTACTTACAAAGTTCTGCTTCCGTTATGATAAAATGAGACACTTATTCCGGTTTTAACATTCGATTCTCTTGTAGTCTTGAAGCCAATAGTTCAGCAGACTCTTTTGGTAGATAAAGATCTCTAACCAGATCATTCAAAGCAGACTGAGTAAACAGAATTGGTTTGTCACAATCTTCATCACATGGCTGAAAAAATATCTGGACTGTCTTCTTCATCAGTATAACAATGTGAGGAGAGATCTGTGTCAACGTTTTCTGGAAGCGCAGTATATTTTGGAACAGGTATGTTTTCACTATGCGCAACTGGTCGAATAGCTGAAGGGATACTCTGGTATTGCAGATATTGCTTGTTTTTCTTATTGAAACCTTTTACATCAACAAGGCATAAATAGCAGTCTTCTAAATGATTGCTAGATTCTCTCCAAACCATAGGAACTCCAAACTGAAGTTTAGCATTCTTTCCTTGAGACAATGGTCTCAAGCTCTCAATACAGGTTTTGCACACTTTGTGAGGAGCCCAATGCTGGTCTTGGACTCCAAGTTTTACTTTGAAGTACGCAAAATACACCCTCTTAAAGTCAGTAATGTTGCGCCTCTGAGTCTTCACAGTAAGGTTTCCACAGATGTAACAAAAAATATTTGGATCATTTGAGTACTGTCTTCTGCGAGATGTAGAGGCCATTGTTAGATTAGCAAAACATCCTGCAGAGAAATACAAGATAAAAGTTGTTAGCTACCTGAGTTGTTCATTAAATTTCTGTCCCTCCCCCCCCACACCTTAGGTATTGATTCACAAACAAAAAACAGAAAAACAGCAGGATAAAAACAATAAATATCAAAATTCATTGAAAATTTTCAATAAATAAAACAATACTTGCACACGACTGTTGTGCAAGTTGAAAACTGTTTGTTTTCTTTGAACATGCATAATTCCCATTTGTTATGATAAGAAAGCAAAAGATATTCTCACATTTATTGGGAGATTAAATGAAAACGAAATTTAGCTTAGTGAACCGTATAAACTGGCACTTTTGATACACTACTTATATTTTTCATGGAATTAATTAAAATGGGCTATATACCTATAGCGCAAAAACATGATGTGATAGAGAAATTGTAAGATCAGATTTGAATTCAGCACCCTCAAACTAGTCTAAAATGGTTCTTAAAGTCCATGCCAGAAATGTATTTTTTAATTTTTATGTAGACCAGTGAATAAAATTTAACTTATATTTAATATAGGTTAAACACCTACATGTTTCCAACACAAAAGACAAACACAGATTGGAGAGTGAGCCAACGGGGAAACCAACCACGATAAAGGTGAGTAAGCCAAAAGGGAAACCCACCATGATAAAGATGAGTGAGCCAACAGAGAAACTCACCATGATAAAGATCATTGGGCCAACAGGGAAACCCACCAGGATAAAGATGAGTGAGCCGACATGGAATCCTCCCATGATAAAATGAGTGAGCCAACAGGGAAACCCTCCATGATAAAGATGAGTGAGCCAACAGGGAATCCTCCCATGATAAAATGAGTGAGTCAACAGGGAAACTCACCATGATAAAGATGAGTGAGCCAACAGGGAAACCCCCCATGATAAAGATGAGTGAGCCAACAGGGAATTCTCCCATGATAAAATTGAGTGAGCCAACAAGGAATCTTCCCATGATAAAGATGAGTGAGCCAACAGGGAATCTTCCCATGATAAAGATGAGTGAGCCAACAGGGAAACCAGCCAGGATAAAGATGAGTGAGCCAATAGGGAAACCCCTTCATGATAAAGATGAGTGAGCCAACAGGGAATTCTCCCATGATAAAATTGAGTGAGCAAACAGAGAATCCTCCCATGATAAAGATGAGTGAGCCAACAGGGAAACCCCCCCATGATAAAGATGAGTGAGCCAACAGGGAATTCTCCCATGATAAAATTGAGTGAGCCAACAAGGAATCTTCCCATGATAAAGATGAGTGAGCCAACAGGGAATCTTCCCATGATAAAGATGAATGAGCCAACAGGGAATCCTCCCATGATAAAATTGAGAAAGCCAACAGGGAATCCTCCCATGATAACGATGAGTGAGCCAACAGGGAATCCTTCCATGATAAAGATAAGTGAGCCGACCGATTAACCCCCCATGATAAAAGATGAGTGAACCAACAAGGAATCCTCCCATCATAAAGATGAGTGAGCCAACAGAGAATCCTCCCATGATAAAATTGAGAAAGCCAACAGGGAATCCCCTGCACTCAGCACTGATGCTTACCGTCGAAGAGGATCTGCGATCTGCAATGGAGCCTGGGTTGTGGCTAGATCCCAGTGGATAGCAGGACCTTCCTAATGGGCGTGATCGGCTTATGTTTCCTCCTGTCCACTATATGGTACAAGGGGGGAGTTTCTTCCTGGTATCAGCTATGTTGGCCCCACCCCTTCTGATCACATGGGAATGATGTCAGCACAGGTCCTTTAGCCCACTGGAATTTAGACTCTACAATGGAGCCTGTGGGCCAGATTGGAGACAAGCCGAGGGAAGGTAAGAACTCCTTTAATATGTGTATGTATGTCTGTGTACAGGGTCGGACTAGGGTGCGTGTCTGGGTATGCACATATGACATTATGTGCCCAAGTGTCTGTCCATTAGTGCTTGTCTATGAGTGGGCTTGACTGTGGTCTTTGTGCATGTATGTGTCTGTGTATTAGTGCTTTTCTATGATTAGGCCTGACTGTGCCCTGTGTGTGTGCGCATGTATGACATGTATGTGCCTGTGTCTGTGTATTAGTGCTTGTCTATGAGTGGGCCTGACTGTGCTCTGTGTGCCTGTATGACATTTATGTGTCTGTGTATTAGTGCTTGTCTATTAGTGGGCCTGACTGTGGTATGTGTGCATGTATGACAAAAACCAAAACGTGATGAACAGCTGAAAATACCTAAGCCATAATAAAAGACCTGCTTCATTCTGGTGAATAACCAGGTGGAGGGAAAGAAAAAAGCGCCAGCATATGTATATATAGAGCACACCACTAATAAATGGCAATGAAAAAACTTTATTAAACACCACACGTTACAAGTATATAAATAAAACCATTTAAAACCACGGGGTATGAAACCCCCAATAAGACCATCAGTCACCCAGCCACAATACAAACAATGTGAAAAACTGGAACCCCAGTAAAGTTAATAATGCCGCACAATAAAATAAACAATGCAAATATAAAGGCATCAATAGTGTGCAAGGCACGTACAAATAATCATGACTACACAATCAGGTCTGTTACACCAAAAATCTACATGATATGGAACATTAACATAACCAAGGGTCACAGAGGATGAAATGCCCTATGGTACCTCAAGGTGTATATGGAGACCAGCAAAATGAGAAAGTCCACAGATAACAATGGCTAGAGGCTAACCCCACACAATTGTTTATTGTGCAGCATTATTGACTTTATTGGGGTTCTAGTTTTTCACATTGTTTATATTGTGGCAGGGTGACTGATGGTCTTATTGAGGGTTTCATACACCGTCATTTTAAATGGTTTTATTTGTATACTTGTAACATGTGTGGTGTTTAATAAAGTTTTTTCATTGTCATTTATTAGTAGTGTGCTCTATATATACAGCTCTGGCAAAAATTAACAGACCACTGCAAAATGTTCAGTTTTTCGGATTTTTCTATTTATATTTTTGAGTAAAATGTAAAATTGTTCTTTTATTCTAAAGAACTACTAACAACAGCTCCAAATTTGGTTTTGATTCATTATTGTAGTATTATTCGGTCACTATGTGGTCTGGTCATGGGGTGTTGGTATTTAACTCTTGTATGTGGTTGTTTTCGGTCACTATGTGGTGGTAATATGTGGTCCGGTCATGCAATGGTGGTATTTCTCCCTTGTATGTGGTATTATTCAGTCACTATGTGGTCTGGTCACAGTGTGGCGGTATTTCTTCCTTGTATGTGGTTCTATTCGGTCACTATGTGGTGGTAATATGTTGTCTGGTCATGGAGTGATGGTATTTCTCCCTTGTATGTGGTATTATTCGGTCACTATGTGGTCTGGTCAAAGTATGGCTCTATTTCTCTCTTATATGTGGTTGTATTCGGTCACTATGTGGTGGTAATATGTTGTCTGGACATGGAGTGGTGTTATTTCTCCCATGTATGAGGTTGTATTTGGTCACTATGTGGTGGCAATGCGTGGTCTGGTCACGGGGGGGGGGGGGCGGTATTTTTCCCTTGTATATGGTGGTATTTGTTTTGGTACAGTGGATTGTGTTGTGTATGGAGGTCACATTTTCTCTCTATCAATAAGGGAAGATTATATGAGCAGCTGCATTCACCTGCGGAGACTTGTGGACCTGCAGGTCAGAACTAATTGCATCCAAGACACAGTGAGTCCTGATCGTGGGCACGTACCCTAAAGGACATAACGGCTAACGGGTATTTGCATATTGCTGAAGGGTGGGCATCTAGAGTCAATTTTCCTGCTGGGGACCAGAGTTCAACTGTCTTCCACCATTTATACTTTGTCACTAAATTATCACCAACAATGTTGTGTGTACTGAGGAAATCATATAGCCACTTTTTTAAAGCTGTTATAGTGTTTGCCATTACTACCTCTTGTGGTAGGGCATTCCACAGTCTGACTGCTCTAACTGCAAAGAACCCTTTCCTATTTAGCTGCTTTCTTTCACCTGTAATGAGTACCCCCTGTGGGAGACAACAGAAAACCCCTCCATGATAAAGGTGAGTGCACCAACAGAGAAACCACCACATGATAAAGATGAGTGAGCCACCAAAGAAACCCCCCACATGATAAAGATAACTGAGCCAACAGGGGAAACCTCCAAGTTACAAGGTATGGGTGAGTTTACACAGACCGACTTGCAGCATGATATGACCACCGATCGATAAACTTTTACCAATCGGTGGTTGTTTGAATGCCTGTTTACATAGACGGAACAAAGTAAATGATATGCACTAAGCAATCTATACTAGATCTATACTACAATTTGAAACGTACAAGGACCACAGAAGAATCGCATAGCAACAACTCAGTGATCATAATAACCAGAGAATAGAGTCTTTGAATTTGCTGAAAAACAGAGAAACCCAAACAAGCAGTGATTGAATGTTTCAAACAGTTATTAAATAAGTGCTGTAGGGTATAACAATAAATACGTTATATATAGGACCTGGGGAAAGGATGTGCTGAAGAGGAAAGAAACCCCACGTGTCCTGGAAGAGTAAAGAGGGAGTTAAAGAACTCATCAAGGGTGATCATACAAGACCTATAGGCAAGATGCCCAGAGTACAAGGAGAAACCTACATCAATTTAGTACAGAGGCACTCATAGGATGCAAAATATGCTTCCATGTGTGGCACAGCGGTGACGTCACTACTGTGCTGATATGTCCAGAGCAAAGACAGCGGACGAACGTGCAGGAGCGGCGGGGACCGAGGACGGGTGAGTATGCACTCCCTACATGTGTTTGTGTTCCCTATTGGGGGGGGGGTCGGTGCAGAGCCCGATGTGTGTATGCGGTGCAGAGCCCGATGTGTGTATGCGGTGCAGAGCCCGATGTGGTGGGGGCGGTGCAGAGCCCGATGTGGTGGGGGCGGTGCAGAGCCCGATGTGTGTATGCGGTGCAGAGCCCGATGTGTGTATGCGGTGCAGAGCCCGATGTGTGTATGCGGTGCAGAGCCCGATGTGTGTATGCGGTGCAGAGCCCGATGTGTGTATGCGGTGCAGAGCCCGATGTGTGTATGCGGTGCAGAGCCCGATGTGTGTATGCGGTGCAGAGCCCGATGTGTGTATGCGGTGCAGAGCCCGATGTGTGTATGCGGTGCAGAGCCCGATGTGTGTATGCGGTGCAGAGCCCGATGTGTGTATGCGGTGCAGAGCCCGATGTGTGTATGCGGTGCAGAGCCCGATGTGTGTATGCGGTGCAGAGCCCGATGTGTGTATGCGGTGCAGAGCCCGATGTGTGTATGCGGTGCAGAGCCCGATGTGTGTATGCGGTGCAGAGCCCGATGTGTGTATGCGGTGCAGAGCCCGATGTGTGTATGCGGTGCAGAGCCCGATGTGTGTATGCGGTGCAGAGCCCGATGTGTGTATGCGGTGCAGAGCCCGATGTGTGTATGCGGTGCAGAGCCTGATGTGTGTATGCGGTGCAGAGCCTGATGTGGGGCAGTTATTTGCAATGCTGTAGGTCAGTGCTGGGCAGAATATACTGACAGGGACTGTGTGTGCAGGGGGCGGGCAGGGGGCGAGGCTGGACACTGGGAGGGGCTGGACACTGAGGCCGGGCGGTGCCAGCTCTGACTGGGAGGTTTTGCACAGGAAGTGGTCAGTTTGCTGGAACTGAATGTAAACAAGGAGCTGCAGAGAATAAAAGGGATAATTCAAGAGGAACAAAAGTTAGAAAACAAAAAAATAACAATGTACGGGTGTTTTATATGACAATACAGCACAGATTAGCTTAAACTCAAAAATTTTTGTTATGTCGGACAACCCCTTTAAATGAGAAAACAGGGAAGCCCCTATGATAAAGGTAAATGGCACAGATGCAAACATAGAATACAACAAAAGTGTTTCACTCGAAGCTGATGAAGCATTGGTGAAATGTGTGTTCGGT
Organism: Anomaloglossus baeobatrachus; assembly: GCF_048569485.1. Lineage (NCBI taxonomy): Eukaryota > Metazoa > Chordata > Amphibia > Anura > Aromobatidae > Anomaloglossus > Anomaloglossus baeobatrachus. The sequence goes on along the minus strand of NC_134357.1, from coordinate 470,223,898 downwards.
GGGACAGCCACAATACTCTGCTACTTTTGTGTGTATCTCTTTTACCTCCTCTTTCAGTGAATTCTGTTTTTTTGGAATTCTACAATCCAAATAGTCCATCTTGTGTACCTATTTTTTTTATTAGTTCATCATTCTGCTTCGCTGTACACATTACATGTTTTTTTCTTTACCTTTTATGCTTATTTTAAGTGTGTAACTTATCTTTATCAATCTGTCTTTATGTGCTAATACATTTGTTTTAACATATACATACATACATATATACACACATATTATATATATATATATATATATATATATATATATATATATATATATATATATATATATATATATATTTGCCTTATTTTGTCTGGCTGTCTTGTCTTGCTCCAAAATGACGTCATTACAGTGACAACACTGGCCGCTCGGCTCAGCCCGGCCTCGCCCCTCGCATGAATTGGCCGCTCAGCTCGGCCCCGCCCCCCGCACGCGTTGGCCGCTTGGCCCCGCACACGTTGGCCGCTTGGCCCCGCCCCCCGCACACCTTGGCCACTCAGACCCACCCCTCCGCACACGTTGGCCGCTTGGCCCTGCCCCCCCCACACGTTGGCCGCTCGTCCCTGCCCGCCCGCACACGTTGGCCGCTCGGCCCCGCCCCCCGCACACATTGGGCACCTATACACCTCCTCCCAGGACTACTCCTCCTATTATACGTCTCTCCTCCCAGGACTACTCCTCCTATTATACTCCTCTCCCCCCAGGTCTACTCCTCCTATTATACTCCTCTCTCCCCAGGACTACTACTCCTATTATATGCCTCTCCCCCCAGGACTACCCATCCTATTATACTCCTCTCCCCCCATGACTACTCCTATTATACTCCTCTCCCCCAGGACTACTCATCCTATTATACTCTTCTCTCCCCAGGACTACTCCACCTATTGAACACCACCCCCCCCAGGACTACTGCTCCTATTATACTCCTCTCCCCCCAGGACTATTCCTCCTATTATACTCCTCTCTCCCCAGGACTAATCATCCTATTACACTCCTCTCCCCCCAGGACTACTCCTCCTATTATACTCCCTCTCCCCAGGACTACTCCTATTATACTTCTCGCCCCCCAGGACTACTCCTCCTATTATACTCCTCTCTCCCCAGGACTACTACTCCTATTACATGCCTCTCCCCCCAGGACTACTACTCTTATTATACTCCTCACCTCCAGGACTACTCCTCCTATTATAATCCTCCTATTATACTCCTCTCTGAGGAGTGCGCAGCATGGGGGATGGAGCACGATGGGGGGTGCGCAGCATGGGGGAATGAAACACGATGGGGGTGTGCAGCATGTGGGATGGAGCATGATGGGGGTGCGCAGCATGGAGGACGGAGCACGATGGGGGGTGCGCAGCATGGGGGATGGAGCACGATGGGGGTGCACACCTCCCCCCAAAACACACACACTGCCAACATGGGGGGGTTGAACCATGATTGGGGGTGCACACAGCATGTGGGGATGAAGCACGATGGGGGATGCGCAGTATGTGGGGATGAAGCACGATGGGGGTGTGCAGCATGTGGGATGGAGCATGATGGGGGTGCGCAGCATGGAGGACGGAGCACGATGGGGGGTGCGCAGCATGGGGGATGGAGCACGATGGGGGTGCACACCTCCCCCCAAAACACACACACTGCCACACACACACCGCACAACACACCACACACACACTGGGAACCACAAACACCGCCCTACACAGATAACGCCGCACACACACACAACACCCAACACACAAACACCGCGGCACACACAAATATACGCACACATCGTGCAACACACACACACACACTGCACAAAACATACCTTCCCCAAAACACACATGCACCCCACACACCCACACAAACCGCGCAACACACACACAACCACACACCGCTGCAAACACACAGCGCTCCACAATCAACGCAACACACAAACAACACCGCTCTCACACACCCCCATACCCAGACAACACCCAGAACATTCACAGCGCCCTACACAAACACTTGGCAACTAAACACAACAACAACACATTTTTTATATTATATATATATATATACACACACACACATATATATATTATATACATATATTATATATATATATATATATATATATATATATATATATATATATATATATATATATATATATATATATATATATGTATATATATGTATACACATATACACACACACACACACACACACTATATAACAAAAATCATACATTAACTACACAATAAATTCTAGAATACCCGATGTGTTAGAATCGGGCCGCCTTCTAGTGCTTAATAAACGTTCTAGCTAATCTCTGTTTAAACTACTTTGCTCTTGAACATAAAGGAATTAGTGTTTGTGCTGTGAAAGCACCCACTTTGCCCCAGGTTACTGCCTAAGGCTATGTGCCCATGGGAAATTAGACCTGCGGATTTATCTGCGGAAAATCCGCAGATTTTTGGGATTTTCCAGATAAATCCTCAGGTTTCAGCATGTACAGACACTCCCCATGTTATCCTATGGGACATGGGGAGTGCTGTGTCCATGCTGCGGATACGTGCGGCTGCGGAACATGCTGCGGAAGTCTCGCAGCCACACGTACTTGCATGTCAATTATTTCTGCAGAATTATCTGCGAAAATCCCAGCTCTGCACTATGAAGATAGAGGCCAGGACTTCCGCAGGTAAGTCGCACGAATGCCCGCAAGTTTACCGCAGCTATTTTGCTGTACTACCGCAGCTAAAAATAGCTGCGGATTCCGACGAGCAGCTGCGGGAAACCTGCGTATGTACCTGCGGATATATCCACAGGTACAAATTCCTGTGGGCACATACCCTAGCGCTAAGTGCCCACGATCTGGACATGCTGTATCCTGGACGCAGCATGTCCTCCCCTGTGGGGCCGCGAGTGATGTCCACAGGAGACTGCAGCTGCCTGTTCCCCTTGATCAGGGTTTGGGCAGCTGAGGTCTTTTTCTCTGTTCACCCTATGGAGAGCATTTGCGGCTCCGTAGCAATAAATTGACAGTTTATGCTGCGGGAAAAACAAGCATAGTGGGCATGGGATTTCTATAAATCCTTTCCACTGTGCTTGTACTGAATGCAGCGTTTTCAACACAGCGAAGACACGCTGCGTCCAAAACTCTGAACACTGATCGTGGGGACGCAGCCTTAGGCAATACTGATGTAGTTCTAGTGAAACCATTCTGAGTGGCTCTGGGTAAAGCAGAAGTGTAGGCCATTTTCCTAATGAATAGCACATCAAAGTTTTTTTGAGGCCCTGTAGACATGGAAGGGTGAGTTTGGTCTGTGATTACGATCAACAATTTACCCCTTCATATTTTATTTTTTTTTTTGTGGACCACTTGGTTCTCAAAATAAACCTTGGAGGAAATGTCATTTGCCTTATAGAGTGTAATGGGTGCATGTTCTATCCAAGAAACCCACAAATATAACTGGTATGTTAAAAACGGACTTTTGAATGAGACGCTACATAGTGCTGCTCCGAGACTACCTTTTCTGCACAGATCTCCAACCGTGGCTCTAGCATCATTATAATCACAGGGATTGAAGAAAAAAAAAATATAGTTACTCTGTTTTAGGTGATTGATGTATGCACCTATTGATGTATAATGCATTTATATTATACTCGCTGTAGCACCCGGCGTTGCCCAGAATAGTAACTCTGTTTCTCTCACAGTCTCTTTCCCCGTCTGTCCGTCTCTTTCCCCGTCTGTCCGTCTCTTTCCCCGTCTGTCCGTCTCCTTCCCCGTCTGTCCGTCTCCTTCCCCGTCTGTCCGTCTCCTTCCCCGTCTGTCCGTCTCCTTCCCCGTCTGTCCGTCTCCTTCCCCGTCTGTCCGTCTCCTTCCCCGTCTGTCCGTCTCCTTCCCCGTCTGTCCGTCTCCTTCCCCGTCTGTCCGTCTCCTTCCCCGTCTGTCCGTCTCCTTCCCCGTCTGTCCGTCTCCTTCCCCGTCTGTCCGTCTCCTTCCCCGTCTGTCCGTCTCCTTCCCCGTCTGTCCGTCTCCTTCCCCGTCTGTCCGTCTCCTTCCCCGTCTGTCCGTCTCCTTCCCCGTCTGTCCGTCTCCTTCCCCGTCTGTCCGTCTCCTTCCCCGTCTGTCCGTCTCCTTCCTAGTCTAGGACGTTCCCCGAGTCAAATGGGGTGTCTGTGCAAAATTTTGTGATTGTACATGCGACGGTGCGGATTCCGTTAGCAGACATACACACACACATACATACACTCAGCTTTATATATTAGATGTATGTTTGCAATGTATCTGTGTATATATAATGCATGGGGAATGTATATAAAACTGGTATCTTCTAAAATGGGGACATTATTGAGTTACATGCACAGTTTTCATGGATAGAACACGGACCCTTTATATCCTATAGAGCTGTTCACATGTCCGTATTTTTTAGCGGACCATAAAAATCCACAGAAACATGTCTGTATTTGATCTAAATAATGGATTAAAAGATAAGACTATGGGTCAGTAAGAATAACCAAGATCACACAGATGGCCTCTGTACAATCCGTTTGCTGTCCATGGAAGTGGGTAGCAGAAGCTTTACTTTTTTCACGTATGGAAAAAAAAAAAAAAAAAAAAATCACTGAAACTGAAACACTGACCAGACACTCATGAAAATTAAATCCAAAAAACTAAATACTAGAACCATATTTTTAAATGAAGACTTACACAGATAATGTGATTACGCAGAGTACCTAGAAAAGGATGCGACAGAAAAAAAAAAGGACTGGTTCTCACCACCCTAACCTTACTTCCCGTAATTGAACTGCCCCTTTTTTTGGGGAGTAAAGCTGTGTGACTCCGCTGTCTTCTCTCTTGTTAGCCTCTCTGCCTGTAGAGAGGGGGATCCCCATGCTGGGTGTAAGGCATGCGACCAAGCTTAGCTGGCACCCCACCATAAAGAGCCCCATAATTCCTTTATAGTCACATTGCGGGGTATCACATATAAACTGACAATACAGCTTGTAAGTTAGTTATTTAGTGACCCTTTCTGAGTGTCACAAAGTTATCAGTCAGATTCAGCAGAGAAAGAGCAATTCTTCACTATACACTCTTCGCCAAGTGATGGATTATTTTCAATCCATTTTTATTTGTACTAAATGTAGCAAATCATTGTTTTATTATCACGCCATGTAAAATGCCTCTACTGCTATTCTGCAGACGGTAGAATTTTTATGTTCAGTGGAAAGAGACACAGTAATAAGATGGGGTGTAATAATGTGGACTCTAATGTGAGAAGCTAGGAGACCCATGGTCAAGGCATACCAGAAGTTGTAGTTTTGCACAAGCAAAAAAGCTACAGTTATCAAATGAGTGCTGATATACATGGTGCCTGTGACACCATTGATGGAGGGGCCCTGGAGAAGCATATACATCGGATCCCAAGAGCCTTCAGCTGCTATTCTGCATGCAAATGGGATATGAAATACAGGAGCTGAATCATCAGTTTCACAGATACAGCAGCAACACTGGAGGAAGAAGCATCGCCCTTCACTGGTATAAACTTCCGTTATTATTCTGAGAAGATTAACCACAACATCATACAAAGAAATGTTCCGAGAAGAAGCAACACGAGCCCCCGAGGAGGAAGAGGCGGCGGCACCACAGACATCCACGTATTAGCCAAGATCAACAATGTTACCAGTAACCTAAAAAGCAACAATGTAACCAGAAGCTAAACAACTGGGAGCACAAAGCAACCAGAAGCCAAACAACCAAGAGCAACAAAGTAACCAACAACCTAACATCAGGAACAACAATGTAATGGGTAACCTAACAGGTCAGTAATGTGAATGGTACCTAAACCTCTAGGAGCAACAATGCAACCAGCAGTCAATTGGGAAAAACAAAAGTAACCAGCAGCCAAATATCATGAGCAACAAAGTAACTGTGACGCCCCTGGACTATCAGGTCCTCACAGGGTACTGCACAAGCTGCCCTTCCGTGCAGTATTCCGCCTCCCTCTTGGTTCTGGGTCCCTAACTATATGGTGTTGCCTCCAACAGCAAATTAAATCCTAGATACACCCTGCAGCACACCCAATAGACACACCAAAGGACGGCTTGAGTGGAATAGAGTCGCCCACCTGGGGGGGTCAGGGAGGGGAGGTGATGAGTGTGATCAATCTGCAGAGAGAGTCTGGAGAGTGTGTAGAGGAGAGAGATTGGGAGGTTGCCCTCGAGCTGAGAGGAGCTCAGAGGAAGTCGGAAGTGGTGACTCCTGAAGGAACTGTCTAGGTTGCAGACGGTGATCTGGACCTAGAGGAGTCGGACCCCCGGTCGCAGGGGATTGTGGTGAGGTGCTCTGACCTGTCGAGGAGGACAGTCAGCAGCCTAGCACTATCACCGGTCCGGGACCGAAGGCACGATGGGGTACACAGACCCTAGGTCGGGGAGTAGCTTCAGGCAACCCGACAATTCACCTGAGGAGAACGGAGCCCTTATGATCTGTTCTCACCCACTCCAGAATCGGGGCATTTGCGCAACGAGGGGGATAGGACTTTCCAAACTAAAACGGTCCAGAAAATCCCAAGCGTGAGCCCTGAGAGCAAGCTCCCACACTTAGCCATAGTAGGGAGTGGGGCCCGGCTAGTTCCAAGCTACTGGGCCATCAAGGTGAAGTCAAACTAAGTGCCAGGAGGCAGGTCACGGATCACCAGGCAGCACCATTGGGGACGGGACCCGGACGAGCTCCCTTCTGCGGCAGCGGTACCCAGAGACTTGTTTAACCGATTGTCAGTGTCTGCTTATGAACTGAGTGAGTACGAAAGTGACCTCTGTACCCCACGGCACCCCTCACTGAGTCCCGGGGCATCCCCCCTACCCGTGGAGGGTTACAACACCTTGCTGCCCCACTCCATCACCCCGGGTACTCTCAGCGGCAGCGGCGGTGCTACCCAATTTACCGTACACCGCGGGTGGCGTCATGAACTATACATCACCTCCCCTGTAAATACTCCTTTTATTCGAGTGGCCACACGACCCTCGGGTCCGGAGACCCTCGAGCCACAGCGAACCCGGACCCGAGCAGCTCGGCTGCTTCCACAGGGGCGGCACATAACCAGTAGACAATCAAGAGCAACAGAATCACCATCAACCCGACAGCAAGGGCAACAATGTAATCTGTGACCTAACAGGTTAGTAATGTGACAGGTACCCACACCACTAAGAGCAACAATGTAACTACTGTAGCAGGCAATCAACCGGGAAAAACAAAGTAACTAGCAACAATGTATTCATCGGCCAATCACCTGAGAGTAACAAAGTAACTGGTGACTAACTTCAAGAGAGCCGAGCTGCAAAACCAGACCCAACCCATAGACAGGGAGGCACGGTTTCTGACAGAAAGCAGCTATGTTTTGTTAAACCCTACTTTACAATCCCTTAAAGAATAACAAACTATCCAGACATTAAGCAGTTGAGAGCAATGTAACCTGTGGCCAAACAGCGGGCGTATCATGGTAATCCGCCACTAGCCTGCTGTTGATTCTTAGTGTAGTGGCCTCATTACCATAGTTAATATTAAATGTAAGGGATTCAGCCTCATTTTACCCGTCACTTCTGCTTTACCGGAGCCAAGAATAGAAAACTCTTATTATTATGATTTGGGGAAATGACAGGGCAATAAATAATTCATCCGGCTGAATGTGTAAAAATAACTGGGCGCAGGAAATGTGGCTGCTGGAGCAGAACGGCCGACCTCATCATCTGTTTACTGTTCTACATGTAGTGGGGGAATATAGAGAGGAGCAGTGGAGACTGCAGCTGTGAACCAGAGCGTGCACAGAATACCCACAATACTCTGCCTCAGACCCTATGGGAGATGCAGGTGTCTTACAACTTCAGAGTACGAAAATAGAGAGGACACAGGATCCTTCCGAGCGCAGAACACCGCGATCTGCATATGTAGAGCGCAGCAACACATCACCCCTACACACCCATCCTGCAGCCACACAGAGGTGAAATACCACAAGTTGACCATCATAATAACAGCAGAAGGCTGTAATTAAAGCTAATAGGAAAGCTCTAACCGTCACATGAATCTGTAAGTGACAGGGTAGAAACATAGATGTTGGAGCTGGGTTCATTCTTCTGTATTGTGTAAGTTCATATGGTCTGCGGGGTTCTCTCTTGTGTAGAGTGTTAGCTCTTATGATCAGTAAAGTCCTCTCTGCTGTAGAATTCAGGCGCTTTCTCCTGAAGAGTGTAAGCTCATTTGGTCAGCGGGGTTCTCTATCCTGTAGAGCAGGAGTGGGCAATTAATATTACTGAGGGGCCACATGAGAGACCATGACTGGCGTGGAGGGCTGAACCAATAGGCTGAAATTATTTCTGCTCAATATTAAAGGGGTGGTTCACCCATAATCATTATTGGCCACAACGATATTCGGTTGAGAAACAAGGGTTCTGTCAAATACCTTGTTTTGCCAATAGTGCCTGTGAGTGGCGCTATTGCAGACCGCTCTTCCCCATCGCCTGACACCCGGGCTCCATGACCTCGGAAATCCGGCGATGTCATGTCAACTTCCTGCTCACCAGACATCACCGCAGTCGGTCTCAGTCTCGGTGAGTGACTGGGCTGTGGGCGGCGTCTCCCCGCTCATCTCAGCCCAGCGTCACAGCGCAGAACCTCCCTGCTCACTCCTCCTTCGCTGCAGAGCGCGCAAGCAGGAGGGATGCTGGGCTGTGATGAGCGGGGAATCTCTGCCCACAGTCCAGTCACTCACCTAAACTGGGGCCGGCCGCAGTGATGTCAGATGAGCAGGAAGTTGGCGTAGCATCACTGGATCCCTGAAGTCACGGAGCCCAGGGGTCAGGTGATGGGGAAGAGCGGTGTGCAATAGCGCCACTCACAAGCGCTATTGCCAACACAAGGTATTTGAGAGAAACCTTGTTTCTCAACATAATATCGTTGTGGCCAATAATTAAAATGGGTGAACCACTTCTTTAACAAATTATTTATATTATCATTTTATATTAATATTATTGTATAACTTAATATTGAGCATAATTAAGTATGCTGACACCCACTATATACAGGGTGAGGCCACACACAGACCCCTATACAACGTATGAGCCCACACATAACCCACAATATACAGTGTCCACACAAAGCCCCCTATATACAGTACGAGTCCCTATATACAGCATAAGCCGCCACATGCCCCTATATACAGCATATGCCCCCACATAGCCCTCTATATACAGCATGAGTCCCCACATAGCCCCCTATATACGCCATGAGCCGCAACATAGCCCATTTATACAGCATGAGCTCCCACACAGTGCCCCTATATAGAGTGTGAGACCTCACACAGCCCCCCTATATAAGCCCCTACATAGGACCCCAATATACAGTATGAAGCCATACACACCCTCATTATACACAATTATCGGTAACATGCTTGCACCAAGTAACCACACTAAAAGTGAAGCATAATACCAACAACTGGTTAACCACAGTTGGATCTTATAAATGCGGTCAGAAACTGTGCAGTCTGTGCCCATACATGAAAAACACCAAAAGGTTTGCCTCTTTTGAAAATCAAAAAGAATATCATGTTAAAACCTTTATTAATTGCAGTAGCACTCATACACTATATATGATCTCTGTGAAAAATGCAAACTACAATACAGTATATTGGGTGTACCACGCACCCTCTCAGAAGATGCATTTAGGAGCAAATCTATGATGTTCAAAACAAGACAACGCTCAAGTGCATCTCAACACTTCCTCCATGTGCACAATGGAAATGTTACCGATTTGATGGTTAATGCAATAGAAAGGACTTTTTTTTTTTACTGAGGCAAAGTGGATACAAGTTGCAGATTCCGCACCAACTTAAGGCACTTTGGATTTTTAATTTGGACACATGGGTTCCTAATGGAATTAATCACAAGTCAGATATAAATGTATATTTATTAAATTCTGTTTTTCCTAAACACACACACACACACACACACACACACACACACCATGTTCCAAATTATTATGCAAATGATATTTTTCTCTGATTTTCCTAAATGGTCGGTGCAAATGAGTCAGTCTAATAAAAGTCATCACCCGTTAGGGCAGGGGTGGGCAATTAATTTTCCCATGGGGCCGCATGAGAAATTGGGATTGGTTTAGAGGGCCGGACTAATATAATTACCTCAGTTCTACCCAATATACTACATTACTACACCCCCTCCATATACTACACCTGTAATAAACTACACCACTACACACCTATATACACCTGTAATAAACTACACCACTACACCCCTATATACTACACCTGTATTATACTACACTCCCTCCATATACCAGTAATATACTACACCCCCATATACACCTTATTATACTACACCACTATATAATACACCTCCGATATACTACATCATTACACCCCTATATACTACACCTGTAATATAGTACACCTCCATATAGCACACCTGTAATATACTACATCACTACACCACTATATAGCACACCTGTAATATACTACAACTCCATATAGTACACCTGTAATATACTACATCACTACACCCCTATATACACCTGTAATATACTACATCGCTAAACCCCATATACTACACCTGTAATATACTACACCTCCATATAGCACACCTGTAATATACTACATCACTAAACCCCATATACTACACCTGTAATATACTACACCTCCATATAGCACACCTGTAATATACTACATCACTACACCCCTATATAGCACACCTGTAATATACTACACCTCCATAGAGCACACCTGTAATATACTACATCACTACACCCCTATATACACCTGTAATATACTACACCTCCATATAGCACACCTGTAATATACTACATCACTACACCCCATATACTACACCTGTAATATACTACACCTCCATAGAGCACACCTGTAATATACTACACCTCCATATAGTACACCTGTAATATACTACACCTCCATATAGTACACCTGTAATATACTACACCTCCATATAGTACACCTGTAATATACTACACCTCCATATAGTACACCTGTAATATACTACACCTCCATATAGTACACCTGTAATATACTACACCTCCATATAGCACACCTGTAATATACTACACCTCCATAGAGCACACCTGTAATATACTACACCTCCATATAGTACACCTGTAATATACTACACCTCCATATAGTACACCTGTAATATACTACACCTCCATATAGTACACCTGTAATATACTACACCTCCATATAGCACACCTGTAATATACTACACCTCCATATAGTACACCTGTAATATACTACACCTCCATATAGTACACCTGTAATATACTACACCTCCATATAGTACACCTGTAATATACTACACCTCCATATAGTACACCTGTAATATACTACACCTCCATATAGCACACCTGTAATATACTACACCTCCATATAGTACACCTGTAATATACTACACCTCCATATAGCACACCTGTAATATACTACATCACTATACCCCCATATACTACACCACCATATAGCACACCTGTAATATACTACACCCCCATATGTCACACATCCTGCTCCCCATACAGCCTGCACCCCCATATCACACACACTACACCCCCATATGTCACACACCATGCCCACATATCTCACCCTGCCTGTACCCCAACTTACCCCTCTCAAACACTCTGCACCCCTTCACATCCTTCTGTCAGTCTGCAGCCCTCATATGCCACTCGCCCTACAACTCCATCTTCCCTCATATGCACTCACCCTGCAGCCCCCTCCCCCTCATGTCCCCTCTTTTCTCATTACCAGTCATCATGTGTCCACATCTCCAGGATTCAGTATCTTTGCTTTCTGCCCGGCATCCTGTGTCTCCTCCCACACAGTCACATGGGCGTGACATCATCGCAGGTCCTGCAAGATGAATTATTCCGTCTGCTGTGCTGCTTCTTCTCCTGCCCGGCGGGAACTTTTGAAATGACACACGCAGCGCAGTACTGACAACGTCAGAGCGCGTGCGTGTGTGACTGACAATTAGTGCCGGCAGGGAACAGAGGAAAGACTCCTGCGTTCCGCTGCCTGCACTGACTGTGCGGACCTGCACAGGATCTCTCCCTGCTCGGCACGCTGCAGCCCGGCTCCACTGCACCGGCTGAAGACGGGCGGGCCGGTCACAGAGAGCAGGCGGGCCGGATGTGGCCCGCGGGCCGCCCCTTGCCCAGGTCTGCGTTAGGGTATACATTAATTTATTGAAGAAACCTCCCAATGATAACAGTATAATCTTCAAAATGAAAAAAAACCTCAAAATGCACTGTTCCAAATTATTAGGCACAGTAGAGTTTCTAAACATTTTATATGTTTTTAAAAAAAATAAAAATGCTCATTTGTGGAATTTGCAGCATTAGGAGCTCACATTCACTGAAATAAAAAGCTATTTAAATCCAAAACCTCCTAAGGCTATGTCCGCACTTTGTGTCGTCCTAGTTGCAGGTCTAAACGCATCCTCTGGCAAAATTGCTTTTGCCAAAGGTGCTTTTGAGCACAGAATCACGGTAAATACGCATGCGTTTTTACCGCGTTTTAGCTTCGTTTTTAGCACTTTTTACATGCTTTTCCATTGCGTTTAGACAGATGCGTTTTGAACATTTAGACACTGCTAAAGTTTAAAACAGTCAAACAATGAAAAAAGGGGAAAAAAAGGAACACCATTATTGAAATCATAACGAAAATAGTTATATTTCATATAATTATAGCGGTTTTATACTATTTATCGCTAATATAGCAATAAATTAATATTTTTCATTAATTTAATTGTCGGACTGTGTGTGTGTGTAAAGGGACATATTTCATTATTTTGATGTCAGAAAAGCATGCGTTTATGTAGTCCAAAACGCATTCTTTCTGCAGCTAAAAAGCATGTAAAACGCTGGAATTTTGATGTTTCTTGCTTTTTGTAACTTCTCATTGGCTTCAATGTTAGCAAAACGCAGCCCAAATGGCAAAAGCAATTGACATGCTGCTTCTTTGAACGCAGAGTTTTTGCACAAATTTATGCAAATTAAATGCAGCGTTTTGAACTGCAGGTGAAAAGCAGGTGAAAACGCAAAGTGTGGACACAGCCTAACAGTACAAGTTACATGTTAACATAGGAGCCCTTCTTTGATATCACCTTCACAATTCTTGCATCCATTGAACTTGTGAGTTTTTGGAGAGTTTCTGCTTGAATTTCTTTGCATGATGTCAGAATAGCCTCTCAGAGCTGCTGTTTTGATGTGAACTGCCTCCCACCCTTACAGATTTTTTGCTTGATGATACTCCAAAGGTTCTCTATAGGGTTGAGGTCAGGGGAAGATGGTGGCCACACCATGAGTTTATCTCCTATTATGCCCATAGCAGCCAATAAGACAGAGGTATTCTTTGCAGCATGAGATGGTGCATTGTCATGCATGAAGATAATTTTGCTCCTGAAGGCACGTTTCTGCTTTTTGTACCATGGAAGAAAGTTGTTAGTCAGAAATACTTTGCAGGTCATTTTCACACCTTCAGGAACTCTAAAGGGGCCTACCAGATGTCTCTCCTTGATTCCGACCCAAAACATGACTCCTCCACCTTCTTGCTGACGTTGCAGCCTTGTTGGTACATAGTGGCCATCCACCAACCATCCACTACTCCATCCATGTGGACCATCCAGGGTTGCTCGACACTCATCAGTAAACAAGACTGTTTGAAAATTAGTCTTCATGTATGTCTGGGCCCACTGCAACCATTTCTGCTTGTGAGCACTGGTTAGGGGTGGCCGAATAGTAGGTTTATGCACCACAGCAAGACTTTGAAGGATCCTACACCTTGAGGTTCGAAGGACTCCAGAGGCACCAGAAGCTTCAAATATCTGTTTGCTGGTTTGTAATGGGTTGTTAGCAGCTGCTCTCTTAATCCGATGGACTTGCCTGGCAGAAACCTTCCTCATTCTGTCTTTATCAGCACAAACACGTATGTGCTCTGAATCAGCCACAAATCTCTTCACAGTACGTTGATCACGCTTAAGTTTTCGTGAAATATCTAATGTTTTTTATCCCTTATCCAAGGCATTACACTATTTGATGCTTTTCGGCAGCAGAGATCCTTTTTCTTTCTCACTTGAAACTGTGGCCTGCTATATGCGCACGTTGCTTTTTACCTGCTTTTTTGTAGAACGTCCAGTTTTCCTTTTATTGGGCTCACCTGGCAAACTAATTATCACAGGTATCTGAAATTGATTTCAGTGGTCCAAAGAACACTGAGACGCAATACCATCAATGAGTTTCATTGAAAAAAAAAAATAAAATTAATCGCTGACACTTAAATCCAATTTGCATAATAATTTGGAACACATTGATGAATATATTATATATATATTATATATTCATCAATCTAAATTTAACAGGACCTTAAACCATGTGACTATTCATTTCATCGTCATTTCTTCCCTTTTTATGTTAAAATAAAGACACCTGCTTATACCCTGACATTATGACTAAGGCCAGAGTCACACTTGTGAGTGCCTCGCATGTAACTCGCGCGAGTCTCTCATTGAATCACCCGGCACGGCTGCACACTCTCCTGCAGGAGCGGATCGGCTGCATGTATCTCTATGCAGCTGAGACACTCCTGTCCGGAGAGTGTGCAGCCGTGTCGGGTGATTCAATGAGTTACTCGCAAGTGTGACTCCGGCCTAAGAACCATATTTGAAACGTGTAATCGATCTTATTGGGACTGCGATCACTAATTCTTTGTCTTCTGCTCCATATTAAGTTTTAATGATTTTCAAATAAGTGGATTTTATCGTTAATTATACCAAAGGACGTTGCTGCAGGTTTTCTTTCCCCTACATTTTTGCCTGGATTTGGACTGCTGAACTGCTTGTCCTTGCACCGCCTTGGTTAACCGCCTCTTCACACAACTAATGATGATCTGGATTAATTTTTTCCTCATTATACACAGTATGAGCCTCCACATTGCCCTCTATATACAGTATGAGCCCCAAATAGTCTCCTTATACATATTATAGCCCCTTATAAACAGTATGAGCCCCCACATAGCATCCTATATCCAGTATGAACTCCCACATAGCCCTCTTATATACAGTATGAGCCCTCACATAAGTCCCTATATAGAGTATGAGCCCACACATAGCTCTCCTGTATACAGTATGAGCCATCACATAGCTCTCCTGTATACAGTATGAGCCATCACATTGCTCTCCTATATACAGTATGAGCCATCATATAGCTCTCCTATATACAGTATGAGCTACCACATATCCTCAATATACAGTATGAGCCCAAATAGTCTCCTTATACACAGTATGAGCCCCCACATAACCCTCTATATACAGTATGATCCCTCGATAGCCTCCTATATAAAGAATGAGCCCATGAACAGCCCCAATATACCGTATGAGCCCTCACAATCCCCTCTATATACAGTAAGAGTCCAAATTAGCCTCCTTATACACAGTATGAGCCCCCAAATAGCCCTCTATATACAGTATGAGTCCCCACATAGCCCCCTATAAATAGCATGAGCCCCATATAGCCTTCTATATATATTATGAACCCCACATAACCCCTATATACAGTATGAGCCTCACATAGCTCCCTATATGCAGTATGGACCCCCATATAATCCCCTATATACAGACATCTCACACACATAAAAAAAACAAAACAAAACCCACATACTCACCTTGCTCCAGTTCCCCCCGGTGTTCTGCTCCAGTCTCCAGTGCACTGACCCTCCGCACAGCAGATGCGATGAAGTGACGTCATCAGATTGGCTGCCTCAGTCGCAAATGCTGATTGGTGGAAGAAGTAGGAGGAGGCACCGTTCATCAATATATTCACCATGCAGATGACATCGGGACATGTGCAGCAGAGGGCATGGTGCGGCCCGTGGGACACTGTTTTCAGCCATTAGGGTGGCTGCTTCAGTCCACAGACTGCACTTTGCCCAGGTTTGCTGTAGAATGTAAGCTCATATGGTTGGTGGTGTCCTCTACTGTAAAGAGTAAGCTTTTATAGTCAGCAAAGTTCTCTCTCCTGTAGTGTAAGCTCTTATGGTCAGCGTTGTCTTCTCCTGTAAACTGTAAGCTCTTATGGTAAGTAATCACCTCTCACCTATACATGGTGAACTCTTATGGTCATCAGGTCTGCTCTCTCATGTAGCGTGTAAGCTATTTTGGTTAGTAGGATTGCATATAGAGACCCGTCAATCAAGCCAAGCCTAGTGGTGTGAAGCAGATGAGAGTCTCGCAGCTATAACCTAGCATACATTTGTGATATATTTTACACTAGCTTTCTTGGCTCTGTCCTCTTTTGATAAATACTAACAATGTGTTTTATTTTTTTACAGAAAACTGGTCTAAGGGCGGCGTTACACGGGACGATATATCGTGCGATCGCCCCCGCCCCCGTCGTTTGTGTGTCACAGGCAATTTGTTGCCCGTAGCGCACAAAGTCGTTTACCTCCGTCACACGTACTTACCTCCCAAACTACCTAGCTGTGGGCGGCGAACATACTCTTCCTGAAGGGGGAGGGACGTTCAGAGTCACAGCGACGTCACACAGCGGCCGCCCAATAGAAGCGGAGAGGCGGCGATGAGCAGGACGTAACATCCCGCCCACCTCCTTCCTTCCGCATTGCCGGCGGGACGCAGGTAAGCTGTGTTCGTCGTTCCCGGGGTGTCACACGGAGTGATGTGTGCTGCCGCGGGAATGACGAACAACCGGCGCGCAGGAGGAACGACTTTATGAAAATGAATGACGTGTCTGTCAACGAGCAACGATAAGGTGAGTATTTTTGCTCGTTCACAGTTGTTCGTAGCTGTCACACGGTACGATATCTCTAACGATGCCGGATGTGCGTCACGGAATCCGTGACCCCGACGACATATCGCCTGATATATCGTAGCGTGTGACGCCGCCCTAAAGGAAAAGAGATCCCCACTCCCATGTTTTACCTGAAAATGAGAGTAGAGGCTAACTGTACGTAATGGGATCCTTCAAGTAATGCTGCCTGTTGTTTGAGAAGCATGTCGCTCCTCTCCAGTGAGGTTCAGTTTAAAGGGGCGGTTCATCCATATTTTTTATTTTCTAGATCGATATTATATTGAGAAACAATGTTTCTCTCAAATACCTTATGTTGGCAATAGTGCCTGTGAGAGGCGCTATTGCAAACTGCTGTCCCATGCTCCATGACCCCCGGGCTCCGTGACCTCGGGGATCCGGTGACGTCACGTCAAGTCCCTGACACTGCGGACGGCCGCAGTGTCCGTGAGTGATGGACTGTGGGCGGTGTTTCACCGCTCGTCACAGCCCATCAGCTGCCTCCTCCCTCACAGCAGAGCGCTGCAAGCAGGAGATGTATACCATCTCATACTCCGGCTCACTTTTTTGTTTTTATGTAGTTTTTTTGTATTCAGTAAAAACAGGGAGTGGCCCCCTTCACAGCGAGCTGGACATTTCATTCTGTGAATCCCCCTGACTGTGTGTGTCCTGTTGGGACCCGGTCGCTCTCAGCCCTTAGCCACATTGAGGCCTATTTTAGACCCATGGTAAGGTTTTAATATTAGAGAGTGTAGGTACTATCCCAACTGGGTACACCTTGACGTTTGGTGGGATAGCTTTATGCTTTTTTTGATCAAAAACAGTGTTTACTAAGTACCCTATGTTTATATGCACTATGCTTTTATTTAGTTACAGCAGGGTATGTTTTCACAATTTTTTCCTTGGTTTCTCTTTGTCTCATGGCCAGTGTGAACATGGTCTCACAAGTTCCATGTATACCATCTCATACTCCGGCTCACTTTTTTGTTTTTATGTAGTTTTTTTGTATTCAGTAAAAACAGGGAGTGGCCCCCTTCACAGCGAGCTGGACATTTCATTCTGTGAATCCCCCTGACTGTGTGTGTCCTGTTGGGACCCGGTCGCTCTCAGCCCTTAGCCACATTGAGGCCTATTTTAGACCCATGGTAAGGTTTTAATATTAGAGAGTGTAGGTACTATCCCAACTGGGTACACCTTGACGTTTGGTGGGATAGCTTTATGCTTTTTTTGATCAAAAACAGTGTTTACTAAGTACCCTATGTTTATATGCACTATGCTTTTATTTAGTTACAGCAGGGTATGTTTTCACAATTTTTTCCTTGGTTTCTCTTTGTCTCATGGCCAGTGTGAACATGGTCTCACAAGTTCCATGTATACCATCTCATACTCCGGCTCACTTTTTTGTTTTTATAACCCCTATATACAGTATGAGCCTCACATAGCTCCCTATATGCAGTATGGACCCCCATATAATCCCCTATATACAGACATCTCACACACATAAAAAAACAAAACAAAACCCACATACTCACCTTGCTCCAGTTCCCCCCGGTGTTCTGCTCCAGTCTCCAGTGCACTGACCCTCCGCACAGCAGATGCGATGAAGTGACGTCATCAGATTGGCTGCCTCAGTCGCAAATGCTGATTGGTGGAAGAAGTAGGAGGAGGCACCGTTCATCAATATATTCACCATGCAGATGACATCGGGACATGTGCAGCAGAGGGCATGGTGCGGCCCGTGGGACACTGTTTTCAGCCATTAGGGCGGCTGCTTCAGTCCACAGACTGCACTTTGCCCAGGTTTGCTGTAGAATGTAAGCTCATATGGTTGGTGGTGTCCTCTACTGTAAAGAGTAAGCTTTTATAGTCAGCAAAGTTCTCTCTCCTGTAGTGTAAGCTCTTATGGTCAGCGTTGTCTTCTCCTGTAAACTGTAAGCTCTTATGGTAAGTAATCACCTCTCACCTATACATGGTGAACTCTTATGGTCATCAGGTCTGCTCTCTCATGTAGCGTGTAAGCTATTTTGGTTAGTAGGATTGCATATAGAGACCCGTCAATCAAGCCAAGCCTAGTGGTGTGAAGCAGATGAGAGTCTCGCAGCTATAACCTAGCATACATTTGTGATATATTTTACACTAGCTTTCTTGGCTCTGTCCTCTTTTGATAAATACTAACAATGTGTTTTATTTTTTTACAGAAAACTGGTCTAAGGGCGGCGTTACACGGGACGATATATCGTGCGATCGCCCCCGCCCCCGTCGTTTGTGTGTCACAGGCAATTTGTTGCCCGTAGCGCACAAAGTCGTTTACCTCCGTCACACGTACTTACCTCCCAAACTACCTAGCTGTGGGCGGCGAACATACTCTTCCTGAAGGGGGAGGGACGTTCAGAGTCACAGCGACGTCACACAGCGGCCGCCCAATAGAAGCGGAGAGGCGGCGATGAGCAGGACGTAACATCCCGCCCACCTCCTTCCTTCCGCATTGCCGGCGGGACGCAGGTAAGCTGTGTTCGTCGTTCCCGGGGTGTCACACGGAGTGATGTGTGCTGCCGCGGGAATGACGAACAACCGGCGCGCAGGAGGAACGACTTTATGAAAATGAATGACGTGTCTGTCAACGAGCAACGATAAGGTGAGTATTTTTGCTCGTTCACAGTTGTTCGTAGCTGTCACACGGTACGATATCTCTAACGATGCCGGATGTGCGTCACGGAATCCGTGACCCCGACGACATATCGCCTGATATATCGTAGCGTGTGACGCCGCCCTAAAGGAAAAGAGATCCCCACTCCCATGTTTTACCTGAAAATGAGAGTAGAGGCTAACTGTACGTAATGGGATCCTTCAAGTAATGCTGCCTGTTGTTTGAGAAGCATGTCGCTCCTCTCCAGTGGGGTTCAGTTTAAAGGGGCGGTTCATCCATATTTTTTATTTTCTAGATCGATATTATATTGAGAAACAATGTTTCTCTCAAATACCTTATGTTGGCAATAGTGCCTGTGAGAGGCGCTATTGCAAACTGCTGTCCCATGCTCCATGACCCCCGGGCTCCGTGACCTCGGGGATCCGGTGACGTCACGTCAAGTCCCTGACACTGCGGACGGCCGCAGTGTCCGTGAGTGATGGACTGTGGGCGGTGTTTCACCGCTCGTCACAGCCCATCAGCTGCCTCCTCCCTCACAGCAGAGCGCTGCAAGCAGGAGACACACTGGGCTGTGACGAGCGGTGAAACACCGCCCACAGCTCAGTGACTCAGGAAGACTGGGGCCGGCCGCGGTGATGTGACGTGATCCAGAACTTGACGTGATGTCACTGGATCCCCGAGCTCACGGAGCCCGGGGGTCACGGAGCGTGGAACAGCGGTCTCCAATAGCGCCTCTCACAGGCACTATTACCAACATAAGGTATTTGAGAGAAACATTGTTTCTCAATATAATATCGATTTAGAAAATAAAATATATGGGTGAAACACCCTTTTAATCCAGGTATAACGAAGACTGGTGCGACTTTTTAAGTGATGTTAAAAACATTCTTGCTTACATCCAGAGGCGAACGATTCGTACAGACCCCATCAGAGCTGAGGTTAATACAACATTTCAGTGCATATTTACAGGTTCAAATTCTAATCCTTTACGTCCTGTGCGCACACTGCGTTCTTAACTGTGCTTTTTTTGCGACAAAAATTTCTTGAGAAAATGGTTGTAACCTTTCTGCAGACATTCCCCAGCAAAACCTATGGAAAAAAAAAATAGCTGTGCGCACACTGCGTATTTTTCTCAAGAACATTCTTTCTGCAGAATTTCTTGAGAAAAAGAATGAGCATGCCACTTCTTTTCTGCAGGTACCTGCGTTTTTTTGCCATAGATAATGGTAAAAAAACACAGGGACTAACCTGCGGAAAAAAACATATCAAAAACGAGGTAAAAACGCATGCTTTTTTTTTTTTTTTTTTTTTTAACGCAAGTGCGCTAATCTTTCAGACTTAAGACATTTTTTGAGAAAAATCCTTTTTCTAGTGCAAACAGGGCCTTATTCATTTAATTGTGCAGTACCCGATTTTGGTGTAATACTTCCGGTAATTCAGCAGCAATTGCCCCCTACCATTGATCATTCTGAGGCTTTATATGGATTGATACCAGGAGATAGTGATAAACTATTAAAATAACACAAATTGTGATATCAGCATAGAAAAAAGGACAGATATCTATGATGTGTGCAGGTCATAGAGGTATTTTAAAACATTGGAACAGGCCCCCATAGGGCTCAGTAGGCCCTGCGACAGCAATACTACTATGTGCTGGTTGGGGTCTGCCGAAGATTTTACAGCTATTTAGCAGACTGATAACAGTGGTAGAGTCTTCCGGGGAATAGAAAATTACAACCACCGACCTACTGCGCACCTGAACAATCACCACCACCATCCCATTTATTTTCCATTTAAGGATTGATCTCCAGTGGAGACCCGTGTGCCCGGGAAGCACACCCTACAAATTAGAGGAACCTGGGGCCTCCGTGAAACAAATGAGATCCATAAATGAATAGCATGCTCTTCATCGAGTACAGGCGGGGAGGGGGATGGGGAAGGCAGCGCAGCAATTTCACAATTTAGTTTTGA
The DNA here is from genome assembly GCF_048569485.1 of Anomaloglossus baeobatrachus. Classification (NCBI taxonomy): domain Eukaryota; kingdom Metazoa; phylum Chordata; class Amphibia; order Anura; family Aromobatidae; genus Anomaloglossus; species Anomaloglossus baeobatrachus. Next base: position 470,202,410 of record NC_134357.1, on the reverse strand, counting down.
AGTGGAACAATTCTGCTTTAGATAGAAGATCCTGTTTCCCAGCAGAGGATTCCTGCGATAGACTGAACACGACTAATGAAAAAAGGCTGGAGCGAGCGCAGGAAATGAAACCACACGAGGAGAATAACTGATATAGCAGAGCTTGAGAAGCAACGACTGAGCATCCAGGCAATGCCCAGGAACGGGGCTCATCCTGAGCCACATCATCTTTTACACACCAGTCAGAAATCTGCTGTTATAGCAAGACTTATTTTTTTCTACTCCAGTCACATCCAGAGCTGCACTCCACAATTACAAACGTGTTCAAAGATTTGTGGGACAGAAATTCAGTTCCATATACACGGCATAAACACCTGGCGCACCCGGGCAAGTTCTGGGGCCCTACACCACCGGGGGGCCCACTCGCGGTCAGCAAGGACCAGTGACGTATCGCCAATAGCTGCAGGCCATGCGACTGCTATGGAGCCCATGAGTAACGTAGGGCCGGTGCCAGCCGAGGATCGAATTTTCAATGGTATTGGCATCACAATGATGAGAGGTGGAATGAAGTGCTCCCTCTCTCATCATTCTTCTGCTGTGTCTGCGCTCTGAAAGCTCAGTACAGCGGAACACAATCGCATCACTATTGCGCCTGCTGTGCTGAGTTGTGCAGAGCGGCAGAACAGTGGACACGCTGAGGAGACCGGAGCAGCGGGAGAATGAGAAGTATTTAATCACGGTGGCCAGATGACTAAGGGGGTGTATTACACGATATGACGGCTGCATACTACACGAAGGTGCATATATGGGGGCTGCATAATACAATATGGTGGCTGCATAATACTATATGGAGGACTATGGGAGCTTCATAACACTATATGGAGGAATATTAGGCTACATTATTTTATGTGGAGCAATATGGGGGCTGCATAACTCAATATGGAGGAATATTGGGTGCATTATACTATATGGTGGAATATAGGGGCTATGGGGGCTGCATAACACTATGGAGGACTATGGGGACTTCATAACGCTATATGAAAATTTATGAGGCTGTATTATATTTTATGGAGGAATATTGTGTACATTATACTATATGGAGGAATATGGCTGCTGCATAACACTATATGGAGGAATACTACTATACCCCCAGAGTTGTATGTCCCCTCCACCCCAGTGCTATATACCCCTCAGAGCTGTATGTCCTGCCCACGCCAGTACTGTATACCCCTCAGAGCTGTATGTTCCCCAACCCCAGTGCTGTATACTCCCCAGAGCTGTTTGTACCCCCACCCCAGTGCTGTATACCCCCAGAGCTGTATGGTCCTCCTACCCCATACACTAATGCCGCCCTCTAGAGTTTTATACCTCCCTCTAGAGATATATGCCCCACATTACTGAGAAGGGTATACAGCAATGTGTATGCACCCCAGTAATGTATATATCCCCAGCCTCTCCTGTGATGTATATACAGCAGTGTCAGTGTGCTCTGTGTACGGCCATGTCTGTTAGTGACGGCCACCAATCAGCGTGGCACATCCACATGCCCAGGAGGAGCTGGATGGAAGAAAAGCGGGGGAGTCGAGTGAGGCTGCTGCTGGCTTCCTCACATTACAAATATCTCTGTGTGCATGTATGATGTCTGTATCTATGTATGTCAGTGTATATGACTGTATAGATTTATGTCTATTCATGTGTTTTTCTGAATTGCTCTTTAACCCCATTACGACAGCCTTACGGAGATAAACGGCGGCAGAATCAGGTCCTTATTCTGATCTGCCGTCTATAAACGGCGGTCAGAAAAAGGTAAATAGCGCCCCCCAGCGTTAGAAAATCTCCGGGGTTTCAGCTACCGGGGGTAGCTGACACCCTGGAGATCATGATTCGGGTTGGTTTTTCCGGTCCCCGCTCATGTGATGACCGGTATACACCGTATACCGATGATCATGTTATAGTAAATCACAGCGCCGGTAAACAATGATTTATCTCCCATCTGGTATGATCAAACATGTCAGCTGGGAGATAAATCTCCTCCTCAGGTCCCCCGGGGTCGCCGAAGTGCCCCCCCCGACCCCCAACCCCCTCCCGAAAATCCAAGATGGCGGCGCGCACAGCAGCGCACCGCCCGCATTTACCCATTTCCTTTGACTTCTGTCGCATGTGCAATCACACATGCGACAGAAAACTCCTCCCCAGGCCCTGCCAGGTCACCCCCTATTCCCATCCTGGTGTCCCCCGTACCTGTCGGAGCGCTGATCCCCCGCGGCCTCCTCCTCCTTCACAGCAGACGCCGGTCACATGTGCAGAGCGCGGCTGTCAGCTCCGCTTCCTGTGTCTGACTCAGACGCTGGCTGATGCTACTGCTGCTCGCACTGTGCAGCTGTGACCCGGGGAGGGGAGGTGCAGATTCTTTGCACCCACTCTCCTCAAATGGAAGGTCTGCACTCCTAGAAAATGGGGGACACGTTCCCTGAACGTGCCCCCCATATTCTAGAAGATCGTGGGACTTCCAAAATGGCTTACAGGAGATTTTTTTTTTTTTCTTTTCAATAAATTGGTCATAGAGGGATGGTTGAGGAGTGTTTTTTCAAATAAATTTTTTTTTGTTGTCAATTTTTTTTTTGTATTACTGTCAATTAGTTATGTCTGGTATCAAATAGACGCCGTGACATAACTAATTGCTGGGCTTGATGCCAGGTGATATTACGCATCTGGTATCAACCCCATTTATTACCCCGTTTGCCACCGCACCAGGGCGCGGGATGAGCTGGGGCGAAGCGCCAGGATTGGCGCATCTAATGGATGCGCCACTTCTGGGGCGGTTGCGGCTGCTATTTTTAGGCTGGGAAGAGTCCAATAACCATGGCTCTTCCCACCCTGAGAATACCAGACCCCAGCTGTCAGCTTCACCTTGGCTGGTGATCTAATTTGGGGGGACCCCACGGGTTTTTTTTTTTATAATAATTAAAAAATAAACAAAGTAAAAAAAACAGCTTGGGGAGCCCTCCAAATTGATCACCAGCCAAGGTGAAGCTGTCAGCTGTGGTTTGCAGGCTACAGCTGTCTGCTTTACCCTAGCTGGCTATCAAAAATAGGGGGGACCCCACGTCATTTATTTTAATTTTTTTTTTCTTTTTGGGCTAAATACAAGGCTAGGCACCCTTTAGTGCCACATGAAAGTCACTAAAGGGCGCCAGCTTAGAATATGCAGGGGGTGGGACGTTATATATGTTTGACATCTATCCATTCATCCATCCATTGTAGCATTTTAGGCTGTGTGCCCACAATCAGGGTTTGCAGCGTTTTGGGCGCAGAGTGATTTCCCTGCATCCATAACGCTGCGTTGTGCAGTAGAAGCACAGTGGAAGGATTTTTAGAAATCCCATGCCCACTGCGCTTCTTTTCTCCGCAGCATAAACCGACCTGTGGCGGGGCTTCCCGAGCCTCAGCATGTCAATTTATGCTGCGGAGATGAGTGTTCTCTGCAGGTAGAATAGAACTAAAGTCCACAGCAGCCTGAACCCAAATCGTGGGCATGGGCAGCTGCGTTCTCCCGTGGACAACACTCTTATCTCTGCAGGAAGGCTGACACTGTGTACTAGACGCCGTGTCGCTGGATCATGGCCACACAGCCCAACAGTGAGAATATTGTTGCTACAGCAACATTTTTGTGAAGTACCTGTGGAATCAAAATGCTTACTATACTCATGAATAAAATCCTTGAGGGGTCCAGTTTCCAAAATGGGGTCACTTGTGGGGGGGTTTTCTGATGTATAGGTACCCAAGGGGCCCTGCTAATGTGACATGGTGTGCGCAATTTATTTCAACTTTTCCAAAATTCAAATGGTGCTCCTTCCATTCCAAGCCCTCCCATTTATCCAAACAGAGGTTTATGGCCACATATCCCTGGCTCACAAAAAATTGGATAACAACCTGTGGGATCCATGTTTTGTTGTTGCCTCTTGAAAAAGTGAGAAATTTGATGCTAAATCAACATTTTTGTGAAAAAAATGAACATTTTCAATATGGCAACCTAAGCTTATCAAATTCTGTGAAGTGCTCGTGGATTCAAAATGCTCACTATACACCTAGATAAAAGCCTTGAGGTGTCTTGTTTCCAGAATGGGGTCACTTGTGGGGGAGCTCCACTGTTTAGGCACCTTAGGGGCTTTCCAAATGAGACAGTGTCCGCTAATGAGTCCAGCCAATTGTGCAGTCATATGGCGCTCCTTCCCTTCCGAGCCTTGCTGTGCACCCAAACAGTTGATTTCCACCACACATAAGGTATCAGCATACTCAGGAGAAATTGCACAATAAATTTTATGCAGAATTTTTTCCTTTTACTCTTGATAAAAAAAAAGCTGTCTGGTTGAAGTAACAATTTTGTGGTAAAAATGTATTTTTTTTTATTTTCACAGCTCAACATTATAAACTTCTGTGAAGCACCTGGGGGTTCAGGGTACTCACCAAACATCTAGATAAATTACTTGAGGGGCCTATTTTCCAAAATGGAGTCACTTGTGGGGGTTGTCTGCTGTTTACGTACCTTAGGGGTCCTCCAAATACGACATGATGCCCGCAATCTTTTTCAGCCAAATTTCCTTTCCAAAATTCAAATATTGCTCCTTCCGTTCCAAGCCCTCCCATTTCTCCAAACAAAGGTTTCAGACCACATGTGAGGTATCACCGCGCTCATAAAAAAAAGTGGGTAACAAACATTGGGGTCAACTTTTTGGAATTACCTCTTGAAAAAGTGAGAAAATTGATGCTAAAGCAACATTTGAGAAAAAAAATGAAAATTTTCAATATGACAATGTAACGTTATCAAAATCTGTGAAGTACCTGTGGGTCCAAAATGCTCACTATACCCCTAGATAGGAGCCTTAAGGGGTCTAGTTTCCAAAATGGTATCACTTGTGAGGGGTTTCTGCTGTTTAGGTACCTTAGCGGACATCTAAATGCAACATGGTGCCCGCAATCTATTTCAACCAAATTTGCTCTCAGAAAATTCAAATATTGCTCCTTCTGTTCCGAGCCCTCCCATTTGTCCAAACAGAGGTTTCTGACCACATGTGGGGTATTGGCGCGTTCATAAGAAAGTGGGTAACAGGTTTTGGGGTCCATTTTGTTGTGTTATTTCTTCTAAAAGTGAATAAATTTGGGGTAGAGCAACATTTTAGGTAACATTTTATTTTTTGCTTTTTTTCATTCCACATTGCTTTAGTTCCTGTGTAGCACCTGAAGGGTTAATAAACTTCTTGGATGCGGTTTTGAGTACCTTGAGGGGTGCAGTTTTTAGAATGGTGTCACTTTAGGGTATTTTTTGTCACCTAGGCCTCTCAAAGTCACTTCAAATGTGATGTGGTCCCTAAAAAAATGGTTTTGTGAATTTTGTTGAAAAAAATGGGAAATTGCTGATGAACTTTGAACCCTTCTAACTTCCTAACCCCCAAAAATGTTGTTTCAGAAATTGCACTGATGTAAAGTAGACAAGTGGGAAATGTTATTTATTAACTATTTTGTGTGACATAACTCTCTGGTTTATGGGCATAAAAATTAAAAGTTTGAAAATTGCAAAATTTTAAAAATTTTCATCAAATTTCCGATTTTTTTTACAAATAAAAGCAAAAATTATCGTTCTAAATTTATAACTGTCATGAAGTCCAATATGTCACGAAAAAACAATGTCATAATCACCGGGATCCGTTGAAGCGTTCCAGAGTTATAACCTCATAAAGGGACACTGGTCAGAATTGCAAAAAAATGGCCTGGGCATTAAGGACAAAACTGGCTTCGTCCTTAAGGGGTTAAATATGTATATGTACGTATGCCTGTATGTGCACGTATATGTGCTTGTTTACGTGTGGATGGGGCCCACTTAGACTCTTTCACCCAGGGCCCTCAAAAACCTAGAGCCGGCCCTGCATACAACTGAATAGGGGGGGGGGGATCTCCATGGTAGGTCCACGGACTTATCTTGTCAGCCTGGACACGATTCAGCTCAGTATGGCTGAAGGGGAAATCATTGCGTAATGGGAGAATTATTGTGCAACAGGAGTAAATGACAGAATAATGGCTGCAGCTCTGGAAGTAATTGGAGTATATCTCCTATAACAGCAAAATAGTGACTGCCGCTCTGGAAGTGATTGGAGTATATCTCCTATAACAGCAAAATAGTGACTGCCGCTCTGGAAGTGATTGGAGTATATCTCCTGTAACAGCACTATAGTGACTGCACTCTGGGAAGTGATTGGAGTAGATCTCCTGTTAGGCTGGTTTCACATCAGCGTTTTCCTGTCGCACTGCCAGATCCAGCATAAGTGTAGTACAGTTCAATAAAGTTCACTGGCAAGCTCCGGGCACATGTGACAGCATGTGACCGGGGCTTGCCGCACTGTCTGTGAACTGTATTGAACTGTACTGTACTTGTGCTGGATCTGGCAGTGCGACAGAAAAACGCTGATGTGAAACCAGAGTAAGGCTATGTGCGCATGTTGCGTATTTGCATGCAGTTACGCTGCGATCTGCACCGCAGCGTAACTGCATGCGTCCTGCGTACCCAGCATAATCTATGAAGATTATGCAGGAGACGTGCGCACATGGCGTCTTAGAGCGCAGCGCTTCGGCTGCTGCCCAAAGCACGCGTTCTAAGAAGTGACATGTCACTTCTTTCATGCGCTCTGCATGCAGTCACCGCTCTGTCTATGGGAGAGGCTGCAGTCAGAGCGCATGGAATCGGCTTTTTTTTTTTTCACTACGGACTCTTTCTGCAGCTATTTGAAGCGCACGTGTGCTGTTCAAATCGCTGCCGAAATTTCTGCAGGGCCAGTACGCAACGTGCGCACATAGCCTATCAGCAGTATAGTGAATGCAGCTCAGGAAGTCATTGGAGTTCCTCTCATTTAATTTGTATATTCCAGTCACGAAAATCAGCTGCTTTTCAGTATAGCAGCAAAATACATGAGCGATTTAAAAAAAAAAAAAAAAAAAAAAATAATAGCTCACACACATGCTGCAAAATATAAAATTGTGTCAGATCCACAGCAGATGAATTTCATGGAGTGGATGTGATGTGAGAGGTTCAATCTTTGCAATGCACCTTTTTCAGAATGAAATCTATAGTGGTAAATACTACTGTTGGGTATCACCCAGAGACCTCTGAGCTCCACTGCAGGGGGTCTGCAGTAAATACGCTTTGTGGGATGAAAGCCTTAGGTTACACAAAACACGTAATATGACATTGTCACATTGCAACATGTCATCTAATGGGATAGAGTTGCAACCCGTGACCTACTGCAATTGCGTATTTCGTAAAAAAAAAAAAAATCTGACGAATATTCAAATCGCTTGCAAAGTTGCTGACAAGTTGTGAGAGATGGTCACATGTAGTCTTGGCCTAAAGCCGAGGAGCTGTTCTCCTGCCACTAGCGCTGAGCTCTAGATTTAGGGAGTTTATATTATATGGATTCAGTGATCACATGGGAATATGATGGTGGCTGTATTCCCCAGGAGCTGCCCACCCCGTATGTGTCTGTTCGTGCAGAGTTCCGGCAGTTAGGGATTGTGATGTTCAGTAAATCTGCATCTTTCCATTTTAAGACCTGGCGTGATCAGTTCTAGAACAGCTTCCCCGGGAGCGCGGCCACCGACTTCCCAGTAAATACATAAGTCGTTCTGCCTGCGGTGTCTCGTGAATCACTGAGTAGAAGTCGTCTTGTTGGGCTGAAGATAAAGTAATCTGTGCCTTGTAATGTGTCTGCAGAGACTGCTGCCAGCGCTGCCGGTATAAATGGCGGTACTTTCCTGTAGATCTCAGGCCTGACATTTATGTGGCGGCTATGGCGGGACATCAGCGTTCATCTCCTGCAGGGACATCCATCAGGTCGGATATTTCTGCTCTGCTCCGAAAATAGATTTTTTTTCTCATAAGCAGTTTTCCTGCGCTTGGAGGATTGATGTGACGGCCGCGGCTTCCGGGGAACGTACAGAGTTTACTGTATTTTTAGCAAGATGATATATAAAAGGTCGATCGCAGATCATGGAGGACGGCGAGAAAGATCAGATGCACATTATAAAGGAGAGGATACAAATAGAGGGTGGCAATAAAACTGGAATTTATACGCTGGCGGAAATAATGCAAACCGGAGAGAGGGGACCGAGGGGCATCTGTCAGACACACAGAGACGTGGAGCGAAATCGCAAACTTTGCTATAAGGCTAGGTTTCCACTTTTTTTTGCTGCATTTGTAGTTCTTCTTTGACCTTTTCCTGCGCATTACAGTACTTTGCTAGAGAAAAGTGCGCATGTGCAGGAGCACAATGGAGGCCTCTGTGTGGATGATGCAGGATGCTACATGCACGTGGGGCTGGGAAGGACGACGGCGATCGCACAAGATGGAGGAGGCGCTGGACAGAGTAGCGACATCCATCGGACCGGACGACCCCCTAGGTGAATATTATGAAGGTGTTTTTCACGTTCTACAGAGTAGCCTGGGCTCTTATATATAGCATTCTAGAATACTATATATAAGGGCTCACTGATGGTGGCCGCAGCTTATAGGGGACAAATGTGGTGACAGGTTCCCTTCAAACATATACTGTAGACAAACGAGACACCAAAAACGCAGCTAAAACTATCAACGTTCTCGTCCAGTGTAATCAGGGCTGCCGGAAGCCATGGCCGCCTACGTGCACTGCGCGATGTAGCGGACTGGAGGGTATCACATCTCCTAAGAGCACGTCCAGCCTATGTTCTAGTTCACATGCACTAGAGATCCATGTGAAGAAATATTAAATAAAAGTCACAGCATGAATTTGTCTGGTCCGATTTACTGACTGGACTGGAAGGGGGGAGGCGTGCCATCACACACAGGAGACCAGACTCCGCCCACTTTACTGCAGCTGTAATGTGAGCTTTTTCTACAGTGGGATTTCTGTAGGATTTCAGTAGCTGCTCCCCCTACTGTTTAACAGTGGAAAATATCAAACTTTTTAATTTTTTTTTTATATTTTGCTCAATTAAAAACAAATAATATTTAAACAAAACATTAAAACATTATTACTTTACATTTTTTCAGTTATTGAAATTTTTTTTTTTTTGACGATACTTTCCCTTTAAGTGGTTTTGAACAGGTTTTTTTTACCCAAGCATTTTTTGCAGCCTTCTGATTGGACGGCGCCCCCTTTGGACCATAAAGAAAGGCTTTATAGACGACATGGCCTCCTTTTTCCCCACTGGGTGTTTTTTTAAAACCTGAAGAAATAAACGCTCAAAAGACTGAACATATGAACATTGGTTTTACAACAGAAATAAATAGGAAGAGGGGTTTTTTTTTAGCAATTTTTTCATGCATTTTTAGAAGAAAAAAACTCCACGTGAACAGTCTAAGGCTAGTTTCATACATCCAGCATGTCGCTGGATCCAGCACACTCCAGTACAGTGTAATACAGTACAATGGCATCGCGGCAACCTCCGGTCACATGATGTCATGTGACCGGAGGTTGCAGCTATGCCATTGTACAGTATTAACACTGTACTGGAGTGTGCTGGATCCGGCAAAATGCCGATGTGTGAAACTAGCCTTAGGCCTACTTCACACGTCCGTGTTTCCGGTACATATGACGTCCGTTTTCACACGAACACACGTAGACCCATTAAAATCAATGGATCTCTTCACACTTCCTAAGGCCTGCAACACATATCCGTGCCGCCGGTACATGTTTGGGACTTTTTGACACGTACCGGCAGCACGAACACACGTGCACCAATGTTACCCTATGGTAACAGGCACACACACATAAAGCCACACAGAACGTGTGTCCGTGTGGTTTGTATGTGTGTTTTTTTACACGGATGACATGTCCGCATTTCGCCGGCATCACGCAGACACGGACCAGCTAAAGTCAATGGGTCCGTGTCTTCACGTACGTGCTTTCTGTACCGTCTGTGTCCGTTTTATTTTTTTAATGGAGAAACGGCTCAAGAAACACGGACATGACACGTATGTATCTCACACATACACGAACATTCAACACGCACTCACGGCAAGCATACGCCATCACACTGATGTCACACGTACCAGAGAAACGGACATTCAAAACGGAACACGGACCCAAAAAACGGACCACGAGACACGCACGTGTTGTTTATGGACGTGTGTTTCAGGCCTTATGGAGCACATACGTGTCCGTGTGCTCCACAAAGTGACATGTCTGGTTTTCTCTAGCAGCACTGATGTCACACGGCCTACACACTGGTGTGATCCATGTGACACCTACCGGAGAAGACACGTGTCTTTGAAATAGAATTATTTTCTATATTCACCTGTCTTCGGTGCTATGCTGCTGTCACTTGCTTCCGGGCCCACTCATACTCATGCAAGCATATTCACTGCACTGCGGACCCAGAAGCAGCAGCAGAGCCGGAGACAGCAGCGGCGGTGACAGGCGAGTATAGGCGTTCATGCTGTCCGTGTGCTATGCAGATGTCACACGGATAGCACACTGACAGCACACAAGGACACTCATACGCACCTACATCACGAATCGTGCAAAACGTGTTTTGCACGGATGTGTGAAAAAAACCTTAGGTTGTGATCATTGTGAGTCTTTTTGTTGAGTTTTTGGAGCAGACTCCACATTTTTAGGGCTGCTTCTCACTTGCGAGTTTCTCGCAGTAGAGCAATGCGAGAAAAACTCGCATTGGAATCGGACACGTTAGTGAATGATTCAGCTCTCATCTGCGATTTTTTTCTCAGTCCAAATCGGACCGAGAAAAAAATCGCGGCATGCTGCTTTTTTGCGAGTTTCTACTGCGAGTCTCTCCAATGCAAGTCTATGGGAGCGTGTAAAAAATCGGATGTCACGGGACGGCATTCACACCATCCTAGTGACATCCGATTTTCTAAATACATTTCTCGCATGTTTCCTAAAACACTGGAAACGAGCGATGTCTCCCAATGTCTGTCAATCACTATTCCCTGTCAGTCGGTCTCTCCCTCTCGGTCTCTATTCTCTCTCTGTCGGTCCGTCACTATCTCTGTCCCTCTCTCACAGTCTGTCGGTCAGTTTCCACCCCTCTCTCATACTCACCGTTCCCCGATCCCCCGGTGCGGCGCTGCACGGCTTTCTCACTGCTCCGGCGGCTTTTACTATTTTGAAAAAGCCGGCCGCTCATTAAAGAATCTCGTATTCCCTGCTTTCCCCGCCCACAGGCGCCTATGATTGGTTGCAGTGAGACACGCCCCCACGCTGAGTGACAGGTGTCTCACTGCACCCAATCACAGCAGCCGGTGGGCGGGTCTATACTGTGCAGTGAAATAAATAAATAAATAATTAAAAAAAATGGCGTGCGGTCCCCCCCAATTTTAATACCAGCCAGATAAAGCCATACGGCTGAAGGCTGGTATTCTCAGGATGGGGAGCTCCACGTTATGGGGAGCCCCCCACCCTAACAATATCAGCCAACAGCCGCCCAGAATTGCCGCATACATTATATGCGACAGTTCTGGGACTGTACCCGGCTCTTCCCGATTTACCCTGGTGCGTTGGCAAATCGGGGTAATAAGGAGTTATTGGCAGCCCATAGCTGCCAATAAGTCCTAGATTAATCATGTCAGGCGTCTATGAGACACCCTCCATGATTAATCTGTAAGTTACAGTAAATAAACACACACGCCCGAAAAAATCCTTTATTAGAAATAAAAAACACAAACACATTCCCTCATTACCAATTTATTAACCCCGACAAACCCTCCATGTCCGGCGTAATCCACGGACTCCAGCGTCGCTTCCAGCATGCAGGTGACAGGAGCTGCAGAAGACACCGCCGCTCCGGTCACCTCCAAGCAGCAACTGAGGTGAGTAGCGCGATCTGCTGAGCTGTCACTGAGGTTACCCGCTGTCACTGGATCCAGCGGTGACAGCGGGTAACCTCAGTGACACCTCAGCAGATCGCGCTACTCACCTCAGTTGCTGCTTGGAGGTGACCGGAGCGGCGGTGTCTTCTGCAGCTCCTGTCACCTTCATGCTGGAAGCGACGCTGGAGTCCGTGGAGTACGCCGGACATGGAGGGTTTGTCGGGGTTAATAAATTGGTAATGAGGGAATGTGTTTGTGTTTTTTATTTCTAATAAAGGATTTTTTCGGGCGTGTGTGTTTATTTACTGTAACTTACAGATTAATCATGGAGGGTGTCTCATAGACGCCTGACATGATTAATCTAGGACTTATTGGCAGCTATGGGCTGCCAATAACTCCTTATTACCCCGATTTGCCAACGCACCAGGGTAAATCGGGAAGAGCCGGGTACAGTCCCAGAACTGTCGCATATAATGTATGCGGCAATTCTGGGCGGCTGTTGGCTGATATTGTTAGGGTGGGGGGCTCCCCATAACGTGGAGCTCCCCATCCTGAGAATACCAGCCTTCAGCCGTATGGCTTTATCTGGCTGATATTAAAATTGGGGGGGACCGCACGCCATTTTTTAAAATTATTTATTTATTTCACTGCACAGTATAGACCCGCCCACCGGCTGCTGTGATTGGGTGCAGTGTGACACCTGTCACTCAGAGTGGGGGCGTGTCTCACTGTAACCAATCATAGGCGCTGGTGGGCGGGGAAAGCAGGGAATACGAAATTGTTTAATGGGCGGCCGGCTTTTTCAAAACAGTAAAAGCCGCCGGAGCAGTGAGAATGCCGTGCAGCGCCGGGGATCGGGGATTGGTGAGTATATGAGAGAGGGCTGCTAACTTCAGTTACTCAGGAGATTAGCGGTCACCGGTGAGTCTTCACTGGTGACCGCTAATCAGGGCGCGACACAGACAGAGCCGCAGCATGACAATGAAGTCGGGTGAAGTTCACCCGAGTTCATTCTGACAGTGCGGCTCTGTCTGTGTCTGCTGTCATCTGCCATTCAGCTCTGCTACATGGCTGTCTGTGTCTGCTGTCAGCGGCCATGTAGCAGCGCTGAATGGCAGATGACATAGTAAAAAATACGCATTACACACGCATTACACACGCTAGTAAAATCTCAGAAATAGCATCGCACTTGCGTTGCACTCGCACCTAACGTGAACTAAAATCAGCCGAGTTTTTTTCAGCCCAGTCGGACCGATTTTACTCGCATAGATGTGTTTCCACCCTTAAAGAGGATCTGGTGTTTACTCAAAGACATATAAACACATCAATGTGGACACGCCCTTAGAGTTTTCCCCAGATTTAAAGGTGGCGTTATTTTTCATGAACTAACCGCTTCAGGAATGTTTTTCATTTCCAGTTTTGAAGAATTTAACGTCTTTTTCCTGAAATATTTTTTCCTTCCTGCCTTTTGACTGGACGTTGCTTAGCTTGGTGCAGACGCCATCAGGAGCCGCTACAAATAGTGATGTGCACTTTTTGTCAACAAGCATTTTTCAAAACGTCTTAAAGAAATGGCTCCTTTTAGACAATTTATTCCCCGGCTGCAGATTGTTGTTCTCACCCTCCCCGGGTCCACCAATGACTCTGCTCCCCGATGTCTGACATCGGCGCTAACACCAATGCAGGAACAGCGGTGCAGACTCACTTGTGGACCTGGGGAGGATGAGAACGGTCTGTTTATGTCTTAATAATCTGAAGCCAAGGACATTTGTACCGCCCCGTGCTTGGCCGCAGTCGAGCCGCTCGGATGCAGGCTCGTTTGGTGGGTGGCTTGAGCGCCTCCGGACCCGGGAGTCATATCGCTATGAAGGGAGGCTGGCGCTACGTGAGGAATTTCGGTGGGGAGGTTCACGGCTGAGGCAGTGGTGTTTAGGGATGTAAGTTCGTCACGCCACCCACGGGTTCTGGCGAGTGTGGACACCGCCTCTGCCATTAACTAGGCATCCGGGGACGGTGTTGTGCAGCCTGGTGTTGACCCCTCCGTGGGCAGGGGGTGATGGTCCCGGGGCCCGGTCGTTGCGAGGTGCGGGCGTGTTAGTGCGGTACGGTGCGCAGCCCGAGGGCACTGTTGTACTCACTATGACAGATACACCGGAGTCTCTGGTAAGACAAAAGGATGGCGGTCGGTGCCCGCAGCCGGCTGCGTTTGGTCCCCCACCCGGTTCGGTGGTTCCCGCCTTTCTCCTGCACCTTTTTGTAGAACTTGACTGCCTATGGTTCAGCAACGGTAGTCCGCTCCCCGGCTTTGTGTGTGCGGTGGAACCAGTTTGCCCGCAGGCGCTGGCCCGTGGGATCTCTCTGCCTGTGCGGTGGCTTTCTATCCCCCTCAGTGGGCTGTTGCCGTCTTTCGGGTCTTGGGACGGGAAAGGACATAAGGTCCAGACCTCAATCAGTAAATTTGACGCGGTCCAGTGGCTTCTGGACCTCGTTCTGGGTCTGAGTACCCTCCTGGTGCTCCGGTTTCCAGTTGGTTCCCTGGTTCGGTACCAGCGGGCCACTACCCTGTCCCGGTCCCTTACGGTTCCACCAGCCGTCTTCCCGGCTCCTGCAGGCGGCAACCACCATCTGCCTCCTGGTCACAGGGTATCTGGGCTACGACCCAGACCCCTGACAGACGTTGACACTTTACTACCACTCTCTTTCACCTCCAAAACTGATCTGTTTAAGTTTTTCCCGCCTCAGGCTAGCCGAACTCCTTGGTCCGCCCCCTGGTGTGAACGTCAAGACCTGAGAGGGGTGACTTTTAGGTTGGCTGCTGTTACCTTATTAGGGGACGGGTGTTTGTCCAAGGGTCTGTCTGTGACTACCTGGCTAGTCCAGGGCGTCACACATTCATTTACTGAAAGGAAACAACCCTTTTAAAGGAAAAGTATGCTAAAAAAAAATCCAGATGTGAAGAACAAACAAGATTTCTCATAGGAATGAATAGCAAGGAGTTGTCCCCCTTTTTTTTGTTTAGGGAAAATTTCGAAGTGGCTCTTTGATCCTAAGTCAAATGACGTTTTATCACTAACATCGCCAACTATACAGTGATTTACGCCTAAAGATGTGACCTCCTCCATCTGTGGCTCTGAGGATGCCGGGGGACACTGGAGGTCCCAGACATACACCATGCACAGTTCAATGGCAGTCACTGGCGTCATTCAGACCAAGTCTCCTGGAACCCTCTGTAAAGCTGGGAACATCCCAAGGAATGGAGAGGATTCCTGAGAGGAGGTGAGAAAAGTGTCAGGAACTTCGATGGGTGCTGGTATACTCAATGGGGGGCGGTTTGGCGCCCTTCTTATCACCATGGTGACCAGTAACTTACCTCCGCTGTGACGTCATCAGAGCACTTTACCTCACACACACGGTGCCCTTTCATGACTGACCCCGGGAGCTCACACTCCGCGGGTGGAGGAGGAAGATGGCACGGTGCGAGGAAAAGGGGCTCGGGGCAACCTGTGAGGAGGGGAGAAGGGGGACACCGTGCGAGGAAAAGGGGCTCGGGGCAGCGTGTGAGGAGGGGAGAAGGGACACGGTGCGAGGAAAAAGGGGCCCGGGGCAACGTGCGAGGAGAAGGGGAGGGCACGGTGCAGCGGGAGGTGCGGGCTAGTCGCCGGTATGAAGTATAAAGCGCTGCCGGCGTAATTCATCAACGGGCGTGGCTACTCCCCTAGTAGGCGGTGCCAGGGCGGGGTTGTCGGTTAGGGGGCGGAGTTCTAAGCCGTCAGCTCTGCGGATCAGAACTGAAGCGGGTGCCGACACCTGCAGCGGGGACCGGAGCCGAGGAGTCGCGTGGAGAGCGGCGGCGGCCGGAGCATGACAGGTACGTGCGGGCAGCGAGTCCACATATGTGCGGCATCCGTCACCGGCAGCTCCGACACCTGCACGGCTGATAGACCGGGAGATAAACCCAGAGGTGTGTTTGTGTCTCTCTATCTAGCCATACATCTATACACACACTCACTATACATACTCACACACACACATTATATATATATGTATGTATAGTAAGTGTGTGTATAGATAGATATATCTCTATATTTCACCAACTGGAAATCACAGGGTGGATGGACGGGTTATCTGCAAATGAAGGAAAATTGGGAATCCCCCACCCAAAGCCTCTCAATTTATTCAGTATGGAGTGTGAGTGTCACACTCAGAAATCCCACCACCTCCATCCTCGGCTGTTGTCACTCATGTTATTAATGGGTGTCTGAGGAAGGTTCTGCCTCTGAATGCACTAGGGAAAATCATCAAGATCCTCTGCTGACAGCTCCTCTGTAATCACTGCCCAGTGATGTCCCAGATGTGCTGGATGGGAGACAAGTCTGTAGACTCTGCAGCCATGATAACGGATCCCAGTCTACCTGGGTCACTGGGCTGTGGGCGGTGTTCCACCGCTTGCCACAGCTCAACATCCCGGACTCCCTCCTTCGCTGCAGAGCGCCACAAGCAGGAGCGATGCTGGGCTGTGATGAGCGGTGAAAAGCCGCCCAGTGACTCAGGTACATTGGGGTCGTCTGCGGTGATGTCGGGTCAACAAGAAGTTGACGTGACATCACCGGATCTCAGAGGTCACGGAGCCCAGGGGTCACATGATAGGGAAGAGTGGACTGCAATAGCACCGCTCAGGGGCAGAATTGACTACACAAGGTATTTGAGAAAAGCCTTCTTTATGAGCTTTACATCAATGTGTGGCCACTATGCTGTCTAGTGGACTACCCCTTTAAGGATAGGGCAAATTTTTGTTTCCATTTTTTCCCAACCCTTCTTCCAAGAACCATAATTATTTCTCCATCGATAAAGCCATGTGAGGGCTTGTTTTTTATGGGATGAGTTGTACTTTTGAATGACACCGTTCATTTTCTCATGATGTACTGGTAAGCTGGAAAAAAATTCAAAGTCTGGCAAAATAGCAAAAAAAAGTGAAATTCTACGATTTATTTATTTTTTTTTTTAAATCTCCAGAGTTAATTTTATCCTAAAAATGATTTGGCAGTATGATTCTCCAAGACAGTACTTTTATCAATGCAGCGATAACAAATATGTGTGTTTTTTACTTTTTGTTTTTTTGTCTTAAGTTTTAATGTGGTAAAGGGGGTGAATTTGAACTTTTTATATTTCTTTATTTTTTAAAACATATTTTTTTTTCTACTCTGCAGTGTATTTAATAGTCCCCATAGGGACCTGAACTGCAATAATCTGATCACTCGTTCTATATACAGCAATGCCACATATTTGCTGGGAAAGAAGAAATCTGTCTCCTATGAATGCCGGCCACTGGCTGATTTTCATAGTAGTACTGAGATGACTCACACAGGGGTCATCATCTGACCCCTTGGTTGTCATGACAACTCATCGGTGTCCTGTGATTGTGTCATGGAAGCGCCGATGAGGACTCAGAACCAGGCGCCTCCCCCCTGCTAGTGCATGTTAAATGCTGCTGTCAGAGATTGACAGCGGTACTTAACAGGTTAATAGCCACAGGAAGAACCATACTCGACCAACAGCTTTTAGAGGCAGATAAAGGCTGAATGATTCAGCCTTCATCTGCATGGAAAG
Source organism: Anomaloglossus baeobatrachus (assembly GCF_048569485.1). Taxonomy (NCBI): domain Eukaryota; kingdom Metazoa; phylum Chordata; class Amphibia; order Anura; family Aromobatidae; genus Anomaloglossus; species Anomaloglossus baeobatrachus. Next base: position 470,184,967 of record NC_134357.1, on the reverse strand, counting down.
ATATGGGCTCGGCGTGCGCGTCCGCATCAAAGGCAGGGTGACAACCCATGACGTACAAAAGCACTTCACGTTCCCTAGTGAAAACCTCTTCATGGTGTTGCCAATATTGTCTCCAGATCAATCTCTGTTTATCAGGTGATGAAGACAAAAGTGGGTCTCATTGCTGAAGAGAACAGACCTCCATCGTCATCTTATTCTGCACCATGATAGCCTTTGAGATTGGTGTCATGAGGTCAATGGACACACAAAGCCAGTCGTCTGGCTCGTAGGCCAATGATGTGTAAACGCCTTCTAATGCTTTGTGTAGACATCTTAGACTTGGTATATGACATCAAATTATACTGGCAGGATGGAATGGGTCAATTTACGCCGTTCTTTTAACCTTACAACGCCACGTGGACAATACCATGAGGAGGCCTTCATGCGGGAGCATCAAACTGGGAAAAAAAAAAATCGAAAACGCTAAAAACAATTATGGGTGGAAAAACAGCAACGAATTAGGGCCTGGTGCTAGCCATCTTTTTGTATATGCACCATGGAAAACCCAACCTGCCTGGTGATTTCTGTGTATATATATTTCTCAGTTGATATCTGTTCTCTTGCATGTGCACCTAGTCACACCATTGTGTCGTGTACTTTACGTGATGTAAATCCTCCTGCCATATATACAGTGAGTGACGTTCTCCATGCTCCTTCCTATTATAGTTGTGACGATATCATATATATTATATACAACCGTCCTGTAATACTCAGCAGGACTAATATGGACATCAAATAATTAAACTTCCAACCTTGACTTCGTAAATAGCTAATATGTAATAACTCATCCAGGCGTTGTTTACATGCTGCATTTTTGCAGTTTGCTTTTTTTTTTTCTTGTCTGCAGGCAAAATCTGCATTTCGGTTTTGTTTGTTATTTTTGTTTTCTGCTTTTTGTGTCACAAGATATTTTGTTTTGCTAAGCACCTAAAACTCATATAATAATAATAATAATAATAATAATATAATAAATCTTTATTTCTATAGCGCCAACATATTCCGCAGAGCTTTGCAATTCAGGAGGTTCATATACAAACAAATAACAGTTATAGAAAATACAATAATTGGAATATGGAAAAAAGACTACCCTGCTCTTGCGAGCTTTCTATCTGGGGGGGGACGACAAGGTACAAGTGCTTACCGTATTTTTCGGACTATAAGACGCACCGGACTATAAGACGCACCCTGGTTTTAGAGGAGGAAAATGGGAAAATAAAACTTTAAGCAAAAAATGTGGTCATGACACATTGTTATGGGGCGAGGATCTGCTGCTGAAACTGTTATGGGGGTAATGTCCCCAAATTTTCTACTAAGGTACCCCAGCCTGGTAATGATCCTCCTGCCTTGTATATGATCCTGCTATAAACCCCCATCCAGCCTGTTCACATCCCCCCCCCATCCAGCCTGTTCACATCCCCCCCCCCATCCAGCCTGTTCACATTCCCCCCCATCCAGCCTGTTCACATCCCCCCCCCATCCAGCCTGTTCACATCCCCCCCCCCCCATCCAGCCTGTTCACATCCCCCCCCCCCCATCCAGCCTGTTCACATCCCCCCCCATCCAGCCTGTTCACATCCCCCCCCCATCCAGCCTGTTCACATCCCCCCCCCATCCAGCCTGTTCACATCCCCCCCCATCCAGCCTGTTCACATCCCCCCCCATCCAGCCTGTTCACATCCCCCCCCTCCATCTAGTTCACATCCTCCCCCCCCCTCCATCTAGTTCACATCCTCCCCCCCCATCCATCCAGTTCACATCCCCCCCCATCCAGCCTGTTCACATCCCCCCCCTCCATCCAGTTCACATCCCCCCCATCCAGCCTGTTCACATCCCCCCCCATCCAGCCTGTTCACATCCCCCCCCCATCCAGCCTGTTCACATCCCCCCCCCATCCAGCCTGTTCACATCCCCCCCCCCATCCAGCCTGTTCACATCCCCCCCCCCCATCCAGCCTGTTCACATCCCCCCCCATCCAGCCTGTTCACATCCCCCCCCCCATCCAGCCTGTTCACATCCCCCCCCCATCCAGCCTGTTCACATCCCCCCCCCATCCAGCCTGTTCACATCCCCCCCCATCCAGCCTGTTCACATCCCCCCCCCGCCATCCAGCCTGTTCACATCCCCCCCCCCATCCAGCCTGTTCACATCCCCCCCCCCCATCCAGCCTGTTCACATCCCCCCCCCCCATCCAGCCTGTTCACCCCCCCCCATCCAGCCTGTTCACATCCCCCCCCCCATCCAGCCTGTTCACATCCCCCCCCCCATCCAGCCTGTTCACATCCCCCCCCCATCCAGCCTGTTCACATCCCCCCCCCCATCCAGCCTGTTCACATCCCCCCCCCCCCCATCCAGCCTGTTCACATCCCCCCCCCCCCCATCCAGCCTGTTCACCCCCCCCCATCCAGCCTGTTCACATCCCCCCCCCCCCATCCAGCCTGTTCACATCCCCCCCCCCATCCAGCCTGTTCACATCCCCCCCCCCCATCCAGCCTGTTCACATCCCCCCCCCCCCCATCCAGCCTGTTCACATACTCCCATCCTGCTGTATGCCCCCATCGTGCTCATATACCATCCTGGTATATGGCCTGTATCCTATAGCACAGAGAAAAAAAATAAACGTTTATACTCACCTTTTCCTCACTCCCTGCAGCACCGATCATCTTCCTCTCTGGCACGCTGATCTGTGTGTGTGGAGCCGTTCCCCTGCAGCACGCGATGTCTTCCTGTCTGTGCCGATCAGCTGACCAGCTCAGCACAGATCAGCTGACCGGCACAAACAGGAAGACATCGCCTGCTGCAGGGGGCGGCTCCACACACGGGGACGGGTGAGTGTACTGATTCACTGCACCCCGCGCTGGTAATGACGCGCGGGGGGCAGTGAATACAGCCGCACATGATCACTCCAGGCTGTAATTGCCAGGGGTGATCATGCGGCCGGCTCTTTACTATGCGCGCGTCCCCGCTCGTCCTCCCGTCCACCTGTCAGCGCCGGCTTCTGCGCTGAGAGATGGCCGGGAGGATGGGCGTGCATATGTAATGAGCGGGCCCACGTGGTCATGGCAGGCGCTGCTGCTGCCTGCTCGTGTCCCCGATGACCCGCTCCACCACAGCACCCTCGTTCCCGGCCGCAGCCCTATAGTCAGACCATAAGACGCACCCCCAACTTTCCCCCAACATTTGGGGGAAAAAAAGTGCGTCTTATGGTCCGAAAAATACGGTATTTACAATGGTAGTCCAGCCATCTCAAGGATATGGGGGATAGATAATGGCTGCCTGGACCAGTTGGCCAGAATCTTGAGATGCATTTGGGTGCCATGGAATTTGACGTGGGGTTATATTTTGAGAAGACGTGGAGGAACTATGTGAATTTAATTCGGCTAGGGAGTGTGATAGGCCACCCTAAAAAGATGCGTTTTTAGGGAGCGTCTGAAGCTGAGTAAGTTGTGATTTGTCTTAGCTTCTTGGGGTAGAGCGTTCCAGAGGATTGGTGCAGCTTGGGAGAAGTCTTGGATCCGGGAGTGGGAGGTTCCGATTAGTGGGGACGTTAGTCTAAAGTCTTTTGCAGAGCGTAGAGAACAGGTGGGGTGATAGACAGAAAAGAGGGTGGAGATATAGGGCGGTGCCGCACTGTGGAGAGCTTTGTGGGTGAGAACAAGCAATTTGAATTGGATCCTGTGATATATGGGCAGCCAGTGCAATGACTGGCACAGAGCAGAGACATTCGAGTAGCGGTTAGCCAGATAGGTGACCCTGGCTGCTGCATTAAGGATGGACTGCAGAGGAGAGAGTCTAGTTAGGGGGAGACCAATTAATAGAGAGCTACAGTAGTCGAGGCGGGAGTGGATCAGGGCCACGGTGAGGGTTTTTCTCGTTTCCATTGTGAGAAAGGGGCGGATTCTGGAGATGTTCTTGAGGTGCAAGCGGCAGGAGTGGGCAAGAGATTGTATGTGGGAGGTGAAGGAGAGATCAGTGTCAAGTATAACACCCAGACAGCGGGCTTGCTGCCTAGGAGTTATCATTGTGCCACACACAGAGAGGGAGCTTAGAAGATGCAGGGAATAGAAGTAGTTCAGTTTTGGAAAGGTTAGGTTTCAGATAGAGAGCAGACATGACGTTGTAAACTGCAGTCAGGCTTTCACTGGTGTTCTGTAGTACAGCGGGGGTGAGCTCAGGGGATGAGGTGTATAGTTGTGTGTCATCAGCATAAAGATGGTACTGAAAGTCAAATCTACTGATGGTCATTCCAATTGGGACAGTGTAGAGGAAGAAAAGAAGAGGGCCGAGGACTGAACCTTGAGGGACCCCAACTGTGAAAGGAAGAGGAGAAGATGTGGAGCCAGCAAATGGTACGCTGAATGAGCCGCCAGAAAGATAGGAGCAAAACCAGGAAAGCACAGTGTCCTTTAGGCCGATTGAATGGAGCATAGAGAGAAGGAGATGGTGGTCAACAGTGTCGAAGGCTGCAGAGAGGTCAAGAACAATAAGCAGAGAGTGGCCACCATTACGTTTTGCTGTCAATAGGTCATTGGACACTTTGATGAGGCTGTTTCTGTTGTGTAGGGGGCGGAAGCCAGACTGTAAAGGATCTAGAAGAGAGTGAGAGGAGAGGTAGCGGGTGAGGCGGGAATAGACCTGTATATGTCGCCTGGGGATACAGTATATCCAGGGATGTTCTGTATGTGTCGCCGGGGGATATTCTGTATATGTCGCCGGGGCCTACAGTATATCCAGGGATGTTCTGTATATGTCGCCGGGGGATGTATCCAGGGATGTTCTGTATATGTCGCCAGGGGATGCATGTTTAGCACCCAGGGATATGGGGTACTCGGTTCCTGTCAGTATCTCTTTTGGGAATGTCACGATGGTGGCCATTATCCAGTTCCGAGCCCTGGGCCCTCTTTGTAATGGGGATCTTTACAGGGGATTTGTGAATAGAGTTTATTTGTGACGCCACTTGCGGTGTTGCGGCCAAATATAGGGAGCCGCCGCTGCTGCAGAATGTCTCTACTGGGGCTGATGGTATTAGCAGCTAGTATGGTAGTCCCTCCGCAAGTAGGCTATTGCCCCAGCAGGTGTATGGTGCGGTGGGCGTCAGACGGAGTCCAGACAGGTATTCAGCGCAACTGGTTTACTCACTTTGGGATGTTAACTGGTTGCCCAAGGCTGGCTGGTTTAACCTCCAGGTCCCCTTCGTCCCAGTGCTAGTCTGGTTCTCTGGTACCTTCTTCCCCTGCACCTGTCTGTGGTAAGTGGTCACCGTGATATGGAACACTGGGGGTCCCCGGTCTGTGGTTTGTCCACTTCTGTCCGCCTGACGGTAGTGTGAACCCTGTGGGGATGGAGTCTCTGGTCCTGTCCCCAGTTCTCCCTTTGCTACTGAGTCTTCGGATTCTTTAGGGTCAGCAAGGTCCTTGATAGTCCCCATTGCTGTGCAGGTGTTAACAGGTCGGCTTGAAGCTCTTTCCTGTTTAAGGGTCCTGTACCCCGTCGGTGTGTAGTTCCGGGTGTACTCCACCAGCAACCACCTCTCCTATGGTTACGACTTAGGAAGACTCTCTTCTAAAACGCGTCAACCGCGTCCCCATGTCTGTACGTGTAATGGATTTTAATTAGCACTAATGAACGGGATTTTAATCATGGATATTTTCCCTGAATGAAGACGTTTTTTGTTGCCGGATTCTACGTCCTTTTCTGCACCTATCCTGGGTACCAGGTCACAGTCACCCCGAGTCAGGGTGTCACTTCACTTCCACTTTCACACTTCCACAGTCATTACTCAACTGTCACCGTAGTTCTGACTACTGTTTTCCTGTGTTCCCGACTACTCTCCACAGTCTTCCCCTCCCACCTGGTCAACTAGTAGACTGGAGTAGCTCCATCTCTAGGCGGCCATCCATTGGTCCCACCCTAGCTGGGTACCATTGTATGGGGGAATGTTGGGGAAAACTTGGATTACCTGGGTTTTTGGTGTTGCCGGCACTGGGGTTCTGGGTCCCTAAGGGCGTAGGCCCTGCATCCTGGTGGGGATGCAAACCTTGTAGCACCCTGAGGTGTTCAGGGCCACTACATATCCGGGGATTTTCTGTATATGTTGCCGGGGGATGTATCCGGGGATGTTCTGTATATGACGCCAGGGGATGTATCTGGGGATATTCTGTATATGTTGCCGGGGGATGTATCTGGGGATGTCCTGTATATGTCGTCGGGGTATGTATCCGGGGATGTTCTGTATATTTTGCCAGGGGATGTATCCAGAGATGTTCCTGGGGATGTTCTGTATATGACGCCAGGGGATGTATCAGGGGATGTTCTGTATATGTCGCCGGGGGATATATCCGGGGATGTTCTGTATATTTTGCCTCTGGAATGTATCCGGGGATTTTCTGTATATGATGTGGGTATGGCACCATGTAATGTATCTGGAGTTACTCGCTGTACAGTGACAATGACGCGGTGCTGTGACAGATCTAGCGATACTTTCAGTGTAATGTGAATGACGCCGTGATGTGATGGATCCGGGAATATTTTCTGTGTACTGACATGACATTGGTGTGATTATATCTGAGAATATTTTCTATAGGGTGGCACTGTGTGATCTATTCAGGGATATCCTCTGTATAATATGGCTATGACGATCTGTGTATTTCTCTATCTAATGTGCAGGTTCCTGTGGGAACTTCTAGGTTCTGTTCACACGAGTCTTTTTGTGTGAATCCGCTTCAAAAACGTATTCTTAGCAGAATTGTTGGTTTTCTTTTAAGGTCTCCAGAATTGTATTTCTTAAACACTACAAAGCCGCTGGTCACAGAGCTCGTGTTAAGCAGGATTATTATTTTTTATTTGTCTTCATTATAATCTCCGTCTTCTCGCCAGTAATTTCTCTCATTCAGCAGGAAGAAGACTGTGAATTGTAGATCTGCAGCGGGGGCTCATTCTGGGCCGGTTGTCGGGGGGACGCGGTCGGCTCTGAAGATCCTGTTTTGTTCGGCCGACGCTCCAGCAGAGAAGAGCAGAAAGAGCGCGGGATTTCCAATTAACTCCTCGTGTGATCTCTTTTAGGAGGTCGCTGGCGAGGGCTTGTATTATCAGCCTCGCTCGGTGGAAATCGCCACACCGCCGCTTGACTTCATTTTAATCGTATAAAACACTTATTGTAGCCAACATGTTAAGACTGAACCATGCGGAGATAAACTCGACGGGGAGGGGGTCACGTTCTTCTTCATCTCTTAGCGCTAGGCATTACTGAAGCCCTTTTATAGGGCCGCTGCAGTACTATGCTTATTTGCTAGTGCTGTAAAACGCAGCAATTTTTCAGCGAAGCGCAAAAAGGGTGCAAAAAGCACCATATGTGAACAGCTGAAGACTTGTTACAATTGTATCCAGTGTAGGCAGAAATTTGTTTTCCTGTGCTGATTGTTGCATTGTATCCGTCCGGTGAATCGTCCCTCTTACCTCCGAGAATCTTAGATAAGTACCATAGTTGACCGGTTGTCTCCAGTCAGTGCCGCAGCGTCGCTCAGACCTTCCATCTCTCCACACGCTGCTGCAGAGATTCCACCGCTTGGCGCCACCTGCCGCTGTAGCTGTCAGTCACTGCTGTCAGACATCGCCCCAGGTCCTCCACGTCTCCTTTCTCGAACACCTGGAGAGATTTTCCCTTGAGTTTTCGGGACAGACGATCGCTGGACTCTCCGGAGAATGACGACATAGTGCTCCGGCTCGTTGTGCGATTGACAGCTGAGGTAGCTCTGTCTTGTGTCCCATCTGTCACACTGTCAAGTTCCTTTGCCCAAAGCCATCGCTGTTTTGTGCAGGTGGTTTCATATATTGATGTCTCACTGTTACTAGGCAGATATGTAATATAGGATTATCGGAAAATTGTGTTGCGACTCTTTTGGAAGCCATAATGTAACCCAGGATCAATATTTGGCTTATGGTATTAGACTTTGGGTATTGTAGAACTAAACAGATTTGACACCCAAGGCTGTAGGAAACAATTATAGGTTGTATGGACAGAAGTAATAGGACACGTCTTCACAAAATTCAGATTTTTTTTTTTCATTAAATCCCACGGCCACACAGCAGGGGCAAACATTTTATTGGTGCAACTTGTGCAGTCGCTGAGGGGCCCAAGAGGTAAGGGGGCCATGTCCACTGCCAAATTGGGTGGAATTGTGCATTATGATGAGTTATTGGATAGCAAAGTGCCCATATATTGTTCTTACACAGTGGCCCTTTTCTGTGTGTTTGCCAGAGCCACATAGTGTGTAACATCCGGCTCCTTGCCATGCCCTCTGCATTTATTAATGTGACCGAATAGATCTTTCTAATAGGTCCCATCATAGGAATCACCGCTGAAACCAGTCATGTTATAAATTTTTTTTCCTCCTAAGTATTCTACGATGGACTGTAAATGGCTTTATTGAAAAGTGGGAGGAACCACAACAACTCAGAAATTGAGACCATGTAAAATTACAGAGAAGGGGACCAAGTGTTGAAGAGCAGTTGACCTAAGTTTCCAACGCTCTGCTGACTCCATAACTGCACAGTCCAATCTCTTCTGGTATTTACATCAGCACAAACAGTGCGCCTGCCGGGAACTTCATGGCCGAATAGCTTCATCCATCTTTACATCACCAAGTACAATGCTGAGCGTCGGATAGAGTGGTGTAAAGCCACCGCCACTGAACTTTGGAGGAAATGTGTTCTGTAGAGTGATGAATCGTGGCATCTGATGTATCAGTCTGGATTTGGTGAATATCAGGAGAACTTTGCCTGACTGCATTGTATTGTACCCGCTGTAAGGTTTGCACCAAAATTTTTAGAATAAAAAAATTCTAAGAGAACCGATTGGGTCAAATATAACAAATTTTATTAAAGATTAAAAATAATGACCATCAACTGGCAGTATGACTAGAGACATGGGTATCACATGTAAAGGTATATTAAAAATCAGGCACAGGTATTCTGCAAAAGTATAAGGTGTGTATATGTGAGAGGATAAAAACATTACTGGGAGGATCAGGTACAGTACAGGTACAACACAGTAGGGAAAGGGGTTAGAGCCCTAAAAAGTTCAGAAAGAGCTGACAAGTGAGTCATGGATATAATATGAGTGTATATATACTCAACTGTGTTATATCCATTAGTGTTATACAGATGTATAGGGTTAATAGTGACAAAAAAGAGTTATGGAATTAATAAAATCAGCAGTGGTTTAAAATGTCACTGTAAAACACAGAAAGAAGAGTAGATGAAGTGAAATGAAAACAGTAAGGACGTTTGTCTTAAGAGGTAATTGGTTGCTACAAAATATACAAAAGAGCCTCCTAGAAATAAATATAGAAAAGGTGTTTATCTGAGCAGAGTGGGACTTGCACGTACATGTGACGCCAACCTCGACGCGCACGTTTCGGCGTCACCTTCGTGCACCTTCGGCGTCAACTTTGCCTGACTGCCTTGTACCCGCTATAAGGTTTGGTAGAGGAGGAATAATGCCATGAGGTTGCATTTCATTGACTAACCTTGTCCCCTTTGTTCCAGTGAAGAGAAATATTAAACGAAAACTGTCACCTGTAAAAACGTTATTAACCTGCAGATATGGGGTTAATCTGCATGTTAATGGCTTTTGAATCCTGTCCGGCGCCTACATATTAAACCCCGCTGCTAGGAGGAAATTAACGTTATTCCTCCTGGCAGCGTTTGGGTTTCAGTCAGAGGCGGTGCTGGAGTGGGTTCAGTCACCACTCTGTTTATGGAGAGCAGTGGCTGTAATGGTGCGCCTCCCACTGACTGACAGCTGGGTTTAATGCAGAGCAGCTGTCAGTCAGTGTGTGGCGTCGTTACAGCCACTGGCGTAGATTTATTATATAAACGCTGCCGGAAGGAATAAAGTTAATTTCCTCCTGGCAGCGGGGTTCAGTGTTCAGGCGCACGCTATTAACCTGCAAAGTAACCCCGTATCTGCACATTAATAGTGTTTTTACAGGTGACGTTTCGTTTAATGCTTCAGCACAAGACATTTTGGATAATAGTGTAGCGCCCCTGAACCCCTCAGGGCACTACTAAGTACTGCATCCTGACCAAGATGCAGGGCCTACCCCCAGGGACCTGGAAACCCAGTGACAGTGCCAACAACACACATAACATCCCCAGTTTCCCACTTCTCATTAGGGATGACTGACTAGTCCGGGACCCAATGGATGGCCACCTAGAGATGGAGCCAGTCCAGTCCACTAGAAAGCAGCCCGGTGGGAGGGGACAAACAGACAGAGACTCAGACAGGAGAGTCCTGTAGTGACAGTTGAAGGGGATGGACGTGTCTCCAGACGGGGTCATGTAACGGAGACCCAGGTAGCAAAGAGTGGTTGCCAGGGACGGTACAGCTAGGTACCTCTGGAACCAGAGCCCCGACGGGGCACAGGGCCCTAGGTCAGGCGACAGCTTCATGCAACCTGACAAATACCTGCACAGTGAGGGGACCTTCACGGACCTCACTGACCCAAGTATCCGGGGGCACCAGCAGTAAAAATTGAGCCAGGGACTGGAACAGAACACCGACCCTAAAGGGTTCGCACTGCCCGCCGTACGGACGAGAGACTGCCAAAAGACAGTCAGAGACCCACAAACACACCAGGCTACGGGGTCCCACCAACACGAGATAGGTGCCGGAGAAAGAGACTACCATGTCACCACACCGGCACTGGGACAAATGGGACCAGGGGTCTGAACCAGCCGTCCTCAGGGCCACAGCTCCACCTTACAGTGAGTAAACAGAACTTGCACTGCATCCCCACTGTGTGGTCTCCCTTCTTTCTGCGATGGACCCCTTCCATTCATTCCCTGGCGACCAGCCCTACTTGCGGAGGGCCTACCATCCAGGCTGCCAGCCCCAGAGGTAATACTGTGCAGCGGCGGTTCCATAACCGCAACCCGCAAGTGGCATCACAATACAAACTGTTTCACTCCCCTGTATATATACCCCTTTAAGCGTCCCCAGGGTCACGGAACCGAGCATCGGTCATTATACAACCGTGACACAGCATCCCCGTACATATACGGCCCGGGACCCAGTACCCCATAGCCCTGGGCGACACAATAGTAGCTTCCAACTTTGTGAGAACAGTTTGGGGAAGGCCCTTTTCTATTCCCCATGATTGTGCCCAGTGTACAAGGTCCAAAAAAACATGATTGGACACAGTTGGGAGAGTTTCCTGTGGAAGAACTTGACCAGCCAAACGGAGCCCCAATCTCAACCCCCATCCAACATCTTTGGGATGAACTAGAATCCAGATTGTGAATCAGACTTCTCCCTAACGTTAGTGTCTGACCTCACAAATGCTCTTCTGGATGAATGGGCAAAAATTTCTACAGACACTTCCATAATGTTGTGGAAATCCTTCCAAGTAGAGGGTAGACAGTTATCTGCAAAGGGGGATAACTCCTTATTAATCTTAATGGGTATAAATTGGGAGGTGATAAAAGCCCCTGTAAGTGTCCAAATAGTTCTGTCCATATAGTGTATATTAATTTTTGCCCAATTTTTATAAGTTCATGTAGTTGAGATGATTGTTGCTGTGCCATTTGGGTTTGCTGGGCTTTTCTATGCTTTTTCCTTCTTCCTGGGACAGTCATCTGCACAGATGAAATTCATATTGTGTCCGGGGTGGAGCGGCGTCTGCAGGAATTTTGGAAATATTTGTGGTTTTCATGTTGTCGCAGTGAGGAATCATGGAAGGAGGCGTCAACCAGAGCAGAAGAGGCACATGTGGGAGAAACTTGTCATCTGGAGGCTCATCTCGCCCCTGAATCCTATCGGTAGTACATGCAGATTTTCTCTGTATGACCGAAAGAAGAAGAGCTGCTTATGTCTTATGTGAGTGATACGGATAAGACAGCGACACACTTATTTTTATCTGTACCGCAGTGCTGGGTTGCTGCTCTGAGCAGATATTTGGGGTCAAATCAAAAAAAAATGTGCTCCAATGCATTCATCAGATGACGCGGCTTTACCATCCTGCCAACTCTGGTTATTTGGGTTGTGGGCGAGCGGAGGATCCGCACTGAATCTCGGTTCACTACAAGTTCACAGAATTCATCAGCGCTTGGAATCTGGGTCGAGACTTGCACTTTATGTTCCACTTTGATCTCCTTCTAATGGCGGCAGCTGATGTTCCTGCAGAAGGGAAACATTAACCCTGAGGTACACAACCATTACTGCAGCCAACGGCATCATGGGAGAAAATGGAGACAGCTGTACTTTTAAATATGTTGCCTTTTGTGTAGAAAATGACTCTTGAAAAATAAATGGTGACTCCATCAAGACATAGCAGGAGCTAAGCACACCTAATTTACGGTACTGTCTGGACCCCCGTAAAGTACTGCAGAATAATTGGTGCATCCCCACATACAGTCATGGCCGAAAATGTTGGCAACCTTGATTTTTTTCCAGAAAAGGAAGTATTTCTCCAAGAAAATAATTGCAATTACATGTATATTTCTGTTATGTGTATTGGAACAACACACAAAAACAGAGTAAATGGGAAATTAGACATAATTTCACACACCATCCAAAAAAATGGGCTGGACATAGTTGTTGGATCTTTTCCTAAAATTGTGGATAAACAACTTTTGTTTCAAGCATGTGATGATCTTTCAAACCCACCTGTGGCAAGTAACAGGTATGGACAATATGGAGATCACAGCTGAAACCAGATAAAAAGGGAAGAAGTTGACTCAGTCTTTGCATTGTGTTTCTGTGTGTGCCGCACTAAGCATGGAGAACAGAAAAAGGAGAAAAAAAACTGTCTTGAGGACCTAAGAGCCAAAATTGTTAAAACATCTCAACAATCTCAAGGTTACAAGTCTATCTGCAGAGATCTTGATGTTGACTTGTCCATGGTGTGCAACATAATCAAGAAGTTTACAACCATGGCACTATAGCTAATCTCCTTGGACATGGACGACAGACAAAAATTGATGAAAGGTTGCAAAACAGGATAGTCCGGATGCTGGATAAGCAGACCAAATCAAGTTCCAATGAAATTTAAGGTGTCCTGCAGGCTCAGGGTGAATCAGTGTCCGCGCAAACTATCCGTTAACATTTGAATGAAATGAAACGCTATGGCAGGAGACCCAGGAGGACCCCACTGCTGACAGAGACATAAAAAAAGCTAGACTGCAGTTTGCCAAAAAAATGTACAAGTAAGCTGAAATCTTTCTAGGAAAGCGTCTTGGGATACGCGAGACCGAGAGAAAGCCTTTTGGTAAAACACATCATTCTACTGTTTACTGAACATGGAATGAGGCCTACAAAGAAAAGAACACAGTTCCTACAGTCAAATATGGTGGAGGTTCAAAGATGTTTGGGGTTTTTTTGCTGTCTCTGGCACTGAGTGCCTTGACTGTGCAAGCAAGGCATCATAAAATCTGGAGATTACCAAAGCATTTTGGGTCACAATGTAGAGCCCAGTATCAGAAAACTGGGTTTGTGTCCTAGGTCATGGGTCTTTGAGAAGGAGAATGAGCCCAAACCTTATTCAAGGAGCCCCAATAATGGATGGAAACAAAATGCGGGAGAGTTCCGAAGTGGCAGCAATGGGACCGGATCTAAATCCCAATCGATCACCTGGGGAGAGATCTTATAATTGCTGTTGGGAGAAGGCGCCTTCAAATATGAGAGATATGGAGTAGTTTTCAAAAGAATAGTTCAAAATTCCAGGTGAGAGGTGTAAGAAGCAATTGATTGCAGGTATTTATTCCATAGGGTGTGCAATCAAATATTAAGTTGAGGGTGCCAACAATTTTGTTTCGCCCATTTTTGGAGTTCTGTGAGAAATTATGTCCAATTTGCCTTTTTTTTCCCCCCCCCCCCCAGTTTTTATTTTGTGTTGCAAAACACACAAAGTAAATAAACATGTATGACAAAATTTGTGTGATTGCAGTCATTTTCTGGGAAAAATATTTCATTTTCTGGAACAATTTTAGGGGTGCCAACACCTTTGGCTATGACCGTAGTGATGCTGTTCACACTGTATGGGAATCTGGCCATCACCTCTACTAATTGCCGTTTTTACGGCTCACCTGTTTCATCGCTTATCTGTGGAGGCGCCAGACATGTGAATTGCCTCTAGACTATATGAGCCTGCAGAATGACAGTACATCTGAATACAAAGTCCTCGGTGTCAGACCCAACCAATCAGAAGTGAGAATGTGATTTTTGAGGGAGTGGGGGTCACAGAGAAAGAAAGACGTGTATGGATTATTACCACTTCTTCAGACCTAGTCTTTGCTATTACTAAAAGCTGCCAAACCCATGAGATGAACGATTGAAGGTTCGACAGATCTCTCCTGACTCCGCCATACGAGCACAGGGCTCTGATGAGCGTACATATATTTTCAGTAGGGAAGGGGAAGAGGAGAGGATCACATTTAAAACTGCAAATGCCTGATCTTTTCCTTTCAACTACATCATGTGTGTGGGAAAAATCAGGAGGCCCTCCAGACACAGGTCTGGCCGAAAGTGGCACGTTCAGCCGACTTTCATCCTATATGCATGGGAGCTGTAAAGGTTGTCTTTAAAGGGACGGTTCAGTCTTCTGCCAAAAAAATGTCCCAGATGTGAAAATGTCTAGCCAGTTTGCTAACTAAAGTACAAAAATAAATAAATAAAGCTTTTTAAATCACTATTTTTCTTCGTTTATTTTTTTATTATATCTTAGCGTTTAATTAGACTTTCACGTCGGTGACGATGTTCCTGTACAGTCAGACACTGCCATTACACAGTACACAGCAAGCACACATTTATAAGAGTCTCACTTATTTATTTATTTATTTTTTATTATTTTTTAACATGTCCATTTGTGGTACATTTTAATCAAAAATTCTTGGAAGAAGAATAATTTGTTTCTCTGGCGACCTCTTTAAACTTGTAATAGAAAAATGAAGCCAGCTCACTTGTTCCTGGGCCTCCCCTCCTTTGAGCACGGATACACCACCCTGTCCGGTGTGAACGATCAGCAGAATAAGGAAAAAAGGGTCCAGCTCCATGTTCTCAGTAAAATTCATAAAATATTGAAAGGCTTTATTACAAAAATTATATAGAAAATCCAGTAGGCAGGTTGCAAAGGTATAAAAATTCCCCAAGGCGGGCAAATGATCATAGAAATCAGCAACGCGTTTCAGACAAATCTTGTCCTTTATCGAAGCTGTATTACTACCAAAGTCAAGCATCTGTTATATGTCATCCATTATTGGTAACAGGTGAAAAAATGGATCACACATAAGACGCCTGACTTTGGTAATAATACAGCTTTGATAAAGGACAAGATTTGTCTGAAATGCTTTGCTGGTTTCTATGATCATTTGCCTGCCTTGGGGAATCTTTATACCTTTGCAACCTGCCTATTGGATTTTATATCTAATTTTTGTAGTAAAGCCTTTGAATTATTTGGAGCTGGACCCCTTCCATTAGTAATATACTCCATCTTAGGCCCCTTCCTGTACTAATGTCCCCCATCTTGGGCCAATTCCAGTAGTAATGTACTCCATCTTGGACCCCTTCCAGTAGTAATGTCCCCCCCCCCCCATTTTGGGCCCCTTTCTGTAGTAATATCCCCTATCTTGAGCCCCTTCCTGTAGTAATGTGCTCCAATTTGGGCCCCTTCCAGTAGTAATGTCCCCCGTTCCTGGACTCCTTCCAGTAGTAATGTACCCCATCTTGGGCCCCTTCCAATAGTAATGTACTCCATCTTGGGCCCCTTCCAATAGTAATGTCCTCCATCTTGGTGTAATTCCCCCCCACTCCAGGTATAATGTGCCACATCTATAAAAGATTATGCTCATATTCCTCTGCTCCCACAATGTTCAGTGTCCTCTTCTACAGCTCACTTTGATGTGCAGACACAGGCTACTCATGACGTCACTGCCATGCGCTGCCTGTCACTGGCATGCTGCCATCATCTGATCACCCTGTATATTAGCGCAGGGAGTCGGCGGGTCTCTCCTCCGCAATACATTTTAGGTGAATGTGCGTCCAAGGTCAAATTGACGTTGGCAGACCACCCACTCTCTCACGGTCCTGGTCACAGTCACGCCCAATGCGATTGTTACACCCCTGTGTCTGGCGGGCTCTCTAATGGCTCATGCATGGTGTCTTTTAGATACCGGGATAGGCGCTTGTGTACGCAGCCTTATCAAGAACGACACATACGTTTGTGGTAAACTATGACCAGAACTGATTAAGTGTCAGATGGACGTCAAAACGGTAAAGTTTTTCTTTTAAGGACATTATGACGCACTACTCCTTCATTCACTGTATACAGCTTTACAACTTTCTAATAGCCCTTTTGTGTGTTTATTCCATTTTATCAAGAACTCTATAGTTTGTTTGTTTGTTTTTTTTCAATCAATTGTTTTCATTCACGGGTTGAAGACCCAACCCAGTCCTGTTACACAAGTGACAGTGTCTTAAGGCCCCCGAGCGATTGTACCCGCCCCCGTCGTTTGTGCGTCACGGGCAATTCGTTGCCCGTGGCGCACAAAGTCGAAGTTGCAGGTCGTCGTTCCCGAGGTGTCACACGTAGTGATGTGTGCTGCCTCGGGAATGATGAACAACCTGCGTCCTCCACAATCAACGATATGTTAAAAAGCAACGACGTGTCAAGAATGGACGATAAGGTGAGTATTTTCCATCGTTAACGGTCGTTCCTTGCTGTAACATGCAACGACGTCGCTAACGATGCCGAATGTGCGTCACGGAATCCGATAGATTGCGTGTGACGCCGCCTTTAGTGTAAGTAATCCTATATTTTTAGTGATTCTCCAGTTTTCTGCCTCAGAAGAAAAGGATAGCACTGGAACAAAACGTTTCTGGACTCCGGGCTGATCCATTTTACCTGCACTTATACATTGGAACAGAAGATATGCAGTAGTTTGGTGTCTCTGTTATGTTTGCACCAATGAATGTGAAAACTGCACTCAGTATCCAGAGCCCCACAGAGTTGCGTTGGGGAGGCTGACCACCAGCTATGCTTTTGCTGCAGGTTGGGAGTCTTTTTGCTCCTCCTGGCATTGCTGTTTGTTATATCTGCTGCCCCCCTGCTGATTGGGGTAATGAGATGTGGAGTGGCTTTTAATAATAATAATAATTTTATTCATTTATATAGCGCTATTAATTCCACAGCGCTTTACATACATTTCAGCTTCAGTGCTTCTTGGCGGCCGCCGCCATCACCCTGCGCTCTCTGATACATCCTTGCACTGGTAAAAGTCTTGTTTTCCTGCTGTGAGAACCGGCTGCTCTATTTTGTTTTCGCTTTTTGGTAAAATTGGAATTTAATTAAATGCGCGACGAACTCTATTGTTCTTCCACTAATGACCCGTTTAACCCCTGGGTTCAGCTTTTGTGTCCCGGTGTCCTGGGAAAAGGTGCCGAGAGCACCCCCCAAACACCCTCGGCCCCCGTTATTATGTGAGGAAAGAGCCAGAGCGCGGCACAGAATGGGAATGAGCCCCTCACCCGCCCCTTGATGCCTTCCATCCATCTCCATGAATGAGCTTTTTGTCACTGTTGATCCTTGCGCTATGAAAAGAGGGAAAACAGGGAAAAGCGGCGCACAGAATGCGTAATGGCCTTGCATCTTCAGCGGGAAAAGACGGAGCTAAGAGGGCAAATATAAGATGCGTCGCTAGAAGGGTTTAGAGAATATTTTTGGGGCAGCCTGCAGATGACTTGATGGTTGCCTGCTGGAACTGAGCTGTCTGAGAGGAGTGCAAATGTCTAAAAATTCAGGTACTAAATTAAAAAAAAAAAAAAAAAGGCAACAGGTGCTCTTAATACCACTACCCAAAATTGCATTGGATGGGGTCTTCTAAAAGAAGACGAGTATATATAATGTATGGTGAGAGCAGAACTAGGTTAGGATGAGTAAAAATCTGCAGACTGGTTCTATGTGCTGAGCTCCTATAGCCGCATATATACATCCAGATCCTCTGTTCTTGGTGGACCCTTATCTTAGTGGTTCACGGTGAATGATGCGATCGCTCGTGGTGATACTTTAGGGTTCATGGCCGTTTGGATAACCTCAGGTCTGTAGAATAGCGCTCGGGGCGATTCTTAAAGAGGCAGCAGCTAATCTCGGCAGGAAGGCTTTATATCTAAGAGGATTAGTTCCAGAATGAGCCGTGAGGGCCGTCGGGGGGCGAGCCGCGTCATGCTGCGAAATCCGGATTGTCTTGTCAGGGTCTGTTAGCTTTGGACAGAGTTGGGTGGTCTCTATCAGACCCCCACCTTGAGGTCTCCCAGAAACAAAGCTGAGAGGTCGTCTATCCCAGAGGCTGAGAACAATAGCCGTGACTGTCAGAGACCGGACCCATGGGGGGGCTACCCAGGACCTTGTGTTGATGGTCACAGATACGTATCTGATACTTCCCATCCCCCGCCATCATCTCATATATTCTCCATGGTGTCACTTCTCTCATTATCATTATAATTGTCCATTGGCAGGGAGGCGCTGACTACAATAGCCCCCCCTCAGAAATAAATAAAATAACAAAACGAGTGCCCATAATGGGGGCCGAAAATCAAAACCAGCTAGTTTGTTAATGGGCATACTGGTGAGTGTGTACTTGTGTTTCTGATCTCATGTTAATATAATCTGCTGCGTATACCACAGAATTACAACCTGCTATATCTGCACCTCATCGTATGCCAGATATTACCATAATCTGGTGTATTAGAACCTGAAGCATCTGTTCCACATTATTATAACCTGGAGTAGCCATCCGTTATTCTATATCCATCATATTCTATTATTTTATTCATATAGCGCCAGCATATTCCACACCACCTTACAATTCAGATAGAAATTTGTGTGCTAATTTTATCAGCACAGGATTCAACAATTTTAAAGGGGTTATCCACTACTTGTAAAACCCCTTCTGAAACCCTATGTTTTCTCCTAGTAAAATAGTAGCACTTACAATATACTCCCCTCTGGTGCCAATGCTGTTCCAGAAGTGTTGTCACAGTCTCTCCCGGGGCTCACATAACAGTTTCACACGATCCTTGTGACTAGTCTCTAGTTTTCTGATCCTCCTCAGTCACTGAATCATAACAGTAGCACCGGAGTTACCTAAGATTCCAGGGTACTCAAAAGAAGGTACTCTGGGTGCTGTGGAGGATCTTGTGCTGCTATGGATGTTACACAATTAGCTGAGCGAGTTGATCACCTAATGTCTCAGGTTAAGGATATATCCGATTATCTTGCCCAGACACCTGCTGTAGAACCTAAGATGCCTGTACCTAATTTGTTTTCTGGGCATCGGTCTAAATTTTTGAACTTCAAGAACAATTGTAGGTTATTTTTTGCCTTGAAACCATTGTAGGTTATTTTTTGCCTTGAAACCAAAGTCCTCAGGGTCTTCTAGGCAGCGAGTTCAGATTATCTCCCTGCTGCGTGGTGGTGACCCCCAGGATTGGGTCTTTTCCCTGGCGCCTGAAGATCCTGCTCTTGATGATGTGGAATTTTTTTTTTCCAGTCTCTAGGGTTGTTATATGATGAACCTAATGCTGTTGATCAAGCCGAGAAAAATTTCATTCTCCGCTTCTTCAGAAAAATCAAGATATCTGGAGCAAGTGAGAGCTGCTGCTGCTCTGTCTTCCTCTGGATGTTAATTACATCTATAGGAGAGGAAAGTAAAGCGGCCACTGATTGGCCGTAGGGATGATGTGACATAATGTCATGTGAACAGAGGCTCCACGGACTTTTTTTATTTTATTTGCATATTTCCCAGGGGGCAATGCACCTAGGATTTCACTGTGTTAAGTCCTCGTTGGCTGCCGGCAGTGTTTTCTCTGGCTGGTCTCCCCGAGATCAGTGATTTGTTTTGTCTTGTTGGTCTACTAGGCATTGCTCCCACCTGGCCAGAGTCATAGTCCACACTGATGAGGGGCAATACCCCGAAACAGTTGTCTGTGGATAGATACCTGGCCTTGGTATTTCCCTTGTCATATCTTTAAACTTGTCAAAGAGTTGGATATTGACTAAAAGGGCCACTTAATATAGTGGTTATGGTGGTCTCCTAAAAAGAGCCACTCCTTGGCTAGGTCCTTCCCGGAGGGATAGCTGGCTAGTTTGTGTCGAGACTCCTAGCAGAGGCTCCACATTTTTTTTTTTTTTCTAATTTGCATAATATCATGTGAGGGAGGCATTGAGTACACTGCTGGTACAGCACCGGAGGGGAGTACAAGTGTTACTATTTTACTGTGAGGAAATGAGAAGGGGTTGTTCAAGTAGTGGACAACCCCTTTAAACAATGTCAGCTCTTGTGAGCAGGACCCTACTGCTAATCTATAGGAAAGTAAAAGGAAAGAAAAAAGGTGTCATGTATGCGCCAGTCATCTTTATAATTAATATGGGTATTAAAGTAATACCATATAAAATGTTATGCGCATATTCGGATGTTCTCAGTGGTAACTGTTCTTACAAATCGTAATACACAAATTTCATAAATCAGGAGTACATCTGAGCATCAGAAACCTTGTAATATATCTGATCAGAGACTGATCTTTACTTTTCGAATTCTCAGTTCATGAGTAAAAAATCTGTATTCGGTGAAGACAGATTATCACATTACTGAGAGAACTTTGAGCATCAACTTTCAACTTACTACAGGGAAGAAGCTAGAGGCAGAGTTTCTCCCTCATCCTTTCTATGTACAATTTTATGAGCACCAACTGTCATCTACTATTTCAGTAATGTAACAATCTGGCTTCACTGACTACACAGTTTACCCATGAATTGAGTATTTTGAGGGTGATCAACCAATCCTGGAGGAGAAAGAAGCAGATTTCTCTGATAAGATATACACTGGAGATCAAAATTAAAGAACAATGTACGGTCACTTGCTTTTTTCAGAAATAATCTACATTGATCAACATTTGACTTTTCTGTTTTGTAAGGGGTACACCATGCCATTAGAACAGTGTTTTACAAAAGATCCAAAGCTCATCAACATAAACCCTTTATTTTGCCCAAAATGTGATGATCATAATTGGATAACAACAAGGACTGTAGCACAGAAAAAGTAATCTGTACATTTTCTGAAGGTAACAGTCACCAATCACAATCAGTAGTAAGTGTACAGGCCTTTGCTTGAATGACTTCAGCACATCTGTGGCCACAGGACATCACTAGTCTCTCACACGGCTCTGGTGTGATTTTTGATCCACTCTTCAGTCTCTTCCACAGTTGACTGTTGTGGGTTTCTTGACCATAACTTTGTCACCAAGGATTTTCCTGAGGTTTTCTATTGGGTTTAGATCAGGACTCTGGGATGGCCATTTCATTGTTTCAGTGTTTTCTGTTTTAAGGAACTGCTTTACTCGTTTTGCTGTGTGACAGGGGGCATTGTCCTGCTTGAAAATTGCTGGCTGATTGAGTGATGAAGGCAAGTAAGGAACCACGTGGTGTTGAAGAAAGTTCTGATACACACTTGCATTTACTCTGCCATGTAGCTGTATGAGAGGTCCAACTCCTGCTGCAGAAAACATTCCCCAAACCATGACACTTCCTACACCACCTTTCACTGACTTCTTAACGCACATTGGGTTCAGTCTTTCCTCAGTTTGTCGACGAACATAATGTTTCCCATCAGACCCAAATAAATTTAAACTTTGTTTCATCACTAAAATGAACTGCGTACTACTTCTCCTCTGTCCACACAACATGCTACTCACCAAATGTGAGTCTAGCCTTTTGATTCTTTCTGCTAATGAGAGGTTTGGTCACCGCAGAGTGAGCTTTCAGTCCAAATGCTCTTAAATGTTGTGACACTGTATGATGAGACATTACCCTGATCAGTGCTGAACTGGCAAGCCCTTCCAGCTCCGGTGTTAAAATGATTACACATGGAGATTCTCCGCATTATCCTGTACTCTCTTGCATTTGTGTAACTAGCCTTCTTGGGGTATTTTGAAAGAGTTTTTGATGTTGTAAAGATGCAATTTTCTCGAAACCACAGACTTGGAACGATAAACTTCTCTTGCTATGGCTGATAGGGTCACATCTTTGACCTTCATCTAGACCAGAGGTTCCCAACTCCAGTCCTCAAGGCACACCAACAGTGCATGTTTTCAGGATTTCTTTAGCATTGCATGGGTGTTGGATTCAGCACCTTTGCAGGTGATTAAATTATCACCTGTGCAATACTAAGGAAATCCTGAAAACATGCACTGTTGGTGTGCCTTGAGGACTGGAGTTGGGAACCTCTGATCTAGACAACCTGCTTCCAGAGGGTTTCAGTCACTTTGGAACGGCACACCATTTTTGCAAAGTAGGTGCAAACTGGAAAGTTGGGCTGCCAGTTACGTAGGGTTTGTTAGATAGTTAAGGAAATTAGCACCAGGTGCCAGATTAACACTTATAACTTGCAGGTATCTGAAAGTGTTCTCTAAGTTTGATCAGTGTTCTTTTTCATTTTATCTCATTTTACATTTTATGTGTTTTTAGAATAAATTTACATTTATGAAATAAGCCTAAAATACTGCTAGTTTACTCATGTTAGGATATAATCACATAGGACAACACAATGATCTTAACATTTAGGAAATTGTGTCTCCAATTTTGATCTCCAGTGTATTACAAAGCCTCTTATTTTCATGCGTATTGAGTTATGTTTTCAAAAGTTTTTATTGGTCTCTGAAAATGAACAAGTTGTAACAAAAGTTGTGCATTTTGTGTATATTGAGTTATGAAATAAAGCGTAACTGATGTTTTTAATTTTTATCATTACATCAGACTCCCAACAGATCAAAAGTCTTCACTTCCACAAAAGTCATTTACAGTCATATGAAAAAGTTTGGGCACCCCTATTAATGTTAACCTTTTTTCTTTATAACAATTTGGGTTTTTGCAACAGCTATTTCAGTTTCATATATCTAATAACTGATGGACGGAGTAATATTTCTGGATTGAAATGAGGTTTATTGTACTAACAGAAAATGTGCAATTCGCATTTAAACAAAATTTGACCGGTGCAAAAGTATGGGCACCCTTATCAATTTCTTGATTTGAACACTCCTAACTACTTTTTACTGGCTTACTTAAGCACTAAATGGTTTTGTAACCTCATTGAGCTTTGAACTTCATAGGCAGGTGTATCCAATCATGAGAAAAGGTATTTAAGGTGGCCTCTTGCAAGTTGTTCTCCTATTTGAATCTCCTATGAAGAGTGGCATCATGGGCTCCTCAAAACAAGTCTCAAATGATCTGAAAACAAAGATTATTCAACATAGTTGTCCAGGGGAAGGATACAAAAAATTGTCTCAGAGATTTAAACTGTCCGTTTCCACTGTGAGGAACATGGTAAGGAAATGGAAGAACACAGGTACAGTTCTTGTTAAGCCCAGAAGTGGCAGGCCAAGAAAAATATCAGAAAGGCAGAGAAGAAGAATGGTGAGAACAGTCAAGGACAATCCAAAGACCTGCAGCTTCATCTTGCTGCAGATGGTGTCAATGTGCATCGGTCAACAATACAGCGCACGTTGCACAAGGAGAAGCTGTATGGGAGAGTGATGCGAAAAAAGCAGTTTCTGCAAGCATGCCACAAACAGAGTCGCCTGAGGTATGCAAAAGCACATTTGGACAAGCCAGTTACATTTTGTTAGAAGGTCCTGTGGACTGATGAAATAAAGATTGAGTTGTTTGGTCATACAAAAAGGCATTATGCATGGAGGCAAAAAAACACGGCATTCCAAGAAAAGCACTTGCTACCCACAGTAAAATTTGGTGGAGGTTCCATCATGCTTTGGGGCTGTGTGGCCAATTCCGGCACCGGGAATCTTGTTAAAGTTGAGGGTCGCATGGATTCAACTCAGTATCAGCAGATTCTTGACAATAATGTGCAAGAATCAGTGACGAAGTTGAAGTTACGCAGGGGATGAATATTTCAGCAAGACAATGATCCAAAACACTGCTCCAAATCTACTCGGGCATTCATGCAGAGGAACAATTACAATGTTCTGGAATGGCCATCCCAGTCCCCAGACCTGAATATCATTGAAAATCTGTGGGATGATTTGAAGCGTGCTGTTCTTGCTCGGTGACCATCAAACGTAACTGAACTGGAATTGTTTTGTAAACAGGAATGGTCAAATATACCTTCATCCAGGAACTCATTAAAAGCTACAGGAAGCGACTAGAGGCTGTGATTTTTGCAAAAGGAGGATCTACAAAATATTAATGTCACTTTTATGTTGAGGCGCCCATACTTTTGCACCGGTCAAATTTTGTTTAAATGCGGATTGCACATTTTCTGTTAGTACAATAAACCTCATTCCAATCCAGAAATATTACTCAGTCCATCAATTATTAGATATATGAAACTGTAATAGCTGTTGCAAAAACCCAAATTGTTATAAAGAAAAAAGGTTAACATTAATATGGGTGCCCAAACTTTTTTATATGACTGTAAATACCGTACCTATTTGTGCTATAATGGAATAGATAAAACAGCAGATCTTAAAACCTCAGTAGTTTGGCTTGAGTTTCACCTTTCGACTTCTTCTGGGGCTTTTTTTACCCCCTTTCTCTGTTATTAAAGTAAAATTGGATGAACTGGTCATGAACCGGCATCTTTATTCGATTGCCTGACAAAAGCCAAGAGTGGCTTTGGACCTTTTGTTGGGTTGGAAAACACCTGGTAAAGTGTAGTAGACTTATTCAATCCAAAGTACTGCGTTGTTTTTGTTTTTTTTAAATGGGACTTGATGGGCTAGGGTCAGCACACACAGCAAGTAATATGGAGCGAGTGGAATGCGATAAACAAAAATCGCATTACACTCTGACCAATATTACTCTATGGTGCGGTTTTTTTTTTCTTAGCCCTAATCGGACCGAGAAAATAATCACAGCATGCTACAGGTGCAATGCGATCCTGTTCACTCGCACCCATTCAAGTCTATGGTGGCAAGAGAAACATGACATTGCACTCACATTACAGTGGTGTAATGCGATTGCAGTGCGATTCTCGCATCAGCGGGCAACGGAGGAGATAGGGAGATAAATCCCTTCCCTCCACAGCGCTGGCCCTCCCCTCCGCAGCTGTGGTCTGATCACCGATCGGACCACAGTTGCATGACACTCGGCTCCTGCTGTGCTGCGAGCGAGAGCCGAGTGTCATGTGAGGACTCGCTCAAATCCCCGTGTGGCCTCAGCCATATTGATACCGCAATATGGTGTCTTCTGGTGGCCTTTGTTTACTGTGTAGGTCATCAGATTTTTCCACTGTGTGAAACTGAAGCCGTAGTTGCGATGCTGAAATGACATAACCCGCTGTATTTGGCCGGTTTTATTATAACCCACTGTAGAGTAATAACCGGACTCCTCTGCTGTGGCTCGGGCCCTGGTTTATCTTGCAATGCTCCTCTCGTGTCTGGAGATTGTGGGGAGGATTATTGCTCCTTCTCCACTTGCTGAAACACTTGAGACTCTTGTCGTTGCTGCCCTGCCAGGACGAGGGATTTGTGTCCGTCATTCCCCCCCCCCCCGTGACACCTCCTTTCTGTGATTAAGCCGCTGTGAAATCTCCCCTCGGCCAGTAATTTCACACTCGGGGACACAGCCGCTCGGCTCACTGCAGCACATCGCATCTTATCACAAGCCTCCAAAAAAAAGAAGAAAACCATATAAATCCGCCCAGTCGGCAGCACCTCTGCTCCTATATCAAGTCTACAGAAGAGGAAAAATATATGAATCCATCCTCCGGTAACATATCTTGTAACAAGTGTACGGGAAAGAGTAAAATGTACAAATCTGCCAATCCTCTCCCCAAAACATATCACATTTTACGACAAGTCTACAGAACAAAAAAGTAGATCATTGCCCCTTCTGCAGCACGTCTGCTACTATATAAGATCTATTGCTGGGAAAATTCGGGGACAATCTGTCCGAAGTTACCCACATTTTTACACTCCTGAATGTTGGCAACCAGATATCTTTAATATACTATATGAACACAAGTAAGGACTCTTCCACATTAGGCTACAGGAGCTTTTTTGATACGTTCACTATAGACATTAATATGGAGTTGGCCACTTTGCATGTAAAACAGCTCCCGCTCTTATGGGAAGAAATTCTACAAGATTTTGAAGGCATCTGCGGGACTTTTTGCTCCTTCATCTAGAAGAGCATTTGTGAGGTCATACACTGATGTGGGGTAGAGGCCGAGCTCACAAGCTCATCCCAAAAGTGTTTGATGGGGTTGAGGTCGGGGCTCCTCGCGGCTGGTCACGTTCTTCCACCAACTCCCCCAACTAGGTCTTTATGGACCTTATGCGCTGGACAGTCATGAGGAGCAGAAAAGGGTTTTCTCCTCCCATATCCCTTTCCCAAAGTTGTACCCCTTCCCTGCAAATAAGGGGACTAGTATGACCATTGAAAAAGGAGCCCATTGCCTTATCCACCCTCCACCAAACTTTACAACAAGCTCAATGCAGTCGGGTGGGTAACGTTCAGAACCCGTTTCCTCCAGTGGTGGAGGCTTTATACCACTCCATCCGACGTTCAACATTGTGCTTGGTGATGTAAGGCTGAATGCAGCTGCTCGGCTATTAAAATCCATGGCATGATGCTTGTGGTCTTTTTGCTTTGTTTTTTTGCCCTGATGCTTGTCAGTGGAGGTTTGGAGTCTGCAATTATTGTGTTACAAGGGAGAAATCCTATTACAGGATCACATTCGTGTGCGAGGCCACGCACGGAGTAGACCCAATTGGACTCATCTGCCCGTGGCAAATAAACTGGATTTTCCATTAGAACGTTGATAAAATAAGTAGATTTGTAATTGGATTTGATGTGAAAATCCATATAAAATTCAAAGTGTGAGCGTTACATTTCACCCACCTGTGGGTGTCGTGGTCCTGAGAGGTTGACTGTACCCCCAACTAATGACAAGGAGGAACGTCCAGGTCTATTGTGCAAATTTATTCTCTATCTTGCGTTTTACATCTCAATGGCGCAATCAGCGGGCGTATCACCATTAACCCTGTAATGACATGCTCGGTCGGATTCTCCCGGCAGATTTGCAGCTGCTGGGGGGGGGGGGGGGGGGGGGGGGGGGGGCGGCGTCTGCGCACGGTCGTCTCCTCTGTGTTGTAAAGAGACATTTGTGGGATAAAGAAAGGGGTCTAATTTGTCAAAAGAGACAAAATGGGATGAGATCATTTGTGGGGCCGCAGCCTCTCGCTGAATACTTGGCAGCGGCAGCCGGAGGGGGGATGTACACCCTGCATTCCTGGTCAGATAGAGGAGTGTGATACACAGGAGCTTGTAATCCTCACCCATCATCGGAGTCAGGACTGGACCTTCTCTTACCCAGCACGCTGCAAACCCCCAAATTGGATATTGTTACTTCATAATTACATAGGTTGAAAAAAGACCTAGGTCCATCTAGTTCAACCTTCCTCCACCAGTTCTACATTTTGTCACTAAGTCATTTATAACCAACAATGTTGTGTCCTGAGGAAATCATCCAGCCCTTTTGTAAAAGCTGTTATAGTATCTGCCATCACTACCTCTTGTGGTCGGCATTCCACAGTCTGACTGCTCGAACTGTAAAGAACCCTTTCCTATTTAGCTGTCGGAATCGCTTTTCTTCCACTCGCTTTGAATGTCCCCTGGTCCTTAGTATTGTCTTTGGAAGGAATACGTCATGTGCCAGTAAATGAGATCTCCTCTAAAACGTCTTTTTTTTTTTTTTCTAAGCTAAACATATCATCTAACTTTTTCAACCTTCGGCGTTATTAAAATTTTGAAAGTCTCAGCTTGCTGTCAATAAATTAACAAGAATAATCTTCCGAAAGCCTGTTCTGACCCAGTCCAGCTGAAGGACTTGTTGCAATGTAATCTCAATATTGCCAATTGGGCTGAGTTCTGAGTGGCTGGAATGATGGGAGTGATACGTTGTGAGAGGCTAGGAATGATAGGAATGATCATATGCAGATTGAGTTGTTAGCCCCTTGACTCTGGGATGATGGGAGTTAATATACTATGAGTGCGAATAGGTTAGATTGTGAGTTCCTAGGATCAGAAATAATAGTGATATATTGAAGATTAGGTTGTTAGAATGATGGGAGTGATAGAAACGTATAAGATTGACAACCATGCTCGATCTAGTCTGCCTTCTGTATGCCCGGGGCTACATGGCAATACTGAGATTGCAGCCACACATTGCAATATTTGATGTAATGATTTCCCTATGGTGTCACGTTGCTACTTTTGACAGTGAAAGGTTTCTAAAGGTGTTGGATTTTCTGTTGCTGGTTGCAAGTTGTTTGTCACAGTTACCACAGACCATGCAACTTGGCTGTTTACTTAAAGCAAAACCAGAGCTGTAAAATAGTTGCGCAACAGCAAGTGGCCAACTTGGGTAACTTGCTGGAGAGCTGTTGTGGCGTGACAGATGTCAGTGTAGCCCCAGCCTCGTGGTGATGAATCCTGGTGGTAGTACTGATGTCGTTGGCGCACTGTACACCGCCAGGTAACAATTTGATGGCTCTTTTTCCACCCTGAGGCACCGCTGCTCCAGTCATGTCTGAATGTCATTACTGATAATGCAAACTAATTGGAGAAGTGATTTACATTTCTCCAGTGACTCATTTCCGAACCGTGTTCTAATGTATAAAGTGGGAGAAGGGGGCAACGCCGCTTAGTGATCACCATCGGAAGGATCATCCTCAGGATTGGCGTTGGAATGTAGTTTTGGGATTCTCCTCCATAGTGTGCAGGAATTATTCTGTTCTGGCATTGTAGGGGGATTTCTGCAGTTCAGAGCAGTCGGATTTTGTGCAGCAAATCCTACGCTGGCTCTGACATTGCAAATTAGACTGTTTTTGTTGCCAGGGACCCCAAAGTTATTCATTATGTGTTCTGGTTTTCTGGATTGGTGTCCCCATGACAACACTTCCTGACCTTGTGCTCTGACTTTGCTCAGTCATGTTACAGAGCGAGATCCCCTTCCACATCATTGTACATATACAAGTGCCTGAGGTCCTCTGCAATTGTGTGGCTATGACAACGCTTCTAGTCCTGGCCATAGTGGTTCCGACTCTTCATAGTGATCTGTTGGTCAAAATGCCCATCCAGATGCATGTCCACACATGTATTTACCATGATACTAGGTATTGGAGGTGTGTGATGATTTATTCCTTATATCCGGTAACTATAAGACTGGAAGGGTTGTCATGGGGACCCTGCATACGAACAAGTCAATGAGATAAATATGAATTTAGATTGAAATCTGTGTTTCCGACATTTTGGGCCTCTACAACGTTTCCTGTCAGCAGTTGGTGACACGGCTATTGGCTGTGATTCTCCGTCGTGCTCCACTTCGGGTTTTCCTCCAGTTTAACCCTTTATCTCTGTGCAGATGGTAAAAATGTAGCATTTGATTTCTCCGCTAATTAAAGTCTACGTGGCGGTAGCGGCGGTGCAGACGGTCGCCCCGGGCGCTCCTGTTTGCTCCCTTTTTTGTAATGAAGCTCATCTGTATTAGCGCTAATGTCCTCTCTCCGCTGACGCCTCGTCGTTATTATTATGCGGCTCTCGTCGGCTTCCTGCGGATTGTAATTAAGACTCTGCAGCGAGCAGTAAACACGGGTCAGACGGCAGCGCCGAACGTTATCCGTGATTTATCCGCATCGCTGCCGGGTCACATAAAGCAGAGCAGAATAAATCAGAGTGAGCGGCAGCGTGACAGCGCACACATTAACTCCGAACCCTCTGTGCTCTCCTGATGTGCCGCTGTGTAATTACAGAGAATTACCTATCCGTAACCACGGAAAGCTGGGACAATGGTGGCTGTAGCAAGATAAGGGGGCCAACGTACCGTTCTTCATCTTCCTCCGCGCCCTGTTAAGATCATCCATCTATCGTATCCGCCATTTGTGATTCTGAAAGAAGTAAATGTTTATAATGTGACTTCCTCTGTGTTTTCCAGGATCGGAGATTTATGGAATGCCGCGGTCCGTGCAGCCGTCTCCATGAGCCGCCGCTGACGTCGGTGAGTAGATTTTATTATTGTTCTTAAGGGGGCAGTAACCGCTCTATGATAAGAAATGCGGAGCGCCCTGTATCCTAATATAGGTCGCTGTCCTAAGGGTGACCATGCGCTTATGGCAGGAGCGGACGACTATGTAATGTGTAGCCGGCTGTTCCGACTAGGTTGGATGTCATCATGTCTGATCCTTTTGGGGTCTACTTACTCTGCTCTCTACCATCCGCCAGGTGTGCACATCTATAGCGGGGTCGGCCGTCGGCTGACTAAAATGTATTGTCATTGTTAATGGGTTTGCCTGGAATTAGAATAAGATGGCTTTTTTCCCAACTCTTACTATCGGTTGTGTCGCATATTTCAACTGAGCCCTATAAAGGGAATGGAGCTGAGCAGCAGTACCACGGACATGGGTCCTGCTGTTCTGAAAGCAAGTAGATCTTGTTTTTCTAATCCTGGACAGTCCCTTTAAATCAGCTATACTACAATCTGAAATGGCTGATATGCACGGAACAGTAAATTGTATTCACCAGTCGTACAGGCAGCTACACGCGGCTGAAAATGGCTGATAACAGAGAGAAATAGCAGCAACTAGGCGACCATGCATGTGGAATCTTCATAAATTGCCCTCTCCCTCCAGGCTGGCAGAGCAGCTGTCACCAATGTGACTGATGGGTCGTAGATTTCTGGTTTTCCATGGGTTGATCAGGCTATACATGGTACTGCTTCCTGTATGGCACAGACGTGTTGTGTGTATGTAGTGATCACACTTGTGTAGCAGCTGAGAAGTATTAGTATGAGTGACAGATGTACGCAGTCACCGTCTGTGCACTTCACGCGTCGCAAGCTGCGTTTTCCTCCATCGTTTACAGCCCCATCGGATTATCCCACCAGGGTCACAGATTCACAGCGCAGGTTAATGGCTGCAGGAAATCCCTTCCCCCGCTTCTTCTTCTTCTCAACCCTGCACTTGAACAGAAATGAAGGGATTATCAGAGTCTGCCATGGAAGCTGCCAAATTCTAGCCCAATACGTGATTTGGGTTGTATGTGGGCTGTTACGTGGACATCTCATTGTAGTCGAATCGCAAGTCGCCCCCACGTCTCCTGGCAGTCTGACGTCTTTTGGGTCTGTGTGCTAGTGCACATATGTCAAACTTTGGCCCACAGGCCGATTTTTATTTGACCCATAATGCTATTCTATATGGAGGGCTATGTGGGGCCCATTATTCTGTATGGAGGGCTATGATTGGGCCCATTATTCTGTATGGAGGACTATGTGGAGCCCATTATTCTGTATGGAGGGCTATGATTGGGCCCATTATTCTGTATGGAGGACTATGTGGAGCCCATTATTCTGTATGGAGGGCTATGATGGGGCCCATTATTCTGTATGGAGGGCTATGATGGGGGCCATTATTCTGTATGGAGGGCTATGATGGGGGCCCATTATTCTGTATGGAGGACTATGTGGAGCCCATTATTCTGTATGGAGGACTATGTGGAGCCCATTATTCTGTATGGAGGGCTATGATGGGGCCCAATTATTCTGTATGGAGGGCTATGATGGGGCCCATTATTCTGTATGGAGGACTATGTGGAGCCCATTATTCTGTATGGAGGGCTATGATGGGGCCCATTATTCTGTATGGAGCGCTATGATTGGGCCCATTATTCTGTATGGAGGACTATGTGGAGCCCATTATTCTGTATGGAGGGCTATGATGGGGCCCATTATTCTGTATGGAGGGCTATGATGGGGGCCCGTTATTCTGTATGGAGGGCTATGTGGGGCCCATTATTCTGTATGGAGGGCTATGTGGGGCCCATTATTCTGTATGGAGGGCTATGTGGGGCCCATTATTCTGTATGGAGGGCTATGTGGGGCCCATTATTCTGTATGGAGGGCTATGTGGGGCCCATTATTCTGTATGGAGGGCTATGTGGGGCCCATTATTCTGTATGGAGGGCTATGTTGGCCCCCATTATTCTGTGTGGAGGGCTATGTGGGGCCCATTATTCTGTATGGAGGGCTATGTGGGGCCCATTATTGTATGTGGAGGGCTATGTGGGGCCCATTATTCTGTATAGAGGGCTATGTGGGGCCCATTATTCTGTGTAGAGGGGCTATGTGGGCCCCCCATTATTCTGTGTGGAGGTGGCTATGTGGGCCCCCATTATTCTCTATGGAGGGCTATGTTGGCCCCCATTATTTCTCTATAATGTGGGCCCCCAACTTTGTCCAAGTTTTTAATTGTGGCCCTCTGTGTATTTGAGTTTGACATCCATGCGCTAATAGATGACTTGGTGACCAGATAAAAAGGGAAACTTTAAGCAAAAAGTGAAACTTGTTCTGTCGCACAATCTATGTGCCCCCAGTTACCTCTCATGCTGTCTGTAGGCTTATCCTTGACTCAGATTTTCCCACAAACCAGAAAATAGCTGTCAGGCTCCACCCTTTTGTCGCTTTCCGGCCCCTGCGTATGAGCACATGATCATGTGACAACTAGGCTCCTCACAGGTTGGGACATCTTTATAAAGGAAGCTTTGGAAATGTCAGCTCATGGGAATTGACAGGTCTTCTCATCATTGTGGGGTTCAGTGTGGTCGGACTCAATGTTTTGCTTTTTTTTATGAACGTTTGCATGGTTTTCCACCTTGGTTATCCCTATTTTTTTTGTCTTGGGATTTTTTTCTTTGAGAATCCTCACATGAAGGGAAAAAAAAGGAAATAGTCTCCACATCATCTAAGGAAGCGAGCTGCAACAAAGCGTCTTGTGTTCTGCCGGAGCCGCAGTGAGGGCCGCCGCCGGGGGATCAGCTTTCTGCTCTTTGATAGAGATGGAGGCCACAAGTTATTGGTAATTCAGGAAACACTGGGCTCTCGCTCGCTCTGCCCGGGGTTGGTTTTCATTACGAGACGTTTACAAGGGGCGGCGGGAGAGTGAGGGGGGTGCACGTTCCTTGTAATAAAACCTCATAATCAATGTTATGTCATGTAGTTAATGTCAGCCGATGCCGGGAGGAAGGAGGGGGGCACGGAATTAACTCAAGTGCTTCTTAAAGATCCCTTGGTTTTTATCTTTCTTTCTGGGGACTGGATCCTGCAAGGAATTTTGCTGTTACAGGGAAGTAACCACTGTAAAAGACGCATCGCGGGTACATCCCGCCGATCATAGCGACTCTTGTAATCGCAGACATATATTGTGAGGCCTACATCTTGTTTGTAGGGTGATTCATCCACTAAATCAGCCATCTCCTGCGCATCATTCTCCACTATTGCTCTCGGGACCCCCGAATGACCACCAGTTGTATGCAAGACTCGAGTAAAGCTGGATGAGTCCCCCCTGTTGTGGATGTGATGCAGGCAGCACACGGGGAGTCCAGGCTGGGGGTCATTAGCTCTGCTGGCACCAGGCTGGGTGTAAATTTCACACATTAAAGCAATTAGAATAACCTAAGAAGGTCTAATGATGCATTATTAATAGGGCAGAAGCAGCGAGGTAAACCGCGACCGTGCGCTCATTGCCCCCTGGCCATTACCATGGAGGAATTACAAGGCTGGAAAGATTTCTTCCTCAATGCCCTTTAATTCGGGTGGCCTTGGCAGGCGATGGCGTCCTGTATTAAAGGGGAATTCCGGGCTAAAGGATATTAACAGTGAAACTCCCCAGTGGAGTTTAAAGTGAAAATGTCTGAATGTTAAAGGAGCATTAACATATCATCTCAATGTCCACAGTAGTCCCCATAGGACATGTATGGGTAAAGAGGGGTAATCTCTAGCATCTACTAATGGCTACCCCAATGTGAAGGTTTATCTGGCTTGACCTCGGGGTGCATAAGTAGTAGCTAGATGACGAAGTGTTCACATTTGGTGGTCATTCTGGACGATGTATTATGGGTGGAGGATATTCGGTAATGGTACTAGTGAGTTCCGCAGCTACGGGTTTAATCTATTGGGTCCTCTGACGCGGGGGGGAATGGTACAAATGTATCACAGAACGGCGATTCTTCAGAGCTCTGAAGTGGAGAGAGCTGCAAGCAGAGGATACGCCTGTGCTATACTATGAGCAGCCATCAATCAGTGTGTTAATCCCTGTATTAATGTGCTACATTACTGAGTGTTTCGCCATCTCTCCAGATTCTACATTGTTCTCTCGGGTCTGTAATGGGGTATCTGCAGGGAGAGGAGTTTGCCTAATGTAGCGTTACTCCGTGTTTCGCCATCTCTCCAGATTCTGTACTGTTCTCTCTGTTCTGCAGTGGATGACCTGCAGGGAAGGGAGTTTGGCTATGCTGTACTATGTTACTCCGTGTTTCGCCATCTCTCCAGATTCTGTACTGTTTTCTCTGTTCTGTAGTGGATGACCTGCAGGGAAGGGAGTTTGACTATGCTGTACTATGTTTCGCCATCTCTCCAGATTTTGCACGGTTTCCTCGGGTCTATAGTGGGTGACTTGCAGGGAGAGGAGTTTGGCTATGCTGTACTATGTTACTCCGGGTTTCGCCATATTTCCAGATTCTGCACTGTTTCCTCGGGTCTGTAGTGGGTTTTCTGTAGGGAGAGGAGTTTTCTTGTGTTTCGCCATCTCCCCAGATTCTGCACTGTTTCCTCAGGTCTGTAGTGGGTGACTTGCAGGGAGAGGAGTTTGGCTATGCTGTATTACGTTACTCTGTGTTTCGCCATCTCTCCAGATTCTGTACTGTTCTCTCTCTTCTGTAGTGGGTGACCTGCAGGGAAGGGAGTTTGACTATGCTGTACTATGTTTCGCCATCTCTCCAGATTGTGCACGGTTTCCTCGGGTCTATAGTGGCTGACTTGCAGGGAGAAGAGTTTGGCTATACTGTACTATGTTACTCCATGTTTCGCCGTCTCTCCAGATTCTGCACGGTTTCCTTGGGTCTGTAGTGGGTGACTTGCAAGGACAGGAGTTTTGCTACGCTGTATTACGTTACTCCGTGTTTCGCCATCTCTCCAGATTGTGCACGGTTTCCTCGGGTCTGTAGTGGGTTTTCTGTAGGGAGAGGAGTTTTCCTGTGCTTCGTTGTGTTCCCGGCATTATTCCCTGTCTTCTCTCTGCCACTCTTGATGTCTTCCTCCGCTGCTTCTGTCTCTTATCCTATAATCTCATCCTTCTATCATGATTCCTCCGAGTCTTGTTCTCTCCTCCAAAAGTTTCAGTTGTGGAAAGTTTTTTTTAATCTGCTTTTCTCCTTGAATATTTGTCCTCAGTCTCAATTCCCGAGGTCTCTAATCAGAGAGAAATAAGTAGTGCAGATAGAAAGAAAACCTGCAAGCATCCTTGTTACGTTATATCATTACCTGTTCTATATCCTGCGGCAAGTGTATAAAATCGTTTCCCTTGTTTGCGGTGTCCGGTCGTTGTCCCTCTACCCTGTGTCCGTTACTGCACTGATTCCCCATCGTCTTCAGAATACAATCACTGTCACCAACAAAGCTCTTCCCTACATCTCCCTCCTGGCGATCTTCCAGTGCTCTCCATTCTGCTAATGATCTATAACTACACCCTCCATAATCTGATCCCATCTCCCAGACTTCTTTCATGCTGCTCCAGCTCTCTGGAATTCTTTACCCAGGACCTGATGAAACAGACTTGTGTCCTCTTGCTTTTGTATAAAAGATGGCTAGACCTTACAATACAAGCACTTTTTTTTTTACCTCTTGTGTCATCCCTACTTTATTGATATCTGTTTTTGTGTGTACATATAACATCTATAATGTAAAGGGCTGCACTATGTGTTAGCACTTAAAAAGTTAATTCTAACTGGATGCCAAGACGAGGGTGATATCT